>NC_032000.1:21575073-21587671 GCF_001879085.1 Nicotiana attenuata | reverse complement strand
ATATATATATATATATGTATATATATATACTGTTAAGACTTTATGTCGAATTTTATTTAAAAAATGTATAGAAATATTTGAGATTCTCTCATGAGATGCAATATTTAATAGAACTATGAAGTGCATTCATTTTTATTTACTTTAAATAATGGGTTATATCACTTTCTTATCAAGTACTCCTTCCGGTTCACAATAAGTGACCAATTTAATTTTTTATTTTGGTCCAAAATAAGTGTCCATTTATATAATCAAGAAAGAATTTAATTTGTTATTACAAAATTACTCTTATGTACATATCCCTAAAAAGTTTTCTTACTCCTCACATTAAATATTTAATTAAGGGTAGTTTAGTCATACTAGGTATTTTTGTATAGAATTTAGTATTTTCTTAATGGGCGTGCCAAAAGCAAATTGGTCACTTATTGTGGACCGGAGGGAGTATTATTGAAACACATCAATCATCTCTTTGTTCTTCCATATTCATATGTCAAGATTTCTTATATCTTTTTTGAATTTGAAGTGATACTTCGATAATTTAAAATTAAATAAAATATATTATTATATAGGTGTCATATTGATTTTTATGTTATAATTATTAAATTCGATTAACCTGGAAAGCGTACATCAACGAAAAATTATTGTTTGACAACTAAGAAAATAACTATCATGTGTTACTAAAAAAATTCTCTCATAAGAATATTTTAATAGATCATATATTTGACAAATTTTTTAATTTTTATTAAACATATATTCACCTATCAAAACTTTATCTATAACTTTAACAAAGTAAGAATTAAACAATATTATGTAACAAAAAACCACGAAAACCCAGTCAAAACCGAACCAAACCAAACCGATGTAGTTTGTTTGGTTTGATTGTTTACCCTAAAATTTGAGTAACAATTAAACTTGTATTGTGGTTTTAAGGATACGTGATATAATCCAATACCAATTGGTAAATAATAAATTAAGTAAATGAATTAGACGATAAAACAAATCAAACAAGTGCTGTGGCAATGCATCGACCTCGATTCGGAACAGTCTCGAGATCAAGCAGTAAGAACAATAGAAAATAATGAGTAAACAGGGAGCAACGTCTATATTATATATTAGTGAATTTATCGTCCTTACAAATGAATGGGGTCCCTCTTTATATAGTAGAGGAATCCTAAATAAGGTACAACCCTAATAACGGAAATAAATCCCGTGATTGGCGCCGATAACCGCTTGGTATGATCTGTTCCGAGATTTCCGCCGAGACCTTTGGTTGGTTGCTAATATCTCGCCATTCCGTTATTATGCCTTACTCGAGATTGGTCATACTCAGCCTTGGTTTTCAACGAGCACTTCGATCCTCAAGTTCTATACTCTGCCACCGGGCTCAAGCCAGGTCCATTTTGAGCTTATTCTCGAAGCAACTCCTCAAGCCTACAAAATCGGACATGCCCGAATTCGACCGTATACAGATAGCCCCGCGTTTCTTAGAGTGAAGTGATAAGAAATGATTTGATCCTTGATTCTCCGATACCTCGATCATGACATCAATTCCATGACGTCAGCGACATAAGTGACTGAAGGGTCACGTCTGCATAGTTCCCAAGGCTATTAATTAACGGTGGCTGATGATCGGCCACTAGTTTCCTCAAACCGTTGAAGTGGCCACTATAAATAGATCAATTTCTCAATCTTTACAATCTTTACTTCCAAAACCTTTTCCCAAATCCCTACAAGCTTCTCAATTTTTTTAAGTTCATCTGCCTCTTCAGTTTGTGTTTGTCATAACATCAACTTCTTCTCCTTTCTTGAATTCCACGACAGTGATGGCTAAAACATCTAAAACTGTCCCTCAGACAGAAAAAGCCTCCTCATCGCGGCTGGCTGGTGATAAAACTCCAGTGGAGCCTCGCATCGAGGAGTGCGTTCCTGTGCCATACGAGCTGTCTTCCGATTTTAAAGTCGAAAGACCTTCCTCAGTTCCAGGCCGATGTGAGCCCATGTCCCTATACATCTGCTCGATATCTGAAGACAATCTCGAGAGGGTGAAAAAGGACTGTAATTGGGAAAACAAGGAGGTGGTGATTCCTTCCCATGAGGAGGACATCACTACCCATGTGAAAGGGTACTTAAGTGTGTATACTTATCCTTTCACATTGGGTCACGTAGATCCGGTCATACTCCATTTCTGTCGCCAATATCGGGTGACCCTTGGCCAGATCTACCCCTCCTTCTGGCGTATCGTCATTTTGCTCAGATTTTTTCGAGCAAGGTCGAGGGGATGTCTTTCACCCTCGACCTTCTGATCAGGTTATACAGCCCTCGCCTTTATCGAGGTGGGTTGATAAAGCTCCAGCGTCGGGCCATGAAGGCTCTATTCTCGAGCATTGATGAGGACAAGGACCGAGGATGGATGGGCCGGTTCGTCCGAATCAAGACCTCTGACCTAATCCCCGCTGAAAAAATACTATTCCCCGAGGAATGGAACATGAAACGTAAGTACAACTTCATCGATGATGTTCACTATTTTGCTTTCTTTATTCTTCTTCGATCTAATTTCTTTTTCATGGTGCAGCTTTCCCTTTGTTTTCTGGTGCGATTCCGGACCTCGAAGGTTGGGTTCGACAACTGGCCTCTACTTCTTCACATGCTGAGCGTTGTTGGCGTGATTTGGCCAGGGGTCGGTGGGAAGCTAAAAACCACGGCGAGTTCCTTTGTTCACATGTTGATGCTTCTCTGTAAAATACTATTTTTTTACTTAGTTTCTCCTCATGTAGGCCTCAGAGACAATTTTGTTATGAGGCCACCTCTGCCCGGTGAAGAGGAGATCCCGAGGCCAACCAAAGAGAAGAAGAGGAAAAGGGCCTCTCCTCCAAATACCCCGAAGCCCAGGAAAAGTAGGGTTCGAAAACCGAAGGTTGACCCTGCAGCCCTGTTTGCTGACGTGGTTCAACAACATTGGGAGGAGGAAAGAAGGAGAGGACGGTGACTGCTTGTTGGTAGCTCGGAAGAGGGGAAGCGCTGAAGCTTCAAAGGCTGCCGAGCCGGTGGTGGTTGAGGCAGTTCAATCTCGAACCGAAGAAATCTCGGAGGGAAGTCCGAGCAGAGTCTCCGTGCCATCGGGTGGTAAAAGCGCACCTCGCCGTGAAGAATAACTGGCGGGTGTGCCTGAAGGGTCTAATTCTGAGGCCCCTCAAAGAGAAGAGAATGTCCCAAATGGCTCTCTTGGGATAATTAATATAGATGAATCGCCGCCTGGCCCTATGTTCTCTGAACGGCAGTTCCGAGATGCTCGGGCTATGGAGATTCCCGACGTGGGGACGACCCACAAAGGGAATGATATATTCCAGGGATGCTTCGTAGGGGTCGAAGATGGTCCTGGCCCGGATGCTTCATTCATTTTTGACGAGGCTCAACGGCTTCTTAAACAAGTAAGTTTCTGCCTCCATAATTATGCTTGTGTTTTATTCTCATTTTTCCAAGTCTGATTTTTTCCTTTGTATAAAGGCCAGGACGCTTCATCGAGAAGCGTTTTCCAAATCCCGGGCCGAGCTGAACCAGTGCGAGGCCGAACTCAAGAAGCTCATGGAGGAGAGAGACAGCCTCAAACTCCTCTACGTTCAAAAAGAGGAGGAGATCAGGGACCTTCGAGCCGAACTGATGAGGGCTCATCGAGAACATACTGAGCTCATCGAGCAGGTAATGTAACTTTTTGGGAATTTGTTATGTATTCATTTGACTTGGCAATTAACATTTTGACATTGCAGGCAGCTTCAAGAGGAGGCCAAGATAAAGGAAGCCGAGACTCTGGGGCGGAAAAAACATATGGATCGTCTTGCCTCGAAGAAAGATGCGCTTTGGGCCCAACTAAGTTCGGTCGAGTGCCAACTTCAAAGTGTGAAGGAGGATGCTTGGCCCGGGCCCAGAAGATTGAGAAGCTCGAGGCTAAGTTTGCCGCCGAGCTTGCAAAGGCTAAATCTGAGGCGGAGGCGCTTGTGGCCTCTTACCGACCTGACGCCGAGGCTGCCAACATTCGTGCACAAGAGATCTCTGTTGCTACCGAAGTCAAATTGTCGTGTGTTGTTGATCATTCTAGGTGACAATCCCGGAGAGAGACTCTCGAGGAAGTGCATGATCGTGGCTTCGACCTCTCAACCGATATTGAGAATGCAAAAGCTTTGGAGGGCGAGGCCGCAGATTTACTCTCCGATGATGAAGATTCTGCTAGTGGATCCGAGAGTGGAGGAGATGAGGATAAAGTCCCCGAAGAAGCGGCTCCCGAAGATGTGGCTCTCAAAGTTGACTAGGCCTTTAGGATTTTTATTTTGTTTTTTGTGTAAGTCCCCTTGTGTCCTTTGTAAATACCTTCTATGTATAAGAAGTTCCTTTTCTTTTCGCTCTATCTCTGATTCATGATAAATTCTGCTTTATTTTTGCCTTGCAAAATTTTTTGTTGCTATAACTTCAATAATCGAGTGAGCATTAGCTCGAACTCAGAGTAAAACAAACCTTAGGTTTTTAGCTAAATGAGGGCTAGTCCCCGAGCTCAGTAATATGTTCGAGATTTTTATTTCGGATGGCTTGATCTAAGCCATCACCGCATTGTTTTCATAACTAAAAGTAAAACAAACCCTAGGGTTTTTTATCAAATAATGGGCAAGTTTCGAACTTATAATAGAATACCTCTTAAAGTTTTATGATGAATCCTCGAGCTATATTCAAGTCAATTTTATTTGAGTGAGAACAAGGTTTCGAACTCTAAATGTTTTGGCCCTTAGGCTCTTTTAGGTTGGCCCGATATGGCCTTTAAATGATGGCTATTATTTCCCCCTTTTCGTCTTAAAAGACTTAGTAAAAATTTCTTTATGCCTTAGCATGTATTTTTTACCCATTGGGTTTTTTGAGGGTCCGATGTCGATTGAGACCCCTTTGATTTTTGTGCCTTAGCTCGTTTGTGTTAAGATAATTTGATACCTCTTAAGGTTTTTCGAGGGCTGAATTAATCGAAGCCTTTTAGTTTTTCGAGGACTGATTTTATCGAAGCCCTTTTTTAATCGTTTTGCTGGGGGTAGCCTTTTAATCGGTTTTTTCAAAGTATTTGAAGGCCTATTGTTTATTGCAGGATTCGGACGTCTCCGAGCCGCGTTATTTCGGTTGTAGCCTTCAGTATGGCCGTAGCCTTTAATATGGCCGTAGCCTTCGGGTATGTCTCTTGGGCTTATTTCCCGGTGACATTTTGAACTTGTTCGAAATGTCAGTCTCCGAATATGATGGCCTTGGCCTATATGTTCGAAGTGTGTTTGCGCTCGGCCCTTGAGCCATTTCTCACAAAATCGTAAGTATGGAGCTCGTATAGTAGCAAATTTTTCTTTGAGACACAAAGTGTTTGATATAGAAAGAATGCTTCTTTAAATAATTTATACATGCATACATGTTTTGCCATCGGGGCTTGACTAATCTATATGGACACGGTTCATTCGACCATTTGGCCCATTACAAAGTTTCCCTATCAAGACCCTTTGACGTGAAATATTTTTCTCGAAAATGTAACTTCCGAGGGTGATGCCCCCCTGTGTTCGAGGTTGATTGAAAAGAAGCCTTGGATACTGTTGAATTTTTCTCAGGTAGCACATAATTGTTGCCTCGTTAAAAACCTCGCTGGAAAAGCCCATTTGGGATAAAAACCGATCTAAGGAAAAAAGAGTGCAACACATGCTTTAAAATCTAAGGTCTTCGTGTTGAAGAGTTTTCTCGACGTCTTCGATCGAACACCTGCAATAAGTTATTATCAAATACAAATGTAAAAGGGAGATATTCATACCTCAGCAATAATATCATTTGATTACTGATACATTCCAATTGTTCTCCCTCCATTGTGCCAAGTTTGTAAGATCCCTTTCCGATGATACCGAGGACCCGATATGGTCCTTCCCAATTTGGACCTAGTTTCCCTTCGTTTGGGTCTCGAGTATTGAGGGTGACTTTCCTTAGAACTAAGTCCCCGATTCTAAAGAGGCAAAGGTTGGCTCTTCTATTATAATATCTCTCGATTCTTTGCTTCTGTGCAGCCATCCGAACAAGCGCAACTTCTCGTTTTTCATCCGATAGTTCGAGGCTAGTATTCATAGTCTCGTGATTTGATTCCTCTGTTGTATGTCGAAATCTGATGCTAGGTTCCCCGATCTTGACTGGAATTAAGGCCTCAGAGCAATATACTAAGGAGAACGGGGTTGCCCCCGTGCTGGACTTCGATGTCGTTCGATACGCCCAAAGGACTTCGGTAGAACTTCTCTCCATTTCCCCTTAGCGTCGTTCAACCTTTTCTTTAACTTTTGAATGATAGTCTTATTTGTCGATTCGGCTTGTCCGTTCCCACTAGGATGATATGGTGTTGATAATATTCTTTTTATTTTGTGCTCCTCGAGGAACTTCGTCACCTTGCTGCTGATAAACTGTTTTCCATTATCACACACTATTTCGGCGGGTATTCCAAATCGACATACGATGTGATCCCAGATGAAGTCTATAACTTCTTTCTCTCTTACTTACTCGAACTCCTGTGCTTCAACCCATTTAGAGAAATAATCAGTCATAAATAAAATGAACTTAGCATTACCTAGGGCCGTTGGAAGAGGGCCGACGATATCCATCCCCCATTTCATGAATGGCCATGGGGATAGGATTGAATGAAGTTGCTCTCTGGGCTGATGGATCGTCGGTGCAAACTTTTGACACTTATCATATTTTCGGACAAACTCCTTGGTGTCTTTTTCCATGCTATCCTAGTAGTATCCTGCTCTAATGATTTTGCAAATCAACGACTCGGCGCTGGAGTGATTCCCACAGGTGCCTTCATGGATTTCTCGTAAAACATAATCGGTGTCCCCTGGTCCCAAGCATATTGCCAATGGTCCATCGAATGTCCTTCTGTATAATGTTCCGTCTTCATCTAATGTGAATCGGGCGGCTTTGGTTCGTAGGGCCCTCGACTCTTTAGGGTCCGATGGAAGCTTTCCGTTCTTCAAGTATTCCATATATTTATTCCTCCAATCCCAGGTCAGGCTTGCAGAGTTTATCTCGGCATGAGCTTCCTCGATCACAGATCTCAAGAGTTGAACGACAGTCCCCAAGCTGATCTCATCTTCCTTGACCGATGACCCTAGATTTACAAGTGCATCGGCCTTACTATTTTGTTCCCGAGGTACATGCTGTAAAGTCCATTCTTTGAAACGGTGCAAAGTTACCTGCAACTTGTCCAAATATCTTTACATTCTATCCTCTCAAACTTCGAAAGTTTTGTTCACTTGGTTCACCACCAGTAAAGAGTCACACTTGGCTTCAATGACTTCTGCTCCCAAGCTTTTAGCTAGCTCGAGACTTGCAATCATGGCCTCGTACTCGGTCTCATTGTTAGTTAACCTAGAAGTTTTGATAGATTGCCAATAGTGCTACCCGTGGGTCGCTTCAGAATGATGACTAACCCGGACCCCTTCACATTTGAAGTACCGTCTGCGAAAAGGGTCCACAACCCCGATGATGTGTCTGACTTTAATAAAAGTTCTTTTTCAACTTCGGGTACGAGGGCCAGCGTAAAATTGGCCACGAAGTCCGCCAAAATTTGGGACTTGATGGCCGTTCGAGGTTGGTACTCGATATCATACCCACTGAGTTCGACGGCCCATTTGGCCAATCGGCCCGATAGTTCGGGCTTGTGCAAAATATTACGATGTGGGTAAGTGGTCAATACACATATGGGGTGACATTGGAAGTATGGTTTTAACTTTCTAGAAGCGCTTATCAGTGCACGTGCCAATTTCTCTAAGTGTGGATACCTAGTTTCTGCTTCTCCTAAGGTTCAACTTACATAATAAACGGGAAATTGCATACCTTGCTCTTCCTGAACTGGACACCACTTGCCGCTATTTTTGATACTACCAAGTACAAGTAGAGTTTCTCATCTGCCTTTGGCTTGTGAAGCAGTGGTGGGCTCGATAGGTATCGCTTTAATCCTTTTAATGCTTGTTGGCACTCCGGGGTCCAGGTAAAATCATTCTTCTTTTTGAGCAAAGAGAAAAATATGTGGCTTCGATCCGACGACCTCGAGATGAATCGACCTAAAGCAGCTATCCGTCCAGTCAGCCTCTGCACGTCCTTTACACTGTCCACGGCGGTGACGTCTTCGATGGCCTTGATTTTATCGGGATTGATCTCGATTCCCCGGTTCTACACCATAAAGCCCAGGAATTTGCCCGAACCGACCCCGAAAGCACATTTCTCGGGGTTGAGCTTCATGTTATATCTCCTCAAAATCTCGATTGTTTCCTGCAAATGAGCCAAATGGTCCTCTGCGCGCAGGGACTTAACTAGCATGTCATCGATATAAACTTCCATTGACTTACCTATTTGTTCTTCGAACATTTTATTCACTAGGCGTTGGTAAGTAGCCCTAGCATTTTTTAGCCCGAAGAGCGTCACGTTATAACAATATGTCCCATACATAGTAATTAACGAAGTCTTTTCTGGTCTTCCGGGTTCATTTGAATTTGGTTGTACCCGGAATAGGCATCGAGAAAGGTAAGGATCTCGTGGCCAACTGTGGCGTCGATCATGCGATCGATGTTAGGCAGTGGAAAAGAATCTTTGGGGCATACCTTGTTTAAATCCTTATAGTCTACACACATTCAAAGTTTGTTCCCTTTTTTAAGGACTACAACTACATTGGCTAGTCATTTGGGATATTTTACTTCTCGAATGGACCCTATTTTGAGAAGTTTAGTTACCCTGTCCTTTATGAATACATGCTTTACCTCGGACTGGGGCCTTCTCTTTTGTTTCACCGGTTTGAACCTGGGGTCAAGGCTTAGTCGATGCATCGTTATCTCTGGTGGGATCCCCGTCATATCTAAATGGGACCAAGCAAAGCAATCCATGTTATCAATAAGAAATTGAATAAGCTTTTTCTTGAGTTCGGGGGTTAACCCCGTTTCCAGGTATACCTTTCGCTCGGTCAATATAACCTGTTCCAGCTCTTTGACCGTTGATTTTGTGGCGTCGGAGTTTTCGGGAACAATAAAGGTTCGAGGGGTCGAAAATCCTCATCTTCTTCTTCCACCTCTTGTTTTCCCGATTCCGTCGAGGCTGGTAGCTGTGATTGCTATTTGGCTTTCTGTTTACCTTTAATGCCCGACCTTTCTGTCGATACCGGTACTACCTCGTCTACCGCAAACATTTCCTTTGCATCATGCTGCTCCCCGTACACTGTTTTTACACCGTCCGACGTCGGGAATTTCATCATTTGTTGGAGAGTCGAAGGGACTACCCTCATATTGTGCATCCATGGCCTTCCGAGTAGGGCACTGTATCTCATGTCGCCCTCGATCACGTGGAACGTGGCATCTTGAATGGCTCCAGCCACGTTTACCGGTAGAGTAATCTCCCCTTTAGTCGTTTCACTGGCCATGTTGAAGCCGTTTAAGACTCGAGCTGCTGTCACGACCCAAAATCCACTATTCGTGATGGCACCTAACCCAACCCGCTAGGTAAGCCAACTAATAACTATCCAATTCCATTTAAGTCAACCAAACAATTAAATAGAGAAGTTAACTGAATTTTATACATTCCCTAAGGACTGGTAGTAGAAATCATGAGCTTCTAAAAAAGAAAGTTTACAAAACAGGTATGAAGAAAATACATCTTCTTTTTGAAAAGTACATAAATAGAATTTTATAATCTAAGGCTACCGTGAACAAGAGGCAGCTGCAGCAGGAACGCAGGTACGCCTTCAAATCCAGCAACCATCAAACATAGCAACATCGGCATTGGGATCTGCACGCACTGTGTAAGAAGTGCAGTATGAGTACAACCGACCCCATGTACTCAAAAAATAACAAACCTAACCTCAGGTTGAAAGCAGTGACGAGCTGGAACATAGGTCGGGTCCAACACAAATAACCAACACTAGTTCATACAACGTAGAGCAAATAAACAAGGAGATACTCTCAGAGGTAAAAATGTTCAACTTTTACACAGTTTTAAAAAAAAAAGTTTCGATTTTCAAGAATATTAGTGAAAACCCCAAATCCTTTATCAAAATCATCGAAATATCATGAGATAGTTTGAAAATAGTAATTTTTTTCCTGAAAATCCTTTACACAATAGGTAAACATGTTTCATTTCCTTTTTCAAATAACAAGTGCGAAATACCACTCTATTCCTACATACTAATGTGTAAAAGTCATGAATGACGTGATACCGTACAGCATGAGGAAAAATGCGTCTCTATGCATGTATGCCATATATGCATGCCAATGCCATGTATCTCAGAGATGAATCATGTACTCACACTCTCAGAGTACTTAACCTCACTGTATCACACCTTCCACTCATCATAATCAACCACTCGGTGCTGTATATGGCCCATACGGCCCAGGGAAGATCCATCCCGGAATATATACATCACTGACTATAAGTCACCCAGTACCGAGGAAACAAGCCAATCCAGCCTCACGGAGAAGATCCATCTCCATACCAAGGGAAGATCCATCCCTAAATATAACCAACCGCGCTCACTGGGGGTGTGCAGACTCCGGAGGGGCTCCTTAAGCCTAAGTGCTATAACAAGCCAATCATGGCATAAATCAATCAGGCACTCGGCCTTGCTCAATAATCAATAAAACATGTTGTGGCGCGCAGCCCGCTACCATAACTGTTACTCATAACCAGGCTCTCAGCCTCACTCAGTCATCAATCTCTCAAGTCTCACCCACGGGCTCACAATGTCATAAAAGTTGACCCGGAATAATGATATGATCTATCAGTAAGTAACAACTGAGACTGATGTCACACCTCCTTTTTTACACATCTACCCCGAAGGATAAATGTATAAGGGAGTTTTTCCATTTAAAGTGACATTATTCGAAATGGGATTATTTATTTATTTAGAGTCGCCACTTGGGATAGGATTGGCTTTTGGTGTCCCAAGTCACCGGTTTAACTTGATCCCAAATCGAGGAAAATTTCGACTTCCCAGTTGGAGTCTGCGAACCAGAAATTCTGTGTAAGGAATTCTGTTGACCCGAGGGAAGGTGTTAGGCACCCCCGGATCCCGTGGTTCTAGCACGGTCGCTTAAATTATCATAAATGGCTAAAATCTGGTTTTTATACATATTTAAACCTATAGTGCAATTTTAAGATTATTTACCGCTTTTAGTTTATTTTGTTTTTTACGAAAGTGAACGCCGTTTAAGAGCGTGTTTTGGGATCACGTCACATGAAATGCACCCGGATCCTAAACACCTCTTATTCAACGTTTTGGGATTTGGATTTGGGTTGCATGAAATGCACACCCGAGTTTAGGAAAGTAAAATTATTAAAAGCGTGCCTAAAGTGGCTAGCGTTGTTAACTTTGCGAGGGCCATGGAAATTTGCTAAATGGCACGCCTCGAGTTCTAAGTATTTAAGGTATACACATTTAAAGAGGGCCACGCAATTTATTGAATTTTTATTTGGCGCGGCGCACCTCGTTTTTATTTTAAAGGCCAACCTAAAGGAACTACGATTTTCTATTAAAAAGTGTCTCTAAGGATCGAATTAATTAACTAATTAACCTTTAAGGAATTCGGGTCTCAAACTCAAATCCACACTTAAACAAGAGGGGAACCCCTTAATTCAAGTGTGCTACTTAGCTTGGAAGGCCCCAAACTACACTATGGAATTTAACCAATAATTTAATAACATACAAAACTTTCAAAGTCCTGAACAGATTGGGCCTGATGACTGGCCCAGATATGGGGCAATCTAGTCATACCGCTGGACATACCATATTCAAACTTTAGGCCCAGATGAGCCTGAGCTGGGCCTAATTTCCAAGTGACAAAACTATTTGCTGGGCTCCAGAACAAGCCCAAACTTAACACACGATTTTATGTGAGTTTTGCAGCATTGACTTTGATCACAACTGGACTTGAACAAATCCGACTGGTACATATTTTAATTTGTTTGTATATTAATAACTCCAGAATTTCGAAAATCCTCTAAATTTAGTTAATACTTTTCCAAAAATAAAATCAGCCACGGTCTAGGAAACTAGAAGTAATTACTGGTGTTCGCTTCTGATTTCAACAAATAATATGACGAACATGTTTATTCAAATCATGATAATATATTCTGATACCTTTAGTAAACTAAACTATACTATCAAGGCACTATTATACTCTAAGCTTAGATTTCGAGTATGATAATAAACCAAAACTAATTAAATCTAACATTATTCAACAGGACAGCCATATAATTGTATGAAAATCCAGCAGTCCAGTACAGTCCATATAGTCCTAATTAATACAAATAAGTACTTGTTCAAACGAGTATCACAACTAAGTATTAAAGCTGATGACATCTATAGGAAAAATTCATGTGAAAACCAAGCATTTCTTCATCATTTAATTCAAACAAGTCGTTCGTACATATTGATTCAAATCTCCAGATCACTTGAGGCAATAAAATGTACCTGGTAATTGCAAATAAGAAAAGGGAAAGATTAGCAGCAGTAACAACTTCAGCAGCAGCTCAGGAAACCAGTTTAAAATCTCAACAACACTCCAGCACA
>NC_032000.1:21482851-21574973 GCF_001879085.1 Nicotiana attenuata | reverse complement strand
CTATACTCCGGGAGTGATGTTGTTCAAACAACTACCTAAATATGCACCCTCTCTCAAGCAGATACATAATAAATAGGAACGGCTGATTGAGGATCCTTTCAATTAACCGAAATCAAAACGTAGTTGAACAAATAGAGATTAACAACTAACTCAAAACTATATTAATATAACAACCAATTCATCCCCAAAAGGTTCCATCAAAACTCTAGATAACAAATTAGCTATTCATAAAAGTATATGAAAACACAATACTCAAATTCATAACCAACAATAAAAATAGGAAGAAGAAGGGGAAAAACTCGTAGTTGAATCTTCCTCCTTGCTCCTAGCATGTTCTTGCCTCCAAGGGTGTTGTCTAACCCTAAAGTAGTGTCTCCTCCTTCAAAGTGGTATTTTAGGATGTATTTATATGACCTATGGTTGATGAGGGGCGGAAATCTTCAATCCAACTTCGGATGGGAGAGCTGGAATCCGCGTCTGCCTTCGCGTCTAGACGCGGACTTTGACGCGGATCCGCGTTTGCCTTCGCGTCTAGACGCGGACTTTGACGCGGATCCAGCTTTTGAAATTCTTCCATTTCGCGAAGCGCTCCGTGCCTTTGCTTCGCTTCGCTGTTTTGTGCCTTAACTTTTCTCCTTTTTCGCGTCCGACTTCGTGCCACGCACGAGAATAGACGAGCTCCCACTCCTTTAATTTCTTCTTTTTGTGTCGAATTGTCATCTTTTGATCATTTATCATCCAAACTCGTTCCTACACATAAGAAACACATAATGAGTATATTTCACTTTGAAAATCATGTAATCTCCCGCGACACACACAAGAATTAATATGCAAATATACTCAAAAATATGCACTTTTCATCATTTATCAACACCCCACACTTATACTCTTGTTCGTCCTCGAGCAATCAAACTACACTTTTTTATAGACACGACCTTTTTAAACAATTCTCCTAACTCATCACACCGAGAGTATTTAAAATAGACTAAGCACAAAAGCATAACATCTTCACCTCAAGATTTGACTCATAAGTACCACGCATTATTCACAACTCATCCACTTACTCTAACATAGAGGTCACTGACATTACCTTTCCTTCATGAATCAAGTGCCCTCACACAACAAAAGAGAGTAGTTCCACACAATAAAATTTAAGAACACTTAGGAATTCAAGATAAAAAGAATCCACTCACTCTCAGAAATAAAATTCATATGCCGCAAAAATGCACCATAAGCTTGCCCGTAGTGTACTACTCCACTAATCGAGCTCATTCAATCTAGGATCAGTTAGGACTTTATTTGGTTGTAATGTAGGCTACGGGACGGGTAGGATATATTTAGATATAAGAGTGACTACACCTCCCTAAGCACTTTAATACATATACTTTAATATTCAAACCCCATACTTATGTCAAACCAAACTCCACCTTCACATCAATGTATATTACCCCATACTTCTTTAAGCACAATACAGCAAGAGTCACCACTTATTAAAGAAATATTTTTTTTTTCACAGCAATACAACTATATCTTTTTTTCAATTCAAGTGGCTCTTACTTGTTCAAAACAGTGCACCTTTCTCCTGATTTCATTAGTTCCACTCAAAAGCCAAACCAACCACCCTACACTTTAACTTTTACATAAATCATCACAATTCAAGTGCTTATGAGAGGTTAAAAGGTTCAAATAGATAGTCCATTCAAACAATTGGGTAAGACTTGTAATGTGGTTGCCAAAGGAATAGGATTAGAGGCTAAAATGGGTTAACTACGATACATAACAATTAGGCGGGTAAAATATACTTATCTGGCTCAACAAAGAAATGCCTGTATCACTTCCTAGACTGAATAAAACTACTATTTCGCTTTGCAAACACACGGGGCAAGCTCTAGGCATCAAATGCAATGCACAGAATATAACAAATCCTTACACACACATGGCACATAACTCACTCAGGATTGGTTTCATCAAGACACTCTAGTCAAAGCAGTTAAGCAAAGTTAAGATCATACAATTTAAGGTACTTATACAAGAGTCAAAAACTGAGCTTAAGCGTCACAGCCAAAGTACTCACTATTCTCAAGGCATAACCAAGTCAAGAGATATTGCTTCAATTCAAAACACAACACAATGGCTCCTACTCCCAAAAAAACTGACTACACCCGGTTCAAATAAAATCCTTGGAAAAGAACCGCGGCGCAAAGAAAAACCAAGGGGGAATTATTACACTACCTACAAAGAAAATCTTTTTGTTTTTTTTTCTTTAGACTTAAATCCCTCAAGAAAATTGTCTAATAGATCCATCGTCGGGAAAAGTCCAATCTTTTTTTAAAAAAAAAATACTATTTAATTAAACTAATACAGGTAAAGTAGCATGAAAAGTCACCCAGACAATCTCATCACCCCACACTTAAAATTGTGCGTTGTCCCCAATGCACAGCATAACCATAAGAGGGTAAGAGAAACTCCCTGGTAGGCCAAAGGCCGAAGCACTAGCAGTTCATGGGGTACTCAGACTTCTCCCAGGCTTGGTCCTTCGTGCAGGTACCTCACACTTAGTTCCAACCATTTGATTTGCTGTTGCATCCTTCCAATACCTTTGCTTTCCATGCTCCTAAAAAAAATTGATACTACAAAAATAATACAATTAAAAAAATAAAAAATAAATAAAAGAAAGCAATAAAGCTGGGTTGCCTCCCAACAAGCGCTTGATTTAATGTCGCGACACGACGCGAATCACTTTTTGCCTCCACCTCGAGCTTATGAATTGAACCCCCAATTTTGATTCAAGCTTATGACTATGGTCATGGGGCGGTGGAACGAATCTAACTGGCCCAAGGAAATAATGTAGTATTCTGCATTCCTTGGCCTTTGTATGAGGTATGTAATCCTGACTTTCTGGCAAGAAGAATTCCAGAATATATGCACCTTGTTCCTCATTCCTTGACTCTTCGATTGGTTCAGATGACTCTATTTCCATATCATCATCCAAACATAATGTAGAAAAATGATTGGAGTGTGGACCAATGCGCTCAAACACGCTCAAACACATGAACTTCAGGACTCTCAACATCCTCAACATCAGTGATACTAGAGTCAACAAAATTTATATTCTTAAAGTCCTTGGCTGGCTCTAGTCTCACTTCTTCAACATTGACATCCTCAAATTGTGGTTGGCTAGGTTGTTGATGTTCTACTCTGACCTCCCCAATTAACACCTCAAATTCATACTCTTCTTGGCTACTATCCTTAATATTGGCTTGTTGAGCATTAAAAGCTCCAACCACTTGACTCAATTGAGCCTCCAACTTGCGAATAGTTGCCTCTTGCCTTTCTATGTGCAATTGTTTCTCATTGTTTTGTTCCAGAAGGCACTTTAGCATATCCTTGATCTCCTTCAAGTCCGCATTCCTAGGTTCTTTGTTCCTATTAACTTCACAAGAAAAGGTAGAACCATCATAGTAAGGGGTTGGGGGAAAATAAGAAATATAAGCACAACCATGAAGGTGACCATTTTTACCACCACACACATCACACACATTCCACAAATAAGATTGAGTTGGTGCACATAACTCGCTCTTAGGAACGTTTTGAAAATTTTGCCACGGGTGGTTTCCTTCACAATATGTATGGAGATCAATAGTAGAATTATCTACACCTAAATTCCCATAATTCCAAGATGCCATGTTTCTCAAATCAACAGTTATAAAAAAAATACCAAGAAAAAACAAAACAAAATAAAAGTTCAAACTTGAACCCTAGCAATATATACAGCTACAACTACACCGTTAGTTCCCCGGCAACGGCGCCAAAATTTGATCACGCCCAACTCTAGTCCTAAAAAGGATAAGCGGTCGCTGCAAATATAATCCGGTCTAAAAGTCCGGAGTCGAATCCCACAGAGAACTAAGGCTTAGCTGTATCTGTTTAATATCACCAAGAAGACAAGATTGAAAATAAATAAACAGCTGAAAACTAACTATGCTTGAATTGTAAACAATTAGAATAAAGGTCTAAGGTAATGGTTTCCCCCGTTGTTGATTTCCTTGGTTGTATGTTTCTTATAGCGTTGACTTAGTTGCCTCTATCAATCATGAACTCTCCAGCTATCATAAATCTCTCTCAAGCAATTATGATAATTTACTAGACGCACTCTCTCAAGCTACGCTAGCTAGATTCGCATTACAATTCACTTAGATCGCACCCGAGGTATCGTTATCTCTAATCCAACCTCTAAACCCTCGGTTATGACTCTCGCCTATACTCCGGGAGTGATGTTGTTCAAACAACTACCTAAATATGCACTCTCTCTCAAGCAGATACATAATAAATAGGAACGGCTAATTGAGGATCCTTTCAATTAACCAAAATCAAAACGTAGTTGAACATATAGAGATTAACAACTAACTCAAAACTATATTAATATAACAACCAATTCATCCCCAAAAGGTTCCATCAAAATCCTAGAAAACGAATTAGCTATTCATAATAGTATGTAGAACTACAAATCATAACCAACAATGAAAAATAGGAAGAGGAAGGAAAAACTTGTTGAAGAATTCCCCGCCTTGCTCCTATTGTGTCTCTGCCTCCTTGCCTCTTGTTTTTTTCCTTGTTCTAAACTACTTCTTCCCCGCTCCTTTGGACGAACTAAACCTTTTATAGGTTGAGGGGATTGGTCTTGAACTTCCAAAAGTACCCTTCAGATCTGTTTTTCCGTCTGGACTAGCGCGGCCGCGCTAGTTGGGTTATATTCTGTCTCCGTCCGCATTAGGTCCGCAGTTGCAGTTTCAATTGCATTTTTGACACTGTTCCGTTTGGAATTTGGAAAAACATAAAACATGAAAGTTGTATCCCTTTGAGTTAGCTTTCCAACCATATATTGTGTAGCCCAAATGGAGTTTTGACTCACAAGTACCACGCGTTATTCACAACTCACCCACTTACTCTAACATAGAGATCACTGACATTACCTTTCCTTCATGAATCAAGTGCCCTCACACAACAAAAGAGAGTAGTTCCACACAATAAAATTTAAGAACACTTAGGAACTCAAGATAGAAAGAATTCACTCACTCTCAGAAATAACATTCATATGCCACAAAAGATGCACCATAAGCTTGCCCGTAGTGTACTACTCCACTAATCGAGCTCATTAATCTAGGATCAATTAGGACTTTATTTGGTTGTAATGTAGGCTACGGGACGGGTAGGATATATTTAGATATAAGAGTGACTACACCTCCCTAAGCACTTTAATACATATACTTTAACATTCAAACCCCATACTTATGTCAAACCAAACTCCACCTTCACATCAATGTATATTAACCCATACTTCTTTAAGCACACTTACATCAAGAGCCACTTATCAAAGAAATACTTTTTTTTTCACAGCAATACAACTATATTTTTTTTCAATTCAAGTGGCTCTTACTTGTTCAAAACAGTGCACCTTTCTCCTGATTTCATTAGTTCCACTCAAAAGCCAAACCAACCACCCCACACTTTAACTTTTACATAAATCATAATAATTCAAGTGCTTATGAGAGGTTAAAAGGTTCAACTAGATAGTCCATTCAAACAAATTGGTAAGGCTTGTAATGTGGTTGCCAAAGAAACAGGATTACAGGCCCAAAGGGGTTAACTACGATACATAACCATTAGGCGGGTAAAATATACATATCTGGCTCAACAAAGAAATGCCTATATCACTTCCTAGACTGAATAAAACTACTATTTCGCTTTGCAAACACACGAGGCAAGTTCTAGGCATCAAATACAATGCACAGAATAACACCAAACCTCACACACACATGGCACATAACTCACTCAGGATTGGATTCATCAAGACACTCTAGTCAAAGCAGTTAAGCAAATTTAAAATCATACAATTTAAGGTACTTATACAAGAGTCAAAAACTGAGCCTAAGCGTCACAGCCAAAGTACTCACTATTCTCAAGGCATAACCAAGTCAAGAGATATTGCTTCAATTCAAAACACAACACAATGGCTCCTACTCCCAAAAATAAAAACTAACTACACCCGGTTCAAATAAAACCCTTGGAAAAGAACCGCGGCACAAAGAAAAACCAAGGGGGGCTTATTACACTACCTACAAAGAAAATCTTTTTGTTTTTTTTTCTTAAGACTTAAATCCCTCAAGAAAATTCTCTAATAGATTCATCGTCGGGAAAAGTCCAATCTTTAAAAAAAAAACTATTTAATTAAACTAATACAGCTAAAGTAGCATGAAAAGTCACCCAGACAATCTCATCACCCCACACTTAAAATTGTGCATTGTCCCCAATGCACACCATAACTAATAGAAGGGTAAAAGAGACTCCCTGGTAGGCCAAAGGCCGAAGCACTAACAACTCATGGGGTACTCAGACTTCTCCCAAGCTTGGTCCTTCGTGCGGGTACTTCACACTTAGTTCCAGCCATTTGGTTTCCTGTTGCATCCTTCCAATACCTTTGCTTTTCAATCTCCTAAAAAAAAATTGACACTACAAAAATAATACAATTAAAAAAAATAAAAAATAAATAAAAGAAAGCAATAAAGCTGGGTTGCCTCCCAACAAGCGCTTGATTTAACGTCACGGCACGACGCGAATCACTTTTTGCCTCCACCTCGAACTTATGAATTGAACCCCCAATTTTGATTCAAGCTTATGATTATGGTCATGGGACGGTGGAACGAATCCAACTGGCTCAAGGAAATAATGTAGTATTCTGCATTCCTTGGCCTTTGTATGAGGTATGTAATCCTGACTTTCTGGCAAGAAGAATTCCAGAATATATGCACCTTGTTCCTCATTCCTTGACTCTTCGATTGGTTCAGGTGACTCTATTTCCATATCATCATCCAAACATAATGTGAAAAAATCCTTGGAGTGTGGACCAATGCGCTCAAACACATGAACTTCAGGACTCTCAACATCCTCAACATCAGTGATACTAGAGTCAACAAAATTTATATCCTCAAAGTCCTTGGCTGGCTCTAGTCTCACTTCTTCAACATTGACATCCTCAAATTGTGGTTGGCTAGGTTGTTGATGTTCTACTCTGACCTCCCCAATTAACACCTCAAATTCATGCTTTTCTTGGCTACTATCCTCAATATTGGCTTGTTGAGCATTAAAAGTTCCAACCACTTGACTCAATTGAGCCTCCAACATGCGAATAGTTGCCTCTTGCTTTTCTATGTGCAATTATTTCTCATTGTTTTGTTCCAGAAGGCACTTTAGCATATCCTTGATCTCCTTCAGGTCCGCATTCCCAGGTTCTTTGTTCCTATTAACTTCACAAGAAAAGGTAAAACCATCATAGTAAGGGGTTGGGGGAAAATAAGAAATATAAGCACAACCATGAAGGTGACCATTTTTACCACCACACACATCACACACATTCCACAAATAAGATTGAGTTGGTGCACATAACTCGCTCTCAGGAACGTTTTGAAAATTTTGCCACGGGTGGTTTCCTTTACAATATGTATGGAGATCAATAGTAGAATTATCTACACCTAAATTCCCATAATTCCAAGATGTCATGTTTCTCAAATCAACAATTATAAAAAAATACAAAAAAAAAATAAAACAAACTAAAAGTTCAAACTTGAACCCTAGCAATATATACAGCTACAACTACACCGTTAGTTCCCCGGCAACGGCGCCAAAATTTGATCACGCCCAACTCTAGTCCTAAAAAGGATAAGCGGTCGTTGCAAATATAATTCGGTCTAAAAGTCCGGAGTCGAATCCCATAGAGAACTAAGGCTTAGCTGTATCTGTTTAATATCACCAAGAAGACAAGATTGAAAATAAATAAACAGCTGAAAACTAACTATGCTTGAATTGTAAACAATTAGAATAAAGGTCTAAGGTAATGGTTTCCCCCATTGTTGATTTCCTTGGTTGTATGTTTCTTATAGCGTTGACTTAGTTACCTCTATCAATCATGAACTCTCCAGATATCATAAATCTCTCTCAAGCAATTATGATAATTTACTAGACGCACTCTCTCAAGCTACGCTAGCTAGATTCGCATTACAGTTCACTTAGATTGCACCCGAGGTATCGTTATCTCTAATCGAACCTCTAAACCCTCGATTATGACTCTCACCTATACTCCGGGAGTGATGTTGTTTAAACAACTACCTAAATATGCACTCTCTCTCAAGCGGATACATAATAAATAGGAACGGCTAATTGAGGATCCTTTCAATTAACCACAATCAAAACATAGTTGAACAAATAGAGATTAAACTAATTCAAATCTATATTACTTATAACAACCAATTCATCCCCAACAGGTTTCACCAAAACCTTAGATTAGAAAAGTTAGCTACTCATAAAAATAACAAAAAAAATTACAAAAGAATTCATATTCAAAGGTAAAAGAACAAAGAAGAAGGTTAAAGATTGATGCCCAATGATCCTCCTTGCCTCTTGCCCTTTCTTCTGATGTTTTTCACTTCCAAAAATCATTCTCTTCTGCTCTTTGCCGACCTCCCTCATTTAATATAGGGTTTAGGGCTTAAAATCACGTATTTTGCACTTTAGTCCCTGAAATTTACGCGTCCTGCCGCGGTCCCACCGCGGTTACGCCAGGACCGCGGCCAGAATGGTCCTCTGAATCTTTGGTAATGTTCTGCCGCGGTCCTACCGCGGTCCTACCGTAACCGCGATTTTTCACCTTGTTCCATTTGGAATTTGGAAAAACGTAAAACATGAAAGTTGTAGCCCTTTGAGTTAGCTTTCCAACCATATATTGTGGAGCCTAAGTGGAGTTCTGAGCAAAACGTTATGTCTATTTTACTAGATAGTGTACAATATGCCTCATCGAGTCTTCATTTGTTCTCAACTATCAAATTTGACCTCCGAACACGATCCCGGCATAATTCCTTGAGATTTTACTCAGACTTCAAAGCTTCAAATCACTTAAATTCATTCCATAACATCTATATAGCTCGGAATCACTCCTACAAGGCATAAAACACACAATTAGTGTAAAACACTAGCGATTAAAGCGCAAACTCAACTAAAGTGCAGTAAATTAGAGTGTAATAGTCGACTAAAATACGCAATTATAGCCTATCATCAATCTTTATTTGGATCGTATTATAAAATGCCACCGGTAACAGTGTTAATTCCCGGTAGAACTAGATTTGACCCGGTACTAGGGTAAACCTCAGTACCTACACTTCTACCCTCTAGCTGCGCTTTTATTTGAAGATATCTAGCTTTATCTCTTGGGGGGGGGGGGTATGTGTCTAGTCAAACTACCCGTACCGCTACGGTCTCTAGCAAATTTATGAGCCGACAAAGACCCACAAGTTTTACACTTAGCCTTATTTTGTTCTCTTAGTTGAGTAAAAAAGTTCCAAACAAGAGATGTTTCGGGGCATTTAGAACATTGTCTATTAAAAGTAGGGGTTACTACAGGAGGGTCAGGCGGGGCATCATTTGGATTATTATCAGTTGGGTTAACAACAGGACTAGGAGGTGTATCATCTAAATCCGGTTGCGTTTCATCTAAATCTTCATTTTCCTCATCATTTTCATCAATAGTTTCATTAGGATAAAGAGCATTCATATATTCATCATTTAATTGTTGACCTGGTGCAACATCATGGCAAAATTGACTATCGCTAAAGAAAACAAGGGTTATCTCTATCAAGAATAATAGGTGGAGGGAGGAAGGTAACAGGCTGGGTCGGGGAGCCGGGGGAGGGGTAGTAGCTTGGCGACTAGATTCACCAATTTTAGATTTTCCCTTACCACCAAACATTTTTTTTCAAAGAAAAGGCCATATTAATTATAATTATACAAACTAAAACAAACAAAACTATAATAATAAAACTTAAGAGTTGGAACGAGTTTACCGAATTGACGAACAACTTCTTGAAAATTGTATATCATTGAAGACTTGAAGACTTGAATACTTCAATTCACCAACTTCACAATTTTTCACAAATTGCAATAATAAAGTAAGCAATTATAGAAGAAAATTAGAGAGAGATTGAGAGAGATTGATGATTTTGTGAGTAAAAATGAAAGAATGAGGGGGTATTTATAGTTGACAAAAGGAAAAAAGTATAATTATAAAAAGTTTGGGGTTAAAACAAAGTTTGGAGGCCAAATGGCTATTTTTCAAAAAGCCAAACGGCTAAATTGGCAGGCCAATCGCTAGTTTTTAAACTTCTAACCGTTGGCCTTTTTTCTAGAAAATTTTTTTTTTTTTTGAAAAATAGTCGTTGGGCCCGTTAAGCCCATTTGAACCGGCCCAGGCCCGCCAGCCGGTCCCGTGCTCGTGGTCTCACCATAGAGGACCGGCCCACAGTGGACTTTTGGGATCGTTTGGACCGGCCCGTTAGGCACGTTTGGCCCGTGGGCTCGCGGTCCCGGGCTGGTCTTAATCTTACGTGACATAAGAAGTAAGTAGGGACTATCTATTTATCTAGAGTCGTTTTTGACAACACATTTTTAGAAAGTAATGGATAAGTTGTCCGGACGCATTTCTTTCTTGGTTTACTAACACTTATCATAACTAAGTTATCTCCGTTCTCTTTTATGATCTTCTGCTCAACTAAAGATTCTTTTTTATACACATATCAAGACCTGTTCACTTAAATTTCCCCTGCACAAATGAATTCACCTTGAGTGCTCTTAAATTGAAAATTTGTTGATTACTCCCAATTTCACCAACACCACCACCGATTTGTTAATTACTGGAGGATGAATTTTTCCTTAAGTCCTTTTTCTGGACGGCATGAATTTCAGTTCTGTTTCAATGGTCCTACGTAGATTTTAATACATCTCTTTTACTGTATTTATCTAAAATTCAATTTTTTATTGAAGAAACACTAATCATGGGTTTATTTTTCCTTTTAAAAGTTTATGTAAGACTGCTATACTTTCTTTCTGCCAAAATAATGAAATTCGGATTGTTACTGGATATGGAAGAAAGAATATTGACCTAGACATGTTTCCCCGACAATTCGTGAAATTCGAGTATACCATTTGAATATTGATCTTATAGTATATGGATGTAAGTTATAACTGTTGGGCCCTTGGCATATGTTGTTCAGTCATGGATAATGTCTCAAAAATTAGCATGGACAACTTCATAAAAATTATTTTTACCTCAGGCACATATATATTTAAGTGATTTCTTAAAAAGTTTGTACTCATTGGCATAAAATACATGTGCGTCTAGTTATTGTAAATAAGGCCACCAAATCAATTACTACTCTGTCACGACTCAAGTTCTCCCTCCGTGAACCGTCGTGATGGCTCCTAGTCTCTTCGACTAGGTAAGCCTAACATTTGCGAAAAAATAAAACGAAAACATAAAAGCTAACAACTAACAGGTAAATTTTAACAAGAAATTAAGATGCCGCTCGGCATATACAATAACTACTCTCGAAGTGTACATAAACTCTCCCAAAACCCGGAATATCGCAAGTCACAAGCTACAGAAAGAAACAGTACTTCTATACTCCAGAGTCTAATAAAAGAAGAAAATACAAGAAGTGTTTGACATGGGGAAGAGTAGATAGGGACTCCGAGGTTTGCGGACGCGATAGATATACCTTAAAGTCTCTACAACTGTCTCGCCTCACGGGTAATGCGGCTGATAAGCGGTACCTGGATCTGCACACGAAAAATATGTACAGGGAAGGGCATGAGTATACCACAACGGTACCCAGTAAGTGCCAAGCCTAAACTCGATCGAGTAGTGACGAGATCAGGTCAGGGCCCTACTGGTATAAATATAATGAAATAAGACAGAATGGAATATCACAGTCAAAATAAATACGGAAATCTAACAGGAACAAAATCATAGAAGGACAACAGCTCAGAATACAGAAATAACAACAGGGGATCTCCCAGGATACCGTCCCGTAGTCCCAAACGTAAATGTGCGGGGGGATCTATCGGAATACCGTACCTTAGTCCCAAAGTAAATATGTAGGACAGGGGGATCTCCCGGAATAACGTTCCGTAGTCCCAAAGTAAATATGCAGTACAGGGAGATCTCCCGGAATACCGTTCCATAGTCCCAAAGTAAATATGCAGCTCAAACAACAGAATTACCAGTTTCAGCAAGAAAACCTACAGTTTAGACTAAGTTCACGTCAAGGAAAGCAGGAAATTTCACTAAACATGCTGCACAAAGTTCAGATAGGCAGTTAAAATACGTAGGCATGATATTCTAAACTAAACAGGATGGTTGAATATGCTAGTGTAGTTCAAATAAGGAGTAACGGGTTATGACTTAGTGAAAAACGGAGTTTTTGCAACAAATAGCTCGTGTACGTACTCGTCACCTCACGTACATGGCGTGCACATATCAAAAAGAGTACCAAATCCTAAGGGGAGTTCCCCCACACAAGGTTAGGCAAGCCACTTACCTCGAACAAAGCTCAATCAACCAGTCACAATGCCTTTCCCACGAATATCCGGCTCCGAGTGGCCCAAATCTAGCCAAAATAAAGTACATAACATAAATATAACTACAAGGAACTAACCTAGCTAATGAAATCAAAGCTAAAGCAAGAAATTGAAAATTCGCTCAAAAAGCCTCCTTGGGCCCACGTCTCGGAATCGGGTAAAAGTCACAAATTACGAACACCCATTCACTCACGAGTCTAACCATACCAAATTTACTTAAATCCAATACCAAAATCTCGATCAAAACCCCAAAATTCGGCGTAAGAACTTTTCTCAAAATTTTCCCCAATTTTCCAACTCAAATCCCTAATTAAATAAGGAAATCAACAATGGATTAATGGAATACAACCAAAAACAAATTAGGAATCATTACCCAATAACTTCCTCTGAAAATCCTTCAAGGAATCGCCCATTTCCGAGCTCTCAAGTCTAAAAATGAAGAATGAATTCAAACCCTCGCACTTAGGTCTTTTTCTGCCAGTCAAACCGCACCTGCGGCCATATTTCCGCTTTTGCGGTCCCGCTTTTGCGGCTAAGGCTCCGTACCCGCGGAGATTCATTAAACTCCTAGGCTTCGCACCTGCGCACTGCCCTCCGCACCTGCGGACACGCTTCTGTGCTCACTCGTCCGGTTCTGCGGAACTCCGCTTCCTTCCCAAATCCGCTTCTGCGACTACCAAACCGCATCAGCAGATGCGCAGATGCGGCCCTCATCTCTCATCTGCTCTCACAATCTCTCATGACCAAAAGCGTACCGCGCTTTTAACTCCACATGTGCGAGTCCGCACCTGCGGTCTCCCCACCGCAGGTGCGAAAATACCAGATGCCTGAAAGTTCAGCAATGGCTTAAGTCCAATTTTCAACCCGTTGAGCATCCGAAACACACCCGAGGCCCCCAGGACCTTAAAATAAACATATCAACCAATCCTAAAACTCCATAGGAACTTAGTCGAGCCCTCAAATCGCATCAAACAACGCCAAAAACACAAATTACCCTCCAATCCAAACTTAATGAACTTGAAACTTCAAATTTCCATAACTGATGCCGAAACCTATCAAACCATGTCTGAATGACCTAAAATTTTGCACACAAGTCATAATCAACATTACGAACCTACTCCAACTTTCGGAATCGGATTTTGATCCTGATATCAAAAATTCCACTACCGGTCCAAAACTCCAAAAATTTGACTTTCGCCATTTCAAGCCTAAATGAGCTACATGCCTCCAAAACATAATCCGGACACGCCCCTAAGCCCAAAATCACCCAACGGAGCTAACGGAACTCCATTCCGGAGTCATCTTCATACATTTCCGACTATGGTCCAAATCTTAAGACTTAAGCCTCCAATTAGGGACTAAGTGTCCCAAAACACTCCAATAATCAAAACGAAACCTCCCGGAAAGCCACAATAGCATAAAAAGATACGGGGAAAGCAGTAAACAGGGGATCGGGGCTATAATTCTCAAAACGACCGGTCGGGTCGTTACATCCTCCCCCTCTTAAAATAATTGTTCTTCCTCGAACGAGCATAGAGACATACCTGAAGTGGTGAAAAGATGAGGATAAAGGCTGCGCATATCCTGCTCGGTCTCCCAAGTCGCCTCCTCGACCGGCTGACCCTGCTACTGAACCTTTACTGATGCAATGTTCTTCGACCTCAGCTTTTGAACCTGCCTGTCCAAAATAGCCACTGGCTCCTCAACATAAGATAGATCCTTGTCCAACTGGACTGAGCTAAAGTCCTACACATGAGACGGATCACCGTGATACCTCCGGAGCATCGAAACATGAAATACCGGATGGACTCTTGCTAGGCTAGGAGGTAAGGCAAGCTCATAAGCAACTTTCCCATCTCGCTGCAACACTTCAAAGGGACCAACAAACCTTGGGCTCAGCTTGCCCTTCTTTCCGAACCTCATAACGCCCTTCATAGGCGCAACCCGGAGTAAGACTCGCTCTCCAACCATG
This sequence comes from Nicotiana attenuata, assembly GCF_001879085.1. Taxonomy (NCBI): domain Eukaryota; kingdom Viridiplantae; phylum Streptophyta; class Magnoliopsida; order Solanales; family Solanaceae; genus Nicotiana; species Nicotiana attenuata. Next base: position 21,560,539 of record NC_032000.1, on the reverse strand, counting down.
AACGCAACATCGCGAACCTTCCGGTCCGCACAACTCTTCTATCTGGACTGGGCTGTGCAAAGTCTATCCTGAATCACCTTAAACTTCTCCAAGGCATCCTGAACCAAGTCCATACCCAATAATCTGGCCTCGCCCGGCTCGAACCAACCTACTAGGGACCGACATCGCCTACCATACAGAGCCTCATACGGTGCCATCTGAATGCCGGACTGATAACTGTTGTTGTAGGAAAACTCTGCAAGGGGCAAGAACTGATCCCAAGAACCTCCAAACTCCATCACACACGCACGAAGCATTTCCTCTAGAATCTGAATAGTGCACTCGGACTGTCCGTCCGTCTGAGGGTGAAATGCTGTACTCAACTCCACCCGAGTATCGAACTCATGTTGTACGGCTCTCCAGAACCGTGATGTAAACTGCGTACCCCGGTCAGAGATGATAGATACCGGAATGCCATGAAGTCTAATAATCTCACGGATATAAACTCGAGCCATCGGCTCGGAAGAATAGGTAGTCATCACAGGAAGGAAATGAGCTGACTTGGTCAGCCTATCCACAATTACCCAAACTGCATCAAACTTCCGCTGAGTCCGTAGACCCAACAACGATATCCATAGTGATCCGCTCCCATTTCCACTCCGGGATCTCTAACTTCTGAAGCAATCCACCCGGCCGATGATGCTCATACTTCACCTACTGACAATTTAGACACCGGGACACATATTCCACTATGTCCTTCTTCATTCTACGCCACCAATAATGCTGTCTCAAGTCGTGATAGATCTTCGTGGCACCCAGATGAATGGAGTACCGCGAGCTGTGAGCCTCCTGAAGAATCAACTCACGCAAACCATCCATATTAGGCACACATAGCCTGCCCTGCATCCTCAATGCACCATCATCCACAATAGTGACCTCCTTAGCATCACAGTGCTGACTGTGTCCTTAAGGATAAACAGATGGGGGTCATCATACTGACGCTCCTTGATACGATCATAAAGAGAAGGTCAAGAGACCACACAAGCTAATACTCGACTCGCCTTAGAAATATCCAATCTCACAATCTGGTTGGCTAAGGCCTGAACATCCAACGCCATGGGCCTCTCTACTGCTGGTAGATATGCTAAACTCCCCAACTCTCTGCCCGGTGACTCAAAGCATCGGCCACCACATTAGCCTTCCCAGGGTGGTACAAAATGGTGATGTCATAATCCTTAAGCAGTTATAACTACCTCCTCTGACGCAAATTAAGATCCTTTTGCTTGAACAGATGCTGCAAACTCCTGTGATCAGTGTAGATCTCACAAGGGACACCGTACAAATAATGCCTCCAAATCTTCGAGGCATGAACAATAGCAGCTAACTCGAGGTCGTGGATAGGATAGTTCTTTTCATGCACCTTCAGCTGTCTGGAAGCATACCAATCACCCTATGGTCCTGCATCAACACCGCGCCGAGGCCAACTCGTGATGCATCATAATAAATAGTATAAGACCCCGAACCTGAAGGCAATACCAATACTGGGGCTGTAGTCAAAGCTGTCTTGAGCTTCTGAAAGCTCTCCTCACACTCCTCTGTTAATCTGAACTGAGCGCCTTTCTGGTTCAACCTGGTTATAGGTGCTGCAATAGATGAGAATCCCTTAACAAATCGACGGTAGCACCCCACCAAACCAAGGAAGCTCCGGATCTCTATAGTTGAGGACGGTTTGGGCCAACTCTGCACCGCTTCCACTTTCTTTGGATCCACTTTGATCCCTTCACTCGACACCAAGTGACCCAAAAATGCCACGGAATCTAACTAGAACTCACATTTTGAGAACTCTGCATATAATTTCTTCTCTCTCAAGGTATGAAGCACAATCCTCAGGTGTTGCTCACGATCTTCCCGACTCCGGGAGTACACCAAAATACCGTCAATAAAGACAATGACGAACGAGTCAAGATAAGGAATCAGAATACACTGTGCATCAAATGCATAAATGTTGCTGGAGCGTTGGTCAGCCCAAATGACATCACAAGGAACTCTTAATGACCATACCGAGTCTTGAAAGCAGTCTTCGGGATATCTGGCTCCCGAATCTTCAACTGATGATAACCTGAACGCAAATCAATCTTGGAAAACACTCGGGCACCCTATAACTGATCAAATAGGTCATCAATACGAGGCAAAGGATACTGGCTCTTCATTGTGACTTTGTTCAACTAGCGATAATCAATGCACATACGCATAGAACCATCTTTTTTCTTCACAAACAAGATAGGATCACCCTAAGGTGACACACTGGGCCAAATGAAGCCTTTATCAAGAAATTCCTGTGACTGTTCCTTCAACTCTTTCAACTCAAGAGGGTGATAAGTAGGGATTTTAACCACTTATTTGCACTCTTTTACTTGCGTTTTAGCTCAAAAATGCTTAAAGGTATTCCCGGAAACTAACAAAATGTGTTTACTTGCAGGAATATTGGGGAACGAGCCAAAGAAGTCAAAATCAACTCATGAAGGAGTCAAAAGTTAACAAGAGCCAAAAAAGGGTAAAAAGGCTAGCAGTGCGGCCGCAGAGTGAGATTCAGAGAGGAGGTTTGAGCCAGCTCAGAGAATTCGGACCGCACGAAAAATGTGCGGCCGCAGAAGGACAAGTGCGGCATCAATCAATATTATGTGGTCTCCAAGATTGAAGAATCAAAGAGTTGATCAAATTCCAAAAGCTGAAGAGTGCGAACTGCATCACTTTTGTGCGGCCGCATAATCAAAAGTGCGGCCGCACCCACTTTTATGCGGACCGCAGAAGCCTGAAGTTCCAAGCCCAGATTCCTAAGATTGTGGACCGCACAATAATTGTGCGGCCGCAGAAGCCCATTTTGCGGTCCACACCAGAATTATGCGGTCGCACAAACTTCGTAGGGGCATTTTTGTCAGATATTTTCAGCTTAGTATAAATACAACTTTTCGTCATTTTTAGGTTAAGTTTAGTTTGCAGAGGTGCACCTGAGCGGTTTTATTTACTTCTTTGAGTAATTTTGTACTAGATTGACTTCTTAACATTAATTTTTCTTTGTTTAATCAATTATTATGCAATCTATCTTAATTTCTTCTTGCATTTCTTCATTTTTCATGATTAGCTAAATCTTTAGCTAGGGTTGTGGCTCAACCCTAGTGTGGGTACTTAATGGGTATTCAATTTTAGGGCTTGTTTGTGATTAGGTTAGTGATATCTAGCCTTGTTTATGCTTACATTATAGAATTAATGGCTGCAAACATTGATTCATGCCTATTTGACCTAGTCTTTGCTTGAGAAAGAGAGACTATGTTTCGGAAAACTTGGCTAGCAAGGAATTAGGGTGAAGTCAAGAAATTGATAGCCCCAATTAAAGGGTCAAATCTAGAGATAGTAAGACCCGACTTGAGCATATATCACTTGATTTGTGCAATACCCATTTGGGCTTGAGAAATCCAAAATCGGGCAAAATCACTCAAACTATATTACGAACCTGTCGCGCCCCCTTTTTCTCGCGAAATTGGACTTATGACATTTGGAAGGACAACTCATTCCTTTTGGGAATTGGGTTTGCATTTGAAGAGTCGCCACCTAATGAGTAGGGTGCATTAGGACACCAATAGAGATTTAACTCTAAGTTTGTTTGATAACCAGAGATAGGGTAAGGGCTTGAAATTATTCTAAGGGAAGGTGTTAGGCACCCCTTAAAATCCACTAGTGTGGTTCCCGGCCAAACAATTATTGTGAATTGAGGTGCAATTAGCATACAGGCAAATGAGGCTCAAATAAGAGGGGATTTCAACACACAATGGTTTGAAAGTAGACAAAGTTTAGAAGAATAATTAAAAGAGCTGATTTTTTTAAATAAGGAATTAAAATACTGAAAGAAAAGAAATGAAGAATAAAGGAAAGGGGGGGTCCTAGGTTTATTAAAAATATGGATCATCCCACACAATGTCCGGTAATCACTCCTCAATGAGGGGCTACACATGATATTATCGCGTGGTCATCATATCCATATCTACCCTTCCCATCCTGTTAAGGTATTTAAAGCGCGGATTGGTCTCGATTACTTATTCAAAGCAATACCCGTCCCACTCCTATCAGTTCCGGAGGCACTTAGGACTACTAATCCCAAAAAGAAGGGATATTAGGCTTATTTGAAGTTTCAAAGGTAAAAAACTCGAAGGCGGCATACCAAATACATATGGCGTATTTTGGGGGAAAGCATATAAACAAACAAAGGCTCACATATACCTCCTTAAACAAAGAAAGCATATAATTAGCATGACTTACACATACTTTTTAGGTCTGATTAAAAATACCAAAGACGAGGGAGTTTAAAGATTGAGGCAGATTGGTTTATTACATAACTCAGATAAGAAGCCCGAATCAGGCCTACCTGCGGGTTGCAATGATTAATAGAAACAGATTCAGTTTACAGTTATTACTCTAAGGCTTGCCTAAGTGTTTAGACGGGGTCTTATAGGCATGATATCTACTGATTTTAGAAGGTGAGGAGATATTAAGGCTCGAAATGAATTGTTTGAAGTCCTATATGCATACTTGTTAAACTTGTTAAGCGAGGGACTTAGATTATTAAAAGAGATGCAGAATGTACCAAAATTAAATAAGTTGGTTACAGGTTCTGCAGGTTATAGCATCTATTATTACTGATTTTATATCTATCATTGACTGTGAATGAAAACGAATCAGAATTGCTCGAGGATCCCTATAGGCATGATTTCTAGGCATTACTAATTTTAGACGTGGTATCTAATTGTCGAAACCTTATAGACATGGTGTCTAAGTGCAGAAACTTATTTTAAACCTTATAGACATGGTATCTAAATGCAGTTTGAATTATGCAGAATTAAAATAGTTCTATAGGCATGGTTTCTAGGTGAGCTTTGAATATGCAGAAATTAAAACACCCTACAGGCATGGTTTCTAGGTGAAGTTTGAATATGCAGAAGTTAAAACACCCTATAGGCATGATTTCTAGGTGAAGTTTGAATATGCAGAAGTTAAAACACCCTATAGGCATGATTTCTAGGCGAAGTTTGAATACACAGAAGTTAAAACAACCTATAGGCATGATTTCTACCCTTGCATGCATAGTTACCCACCCCTTATCACTAGCCAGCCCCAAATGTTTATTACAACTTATCACAAACCAGAATAATAAATTACATCAGAAAAGTACAAAGAAAAGTACAACCAGAGGAAGCCTGATTCTTAACTTCCTCTCTGAGTTATGAGATAGACCAACTCAAAGTCCATTGATCCAAAGCCTTTATCCAATTTGAGTGTGTCAGAGTTCCCTAAGAGCCTCAATGGGACTCCGGGCAGTGCTCACACCCAAATTGTATCACCAGAATAGGGACAAGTGCAGTGTGGAAGTGCCAGCCCTCAAGTGTCCAAGTTCAGAGGGAGCTCATGGGTCCCAAGGCAAGGCTCACAAGAGGGGGCAGAACATAAGTCTAAGAGAGAGTGCAAGTGAAGAAACAGAGTTCAGAGGGAATAAAGGAGAGGGAAAGAGGTGCTGGGAAATAGCCATAAACAAGTTGACAATTTCATACAAAAGGAGTTCAGGGATTGGGAAATTGCAAAGAGCCCATGTACTTAGGGCAGGGTCAGCTTTGGGCATGCACAGCAATAAAAGATGCTGGCATGCTCATAAGCCCACCAGAACACACAATACTAGAGAAACATAGAGGTTATGATCCCAGGGATCAAGTTTGAGTCACGGACAGCAATGATCAATACTGTCATGCCTCAAACAAACCATCAATATCAAAAATATTGGGGTAGGGGTTGAGGATACTTAATACACAGATTCAGAAGGAAGAAAGAAATTACAACATGCTAGAACAAAGTACCGAATTAAACACAAGCAGTAGGCAGACAAGAAGGCAAAAGTATTAAGTAAACATGTTTGTTGTGATGCTAAAATTTAAATCAAAACATACCAGTTCAAAGAAGCAAAATACAGTAAAGGCAAGGTAGCAGGATTTTAAAATTAGCTTTAGCTTTCAGCCAGCTAAATAGGTCACAGTAGAAGTAGTAAAACAGGAGAGAATGTTTTGAGTGTAAGTGATTTTAGAACTCAGAGTGTTCGTGTGTGTGCTAATGAAAGAGCAAGGTATTTATAGTTTGAAAACAGGTAGAGAATAAGGCAGGAATCATAGTTTTAGCAGTAATTATGGAACTGTGTACTAATTAAAAATCAAATCAGTATCAAAGACTTTCTTTAATTAAGGAGTTAAGATTAAACGGTAATGGGCAGAAAACATTTAAGGAAAGAAATCAAGTAAAGCATCATGTGCAGAATAGACTATTAGGGGTAAGTACATAGGGGTTTAATTAAGGGAATAACTAATGAAGAATCTTTGAAATACTCGGTTAACCAAACAAGGTAATAAACACAATAAATTTGCAGAATATGGAGACAATCAGCACACAGTAAATCAAGGAGTCAGGGATTCGAGATTACTAATTTGGGAAGAATAACATGCGTTAAAGACAAGAGAATCAAAAGTCTAAACGGGAGTTTTCAAATCAATCCAAGAAACAGGGAAATCAGCAAAACAAGGAAAGAATCAATTACACGAGTGCAATCAGAATTACACAAGGAGGTTTGAAATCAATCCACAATTGAGGGTCATTTTAGAGGGGAATTTAGCGTATAAAAGAGTGCATAAACATTAGGCATGCGAGGTTAAACTATGGCAAAGAGAAGCAGCATGCAATAATAATTACAAAGTCCAGTAGACAGTGAAACATGGTAGTCACATAGGTCAACTTAGTAATAGGGAAAAGAGGGTATCAGAAGCATGCAAAAGGGTCAAGTAAAAAGACCTTTCTGAAAAATATAGTCTAGTTTCGATGATTGCAAGAAGCCAAATCACATAGAGAAATAGAAGTTGAAACAAAAAGGGTTTCAAATCCAGGCGACCAACTTAAAACAGGTGAAACAGCTTCAGAAGCTTGAATAAGCCCCAAATAAATTAGGGTTTTGAAACCAATCAAACTCAGAGATGATGAACAAGTAAATCACACAGCAATTATTCTCAGAACCCGAATGAACCCAAAGTTTTAGGGTTTTTGAACACCGGTCGAGTCTAGAGATGAAACACAAATAAATCAGACGAATACTAACAAAACAGATTCAGAAATCTCAAAAAAGGTCAAGGACCTTAACATGCAAACTCAAGTAGAAGAACGGCATAAGGAAACACAGCAGAACATGTTGAAAATCAGAGAAAGCTTCAAAAATAACTTAACAAAACCTAAATCGAAAAAAAATAAGGGGTTTTGAAGGTAAAGTTTTGAAAGAAGCCTTGAGAAAAATGTTTAGAAGTTTTAGAGCAAACACAGATCTAAACAAATCTAAAAGAAATCGGAAGAACCTTAAAGGTTAGGGTTTCAGGAGAACCCCAGATGGTGAGAAAGGCTTGGAAAATCATCGATCTAAGCAGGAGAAGTCAAGAATCAGGCTTGAATAGCCAGGGATGGCCGGAGCAAAGTCAAATATGACCGGAGACAGCCTTAGAACTGAAATCAATCCAAGGTCTGGACCAGACTTTTCCAGGATTCAACCTTGAAACCGTGATAGTCGGGCACATAGAAGCCAAGGGAGGTAGATACAAGCCTCCAATGGCTTTGGAAGCCATTGATTTGGGCGGTTTTAGGGTGGTGGTTGAGGGCGGCGGCTAGAGAGAATTGAGAGAGAAAGGGATTCAGAGGCGGCTGGGGGTGAGAAATGATAGGGTTTAGGGGTTGTTTGTGCGTAAATTTAAACATGATGCACATTCCCCCCGGACCATGAATGTTGTCTTTGGACGATTAGAATGACGTCCTTAGACCATGATGTCCTGGGCCATGAAGCGTATAACAAAGGATTCACAGACCATGAAATAATGCTCTCGGGCTATGGGAATGATGCCTCCGAACCATGACACCTTTGAATAATGATATGTAAAAGATTAACAGGGATTCTCAGGCCATGGCATGGTGTTCTCGGGCTATGCAAATGGTGCCTCTGAACAATGATGCCTTCGGATAGTTTGGCGATCTTTTAGCCCGTGAAATGCGGTATTTGGCGATCTTTCAGCCCATGAGATGCAATAGGTGGCGATCTTTCAGCCACGCAAATGTAAATGAGGTAGCGATCTTTCAGCCATGCAAACGTAAATAAGGTGGCGATCTTTCAGCCATGCAAATGTTACTAAGGCGGTGATCTTTCAGCCATGCAAATGTAAGAAAGGTGGCGATCTTTCAGCCATGCAAATGTAAGTAAGGTGGCGATCTTTCAGCCATGCAAATGTAGGTAAGGCGGCGATCTTTCAGCCGTGCAATGCGAAAAATACGGATGGAGACAGCGTTTAGTCTCGGAAGGCAAAACGGTAGCCTTATGCAATGCAGTAAAATGCAGATGGAGACAGTGTTTAGTCTCGGAAGGAAGAATGGTAGCCTTATGCAATGCGGAAAAAATGCAGATGGAGACAGTGTTTAGTCTCGGAAGGTAGAATGGTAGCCTTATGCAATGCAGAAAATACAGATGGAGACAGTGTTTAGTCTCGGAAGGCAGAATGGTAGCCTTATGCAATGCAGTAAAATGCAGACGGAGACAGTGTTTAGTCTCGGAAGGCAGAATGGTAGCCTTATGCAAGAAATAAAAAGGGCAAATAGTGATAGAGCTTTCTTATCTGATAGCAAGTTGCGATATTGTGACTGCTGGGGTAATGTGATACAGGGAATATCACCGGCGCGCGTGGATAGCAAATGTTGGTAAGTGCAACAATTCCGAGAGTTGTATTCATGAACAATGTTTGTCTTGTGAGTGTATAGTATGTCAGATGCTTTTGCGATCCAAGTACCTGCATCCAAAGAAAAATCGTGAGTTTTGTAGAGGGGGAGGTTAGTTCGCGTCCCCGCTGGCTCTGCTTGACCTATTTGGCTTTGATCCGGTGATACTGTATGCATCATTGAGGTAGCGTTGCTAAACAAGGCAATTTTAGCAATAAACATGCATGATTTAGTAAAAACGTAACATAAACACATAATTAATAATAGTTTTTCTTTAGATGAATCGAAGACTGCGACGTGGTTCAAGACATTGCAACCTCTCTTGCTACGGAATTTTGAGGGTCCTCCTCAAAATTCTGCCCCAGTTTAATGGGTTGATGCTTCTGACGGTTGCCTGTGATGATTGGCTGAGATTACTTCGGAATTTTGAGGTCCTCTCAAAATTCTACCCCAGTTTCCAATTGCGGGGGAAATGAAAATTTTATTGAATTATGACCGAACCCATAGGGCTACCTACGTTTCCCCTCTTAAATGGAAATCAGGTCAGACGTAGTTCTAATACATCATATAGGAAAAACAATAAAGATTACACGTAGTAACGCTTGATTGCATCTGAATTGATTGGTTTTGGCCAAACTTCTCCGGCCATTTCGGCAAGTATAAGGGCTCCTCCTGTCAGAATGGGGGAAAACTTCCCTTTGGCTTCATCTTGATGCGGGAAAATTTTCTTTAACACCAGCTGCCCTGGCGTGAACTGTCTCAGCTTGACTCTCTTGTTGAAGGCTCTGGACATTCTGTTCTGATAGAGTTGACCATGGCAAACTACGTTCATCCTCTTTTCGTCTATAAGAGCTAGTTGCCCATTCCGCATCGTCGAGCTCAGCTTCTTGTATGATCTTTAGGGAAGGAATTTCTACTTCGGCAGGAATGACGGCTTCTGTACCATAAACCAGCATATAGGGGGTCGCCCCGGTTGATGTGTGGACTGTGGTGCGATATCCCGGTAGAGCGAATGATAACATCTCTGATGGCGACAGGTGACTGCTGATTCGCGTTCCCTTGACGTTTTCTGCATCTCCCAGGTTAACAACCTCAGTCTCGTCCAGGTTGGACTTTGGTCTGTTTTCAAAATTCTCAACTTCCTTAACAATCTCCTCCGGTATGTCATCTTCCTCTGAATCTATGTCTGTTTGTTGCGTTGTCTCATTGCATGTCACAGCCATCGGTTCATCAAGATAAGTAATAGTAATGCTGTATAAGTAAAGTAATGAGAGAAAATAATAAGAGTGTTGATTTATAAGGAAAATCGAAATGCTTTGATAAATTCCATAACTATTTTGAACATTGAATATCTTATTGCGGAAATTTAAAATGCGAAAGGAAAAATTAACTAGTAAAAATAAAAGATAGTGCATGATGCTTGTCCAGCCTTGCTACCCCGAGGCTCGCCGGGCTCTGGTGGTTCTGATGGTCCAGTTATTGAGGCGTGCTCCTTTGCTTACAGCCTGTATGGAAGGGCCTTCCTTCCCCTCCTCCTCGAGAACGATGCAACAATCCATATCATCTTCTCCTAGGAACAAATTCTTTACCGCTGCCAGTGCTTCCTCTTCTTCTGACCCATAGATAACATAGGCCGGTTGGAAAGTCTGTTCCAAGCGTGGTATTGGCTGTTCCAGCGGATAGTAAGGACCGCGCCATGGTGGCAACCATTTGTTGAATTCTTCCCAGGTATACTCATATCCCAGACCGAAGGTGGTGCCATGTTTCTTGAGTTTTATGGGCTTAGTGATTCCTTGGAGGTTCTTACCAAGCCCCTTGCCAGGCTCGTACTCTCAATTTTGTTGTCCCACCATTTGTCTTTGTCGACGACATTGACTCGCTCGATGTGGTGGTAGGTTTCTCCACCTAGCTTCACTCTTCCTCCGATTGCCGAAATGGTTTGGCGACTGTATATAGATTGCTACCGTCGCCGTGAATGATCACCTCCTGGTGATTCCAATCAAACTTTACCGCCTGATGTAGTGTTGATGCTACGGCCCCAGCAGCATGAATCCATGGCCGTCCCAACAGCAGATTGTAAGATGCCGGTACATCTATCACTTGGAAATCAACATCGAACCAAGTTGGCCCCATTTGTAAACACAAACTAATCTCCCCAATGGTAGACCTTTGGGAGCCGTCGAAAGCTTTCACATTGATAGCTCCGTCCTTTATTTCATGTAGTCCCTTACCCAACGTCCTGAGTGTTACCAGTGGACAAATGTTGAGGCTGGACCCTCCATCGATCAGGATTCTGGTGATAAAGTAGTCTTCGCATTGCAAGGTGATGTGCGATGCCTTGTTGTGACTCAACCCTTCCGGTGGCAGCTCATCTTTGTGAAAAGTGATCTTGTGACTTTCCAACACCTGTCCTACCATGTTAGCCATCTCTCCGCCAGTGATGTTGCTTGGCACATATGCTTCACTCAGCACCCTTAACAGGGCATTCTTGTGTGCATCAGAATTTTGTAGCAAAGCAAGGATAGAAATTTGCGCCGGCGTTTTGTTCAGCTGGTCAATGATCGAGTATTCCTTGGCCTATATCTTTCTCCAGAGATCATCTAGCCCGGTCTCGGTGATGGTCGGCCGGTTAGAAGCCTGCTTGCTCGACTCAGCCAGATGTTCCGGGGTATAAACTCTACCAGTTCTCGTCATACCCTGTGCCGCAATAGCCTCTCCGAACCTAACCTTGCCTTTCCTTCTTGCCTCAGCTGTGTAGTCCCATGGTATAGCCTTTGTATGGAATAGTGTCATGGACGACATTACCACTGGAACCGGCGTGGCTGTCTTTACTCCGAACGGAGCATGTACCTTGGGCGGTAAAACTGCAACTTCAAATGGTGTAGGTGCCTTTGCTGGAGACACGAATTCGACCTCAATTGGCACTGGCGTCTTTGTAGAAAATGGTGCTTCAAACTCAAGTGGCATAGACATATTTACCTCAGCATCCCCAGAGGGCTGAATCTGGACTACGATCGGATTAAGGGTGACTATTGGTTTCTTTGGGTCGTCACCTTCTGTGATCAAACCGATCGATCCCTTGGGATCCCAATCATCCTCTATTTCAATCATATGAATGCCTCCACCCTTGTGGTCTGGCAGAGGGTTATTGCAGACATTTGGAGCAGGTTCCTTTGCCACAATAATCTTGTTATCAATTAAAGTCTGGATCTTATCTTTCAGAGCACGGCATTCGTCAATGGTGTGTCCTTTCATGCCGGAATGGTATGCACAGCATTTATTTGGATTAACCCACTGAGAAGGGTTCTCAGGAGTAGCAGGGATAGGGGTAACGTAACCTGCAGCTTTGAGTCTTTCATACAACTGGTCAATAGGTTCAGCAATAGCTGTGTATTGTTTCGGAGGCCTTCGGTCAAAGTTCGGTCGAGGTCTAGGGAAGTTTTGGCGTGCAGGAGGGGATTGATAGTGGGATGGTTGGGCATTGTAGGCTTGGTAAACATGTGCGGGTTGGGAATATCTGGGTGAAGTAGGCTGATATGTGGGAGGTGGAGGTGATTGATAAGTGGGTGGTGGAGTTTGGTAAGAGGGTGAGGGTGCTTGGTAGTTTGGAGTAGGCTGATATGTGAGTGGAGGCATTGGGATAGGTTTGGTATTTGACGGGAGATTTGGTTCTCTGTGCCACCATTACGGCTCCTACATCCCTTTTCTTGGATGCACCACCAGACTGTAAGGCCTTATTTGTAGCATGCAAGGCTTCGAAGTTCGTAACCATACCGTTTTTGATGCCCTCTTCTATCCTTTCTCCCAGCTTGATAATGTCAGAAAATTTGTGGCCCTCGATCATCATCAACCTTTCATAATACTGTGGGTCTTGAGCCCGGACAAAAAATTTGTTCATTTGTTCGTCCTCTAAGGCAAGTCTACCCTTAGCAGCTTCGGACCTCCAGCGAGTATCATACCCGCGAAATGTTTATGTAGGCTTCTTCTTTAGATTCTGAATGTAGAACACATCTGGCGCATTCTCCGTGTTGAACCTGCACCTGTCCATGAAGTCGGACGATATGCTTACCCAGTTCGACCACTTCTTTGGATCTTGGCTAATGTACCAGGACAAAGCATCTCCTTTCAAGATCCTCATGAAAAGCTTCATGCGGATCTTCTCGTCCTTTCCTACTCCAACCAGCTTGTCACAGTACGTTCTCAAATGGACCCTTGTATCCCCTGTACCATCAAATATCTCGAACTTAGGAGGTTTGTACCCCTTGGGCAGTTTGACATCGGGTTGTATGCAAAGATCTTCGTAGTTCAGCCCTTCAATTCCTTTACTTCCTTCAACGCCTTGAATTCGGCTAGTCAATTTCTTAAGTTCTTCAGCCAGGTTTCTGATGAGCAAGTCTTTATCATCAAACTCGAGTGTGTGTGAGATGGGTTGGGTGGAGTGTGGCATAGTCTCCATGTAGATGGGGGTGTTATGGTGGGTGTGGTAGTGGTCATTTGTGGAGTTTTGAGGTTCTGGGATGAGCAGCGGGGTATTGTTGGAAGTATGGCAGGTGTTGCAGTGGTGGTGAGGAGTGGGATGGTTTTGTGGCTTTGGGATATTTTGTGGCGGTGTGGGGTTCTGAGCATTTGGGAAATTAACATCTGGAGTGGTGAGGGAAAATGACAGATTTGCCAGATTCCGAACCTGATCAAGTTCTTCTTGGAATTTCAGCAGCTTTTGTTCAAGTTGGGATGCATTTTCCTTAGGAACCAGAGTACCGTGACCATGAGTGACCTCTACCCGTTCAGTTGAGTTTTCCTTTCTGGCGTTGTTCAAATATTCCATCTTCCCTTTGTTCTTGTTTTTGACGGGACTAAGAGGAGGAGTGGGTGGAGGGCCCCTGGATCTCATGGAATAAGATGATGTTGCCAGAGTGCACGAACTAACCTGTGGGGAGGGGAAATAATAAACAAAAAGTAAAAATAAAAAGGTAACAAGTTAGTGAGGATCATAAAAAGATGTTGCAATATTTTAAACACATAGTGCAGAATGTAAACCGTGTCCTAATTTGGGGACCTCTTTGTGCCCGAGGTAGGCCTAGCGACAAGTTGATTTGGAGAACTTGGAATGCTAAATGCCTTATTTTATTGATAAAAGATAAGACAAATACCAAATCGACACTAAATAATAGGAAATAAAAGTCACTAATGGCCATTGGCCTTATTACATTCCCTAAAAAGAAGAAAAGCTCCTATCTATTTGGTCCCAGAAGGACCTTCCCCTGACTCGCCATCTTTGGCTCCGTCGAACAGCTTTCCTAACTCGCGAAGTCCAAGCAATAGGTAGGCTCTAGCTAGATGTCCGCCCTCGTTTCCTTCAGCATTTTGGCAATCCTCAATTCTTTTGAGGAATTTCCTTTCCAGCTCCACTATGCCCCGCTCCAAGTATCCCAGTCGCTTGTTTGCACTGACAGCCATGTCTTTCCACTCTTCAATCAGCTTTTGGTTGGCTTCTTGTATCTCACGGTGCTCGCTTTCGCATTCCCGGATCCTCTTGCGTAGTTGATTGTACTTGACCTGTGCTTCGGCCTTTTCATCTATGATCATGTGACCTCGAACAAACCCAGAATAGAGTAGCAGCTTCTATGATCTTGTGGTTGGGTTGGATTTCTAGGAGGGAAGGCAGGTTTCCCAGATATTTTCGGACAAGAGTCTGATCACTGGAGTGAAGATCCTCCCACCAGCTTAGCAATTTTGGGTGGATGTTGGTGACCATGCCGAATCTGGGGACTTCGTGCCTCATATTTCTGCAAGACCAAAGGGTTAGGCCATTACCCCCACCGGACTCGACTATTTAAATATCAATAATTGGCATAAAAGCATTTAGTTCTCCAAATACATGCATAGAACGTGATGATGTCCGTTTGGGTTTTAGGGAAACCCAGTGGACTTTGGACAAGGCTATCTTAAAGAGTCATTATGCGGACAACATAACTGACTCGGCTAGGTTTTACCATGATGCATGCACAGTTAAACAGAGTAAGGTTTCTATGGGGTTTTAGACTGGTACCCTTGAGCGGACAACTCAAGGGGGAAAGCCACGGAACCGTCGACTACACCGTGATTGACTGTTTTTACCGCAAATATGCCTTTTTGAATTTAGGGGGTGATAATATCGGAAGAGCGCAACCACTCATTATAAGCGTTGCTATGGTATTTGTTTGGCACGAATGGAATATGATGTTGAGCATGATTATGCAACAATTAAAAGCATGTTGACACGTATTTGCACGTTTAGAAAGCAGTAAATACAACAGTTTCAGAATTTTAAAGCAGTAGTAAAGGAAAGAAACAAAAAGACAAGTTAGTTTTGCAATTAAAAAAAAGAGGACTGAATGCTTAAAGGAATTAAACAAGTAATTGCACACAAAGAGATATAAATTCACAATAATAATCTGAAATGGTAAAAGTCTAGATAATATCCCCAGCAGAGTCGCCATGCTATCGCGCCCCCTTTTTCTCGCGAAATCGGGTGTTTGACATTTGGAAGGACAACTCAATCCTTTTGGGAATTGGGTTTGCATTTGAAGAGTCGCCACCTAATAAGTAGGGTGCATTAGGACACCAATAGAGATTTAACTCTAAGTTTGTTTGATAACTAGAGATAGGGTAAGGCTTGAAATTATTCTAAGAGGAAGGTGTTAGGCACCCCTTAGAATCCACTAGTGTGGTTCCCGGCCAGACAATTATTGTGAATTGAGGTGCAATTAGCATATAGGCAAATGAGGCTCAAATAAGAGGGGATTTCAACACATAATGGTTTGAAAGTAGACAAAGTTTAGAAGAACAATTAGAAGAGCTGATTTTTTTAAATAAGGAATTAAAATGCTGAAAGAAAAGAAATGAAGAATAAAGGAAAGGAGGGGTCCTAGGTTTATTAAAAATATGGATCACCCCACACAATGTAAGGTAATCACTCCTCAATGAGGTGCTACACGTGACCTTATCGCGTGGTCATCATATCCATATCTACCCTTCCCAACCCGTTAAGGTATTTAAAGTACGGATTGGTCTCGATTACTTATTGCATGCTATTACCTGTCCACTCCAATCAGTCCCGGACGCTCATAGGACTACTAATACTAAAAAGGGAGGGATATTAGGCTTATTTGAAGTTTCAAAGGTAAAAAACTCTAAGGCGACCTACAAAACACATATGACATATTTTGGGGGAAAGCATATAAACAAACAAAGGCTCACATATACCTCCTTAAACAAAGAAAGCATATAATTAGCATGACTTACACATACATTTTAGGTCTGATTAAAAATACCAAACACAAGGGAGTTTAAAGATTGAGGCAGATTGGTTTATTACATAACTCAGATAAGAAGCCCGAATCAGGCCTACCTGCGGGTTGCAATGATTAATAGAAACAGGTTCAGTTTACAGTTATTACTCTAAGACTTGCCTAAGTGTTTAGACGGGGTCTTATAGGCATGATATTTACTGATTTTAGAAGGTGATAAGATAGTAAGGCTCGAAATGAATTGTTTGAAGTCCTATATGCATACTTGTTAAACTTGTTAAGCGAGGGACTTAGATTATTAAAAGAGATGCAGAATCTACAAAAATTAAATAAGTTGGTTACAGGTTCTGCAGGTTATAGCATCTATTATTACTGATTTTGTATCTATCATTGACTGTGAATGAAAACGAATTAGAATTGCTCGAGGATCCCTATAGGCATGATTTCTAGGCATTACTGATTTTAGACGTGGTATCTAATTGTCGAAACCTTATAGACATGGTGTCTAAGAGCAGAAACTTGTTTTAAACCTTATAGACATGGTATCTAAATGCAGTTTGAATTATGCAGAACTAAAATATTTCTATAGGCATGGTTTCTAGGTGAAGTTTGAATATGCAGAAGTTAAAACACCCTACAGGCATGGTTTCTAGGTGAAGTTTGAATATGCAAAAGTTAAAACACCCTATAGGTATTAAGTAAACATGTTGTTGTGATGCTGAAATTTAAATCAGAACATACCAGTTCAAAGAAGCAAAATGCAGTAAAGGCAAGGTAGCAGGATTTTGAAATTAGCTTTAGCTTTCAGCCAGCTAAATAGGTCACAGTAGAAGTAGTAAAGTAGGAGAGAATGTTTTAAGTGTAAGTGATTTTAGAACTCAGAGTGTTCGTGTGTGTGCTAATGAAAGAGCAAGGTATTTATAGTTTGAAAACAGGTAGAGAATAAGGCAAGAATCATAGTTTTAGCAGTAATTATGGAACTGTGTACTAATTAAAAATCAAATTAGTATCAAAGACTTCCTTTAATTAAGAAGTTAAAATTAAACGGTAATGGGCAGAAAACATTTAAGGAAAGAAATCAAGTAAAGCATCATGTGCAGAATAGACAATTAGGGGTAAGTACATAGGGGTTTAATTAAGGGAATAACTAATGAAGAATCTTTGAAATACTCGGTTAACCAAACAAGGTAGGAAACATAATAAATTTGCAGAATATGGAGACAATCAGCACACAGTAAATCAAGGAGTCAGGGATTCGAGATTACTGATTTGGGGAGAATAACATGGGTTCCCATGAATAAACAAATAAACCAAGTTAAAGACAAAAGAATCAAAAGTCTAAAGGGAAGTTCTCAAATCAATCCAAGAAACAGGGAAATCAGCAAAACAAGGAAAGAATCAATTACACGAGTGCAATCAGAATTACACAAGGAGGTTTGAAATCAGTCCACAATTGAGGGTCATTTTATAGGGGAATTTAGCATATAAAAGAGTGCATAATCATTAGGCGTGCGAGGTTAAACTATGGAAAAGAGAAGCAGCATGCAATAATAATTACAAAGTCCAGTAGACAGTGAAATATGGTAGTCACATAGGTCAACTTAGTAATAGGGAAAAGAGGGTATCAGAAGCATCCAAAAGGGTCAAGTAAAAAGACCTTTCTGAAAAATATAGTCTAGTTTCGATGATTGCAAGAAGCCAAATCACATAGAGAAATAGAAGTTGAAACAAAAAGGGTTTCAAATCCAGGTGAGCAACTTAAAACAGGTGAAACAGCTTTAGAAGCTTGAATAAGCCCCAAATAAATTAGGGTTTTGAAACCAATCAAACTCAGAGATGATGAACAAGTAAATCACACAGCAAATATTCTCAGAACCCGAATGAACCCAAAGTTTTAGGGTTTTTTAACACCGATCGAGTCTAGAGATGAATCACAAATAAATCAGACGAATACTAATAAAATAGATTCAGAAATCTCAAAAAAGGTAAAGGACCTTAACATGCAAACTCAAGTAGAAGAACGACATAAGGAAGCACAGCAGAACATGTTGAAAATCAGAGAAAGCTTCAAAAATAACTTAACAAAACCTAAATCGAAAAAAAATAAGGGGTTTTGAAGGTAAAGTTTTGAAAGAAGCCTTGAGAAAAACGTTTAGAAGTTTTAGAGCAAACACAGATCTAAACAAATCTAAAAAAATCGGAAGAACCTCAAAGGTTAGGGTTTCAGGAGAACCCCAGATGGTGAGAAAGGCTTGGAAAATCATCGATCTAAGCAGGAGAAGTCAAGAATCAGGCTTGAATAGCCATGGATGGCCGGAGCAAAGTCAAAGATGACCGGAGACAGCCATAGAACTGAAATCAATCCAAGGTCTGGACCAGACTTTTCCAGGATTCAACCTTGAAACCGTGATAGTCGGGCACATAGAAGCCAAGGGAGGTAGATACAAGCCTCCAATGGCTTTGGAAGCCATTGATTTGGGCGGTTTTAGGGTGGTGGTTGAGGGCGGCGGCTAGAGAGAATTGAGAGAGAAAGGGATTCAGAGGCGGCTGGGGGTAAGAAATGATAGGGTTTAGGGGTCGTTTGGGATTAATTATGGAAAGGGGATTTGGTGGCCGTTGATCATTTTGATCAACGGCCTGGATTGAATGGGTAGGTAGGGGATCCGGGCGGGTTATTTTAATTGGGTCGGGGGTCGGGTATGATTAGGATTTGGGCTGTGTAATTGGGTTTAAAATTGGGGGTTAATTCAGGCTGCAATTGAAACACAATTGGGCTATATTTTAAATAGCCACTTCTCCCTTATTTATTTTATAAAAAATAGGAGAATAATTTCTGGAAATAAATTAAGGGTACTAAAATGATTAATAATACATAATTATCAAATTAAAAATATTGAACCTAATTTTTATATACATAAACGTAATTAAATCTAAAAGAGGCTAATATTGCAATTGTATGAAATTTAGTTTTAAAAATACTAAATAAATTTGTAAAAATATGCAAAAATTACATTAGCTATATTTTAGCATAAATATGAGAGTCCAATAAATGAATCACCAAAAATGGTAATTTTGGGAATAATTATTGGGTTTTTCTGGATAAGATAGGGCAATAAATTTATTTTAAAAATATTTAAAAATTAAGGAAAAATAATAAAACATTTGGACATACCTATATATTTATACATATGCTATTTTGAAATTATTTTGCATATTAAAAATATTTAGGGAAAAATTGGGTATCAACAGAACCCGATCGATCAAACTTGCCCTATAGTTTACAACCCGTTAGGTAGCCACCTAGGTGGAAGTCACAGCCTTAGATTCCTTTATCATTTGAAAAATAATCCAAAACCAAAAATATTGTCGTCTAGTTTATTAATTGCAATTATTAGCTAAAAGTAGAAATAGAAACACCCTATGAATATGTGGAAGTACAATCTAAGGCACATCATACATTTACTCAAGTTATATACCTAATCTAAATACTAACTCCCCGTGGATTCGATCCCGACTCGTGTTGGGTTTATTATTGCTTCGACCGCCTCACTACCTAATTGTGGTGTGAGTTTGGGCGAGATCAATTTTTGGCGCCGTTGCCGGGGAGTTAAACGGATTTAGCTATATATCTAGGTTTTTGTGTGTTTTATCTTTCTTTCCTTCCGAGTTACTAATTTGTGTTTGAATTGATTTTAGGTACGAAAATGGCTCTCAACAACGATCCCATTGGAAATGTGCCATTGGGGGAGGATGTGGACGATGGTGTAATGGATGAGGTTCCTATTGAACCTCAAGCTAATAGACGAGACCGCCCGCCTCACGATAATGTGCCCGTCCCTCCCCCACCTCCACCAAGAGCGGCAGCTACCGACAATTGCCAAACGAGGGTTATGCAAGTGCTATAGTCCTGCCCCGCATTAGGGCAGGCAACTTCCAAATCACCAACGTGATGCTTACACTACTTGAACAATGGGGTTTCTTCATTGGGGCTCCAAATCAAAATGCCTAGAAGCATCTCAAGGGGTTTGTCGGTACCTGTTGGGGGAGCAAACAAACAAATGTTTCTGAGGACACGCTGAGGTTGAGGCTATTTCCCTTTTCTCTATGGGGAAAAGCATTGGACTGGTTAGAAAGGTTGCCCAACCATTCCATCACCACTTGGGATGAGTTGGCAGAAAAGTTCATTTCCAAATTCTTCTCTCCGGGACATATGGCAACGCTTCGGGAAGAGATTCTTGCTTTCAAGCAAGAACCTAATGAGCAATTGCACGAGATTTGGGAAAGATATCGTACCATGGTTAAAAAGTGCCCGAACAATGATATGACTGAGGCCATGATCCATCAGACCTTCTACAGGGGGATCAACACAACTAATCAATGTGTAGTTAACCAACTCGCCGGGGGGAACTTCATGAACACGCCATATGTCGAAGCTTGTGAAATTCTTGATGAGATGGTGGATACCTCTTCGGCGTGGAAAAGTAGAGCCAATGTACCGCAAGGTGACCCTAATGTTATTCACCTACACAAGGAGTTACATGACCATCGACAAGCTATTGCCGAGTTGACAACTACCATGAACTAATTGGCCAAGGCTCGGCTTCAACAAGTTCAAGGGCCGAAACAAGTGCATGCAATGGAAGGTGTGAATATGATGGTAAAGAAAAGACGGCAACAAGGTCAACAAATGCAAAACCATCTGGAATAATTTATGCAAGATGATAGTGGTTATGATCAAGGTGATTCATTCAATGATCTAGATGAAGAAGTTCAATATGTCAATAATTATCAAGGTCAAAGAAACAATGCTCAAGGGCAAAATCAACAAAAATGGAGGTCACAAGGGAACCAAGGTAATTGGAACAACCAAAACCACCAAGGCAATTGGAGTGGTGGTAATTCTAATCAAAGCAATTGGAAGAATCAAGGAAATCAAGGCAATTGGGGTAATCAAGGCAATTGGGGCAACAACAATCAAGGCAACTGGGGAGGCAATAATCAAGGAGGGTGGAAAAATAACAACAACCGGGGGCCGGGTTTTCAAAGGCCTCCGATGTTCCAACAACCAAGCAATCCACCTCCCTATCCTTCTCAAGGCCCGAGCTCTTCTTCAAATGAGATGGGTAGAATTGAAAATATGTTTAAACAGATGATGGAGAAGAATGCCGACTCCGATGCTCAAATAGCCTCGCACAACACTTCTATTCGAAATTTAGAGGTTCAATTAGGCCAAATCTCACAAGCTTTGAAAACTCATCCTAAGGGGGCACTACCTAATGATACGGTGGTAGACCCGAAGGGTGGGAATAATATGGGACATGCTATGGCCGTGACTACTAGAAGTGGTAAAGGTGGAGATGCAACCACCTCAAATCAAAGAAGGATTGTGGATGAAGATGTTTTGGTTCAAGAGGATGAAATCCCAAGCAATGTGGTTCAAGCTAATGAAGAAGTGAGAATTGATATAGATGAAAGTGTGGAGGAGACGCAAGAAGAGGTAAACCCGTCTAGGGAACACGTGATTGACATGCCGGAACTAGTGGTGCCAAAGGCTAAGGCACCAATGCCAAGGCCTCCTCCTCCATACCTTCAAAGGCTTGCAAAGAAAAACAGTGAAAACCATATCAAAAAAGTTTATTGATATGATGAAGAGTTTGTTAACTAATGTGTCGTTGGTTGAGGCATTGGAACAAATGCCGGGATATGCAAAATTCATGAAGGATTTGGTAACCAAGAAAAGATCAATGAATTGTGAAACCATCAAGATGACTCGTCAAGTCAGTGCTATTGTGCATTCAATGGCTCCGAAGTTGGAAGATCTGAAGCTTTCACAATCCCTTGCACTAGTGGGAGCACCGATTTTGCCAAAGCATTATGTGATCTCGGGGCAAGTATCAACTTGATGCCCTACTCAGTGTTCAAAACTTTGGGAATTGGGCAGCCAAGACCCACCCATGAGGTTGCAAATGGCGGATCGGACAATGAAGAGGCCTTTGGGTATTATTGATGATGTATTGGTTAGAGTTGACAAGTTCACCCTCCCAGCGGACTTTGTTATCCGTGATTATGTAGTGGACTATGAGGTGCCTATCATTTGGGTAGACCTTTCCTTGCTACGGGGAAGGCTCTTGTTGATGTGGAGGCCGGTGAGCTCACTTTCCGGGTGGGTGACGAAAAGGTGGTTTTCCATGTGTGCAAATCAATGAGGCAACCGAATAGTAATGAAGTTTGTTCGTTTGTCAATTTGGTGACCGACGTGATAATTGATGATGCTAGTGCAACAATGAATGTTGAGGACAAATTGGAAGCCGTTTTCTCAACCTAGATGATGAAAAAGAGAGTGATGGCTATGTGGAGTGTGTAAATGCATTGCAAGTCATAGGGTCATACACTTATGAGCCCCGAAAGCTATCTTTGGATCTTGAAAACCGGAAGACTCCTCCAACAAAGCCCTCAATCGAGGAGCCTCCAACCTTGGAGCTAAAGCCATTGCCCCGCACCTCAGGTATGAATTCCTTGGCCCTTCTTCTACTCTACCAGTTATCCTTTCTTCTTGCTTAACTAACATGCAGGTAGAGTCCACATTAGAGGTGCTACAAAGGAGGAAAAGAGCAATTGGTTGGACTTTGGCGGATATTCGGGGTATAAGCCCCGCCTTTTCATGCACAAGATTATTTTGGAGGAGGGTGTCAAACTCTACGTTGAGCATCAAAGAAGATAAAATAAAGCAATTCAAGAGGTGGTGAAGAAGGAGATAATCAAGTGGTTAGCTACCGGGGTTATGTACCCCATTTCCGATAGCTCGTGGACCTCTCCGGTGCAATGTGTCCCAAAGAAAGGGGGCATGACTGTGGTAGCAAATGACAAGAATGAATTCATTCCTACAAGAATCGTTACCGGGTGGAGAGTGTGCATGGACTATAGGAAGCTCAACAAAGTTACTCGGAAAGATCATTTCCCGCTTCCATTACTTGACCAAATGCTTGATAGGTTAGCCGGGCGTGCTTTTTATTGCTTTTTGGATGGATACTCCGGTTATAACCAAATCCTTTTTGCTCCTGAGGACCAAGAGAAGAACACTTTCACTTGTCCTTATGGTAATTTCTCGTTTTCAAGGATGCCTTTTGGGTTGTGTAATGCACCGGCGACATTTCAACGGTTTATGATGGCTATTTTCACCGACATGGTGGAGGACATTCTTGGGGTCTTTATGGATGATTTTTCTGTTGTTGGGAATTCGTTTGAAGATTGTTTGAACAATTTGGATATGGTATTGGCTAGATGTGAGGAGAAAAATTTGGTGTTGAATTGGGAGAAGTGTCACTTCATGGTCGAGGAAGGCATTGTCCTCGCCCATAAAATTTCAAAACATGGTATTGAGGTTGACCAAGCCAAAATTGAGGTGATCTCCAAACTCCCTCCCCCCACATCCGTTAAGGGAGTGAGGAGCTTCTTGGGTCATGCGGGTTTCTATCGCCGGCTCATCAAGGACTTTTCCAAAGTGGTGAACCTATTGTGCAAACTTTTGGAGAAGGATGCCAAGTTCCATTTCAATGAAGATTGTATGAAGGCATTCGAGTTGCTTAAGTTCAAGTTGACTACTACTCCTATTATAACCGCACCGGATTGGAGCTTGCCTTTTGAGTTCATGTGTGATGCTAGTGATGTTGCGGTTGGAGCTGTGTTGGGGCAAAGAATCAACAAAATCTTCCATCCGGTCAACTATGCTAGCAAGACCATGAATGATGCCCAAGGCAACTACACAGTGACTGAAAAGGAGCTGTTTGCTTTTGCCATGGAGAAGTTTCGGTCGTATTTGATGGGTACTAAGGTGATTGCACACCG
Source organism: Nicotiana attenuata (assembly GCF_001879085.1). Taxonomy (NCBI): domain Eukaryota; kingdom Viridiplantae; phylum Streptophyta; class Magnoliopsida; order Solanales; family Solanaceae; genus Nicotiana; species Nicotiana attenuata. Next base: position 21,536,597 of record NC_032000.1, on the reverse strand, counting down.
ACCATGCGGTGCTTCAAAATTTGATGAGCAAGAAAGATTCTAAGGCAAGGTTGATGCGGTGGGTGCATCTTTTGCAAGAGCTTGATCTAGAGATTCAAGACCTCAAGGGTAGTGAGAATCAAGTGGCGGACCACTTGTCCCGTTTGGAGGAGGAGGGGAGGCCACATGACGGCCTTGAGATCAATGATTCATTTCTAACTCCTATCCGTTTCAATGAACGGGATCCCATGGTTCGCCAATCTAGCCAACTATCTTATGAGCAGCATTGTTCTGAATGAGTTCTATTCAAACCAAAGGAAGAAGCTCAAACGGGATTGTTTGGATTACTATTGGGATGAGCCGTATCTTTTTCAGATATGTACCGATGGTGTGATCCGGTGATGTGTGCCGGAAAAAGAACAAATGGGAATTCTTGAGGCTTGCCAATCTTCGCCGTATGGTGGTCACCATGGTGGAGCTAGAGCGGCTACAAAGGTTTTGACTTGTGGATTCTACTGGCTTACCCTCTATTTGTCAAGCGTTGTATTGAATGCCAAAGGGCCGGTGGGATTTCCAATGTCACGACCCAACCTGATGGGCCGCGACGGGCACCCTGTACCTTATTCAACCCAGTACCAACACAACGTATCTTTTCGTATCATACTATCCTAGATAACTGAACCGGAGAGGCTGCCGTGAAATGGGTAGAATCTAACATGTAATACCAACTTATACATAAGACATATGGGCCTCTAAGACCAAAATAACCAATCGTACACTGAACATAGACCGACAAGGCCATACAATCTTTTACGTAAATGACATTTGTCTACAAGCCTCTAAGGATACATAATTGTCATAAAGGTCGGGACAGAGCCCCGCCATACCAAACAATACATATCTAAATCATACTGACCAAACAAGCAACTCCGGAGCAAATGGAGTGCACTGACACCTTCCGTTGAGCTGATCGCCTACTTGGAGGACTCTCGACCTGTCTATTGGGACCTGCGGGCATGAAACGCAGCGTCCCTAGGCAAAAGGGATGTCAGTACAAATAATGTACCGAGTATGTAAGGAATGAAAATCAGTAAACAATAGACATGAGAAAAACATGGAGTAAAAGACTCAACATGTATATCTGAATAGCTCTGTGAAACATTTAATATTATAATGTCATGCATATACGTGTAAATGTCATACCATGCATGGGTAAATGTGTTCATAACATCATCAAGCCTCTGAGTGCATCCCATCATATCATCTCGGCCACTGTGGGCAAATCATCAACGTATACCAGCTGATCAGGTGGTGGTGCGTATATAACGCCGTAACCTTTTCTCATATCCCATATATATATACGCGTATATAACGCCGTCTAGTCATTGATCAATGTACATGTATAAATGAATGCAATGCATGAGAAGTACGTCAATAAAACCTCTCAGAATGTCATTAGACCATTATGCCTATGATTAATATCCTGAAGTAACTTTATCAACTTACGTATTTTTTTGAGACCCCTGAATAGACAGTAGAATAATAAGACATACGGGGAATCAAGAACATCGGCACCTCTAATACTTCTATGAATAGAGTCATTTATGGAAGTTGTGCATTTACTCATTTCGTTTGTATCATATAGATCATGCCAAAAGGAAAGAAAGGATAGCCTTAACATACCTGAACCGATTCTCTTGACAATCCCTTTAACACCTGTTGATTGCGACAACACGTAACGGCGGATCGAAGTATGAAAAAATCCGTAAGATATTCTTGAGAAAGATTGCACCGTACTCCCTTATAATTGTAAAATATCATGTTGCTTAAGATGCTATGAAATCTTGTTGAATTGCTATGAAAATCTCATTGAAGATGATATGAAAATCTTGTTGAAGGTGATATGAAAATCTCGCGTTACTAGTAGTCTTGTATGAGTTCTTGTAGCAAATTCCATATAATTTCTTTGTGAAATTGATCTTAACCTTGTATGATACTTGCTGGAGAATTAACGTTGAAAGACTTTTATGGCTTTAGTGAATTCCATATCTTTGTGAATTAGTCAAAATCTTGAATTGAGAAGTCTTTTGTTTTGATAAGATTCTTTAATCAAATGGAATGAGATGCTCATCTCTTTACATGTTGCCACCTTGCCATGTGATTTAAGAGTCACTTAATGGCTCTTATGTGGCTTCCACGTGGGGGGCTTTGTCCCCACCTACTATTTATCCACAAATCCTTAATTACATGGTTAATCTCCCATTAAATCAATAATTAACCAATTACCCACATAATTAAGAATTATCTCAAATTACTAAGAATACTACTCATTTTTAACACACCTTATACACCTTACTATCATGGTCATGTGATACCTCGTATGACACTAGTCCATAAATACCGGGTATTTTAGCTCAGGCCGTATTTTATCCCAACATGTTAAATTTTGACGAAAATTCATTCTCTTTGATTTGCTTACCCTCTCACCTTCACGAGTTTACTCATCACTTGTTTGAAATAGCATAATTCTTATAATCTCAAAATAATCCCGTTCTCGAACTTACGTCGATTAGCTTATGACGAAATTTTAACATACGAAAATGCAGAATGTACCATCTCATTTTCGAGCTGCTATCAATTTACTTAGGGCGTACTTTCACGTACGAAAACATGAGGTGTAACATCATTCCCCCCTTTGGAACATTCGTCCTCGAATATTGACTGATACAACTATAGAATATGCCTACTGTAATATCTCTCTTATATTTCAGAGTGATCCTGCAATATTCTCAATCACGAGGTCTATAATTTTCTGGGTCCAATAGTCAGACTCCTGATTTACTTCGTTGATGTAACTCTTTACTTTCTTCTTCCTTCTGATCAGCCTTTAGGCTTAAGCTATCTTCCAATCTGTGGCTCATGGTATTAGTTATTACTTTGGCCTTTCATGGACGCTTTGGAATATTCGTGATACCATCATTTAACAATTCAATCCTTTGTCTATTACCTGGACTCGATTGCTTTTTCTTTTAACTTATTCCGGAGTATTCTACGGCTGTATGAATGACAACATATATGGTACATGGATATCACTTTGAAGTCTTAAGTGCATAATCCCTTTTGTTCCCTTTGAGCTTCCTTTAAACGTAAGCTATTTCTTTTCCTTGTCTTTATGCTCCCCTGTTGCGTGTATAGTTAGCTTATCTTAGTTCCCACGCATGCCGGAATTTTTGTGCAACTCACATGGTCTCGAATATTACTTTCGATTTTTCTTCCCGTTCCTTAGCCATGGTAGGTGCCACTTTCTCATGGAGTACATACAACGTTGCTGTGAGACTATTGTTATAAGATCACTTCCTCTTTAGGTCACTGAGCTTAGGTCGAAGCCTTCTTCCTTACTTCCTCGGCTAGTTTTTCATTGTAGTACTTAGGGAGGACCCTCTGATTCTTGCAAGGCTGCGAGCTTATTATATCGTATGCTCGACAGAATTTTTTTGATGTCCTTCCTCGCCTATAATTATCCGTAGTTACTTACCTCCATGCCCTTGTACTTGTAGGGTTGCTTCTGAGCTGATATTTTGATTGTCTTTCCAATGGCACTATCTTTTATTTACCTTTAACTACCCCAACTCCTATCCTAATATATCTCAAGGATCACGATGTCATGTCCGCGAGACTGAATTCCCATGTTGGGGTTCACTATGTTTATTTTGCACGATCTGTTGATTTGTGTGTAACCTCTTATTTAGCCATAACCAGACTCTTCCTGAATCAACTACTAACTGCTCGTTGGTCCACTTTCATATCTGTATTCCGCGTAATCCCTCTTGGGTTATTCCCTTTGTCTTAACTTACATCTTGCACTGGCTCCTTATTTATTAATAACATCTCGGGTAGGAACCCTTACTTCCTTTCCTTGACATCGTGTTTGCATAATGTTCTGGAATCGTAGCATATCTGTAGGATTTGAATCAGTGCAATCTCATTCCTTTTCTCATTTTTATCGCATTCTTTTACAATTTCATAGTTACTAGAATCGCTTAATTCTGATTTAATGCCACATCACTCCATATTCCCCTCTTTAAGGGAGCACTAAGATTTAGTGTTACGATAATTTACGTATATACGTTTTACCTTCTCATCTTTGGCATCTTTTCACATCATCGATAATCCTTACTCGCCTCGCGGTAATCCTTCTGTACTAAGGATAACGAAATTACTCACTCGCGAGGGTGACACTTAGTGTAACTAGCAAATACAGTCCCTTAAGCTTAACTTTACTCACCTTCTTGCTTTAGGGGAGCGTCTTCCTAAATGTCCTTTAAAGGGTATTCTTTTGTCGTCCATTTTATTATCGTCGGGACGCGATCTCTGAAATTCCCATGATGCTGACTATTACTCAGTCCCTAGTTCATGTTTAGTTTATCTTGTTCATTAGTCCGTGCTGATTTCTTATTACTCTGAGGTCTAACTTTTCCTTTTGGTAATCGCGTTGGAGTCACAAACTTATTTTTCGAAATGAGGATATGACTTTATGGCCTATACTCTTTTGTTGTCTCAAGGCCTGTCACCTCTCGTCCTTTCCTTCACTTGACTATAGACTCTGTAATACTATCATCTTTTTTATCTAGCGTTGTCATCCCTGTATCATATCTTACTCATAATGCTTCATTAACTCTTTTCTTATTTCCTGCTAACATTATGTCTATCACTTTATTCTGAAAACTCGAACAAGACAATCTTTTGCTTTTAGCTCCCCTTTGCTCCATCCAGTGGATCATCAGGTTGCTTAACGTTCTCGCTCTACTAGGGACGCGAGCCACACTAAGGTAATATTTATCCCTTCCAGGCTTTCCGTTCCTATCTTCTGATTTTTTTATGCTAATATTCACATCTAATTGTAATATTCTAGAGTGCACCATCTAGGTGCCTCACAAGGAGATCTATTAGCACCTTTGTAATATCCTTCGGAAATGTCAACTAACGCAAACAATCCATCTACCGTTTTAGGTTACCCTAACCCCAGCTAGATCCTAATACCCTGCCTTCTCTTATACTACTTTTGTTAGCCCCCATAGGGCATAAATGAGATGGGTGCCCAATTGTACATACCTCTACTACTGTTGAAGATAACTCAAAATGCCTATATCTCCCTTTTTGAATGGTAAATAATGATAATCTTCATTAACTGGGCGGCTCGTACCCTTCTTTATCTTGCTTCTTTTACTTGTTAACTTGTATCTATCTTCTGAATCTCTCATTGCCTTTCACCATAGGGGTGGATAGATATTCCTGCCTTAAGGCTCCTTATCAAGAGGCTTACACGTCTTAGTACACATATGATCTACTAAAGACCTTACATTTTCTCATCATAAGCATCATGAAAAATCGAGTTCCTCTGACTCAACTCTTCCATATCCGTATTCAATCTCTAACCAACTGGAGGTATCGTCATATCACGGATAAAATAGAAGCTAGGAGTTTGAATTCTTATAAATGAGCTCTACCACACGATCTAGAGTAAGAAGAAAGAGTGACAGTCCTAAATGCCCTGTAGCCTCCTGCTAATAAGTGTGGTGCACAACACACCCATAAACAAGACTCTACTAGACACGGCTTGTAGACTCCCTAGGACAGAACTGCTCTGATACCACTTTTGTCACGACCCAAATCGATGGGCCGCGACGGGCACCCGGTACCTTATTCAACCCAGTACCAATACAACGTATCTTTTCATATCATATTATCATAGATAACTGAGCCAGAGAGGCTGTCGTGAAATAGGTAGAATCTAACATGTAATACCAACTTATACATAAGACATATGGGCCTCTAAGACCAAAATAACCACTCGTACACTGAACATAGACTGACAAGGCCATACAATCTTTTACGTACATGGCATTTGTCTACAAGCCTTAAGGATACATAATTGTCATAAAGGTCGAAACAGAGCCCCGCCATACCAAACAATACATATCTATACCATACTGACCAAACAAGCAACTCCAGAGCAAATGGAGTGCACCAACATCTTCCGCTGAGCTCATCGCCTACTTGGAGGACTCTCGACCTGTTTATCGGGACCTGCGGGCATGAAACGCAGCGCCCCCAGGTAAAAGGGACGTCATTACAAATAATGTACCGAGTATGTAAGGAATGAAAATCAGTAAACAATAGACATGAGAGAAACATGGAGTAAAAGACTCAACATGTATATCTGAATAGCTCTGTGAATCATTTAATATTATAATGTCAAGTACATGCATATAAATGTTATACCATGCATGGGTAAATACGTTCATAACATCATCAAGCCTATGAGGGCATCCCATCATATCATCTCGGCCACTGTGGGCAAATCATCAACGTATACCAGCTGATCAGGTGGTGGCACGTATATAACGCCGTAACCTTTTCCCATATCCCATATACATACATACATACATACATACATATATATATATATATATATATATATATATATATATATATATATATATATATATATATACGTATATACGCGTATATAATGTCGTCTGGTCATGGGTCAATGTACATGTATAAATGAATGCAATGCATGATAAGTACGTCAATAAAACCTCTCGGAATGTCATATGACCTTTATGCCTCACATTAATATCCTGAAGTAACTTTATCAACTTACGTATTTTTTTGAGACCCGTGAACAGACAGTAGAATAATAAGACATACGGGGAATCAAGAACATCGGCACCTCTAATACTTCTATGAATAGAGTCATTTATGGAAGTTGTGCATTTGCTCGTTTCATTTGTATCGTATAGATCACGCCAAAAAGAAAGAAGGGATAGCCTTAACATACCTGAACCGATTCTCTTGACAATCCCTTTAACACCCGTTAATTACGACAACACGTAACAACGGATCGAAATAGGGAAAAATCCGTATGATATTCTTGAGAAAGATTGAACGTACTCCCTTATAATTGCAAAATCTCAAGTTGCTTAAGATGCTATGAAATCTTGTTGAATTGCTATGAAAATCTCATTGAAGATGATATGAAAATATTGTTGAAGATGAGATGAAAATCTCACGTTACTAGTAGTCTTGTATGAGTTCTTGTAGCAAATTCCATATAATCTCTTTGTGAAATTGATCTTAACCTTGTATGATACTTGCTGGAGCAATAACGTTGAAAGACTTTTATGGCTTTAGTGAATTCCATATCTTTGTGAATTAGTCAAAATCATGAATTGAGAAGTCTTTTGTTTTGATAAGATTCTTTAATCAAATGGAATGAGATGCTCATCTCTTTACATGTTGCCACCTTGCCAAGTGATTTAAGAGTCACTTAATGGCTCTTATATGGCTTCCACGTGGGGGGCTTTGTCCCCACCTACTAATTATCCACAAATCCTTAATTACATGTTAATCTCCTATTAAACCAATAATTAACCAATTACCCATATAATTAAGAATTATCTTAAATTACTAAAAATACTACTCATTTTTAACACACCTTATACACCTCACTGTCATGGTCATGTGGTACCTTTTATGACACTAGTCCATAAATACCGGGTATTTTAGCTCGGGCCGTATTTTATTCCAACATGTTAAATTTTGACGAAAATTCATTCTCTTTGATTTTCTTACCCTCTCACCTTCACGAGTTTACTCATCACTTGTTTGAAATAGCATAATTCTTATAATCTCAAAATAATCCCTTTCTCGAACTTACGTCGATTAGCTTACGACGAAATTTTAACATACGAAAATGCGGGATGTACCATCTCATTTCCGAGCTGCTATAAATTTACTTATGGAGTACTTTCACGTACAAAAATATGGGGTGTAACATCTAAGAAGAATGAGATGCCCCTTACCACCATTCTAGAGATTGATATCTTTGATGTTTGGGGTATTGATTTCATGGGACCGTTCGTGAGCTCTTGTGGGAACACTTATATTTTGGTAGCTGTGGACTATGTGTCAAAATGGGTTGAAGCTGTGGCTTTACCCAGCAATGAAGCTCGAAGTGTGGTGGCATTCTTGAAAAAAAACATCTTCACAAGGTTTGGTACTCCGAGGGCCATTATTAGTGATGGGGGTTCGCACTTTTGCAACCGGGCTTTTGATACCTTGCTCACCAAGCATGGTGTCACTCATAAAGTCTCCACCCCCTACCATCCTCAAGAAAGCAGATAGGTTGAAGTCTCCAATCGGGAGATCAAGAGTATTTTGTCAAAGACTGTGAATGCCAACCAAACGGATTGGTCAAGAAAACTTGATGATGCTCTTTGGGCTTATAGGACGGCCTACAAGATGTCGATTGGGACATCTCCATATCGATTGGTGTTTGGGAAGGCGTGTCATCTTCGTAGAACTTGAGCATAAAGCCATGTAGGCGTTGAAAAAGTTGAACCTTGAGCGGGATGTCGCTGCAAACCTAAGAGTGGCACATATGAATGAGCTTGATGAATTAATTCCGGTATCATGCCTACACAAGTTCATCCCTTTACAAGGAGAAGATGAAGTACCTCCATGACAAGTATATCCACAACAAGGAGTTTAAAGAAGGTGATCTTGTGCTATTGTTCAATTCCCGGTTGAGGATGTTTCCGGGCAAGTTGAAATCAAAATGGAGTGGGCCCTTTGAAGTAGTGAATGTAACCCCCTTTGGTGCTCTAGATTTGAAAAATAAGAATGATCAGGTTTTTAGAGTAAATGGGCACCGGGTTAAACATTATCTTGTCAAGGTTGATGATGGCCACATTGTGGCGGTCCTTCATTTCAAGTGATTGGTAATTTGCATCGTGTCGCGATGTTAAATCAAGCGCTTCTTGGGAAGCAACCCATGTCTTTTTCTTTATTTTATTTTCCTTCTTTTAGATAGGCTTAGTTTTGTACTAACTAGTTTTAAAGTGTATGCAGGAATGGGTATGCATTGCAGGGACTGTGCATGAAAAATTTGTCTAAGTGTCAAAATGCATAGTCTCTGAAGTTGGCCTGTCAAAATTGCTTAAGGAATTGCGGCCGCACACATTTTTGTGTGGTCTGCACTGATGCTGCGGCCGCACTCATTTTTGTACGGTCCGCAACCAGTCGTCTCAAGGTCAGGTAAGGAGTGCGGTCCGCATCAAAATTATGCGGCCGCACTCAGGTAAAAAACTGGGTCCCACGGGTAAAAGTATAAATAGGGCCTCTTGCATCTGTTTACACTTTTTGACCTTTTTGAGCCTTAAAGCTGAGATTGCACAGTAAACCTCCTATTTGCTCTCAAATATTTCCCTTATTTCATCGCTTGCATCTTCATTACTGGTATGTTAATTTGCTCATTAGATTCTTCCTCTTTTGTTTGTTTTGTTCTTAGATTTTGGGTTAATTACATGCTCAAAAATGTCAGTGTTTCGTTGTTTTTGCTTAAAATCATTTGGGTAGCTTGTTGAACATTAATTGGGGTCTGGGTAACTAGCTAAGGAGTTTTGATTGCTAAAACCATGACCATTTGAGACTAAAATTGCATGAACCCTATCTCAGTGCCGGTGAAATTTGAATTATGCAGCCGCACACATTTTTGTGCGGTCCGCAATGGAGGCTATGCGGCCGTACTCACTTTTGTATGGTCTGCAACCCTCTGAGTTGGGCAAAATGTGAGCTTGACTTATGCGGTCGCACTCAAAATTGTGCGGTCCACAATGGCCTGCTGGGACCGCACTCATTTTTGGCGGTCCGCAATGGGCAGTCTGCGGCCGCACTCACTTTTGTGCGGTCTGCACTGCCCTTCTGAGAATTATTTCCTGCAACTTCCAATTATGTCTAAGCATGCATTATAAGCTTCAATTGTAACTGATTTCTAGTTCTTATGTGTGCAGACAATGGTTCGCTCACGTGGTAGAGGAGATACACCACAAGGGAGGGCAGAACCCTCCCGAGGCCGGGGTCGAAGCAAAAGCAATCTACCTCTAGCAATCCAAAAGGCTATCAACAAGAAAGCAACAACCAATAGAGCCCCTGACACCTCGGAGACCAGTGAGTACGTCCTATCCGAGGAAGATTCTGAGGGTAACTCCGTGCAAGCACAGCCGGAAGCCCAAGCACAATAAGAAGCGCAATCACAACAATTCTCTCGATGATTTCATTTGGTCGATGAGTCTTCTTCAGCTGCCAGTTCATTTGAAGGTTCGGAAAAGGGCAATCAAGACTCTGAGCGCTCTTCCTCACCTGCTACCCCTGCTCCAATAAACTTAGATGATGATGATGTTCAAGATGATGGGATAGGGGGCAATACTGCAGTGCCAGGGTTGGAAAGATCACGGAGGCCGGAGATATGGGAGGATAGATTTGGTAGTGCCAATCCCTTTGTCAAGTTTAGGGAATGGTGGCCACAGAGGTCGTTCACTCTTGAGCGACAATTCTTAATGAAATAACTGAACAAACACAACCCCAATGTCCTTAGGCAATTCCAAGAGCGGAAAGGTTGGAGCTGGTTCACTAACAAAGTCTTCGATGCAAATGAGTACCTGGTCAAGGAGTTGTACGCAAATGTTGCTGACATAAAACAGGGAACAAATGTGACAAAAGTGTGGAACCTGAAGATCCGCTTTGACTCCTGTGCACTGAACACATATGCGGGGTTTGAAGAAGCGGAAGAAGTTCAGTATTTGGAGAAGCTAGCTATGGGTGATGCAGCTCGCCCGTGGCTAGCTGAGATTCTGGCAATCCCAGGGTCAACACCTCAGTGGCTCACAGCAGGGGTTCCAATCTTCTGGGCCACCCTAAACTTTGAAACAAAAGGGTGGCAAACATTCGTATGTAGCCGCATTGACCCATGCCTCAATGAAAACATGCTCCTGATTCCCCGTGCAGTTTTGGTGGCCTCGATTATGGCTAGGTATCCGATAAATGTTGGTGCCATCATGTCCACCAACATCACTCTAGCTATCCAGAAGGGTGAAAGTTCCTATCTATACCCAAACTTCCTCACTGAATATTTCAAGGATCAAGGGGTGGAGTCAAAGCATTATGATACGGATGTGAAGGCCAAGAAGCCTTTCTTCTGGTACCACCTTCAAGGAGCTGACAACCCTAAATTCAATGGAAAAGCTACTAACTCTGTTGGCCAGTCTGAGGAGCCAGCAGTAGTAGTCACTAATTCAGCTGCCGAGCCTTCCATAGCAACCGGTACTTCCACCGGGACAGCAGCCATGCCACCATCTTCATCTACCGGTCCACCAGCTTCTATTAGATTTGCAGCACCATTGCCAGTGCCAGCTTCCTCCACCTATCCTCAAACTGCGCTGCGAGTCTCCCAGACATTGGCGAGTCTCAACAACTGGATGTAGGCAGCTACTACAAAGCTGATTGATATATCCAGTGCTGTTGCAGCACAGCCCTCAGCCCCAGCAGCCCCAGCAAAGCCGCAGGTACCTCCGTCAGTGGAGGAAGCATTGAAGAAGATTATGGTTGACCAGAAGGCTATCATGGATAAAGTGGAGGCACATGGGAAAGTTATCAAGGATTTGGGCAAACAGGTAAAGAAGATGCGGAAGTCTCAGGCATCAAAGAAGTCGGTGCACAAACTGAGAAAGGAGATTGAGAAGATTACATCTACTGGTGATTTACCATTGGATTTGCTCATGGAGACAGCACCCCCAGCAGCACAGGCAGTCCTAGCAGCACAGGCAGCACCAGAGGCAGCAGCCGGCCAGTCTGATGAGCCAGTTGCCACTTCCCACACTGCTGAGGAGATGATCCAAATGCTCAGCAACCCAGTTGTCCCTCAACCGGGTGATGATGAGATACAGCTTGAGGCTGAGGTTGCTGATGATCTTATGCAGACTGAGACCACATAGGGAGTTCTCTCAACTCTCTACCCTTTCCCTGTTCTTATTTTTGTTAAGCATTGGGGACAATGCTTATTTTTCATTTGGGGGTGGTCTATTCTGAGTATTTGACATTTGGGCTGTAATAACTCTGATACTATTTTTATTTCATCTTTATTTTCCTTTGGTATGTATATATTTTCTCCATTTGATGTAAATATTCATTTCCCTTATGTATATATTCTTCTCCCTTATGTATATATTCATTTGACTTCGGTTTATTTATTCTTTTATCTCGCTTTCTGTAGTTTATTTCATAGCTTCTTTAGTTTGCTTTTCTTTAGTAATATAACTTCTTATTTACTTTAGTAGCTTCTTTTTAATTTGCTAGCTTCTTTTACGTTTTGAGTGAACAATAAGCCTTTGGTTTTCTTAATGCCACGGTTCTTTCCAAAGGTGCATTATGTGTGAACCGGGTGGCTCTTCCCAATGATGGATGGCGTGACAACCTTCTTAAGGGATTGAGTCCGTTTACTTTTATGTTTTGGTAAATATAGTAGTAATGAATAAAAGGGGTCTCAGGCATGCTTCACTTGGTACCAACATATTTAGCTATGATCGTATGGTTAAAAACAATTTGTTGGCAGATAATAGCTCTAGTTGTGACTCTTTTGACTCTTGTGTTGACTTAAGCAGTCATCGAGTGGTTTAAATCGAGCCATTTGTGATTCTCAATCTTAGCTAGGGATGTTGTGGGCCCTCGACTCTGTTCTCTTTAGCAATCCAGAAGCGTGAGAGGTGAGATGTTTAGTTGCAAGTCCAAGTACCCATGCTAATGGTCTAGAACTTGCTCCGAATGTTTGTCTAGGCGAAATTCTAAGTGTAGTTTGGCTTGAGAAATGATCGTAGACTCTCCTTGATCCAATTTGAATTTTGAAATCTTCCATGGCCTACCAATGTGATATACCTGGTCAACCCCTTTGAGCCGAAGCCCTTTTTCTTTCAATAGTCACATTACAAGCCTTCATCCGTTTTGTAATGACCCTCTCTTGGCACCCGATCTTTCCTTAGCATTCTTGAGAAACAATTGGCAAAAACATAAGTTTGGGGGAGAGAAGAGGAGTTTGAAAGTGATGAAAGGTACAAAGAAGAGAAAGAAATGAAGAAAAGAGAAGGCAAAGAAAAGAAAGAAAGAATAAAAAGAAAAATGCCAAAAAGAAAGTGAATAAAGTGAAGAGTTGAAGGGAAACCAAAAGAAAATAAGGAAGAAAGGCTGAAGAAAATAGAAAAAGGAGAAAAATGAATGTCATGCTCAAGAAAGAGTGACGTTACATCTCTCTAGTTCCCCCGAGGAAGAAGAAAATGACTCAAAGAGTCGAGAAAGTATGAGCCGAAAAGAGAAAATGGAATGCTTAAGGAAAGATGAAACCATTCTTTTCCAACAAGTCCTACCTTGATCCAAAAGCCTTCATTACATCCGGCAAAAGCCCTACATGATTTCAAGTTGAGTGAGCTTACATTAGTGGTGATTTACATGAGGGGGAAGCTTATGGTAATTAAATCCGGTCTTGACGTTCTATTGAGAGAGATGAGCGAACTTTTCATAATCCTTGCTTCGAGTGTTACATTCTAAAGTGAGATTTGCTACTGGAGAGTAGAGGAGGAGGAGTTTGGGATCCACAATGACCTAAATGAAAGAGCGAGCTTCCTTGATAAATAGAGTCAACTCTTGATGCTATAGAGTCACACTAGAACTATGGTACTCAAAAAGTTATATCATGGTGTTGTTGAAAATTCATATGTGTTGTGGGTAATTGTTGGTCCAAATTAGTGTGTAATTGATTCACCTTAGGCTAGCTGAAATATCCCTTTTTCTAGTGAAGGTGGAAATTGCCTTATTTACTTGAGGACAAGCAAAAGCTTAAGTTTGGGGGAGTTGATAAGTAGGGATTTTAACCGCTTATTTGCTCTCTTTTACTTGCGTTTTAGCTAAAAAATGCTTAAAGGTATTCCTCGAAACTAAAGAAATGTGCTTACTTGCAGGAATATTGAGAAACGAGCAAAAGAAGTCAAAATCAACTCATGAAGGAGTCAAAAGTGAACAGAGCCAAAAAAGGGCAAAAAGGCTAGCAGTGCGGCCGCAGAGTGAGATTCAGAGAGGTGGTTTGTGCCAGCTCAGAGAATGCGGACCGCACCAAAAATGCGCGGCCGTAGAAGGACAAGTGCAGCCGCAATCATTATTATGCGGTCCGCATGATTGAAGAATCAGAGAGTTGATCAAAGTCCAAAAGCTGAAGAGTGCGGACCGCATCACTTTTGTGCGGCCGCATAATCAAAAGTGCGGCCACACCCACTTTTATGTGGACCGCAGAAGCTTGAAGTTCCAAGCCCGGATTCCCATGACTGTGGACCGCACGATAATTGTGCAGCCGCAGAATCCCATTTTGCGGTCCGCACCAGAATTATGCGGTTGCACACCCTTCGTAGGGGCATTTTTGTTAGATATTTTCAACTTAGTATAAATACAACTTTTTGTCATTTTTAGGTTAAGTTAAGTTTGCAGAGGTGCACTTGAGCGGTTTTCTTTACTTCTTTGAGTAATTTTGTACTAAATTGACTTCTTAACATTAGTTCTTCTTTGTTTTATCAATTATTATGCAATCTATCTTAATTTCTTCTTGCATTTCTTCATTTTTCATGATTAGCTAAATCTTTAGCTAGGGTTGTGGCTCAACCCTAGTGTGGGTACTTAATGAGTATTTAATTTTAGGGCTTATTTGTGATTGGGTTAGTGATATCTAGCCTTGTTTATGCTTAAATTATAGAATTAATGGTTGCAAACATTGATTCACGCCTATTTGACCTAGTCTTTGCTTGAGAAAGAGAGACTAGGTTTAGGAAAACTTAACTAGCAACGAATTGGGGTGAATTCAAGACATTGACAGCCCCAATTAAAGGGTTAAATCTAGAGATAGTAAGACCCGACTTGAGCATATATCACTTGATTTGTGCAATACCTATTTGGGCTTGAGAAAGCCAAATCGGACAAAATCACTCAAACTACCGAGAGGTATAGAGTGAGCAATTGCGTGTGTTTGCTATATTACGAACCCGATAGATCAAACTTTCCCTACAGTTTACAACCCGTTAGGTAGCCACCTAGGTGGAAGTCACGACCCTAGATTCCTTTATCATTTGAAAAACAATCCAAAACCAAAAATATTGTCGTCTAGTTTATTAATTGCAATTATTAGCTAAAAGTAGAAATAGAAACACCCTATGAATATGTGCAAGTACAATCTAAGGCACATCATACATTAACTCTAGTTATATACCTAATCCAAATTCTAACTCCCTGTGGATTCGATCCCAACTCGTGTTGGGTTTATTATTACTTCGACCGCCTCACTACCTAATTGTGGTGTGAGTTTGGGCGAGATCAGAGGGGCTATACGATAAGGAGGAATAGAGATGGGCTGAGTGCCCGGTAACAAATCAATACCAAAGTCGATATCTCTGTCGGGCGGCATGCCCGGAAGATCAGCTGGAAACACATCAGGGAAAACCCTCACTACTAGGACTGACTCAACTGTAGGGGTATCAATACTGACATCTCTCACATAGGCTAAATACGCGTCACACCCCTTCTCAACCATTCGTTGAGCTTTAAGAAATGAAATAACTTTGCTGGGGGTGTAATCGAAGGTACTCCTCTACTCTAATCGCGGTAAACCTGGCATAGCCAGTGTCACGGTCTTGGCGTGACAATCAAGAATAGCATAATGGGGCGACAACCAGTCCATGCCCAAGATAACATCAAAATCTACCATGCTAAGCAATAATAAATCGGCTCTGGTCTCAAAACCACTAAGAGTAATCAAACACGACCAATACACGCGGTCCACAACAAGAGAATCTCTCACAGGAGTAGACACATAAACAGGGGAACTCAAAGAATCCCGAGATACGCCCAAATGTGGGGAAAAATAAGAGGACACATAGGAACAAGTGGTGCCTGGACCGAATAGAACCGATGCATCTCTATGATAGGCCGGAACAATACCTGTAATGATAGAATCGGAAGCAACAACCTCTGTACGAGCTGGAAGGGAATAGTATCTAGCCTGGCCTGGCCTTCGGGGGATTTGCATCTACACCTGCTTTTTGGGTCACGTTTTAACTTGTGCCCGCTTTGCAAAAAGAATTGCAAGCGTACCCGCTTTTTCGTGAACTTCAGCATACGAGGCTGAAGTAGCAAAGGCAATCACGCAAAACTTCAGCATTCTAGTAGACTGGCCTGAAGTAGCAAAGGCAATACGCTGAAGGTTTTTGGTCCTAGATAAGATGCTGAAGTTATTTAGTTTATTTGTAAAACTTCAGATCTAAAATAGGTGAAGTTTTTTTGTCCTGGATTCATTAGTTTTGTCATAAAACTTTTTCAAAAACTTCAGTAGAAGATGCTGAAGTTATTTAGTTCATTTGTAAAAACTTCAGCACTAAGTAAGCTGAAGTTTTTTTGTCCTGGATAAGCTTTTTCAAAAACTTCAGTAGAAGATGCTGAAGTTATTTGGTTCATTTGTAAAAACTTCAGCACTATATAAGCTGAAGTTTTTTTTGTCCTGGATTCATTAGTTTTGTCATAAAGCTTTTTCAAAAACTTCAGCAGAAGATGCTGAAGTTATTTAGTTCATTTGTAAAAGCTTCAGCACTAAAATAGCTGAAGTTTTTTAAAAAGCTTTCTAACATACTAGATAAATAATCACCTTATTCTTTCATAGTGTATTACTATTATAAAATAATCAGATTGCCAATAATATCTAAATCATAAATGTTGGAAATAATAAATGTGAAAAGAACAGAATTACGTGGAAATATTCACAAATTATTGTCCACTAACTTACATAATTATTTATAATTTGTTTTTAAATAATCTGATAAACATACTTATGGCAATCATCCCATGAACTGAAGTTTCATAGCAGCACCAACAACAGCAGAAGAAAGAAGAAGAGGAAGAAGAAGAAGAAGAAGAAGAAGAAAAACGAAGGAGGAGAAGGAGGAGGAGAAAGTGGGCTGAAATTGTTTAAAAAGTGGGTACAAGTTAAAACTTTTAAAAAAAATGGGTATAGGTTAAATGGGGGCGACCAAATAGGGCGCCCCGTGCAATTTTTACCTGGCCTTCCCCTCTAGGGCGACCTCTACTGATGGATATAAATTATTCATATATTATAATATAAAAATATAATATTTTAGGTATAAAACATGATCAATTTATATCCTATTCTCGCACTTTTCTAACAATTCTCGCAGGAAAAAGAATACATGGAAAAAGAGAAAAAGAAGGAACCTACAGTTCAAGGAAGAAGGATGCATCCGTGACAATTTCATCTAAGACTACACAAAATCAAGAGATACAAAAGTTATGGCAAATTCTCACCAAAATTTAAAGACAAATTACCATATCAATTTCTCATCAAGGCCATATGATATATTGATATTATATTACAATTTCTCACCAAGGCCTTGTAGGAATTTTTCTATAAATAGCCATATATTTGTAAAAGAAAGAGATCCCACTTTCTATCCAATTTCCTATCTAGTTTTTTTTTCTAAAGAGAAAGAGAAGAGTAATCTTGGTCTCTTTCTCTAGTCTCTCTTTGTAGTAAAAATATTCTTAGTTTTTTGAAAGTATTTTTTAGCTTTTCTTACTTCATAATGGAGTAATATCTTTTTGTTGGGATTGTTGATGTAGCTTGATAAAATTATAATACTATCTCAGTTTCAATACATTCTTGGCCTGAAACTCTATTTACATTTCATACTGTGCTGGAATGATGATTTTTTAATCATTATTATCACATCTACAAATTTTATATCTAAGTTATTCTTATATTAATTTTGTAATTCTCACGGAGCAAAATTAATATATAATAACTGATGAATAGAATATTAGAGTGAAAGTAATTTTTGGTAAGATTATTATTTCAAGTCTGTAATCTTGCTTTCCTCAGTTTTAATTCTCACAGAGGAATTGTTGAAGGCAAGATTATTGATTTTCTAGTAAAAATATTCTCACGAAGTTTTTGCTACACTTGAGCACAGAATATAAGAGTGAAAGTAATTTTCAGTAAGATTATTATTTCAAGTCTGTAATCTTGCTTTCCTCAGTTCTAATTATCACGGAGGAATTGTTGAAGGCAAGATTATTGATTTTCTAGTAAAAATATTCTCACGAAATTTTTACTACGCTTGAGCACAATTCAGGCAAGATATTTCAGTTTAATCGTCACTAGTTTTAAATCAATTAATTGACATAACCTCACGGAGTGTTAATTATTTATTTATTTCTTAGTGTAAAAATATAATTATATTAGCAATAAGCAATTTTCTTTAGAGAAATACGTATGAAACTGAGATTTTATTGTAATGATATATCAAGTGAATTCAACGATTTCCAACTCTTTTTAAATATAAACTTTTCGGAAGAAATTTGTCTTAATTTATAATTCCAAACACACCTTTAGATTCTCTCAAATAGTAGTCAAAATATTACAAGTCTATAGCTTAGATTGTCCAATCTCTGTGGGACGATATCATAAACTATACTAGAATTTGACAGAGTACGAGCAGAAAATCCTATACACATTAGCTTCGTCATCTACCTCCCCAACCTCCACCTCAAGCTGGTTGAGTAGGTAGAGTGGCAGCTGGTGCCGTAATCACAGCCTGGGAACCCTGTGGAGCACGCTATGGCTGAGAAGTCTGTGGAGGTGAACCCCTCTTAAATTTGGGGCAATCCCTCACTATATGGCGAGTGTCGCCACACTCAAAACAAGCTCTGGGAGGGCGTGGCGGCTATGACTGGCTCGGGCCAGGTATGCTAGACTGACCGCTGGAAGCACCCCGTGCAGGAGGCACACTGGATACTGGAGGTGCATAATAAGGCTCCGGAGGTCTAGGAGGATCTGGAATTCCACTGGCGGCTGGAATAGCTAAATGAACGGGGCGACTCACATAGCCAATACCATGTCGAACTGCAGCTGGGGCACGTGCACCAGAATAATGGCCAGACTCTCGAGACCTCTTGGCCTCTCTCTCCTCCCTATCCCGAGCAAGCTTGCCCTCCACTCTCCTGGCGATACTCACCACCTGCTGATACGAGATATCCATCTCTAATTCCCAGGCCATGCTAGTCCTGATGCTGGGAATGAGTCCCTCAATAAACCGACGGACCCTCTCTTGAAATGTAGAAACCAAGGCCGGTGCATGTCTAGCCAAGTCACTGAAACGGACTGCATACTCTGAAACAGTCATAGTACTCTGGCGTAACTACTCAAACTCCGCGCGCCATGCGTCCTTGAGGCTCTGAAGGAAATACTCTCTCAAAAACATGTCCGAGAACTGAGTCAATGTAAGGGAAGCTGCCTCAGCCAGACTATCCAACTCACAAGTACGCCCACTGATAGGCTGCTCCTCGACGTTGAAAGGCAGTGAAAGAATCCCCACTCGACTTTGCTATGCCTATAATACAGAGGATACGGTGAAACTCCTCCAGAAATCCCTGATGTGAGTGTAGGAGGGTCGTGCTTCTTGTACCTCTCGAGCCTCTGCTGCTCCTCCTCTAAAAAAGTTGCCCTACCCTCGGGCTGAACTGGGGCTACAGGTGGTACCGATATAACCTCTAGAATCTGATCCACCTGAACCCGCTGCTCTGGGGTGCGGGCGGCGGGAGTCTGTGCTCCTTCCCCGGCCTGAGATGTGGCTGGAGCAAGGGTAATCAACCCTGCCTGAGCTAGAGTACCAAACATGCTCAGGAATTGTGCAAGGGTCTCCTAAAAAGCTGTTGTAGTAGTAGTAGGCGTATCAGGTGCCTGTGCTCCGACTAGAGCTACTGGTGGCTCCTCTATAGCAGCTCGCTCGGGTGCTCTGGTTGCACCACGTGTGCGTCCTCGGCCTCTACCCTGGCCCCGGCCTCGGGTGGCTCTAGTAGGGGGCGCGAATGCCTAGTCATCTCCGGCTGCACGTGTCTTCACCATCCGTGAGAGAATAGAAGACATAAGTTTAGAATTTTGAAGTCAATAATCTCTCACGACAAGGAATCAAATGAAGTGGAATTTTCCTAACAGTTCCATAGCCTCCTGAAGATAAGTACAGACGTCTCCGTACCGATCCGCGAGACTCTCATAAATCGGCTTGTGACTCAGGACTCCTATGAACCTAGAGCTCTGATACCAACTTGTCACGACCCAAGTTCTCCCTCCGTGAACCGTCGTGACGGCACCTAGTCTCTACGACTAGGTAAGCCTAACATTTGCGGAAAAATGAAACGAGAACATAAAAGCTAACAACTAACAGGTAAATTTTAACAAGAAATTAAGATGCCGCTCGGCATATACAATAACCACTCTCGAAGTGTACATAAACTCTCCCAAAACCCGGAATATCGCAAGTCACAAGCTACAGAAAGAAACAGTACTTCTATACTTTAGAGTCTAATAAAAGAAGAAAATACAAGAAGTGTTTGACATGGGGAAGAGTAGATAGGGACTCCGAGGTCTGCGGACGCGGCAGATATACCTTGAAGTCTCTACAGCTGTCTCGCCTCACTGGTAATGTGGCTGATAAGCGGTACCTGGATCTGCACACAAAAAACATGTGCATGGAAGGGCATGAGTACACTACAACAGTACCCAATAAGTGCCAAGCCTAACCTTGGTCGAGTAGTGACGAGTTCAGGTCAGGGCCTTACTGGTATAAATATAATGAAATAAGACAGAATGAAATATCACAATCAAAATAAATACGAAAATCTAACAGGAACAGAATCATAGAAGGACAACAGCTCAAAACACAAAAATAACAACAGGGGATCTCCCAGGATACCGTCCCGTAGTCCCAAACGTAAATGTGCGGGGGAATCTACCGAAATATCGTTCCGTAGTCCCAAAGTAAATATGAAGGACAGGAGGATCTCCCGGAATACCGTTCCGTAGTCCCAAAGTAAATATGCAGTATAGGGGGATTTTCCGGAATACTGTTCCGTAGTCCCAAGGTAAATATGCAGCTCAAACAGCAGAATTAACAGTTTCAGCAAGAAAACCTACAGTTTAGACTAAGTTCACATCAAGGAAAGCAGGAAATTTCACTAAGGCCTCATTTGTTTTTTTTAAGATTAAGATGTCTGAATCTGAATACACATATGAATATATTAAGATGTGTATTAAGATCTGAATACTAAATAATCAAGACTGTTTGATTTTTAACATCTGAATATATAAAATTTATCTTTATTTGAAAATTAATAAACATAAAATTCAAATGAAATACTAACTAATCTAACATTTTGTCAATAAAATATATAGTTTTTTAAAATATGATAGTTGTTGGTGGTGATGGTTAACGGGTGAATACCGACTAGTGGCAATGGTTGGTGGTAGTGTTGGTTGATGATGGTGGTTCATTCTAGTAGCTAGTAGTGATTGGTAGTGGTGGCAATTATGATTGAGGATGGTGGTGGTGGTGGTGGTGGTGGGTGGTTATAGTTAATAATGGCGGGTGGAGGTAGTAGTTGTGACTGAGGAAGGTGGTGGGTGGGTGGTGGTAGGTTATAATGATGGGCAGTGTCGGCCGTGGTTGTTGATGGTGATGGGGTGGTCAGTTGTGTTAGTTGAGGTGGATGAGTGTTGATTGTGGGTGATGGTGGTCAAAGTGGTGGGGATAGTGGGTGGTGATGGTCGATAATAGTGGCGGCTATGATTGAGGATGATGGTGGCGTGGTGGTGGTGGAGGTGGCGGTGGTGGGGGGTCGTGGTGGTGGTGGTAGTTGAGTATGGTGGTGGTGGTGGCATGGTGATAGTTGATAATGGTAGGCGGTGGCGGTAGTTAATAATGAATATGATAGCATCTTAATGAAATTAAGTCTCTGTTATAGATCTGAATCATACAGGCCTATTCAGACCCATTAAGTGGTTGTGAAGTAAAAAAAACAAACACACTTAATGATTAAGATCTGAATAATTAAGATTCAGATTTTAAAAACAAACGCATTTAATGTCTGAGATCTGAATGATTAAGATTCAGACCTCCATTAAGTGCAAACAAATAAGGCCTAAACATGCTGCACAGAATTCAGATAGGCAGTTAAAACACGTAGGCATGCTATTCTAAACTAAACAGGATGGTTGCATATGCTAGTGTAGTTCAAATAAGGAGAAATAGGTTATGACTTAGTGAAAAATGGAGTTTTTGCAACAATAGCCCGTGTACGTACTCATCACCTCACGTACACGACGCACACATATCAAAAACAGTACCAAATCCTAAGAGGAGTTCTCCCACACAACTTACCTCGAACCAAGCTCAATCAATCAGTCACAATGCCTTTCCCACGAATATCCGGCTCCGAGTGGCCCAAATCTAGCCAAAATTAATTACATAAAACAAATATAACTACAAGGATCTAATCTGGCTAATGAAATCAAAACTAAAGCAAGAAATTGAAAAATCACTCAAAAAGCCTCCCCGAGCCCACGTCTCGGAATCGGGTAAAGTCACAAATTAAGAACACCCGTTCACTCACGAGTCTAACCATATCAAATTTACTCAAATCTGATACCAAAATCTCGATCAAAACCCCCAAAATTTAGCCTAAGAACTTTTCTCAAAAATTTTTCCAATTTTCCAACTCAAGTCCCTAATTAAATGAGGAAATCAACAATGGATTAATGGAATACAACCAAAAACGAGTTAGGAATCATTACCAATTAACTTCCTCTGAAAATCCTTCAAAGAATCGCCAATTTTCGAGCTCTCAAGTCCAAAAATGAAGAATGAATTCAAACCCCACTTAGGTCTTTTTCTGCCAGTCAAACCGCACCTGCAGCCATATTTCCGCTTCTGCGGCTAAGACTACGCACCTGCGGAGATTCATTAAACTCCTAGGCTTCGCACCAGCACACTACCCTCCGCACCTGCGGACATGCTTCTGCGCTCACTCGTCTGCTTCTGCGGAACTCCGCTTCCTTCCCAAATCCGCTTCTGCGACCACCAAACCGCATCTGCGTATGCGCAGATGCGACCCTCATCTCGCATCTGCGCTCACAGGCTCTCATGACCAAAAGCGCACCTGCGCTCTTAACTCCGCATGTGCGAGTCCGCACCTGCGGTCTCCCCACCGCAGGTGAGAAAATACCAGATGCCTAAAACTTCAGCAATGGCCTAAGTCCAATTTTCAACCCGTTGAGTATCCGAAACACATCCGAGGCCCCCGGGACCTCAACCAAACATACCAACCAATCCTAAAACACCATACAAACTTAGTCGAGCCCTCAAATCGCATCAAACAACGCCAAAAACACAAATCACCCTCCAATCCAAACTTAATGAACTTGAAACTTCAAATTTTTACAACCGATGCCGAAACCTATCAAACCATGTCCGAATGACCTCAAATTTTGCACACAAGTCATAATCAACATTATGGACCTACTCCAACTTTCGGAATCGGATTCCGATCCTGATATCGAAAATTCCACTACTGGCCCACAACTCCAAAAATTCGACTTTCGCCATTTCAAGCCTAAATGAGCTACGGACCTCCAAAACACCATCCAGACACGCCCCTAAGCCCAAAATCACCTAACGGAGCTAGCGGAGTCGACGGAACTCAATTCCGGAGTCGTCTTCACACAGTTCCGACTATGGTCCAAATCTTAAGACTTAAGCTTCCATTTAGGGACTAAGTGCCCCAAAACACTCCAAAAAATAAAACGAAACCTCCGGACAAGGCACAATAGCAGAAAAAGATACGGGGAGGCAGTTAATACAGGATCGGGGCTATAATTCTCAAAACGACCGGCCGGGTCGTTACAAACTGTACTACGTAAGTGATATTTTTCAACACGAATTTTGCAATAATAAAATAAAATACAATAGTTAACCACTATTCAAACAAACCATTTCCATTATGGCTTCAAAATCTTCTCGGGTCTCACGTAGGGTTCCATTACCAAACTAAACACCTACACATATTTTCCATAAAACTCTCCAAAATCGACAATGCCGCGGCAACGGGACTACGATGGAGACGAGGTGGAACCAGAGGAGGAGGAGGAGGAAGAAGAAGACGAGGATGATAGAGGACAGAAACGACGTAGATCGCATTTTATTGATGACGACGACGATGATGATAATTATGGCGGTCGACGACGGAGGACTGGTTTGCAATTTATTGACTTCGAAGCTGCGGTAGATAGTGATGAGGATGAGGAGGAACAAGACGCCGAAGACGGTTAGACTTCTCAAATTCATCAGGAGAATGTGTATTGAAAATAATGCCTCTTTTTTAATTAATCAGAACCTCGTAGGATCTGGAGAATAGGTGGAGAGGTCTGTTTATCAATGACAACATGATCAATGAGATATTTAGGGTACGCAACTTGAAGTTGGAACAAAAACTTATTTAAAATTTGGAGTTGGAATAAAAAATTATTTGAATTTGGAGTTGGAATAAAAAATTATTATTTGAATTTGGAGCTGGAATAAATAATTATTTAAATTTGGAGTTGGAATAAAAAAGTTTGGTGATTTGAGAGCGTGGGAGCACATGGATATCGCATAGGCGAGCGAGTGCATGGGATTAATTATCAGATGTGCGAGGAAAACATGTCTAGTATAACCTAGATATGACATGGAAATAGAGAGAACTGATGATGTTGTTTTCTATGGAAGTAAAATACAACAAAGAGTTGATGTAGGGCAAGTGAATATGTTTCACTTGCCTAGGACTCGGATGCTATAGAATACCGCAACATTTGGGGCTTGTAGTTTCCTTCTACAATGTGCTTTGATAATATCAGTAGTATATACTTAGCTCACAATCCTGTCCATCATGCCCTCACCAAACACACTGAAATTACATTCATTTTGTTCATGAGAAGGTTGCGTCTGGTGCTCTTAGTTTCGCTATGTGCGAAGCACTGACTAACTTGTAGATTTACTGCTGGCAAAATCTGCTGACAAAATCTATCTTCCCTATCCACAACTTTCACTCTTGCCTGACAAGCTCAACACTTGTCAAGACCCTGCATTGCTTGAGGGGGAATGATAGATATATATTTAGTTAAGTTAAATGGATAGTTTAGTCTTAGTATTATTTTCAATATTGTTTATCAAAGGATAGTCTGTTGGTGTTGACTCTTTGATTTTTGTTTGCAGATTTCATAGTGGATGGTGGAGCTGAGATACCTGATGAGGACGGTGCCAGACGTGAATATCGTCACCGGCTGTTGCCACAGGAGGACCAAGAAGAAGACCTTGAGGAACGTACGAGAAGCATCCAGCAAAGATATGCAAGGTCAGCTCATGTGGAGTATGATGAGGAAGCAACAGATGTTGAGCAGCAAGCTCTATTGCCATCCGTCAGGGATCCTAAGCTGTGGATGGTGAAATGTGCGGTATGGTGTTGTCACCCTGGCTTAAGGCACAACATTTTATCTTTTTATTTTTAACCATCTACATGTTATCTTGTAATTTTTTTTCTACATCGTGGTTTCTTAGATTGGTCAAGAGAGGAAGGTTGCGGTTTGCCTAATGCAAAAGGCAATTGATAGAGGACCAGAACTGCAAATTCGATCCGTTGTAGCCCTTGATCATCTTCAGAACTATATATACATAGAAGCAGACAAAGAAGCTCATGTGAGGGAGGTATATTATAGATGCCTATTTATCTTTTTTGTTTTGATTCACTTTAAGCATTAGCACGTCACATATAAACTATTGTGTGTGATGAGTACCTAATAACCCAATTAATTTATGCCACCTATCTACTGCAGGCTTGCAAGGGTATGCGCGATATATATACCGCTAACGTGAAGCTAGTTCCCATCAAAGAGATGACTGATGTCCTCATGGTTGAAAGTAAGGCGGTTGATCTTGCCAGGGATACTTTGATCAGAATGAAGACAGGAACTTACAAGGGAGACCTTGCAATGGTTGTCAAGTATTCTGCATTGTGTGTTGCATTGAGTAACTTATTTGATGCGCTCTTCTGATACTCTATCTTCCTGCTTTGTAGGTTGTGCATGTAGATGATATGGGCCAGAAAGTCATTGTAAAGTTAATTCCAAGAATTGACTTACAGGCTCTTGCAAACAAGTTGGTATGCTTGTCTGATCGATTCTTGTATTTCGAATCTTACTATAGTCGTCATTTAAATGTTAACATTGTTAGAACTTTTTGACTTGTCTAGTAAACTTGCTGACTTATGCACCTTTGTAAATTCCCAGCATTATCTAGTACTGGTTTTTTGCAAGTATCTTGTAAATTTTTCGCTTACCTATCCAAAAGAAAATTTTGATGCCCTTCTCGGAAAATAATTGTAATTTTAGTCTTCAGTTGGTAGGAGAGACTGGTAGGTTCTGCGTTTTGGAAATGCTTGAGTGTTAAATGTTTACATTGTTAGAACTTTTTGACTTATCTGGTAAACTAGCTGACTTATAGTCCGTTTGGCCAAGCTTCTAAAATCAGCTTATCTTGAGAAGTGCTTTTCTCAAAAAAGTACTTTTGGTGAGAAGTAGTTTGTGTTTGGCTAATTAATTTGAAAAGGACTTTTGAGCAGTAATTAGTGTTTGACCAAACTTTTGAAAACTTCTTCTAAGTGTATTTTTCTCAAAAGTGCTTCTTAGAAAAGTGCTTTTGGAGAGAAGCTGTTTTTTTTCTGCTTCTCCAAAACTGCTTCTGCTTCTCCTCAAAAGCACTTTTTTTCCTTCCAAAAGCTTGGCCAAACACCTCAATTTTTGGCCAAAAGTGCTTTTGGCCATAAAAAGCACTTTTTGCCCCAAAAAAAAGCTTGGCCAAACAGGCTATTATACACCTTTGTAAATTTCCAGCATTATCTAGTATTGGGTTTTGGCAATTACTAAATTTCTTGCTTACCTATCCAATAAAAAATGGTGATGCCCTTCTCACTAAATAATAGTAATAATAATAAATAAAGAAAAGAAAAAGAAAATGTTCGTGTTGCAAGAAACAGTTGACATTCCTTCTTGCATTTTTGATACTGCTTTTGTAGGAAGGAAGGGAAGTCACAAAGAAGAAGGCAGTAATTCCTCCGCCACGCTTAATGAATATTGATGAAGCTAGGTAACTGTTCCTTGGTATTTCTAGTTTCAATAAGAGCACAAATGGTCTATTTAGAATTGTTAAATCTTTCTCATGATTTGCAGAGTGTTGAATATATGTGTGGAGCGTAAGCGAGACATGAGGACTGGTGACTATTTTGACAATATTGGAAGTATGTCATTCAGAGATGGTTTCTTGTATAAGTCAGTGGCGATGAAATCAATCAGCACTCAGAACATACATCCAACTTTTGATGAACTTGAGAGATTTCGCCGACCCGGTGAGAGTGGGGATGGCGATATGGCTAGTCTATCTATTTTGTTTGCAAATAGGAAAAAGGGTCGTTTTATGAAGGGTGACCGTGTTATTGTGGTGAAAGGGGATCTCAGGAAAATGGAAGGCCATGTTGAGAAAGTTGAGGAAGATACCGTTCATATCAGACCAAATCAGAAAGGCCTTCCTGTGGTACTATCCCCCCTTCTTTAAATATGTGTTGTACATGCATCGAGTGTCTCAGAAGAAGTAAGTACTGTTTTTTTTGTTAACATGTTTCCTGACTGTGGCAGGAAACTCTGGCTTTTAGTGATAAAGAGATACGCAAGCACTTTGAGCCTGGAAATCACGTGAAAGTAATATGTGGTTCATCTGAAGGTGCAACTGGTATTGTTGCATCCGTTGAGGGGCATGTGGTGAACTTGGTATCAGATACAACAAAGGAGCCTGTAAGTTAAGCATGTTTGGAAATTTGAGGTCTGATCTAATCTGAAGTCCTTCAGAAGAATGGTGATACATACCACTTTTTTTATATCTGCAGCTCAGTGTGTTTGCCGATAATGTTGTTCTTAGTTCTGAAGTAACATCTGGTCTCACTCGTATTGGGGAGTATGAGCTCCATGACCTTGTAATACTAGAGTAAGCATTTTCTTCTTATAAGAGTAAGGGAATTGCATTACACAGTTTGTCCTTTTCGAACCAATAGCTAAATTTCTTAATTGAATACGTTTTGTGCAGCAATAAGAGCTTTGGTGTGATTATACGTGTAGACAGTGAAGCCTTCCAGGTGAGTATTATAGTTTTGAGGTTGAAGTTATTATGTTTATTGTGTTGCTCACATTCGAATGACATTAATAGGTCCTTAAGGGAGTGCCTGATAGGCCTGATGTAGCACTTGTTAGACTTAGAGAGATCAAAGGGAAAGTTGAAAAGAGAGGGAACGCGCAAGATCACTTCAAGAACCAATTAGCAGTGAAAGACGTGGTGAAAGTTATCGAGGGTCCTTGCAAAGTGAGTATTGTCCTTTCAAAAATTATCTTGTTACTGACATTTGTTCATGTGGTGTGTGTGTGTGTTATCGTCACAACCATTTTTGTTACTTATAGGGAAAACAAGGTCATGTAGAACACATCTTCAGAGGAGTTATTTTTATTTATGATCGCCATCACCTTGAGCATGCTGGTTTTATTTGTACCAAAACTCAATCTTGTGTGGTGATTGGTGGCTCAAGGGCAAATGGTGATAGAAATGTATGTCTGTATTTTCTTGCTTCTGGATGATTTAGCTATTGTTGTTGCAATTCTATCATATCCTTTCTCTTGCTGTCTGAAAACTGTGCTTACAGTGGAATTCCTGTAGGGTAACCCTTCTCATCAAGATTTGCGCATTTCAGAACACCACACCGTGCTCCTCAATCTCCAATGAGATCGTCTAGAGGTGGCCCGCCCATGAACTGTAAGTTTCTGATAATGGTGCTATCTTGATGTTCTATGATATTCCTTTTAGTTCATTCACCAAAGGAGCCCTTGTTTCTTATTCATTTGGGTTTTACATTGCATGCTATTTGTCACATTTATGATCTTTATTTTCATGTCTTCCATTTGAATCATTATTCTCCTAACTTTTATGCTTGGTGTGCTCTAGATGGAGGCAGACATAGAGGTGGGAGAGGGCATGATGCTTTAGTTGGAGTTGATGTGAAAATTCGCCTTGGCACCTTTAAAGGTTGTAAGGGGCGTGTTGTTGATATCAAAGGAACTTCAGTCCGAGTTGAGCTGGAGGCCCAGATGAAAGTTGTTACTGGCAAGTTTTTTTTCAATCTTGGTGCCCTGGTTCTTTTTCTTCCTTGGGTTGGGGGTTGGGGGTTGAACCAAAAATGATTCGTTAAATACAAAGGGCCCTCTTCTTTGTAATTTTGTGGAGGGAAGCTTAGTTGAATCCTGATTATGGACACTGTCGTCCAATTTTTTTTATTTTTGATTGCTTAACATTCTTTGCTGACTGCAATGTTTCTTGCAGTGGATCGCAATCATATTGTCAATAGTGTTAATATGTCCACACCATTCTGGTAAGTATTATTTCTTTGTTTCTAGGGAACCATCTGGATATGGTTTGGGAAGTGAAACACCATCACATCCTTCGAAGACTCCACTTCGTTCGTTCATGACACCCATGAGAGATCCTGGAGGTCCTTTTTTCTGCTGCTTTGTGGCAATGTTGTTCTTCATCTCTTTTTATTAATTTTTTGCTAGCTGTTTGACTTTAGCTTTTTTGGTCATTTTCCTCTATAGCAGCACCTATCCATGATGGTATGAGGACGCCGATGCGTGACAGAGCATGGAATCCAATGAGTCCACCTAGGTATGTTGTGTCATCAAAGAAAATAAGCCAAATGGCTTAGGGTTTTGGAAATAGAAGAAGTTCCATCTATCCTGCCTAATTCTTATTTGACCTGATACTAATTGATATAATCCTTGAAGAAATAAAAAAGAGCAATGTCCTCACGTAAAATGTGACATTCGTGTCTCTTGGATGGTTTAGGTCATGGAAAAGGATTTGTCGTTATGCATTCATGTGTGAAATTCTCATCTTTGTATAGCTGAAAGTTCTTCTCTCTTATATAAGATGGGTAAGGATCACATTAAAATTATGGTCTTGTACTTGAAAGCCTTTCAACCAGGAGGGTTGTGAGTTCGAGTCACCCCAAGAGCAAGGAGGGGAGTTCTTGGAGGGAGGGATGCCCGGGGGTCTATCGGAAACAGCCTCTCTACCCCAGGGTAGGGGTAAGGTCTGCGTACACACTACCCTCCGTAGACCCCACTAGTGGGATTATACTGGGTTGTTGTTGTTGTTTCTCGAAAGCCTTTGTGCATTTAGCTAGATACGGTGAAGTGCAGTGTTTGAATCTTCTTTTTGCGTTTGCGGTTACACTTTAGGTGGCATGCCCTCCTTTTAGATTACAGTCTTGTTATTTCAGTTTGTCGCTCTTACTGTCATAAAATTAGTGAGTTGGAGTTCCATTTTCTTGATATTAACTGGTTGCAATTGCAAAATACTAGGGACAGTTGGGAAGACGGAAACCCTGCTTCGTGGGGGTCAAGTCCGCAATATCAGGTTTTTACTCTTTCAACTCCGTTTCGGTGTAAATGGGGAGCTTTGTCCTTTAATGTGATTGTGATCCTTTAATTTTCAGCCGTCCAGTCCTCGTTCAAGTGCTTATGAGGCAGCACCTACTCCTGGTTCTGGTTGGACCAGCACTCCTAGCGGTAAGTACAGTGATGCTGGGACCCCAAGGGACAATGGTTTTGCATGTGGTAACCAGAAGTTTCCCTTTACAGGAGTCAAAATGAGACTTACATTGTTGTTTTGGGTCTTTATATGGAGAATATAATGTCATTATCCTTATTCCGTGCAGCTAATGCTCCAAGTCAGTACTTGCCATCAACTCCTGGTGGCCAACCACCAATGACACCGAGTTCAGCATATGTACCAGGCACTCCTGGTGGGCAGCCAATGACTCCTGGAAGTGGTGCGCTGGACATGATGTCACCTTTAGGAGGTGTGTCCCCTGTTCCTCGCAATATCTTGTGTGTCTTTTTAGTGACAAAAAACTTAATATATGTTGCTGAAAGTTTAAATGAGAAACATTTTAGTTTATTGAGCCAGTAAACTTGTGATCACCGCAGAATTTAGATATTTAACCATTATTCTCTTGTATTCTAGCGAAAGAAAACTTAAACATTTCTTTTTTCCGCATTGCAAAGTGATGAACTAGCGGGCTTGTATTTCATTTTCATGCATTTTGATTCAATGTTTTTAGGCTTTTAGCGTATAATTATTCCTTTCATTTTTTGTAGGTAATTATAGTGTGAGTTCCAGTAATAGATTGAAATTCAAATGTTGTCTTTTAGCTTTATGAGTTGAGTTTTTTCACGTTCTTAATGGTTTTTTTGGTTATTAATGTCAAAATTAGTATAGAATTAATCAAAATCACTTTGTGGGGAATGCAAAGAAGTCCGAACGGTTACTTCTTTACTACTTGAGGCATTAAGCAGAGATGAGCCTGAGTATAATGACCTTTAATGCTATTCATTAGTGCAAATGAATCTTACTTATTGTTTAAGCTTTCTGTGTATAGTTTGGTAATGCAATATATCTGGATTCTCTTGGATAGTTCTATACAAATTTCTACTTTATTAACATGTGCTTTACCTGTCATAGAGTAGAGGAGAGTTGCATGAAAACGCTTGATGTTAATGTTGACATCTCTGTAGTCAAATGTCCGCTAGAAATGTAAATCATGATATCGTTGTAACCGGATTAGCTTGATGGTGGTTTTTGTTGATGATCCAGCTTTATCCATGTTTGAGATTTCGTGCAGATTCACGCTTGTCATCTAGAAGAGTGGTTGGTTATTAATGGTATTTTCAACTTTCAGTAGTAGTGGATAACTTTTTAATTGCAGGTGGGGATACCGAAGGTCCTTGGCTCTTGCCTGATATCTTGGTCAATGTACGTAAGTCCAATGATGATACTGTCACTGGAGTTGTACGTGAGGTGCTAGCGGTATGTTTATTCTGCACTGATTTGCCTTTCCTTTAGATGGCATTTTCTTTGCATAATATGACCTGGGGATGTGTATGTGATTAATATTATCATGTAGAGAGTGTTCTCTCTTTTGAAACCGCCTAGGAACCTCTTAACCACTTCCTGAGTAGATGCATCCCATGTTTATGTTAATTAGGAAGTGAGTATTAGATAGTTATTTGGGCTATCCTAGGCAGTGGTAGTGATAATATCGACTTATGAATTTAAGGTTGTGATATTATCACTTGTAAATGATACTCCCTCCTTCCCAATTTATGTGGCACTCTACGGTTTATATGGCATTCTTTCATTTTTAGTCAGTTCCAAAAAGAATGTTACATTTTTTTATTTAGAAACAATTTATCTTTAGAATCCTACTTTATCCTTAATGAATTGATTTACAGCTATACAAGTATCTATGATTTATTTTAGATCACAAGTTTCAATTTTCATATTACATGCCAAGGCAAACAAGGCCACATAAATTGGGACGGCCAGAGGCAGTAATTTGGATCTTTTTTTTTTTTGCATTAGTTTCCGTGCTTTGAAACCTTTTTTTTTCTTTCGTTCATTTGATTTTTATGTGCAGGAGAAAATTTATTATTGCTGATTTTGCTGGATTAAATCTTGAACTTTGTAATTGTATTATTCCTTTACCAAAAGTAAAAGTACATACTCCATCACTCTTTCCATATTGGGATGTTTCAAAATGTGTGAGATCGTTCTATTCCTGTACAACTTTCACATCTTTCAAGCGTTTGAATTCATTAAACCATTCATGGTTTAACTTTGATGTGATACTCTCTTTTCAGTTACTACTTTTAAACATTTTCTTCCATCATTATTAATATGCTATACAAGTCAATAAAATGAAAAGAGAGCACATATTTCAACTTAATGAATTATATAATACTGTGTGTTAACTGCTCCACCTGTCGTAGCACACAAATCGTAGTTGTTTACATAATTCTAAGAAGGTTAAAAAAGAAAAAAGTTTCTAAGAAGGTGACTGCTTTGATCAGAGATTTTTTCTCCTATATGATCTCTTGCTGAGAACCATAGTTAAAATCTCCTTTTCAAAGAGGATAATCTGTCTTTTTCTTCGGAGAATAACCAAACGTTCTTTAACTTCTGGTGCAGGATGGTTCCTGTAGCGTTGCTCTCAGATCAAGCGGCAGTGGTGACACTATCATCGCACACGCAACTGAAATTGAGATAGTTGTACCGAAGAAGTCGGATAAAATCAAGATCATAGGTGGCCCACAACGTGGTTCCACTGGTAAACTTATTGGTGTTGATGGCACTGACGGTATTGTAAAGGTTGATGATACCCTTGATGTTAAAATATTAGACATGGTAATTTTGGCGAAGTTAGCGAATGCATAGTGAATATATTTCATGTCGTGTTAATCATGAATCTGAGGCTAATCTTAAAGGTAATACTGTTAGTAGGTGGCAGGAGCGTCGATGGTGGTAGTAGTAGTTGACAGTAGTAAGTAATAGATTGGCAAGTCATTTTTCTTTTCCGTGCTGCTGTCTGCTGATTTGGCAGTATGCAGATTTTGCACTATTTTTTTTAGTATAGAATGTGCCATTTATTATGTGAAATCTTCTTTTACATTGTGTGAACATATAAGATTACAAGTACATGCACCTAGTGGAAGTTATATTGCCGATTCTTTTCGGGAATCGGCTTTTAATTTTTCTAGATCCGGCTGCTCTTCGTTAAAGATTCTTTTTATTTCCTCAAGTTTATAATTAGATAATTGACGCTTATCTTCTTTGAAATCTTAAAGGCTTAGATTAAATTAACTTAACAAAAATTTTAATCGTAATTAATGAGATAATTTTGGGAAAAAAGTCACTACATTGTTAAGCAAAATCTGCATTCTCATTAATTTTGGCAACGTAATCTTCTTCTCTTTCCCTCTCATGTAACCTGTTATGCGGCGCCTTCCTGAGATGTCTTGGAAGAGCGATGTAAGGCTAAGCAATTGATGTTCGTGCGGTTATTAGCCGCCAACTAGGGTCCCCTCCGTATGTTAGACGAGACTGTCAGTGTTGTACGGGAAAATCGATATCAAGACTCAAGAGCAATTGAGAGAACAAAAAAGAGAGTGAGATGAAAGAAAGCTTGATTGCATTAATGAAAGCTATTACAGAAAGGTAACACGGTATCGAGGGGGAGAGACAACAATACAGAGAATTGTTTGCTTGCTTGAAAATTTGACTACTTGATCTTCCTAATAATGCTTAAAAAAAAACCATAGTTACATGACTTGACATAAATAAGTTAGAGAATCATAATGGAAATACATGAAGTAAAACTACTCTATATTTACAACAAAAGGGACTTAAATTAAATTGTCTTTTTCTTTTTCCTCTCGGCGCACCTTAGCGTGCCTTTGCTAACTTGCGCCACCAGTGGAAAATGCCTCGGGGGAGACCGAAAAGGAATATCACGAATCTCCAATTGATGGAGATTCTGACAACGGAAGGAAGAAACTCTGGGAAAGGGGTGGTAATTTCGCCTCAAGTTGCGCAAAATTGAGATGTAGCAAAAACTCTAACTCCTCCAATTAGGGTAGAAGATTCACAAAACCCAGCTGCAAATACAGTGGAAAATGTAGAGAAGAAGATCGTAACGCCTACAATTGCCATCGAGGACGAAGCAAAGTCAGATACGATAGAGGTAAGGACAGAGAAAATAGCAATAACGGAGACCGTCGGTGCACAGAGGAAATTGAATATGGCCGCTGAAAAAAAGGGAAAGGCTTGGGCTAACCTCTTTACGGGGAATAGATTTGCTGCAAAGGGGATGGATCTAGAGTATATTGCCCCATTGATACAGGATGGAGTCAAGGTGGTACAATTACAGAAAGAAGAAGTTGAAGCTGAAAATGATAAATGGAGGAAGGCAATAATCTTGTAGGAGACTCTCCTACAATTGGGGCACCGGAAAGGTTCATTGATGCTCAATGTAATTTCACAGCAAAGCCCAGAATATACTACCACAATGAAGTGTACTTTGTCGTTCTCTTTAATAGTTTGGATGATAAAAATGAGGTATTGTACTCAGGACCACTTACTATGAATAGTAGGCCACTTATTTTGAAATCATGGACGACAAACTTTAATTTTCATGATGAAGTTCTGAAAACCATTCCAATATGGGTGCAGTATCCTAATTTGCCTTTGGATTGTTGGAGCAAAAGGTCACTAAGTAGAATTAGCAGTGGTTTGGGCACTCCTCTGTACGCGGATGAATGTACATCTAGTGTTGACAGAATTTTAATATGCTAGAGTGTTAGTAGAGATGGACATTACAAGGCCCTTACCGAGAAGTATCGCGGTGTAAGATCCTTAAGGGTAAGTGTTCGAACAAGTTGTTGATTATGATTGGATCCCAAAATATTGTAATGTATGTTTGCAAGTTGGCCACACATGTGTAGAGAAAGGCAAACAAGTTATACCAGAACCTAAAAAGAAGATAGAAAAGCCAAACCTTCAGTGGAGGAACAAACAAACACATGATCAAAATAAAGAGAAAGGTGTTGCTACAACACAGGCAGTAGAGGCAGGAAAAGATGATACACAGCCACAGAAGGCAAATACTGCTACCCAACTAGGAGTGGTAATACATGAGGGTAATCAACCACTGAAGGGTACTCAGCAGGGTAATGAAGAGTGGCAAGAGGTTCGGGGAAAGTCAGCAGGAAAGGCTTAACCAGTTGCAAATATATCTTCAAGTACGGTGCTAACTAACGATGGATTTAGTATGTTGGAACACCAAAGAACTGAGCCTAACTGTACAAATATAGTAAAGGACAGAGGATAATGTAGTTTTGGCGGGACAAGTTATGGTACTCAACCTTTATCAATTCCAATATGAAAGTAGTAACATGGAATGTAAGGGGATTAAATAAAGTATATAAGCAGAAGAGGTGAAGGATTTTATTAGGAAGAATAAAGTTAGTATGATTGCAATAACTGAGCATAGGGTGAATGAACAATATGCTAGTCAAATAATAAAGACATCAGAGGTAGGTGGAGATGGTGTGATAACTACAATACATGCACAAGAGGGAGAATTTGGCTAATGTGAGATCCAGATTTGATGGAATTTACTTTGATTGAAGCACATACTCAGTTCATTCATGGTTTGTTGAACATCTATGCACTAAATATGAAAATCACCATTACAGGAGTCTATGGCCTTCACACTATTAACGATAGAAGGGGATTGTGGACTGAACTTGGAAATATGGTTCATATAGTGCAGGGACCTTGGATAGCCTTGGGTGATCTCAACTCTATAATAGACACGGATGACAGAATAGGAGGGGCACCGGTTCAAGATGTCGAAACTAGAGAATTTAGAAAGTTCCTATTAGACTCTGGTTTGGTCGAATTAAAAAGTGTGGGCAGAAGATATACCTGGACAAACTCACATGTGTTCTGCAAGATTGACTGGCCTTTGTCAACTCAGATTGGATGCAGAGTCTACCATACATAGAAGCTATAGTTATGGATCCGAGATGTTTAGATCACTCCCCCGTTGCAATTAACTTTGAAGATACTCCGGATAGGGGTCACATACCTTTCAGATTCCTCAATTGCCTGGCTGATCATCCAAGTTTCCTGCAGCTTGTAAAAGAAACATGGATGATGCAGGATCATAACCAATCCATGTAAAATGTATGGGCACGACTGAAGGCTATCAAGCATGTAATGAAGCAGCTGAATAAAAAAGAGTTTTGTGGCATTGAGCATAAAATTACTATTATCAGAAGTCAGCTTAATGAATTACAGTCAAGAATGAGGGATCCAAGTCAAACAACTGATCAATTTGAAGAGGAAAAATCTTTAAAGACTCAGTTGGAAAAAGGATCATTGATTGAGGAAGGCATAGCTAGACAAAAGTCTAGGATACAATGGTTGAATGCAGAGGATGCCAACACCAAATTTTTCTATGCAAGTATGAAAGGCAGACAAGTACAAAATCAGATAAGAAGATTAGTGAATTGATCACGCCCAACTATGCCTTATAAAAAGGACTAAGCGATCGTTACAAATATATTCCGGTTAATAAGCCCGGAGTCGAATCCCACAGGGAATTAACCTATTAAGAACAGCTACTAGACTCACACAAATTCACGCAATCATTCTTCAGAAATATTTAAGTAGCGAATTGGATGTTTACTAACTAAATATTACGTAATGAAAATGCAATAAATAATAACTAACTACGAACGTGTTATAGACAAGAATTGGAATGATCTAAGGTTATGATTTCCCCTAATGTCGGAATCCTATCCGCTACGTTTTCTATAAATTTGCCTAAGTCTTCTATACCGATCATGAGCACTCTGACTGTCGTAACTCTCTCCCGAGTAATTACCACAATATACTAGACATATTCTCCTGAATTACGCTAGCTGGCCTTAAGTACATCTCACTCAGATCGTACCAAGGTTTCGTTATCCCTATCCACCTTTAAACCCTTCGTATTGATCCCTCATATACGTTAGGAGTGATGTTGTTCAACAACTACCTAAATATGAACTCTCTCCCGAGTAATACATACTAAATAGGCACAGTTAATTGAGGGCCCTTCAATCAACAACAATAATAATATAGTTGAACAAATAGAGAAAATACTACGGCAAATCTATATTAACGTAGCAGGAAAATCATATTCCAATAGGTTCCATCAAAACCATATATTAAGAGTTTAGCTACTCATACTCATATTAACAATATCCAATTTTCTTGCATAATTAATATAAAAAGTAAAGATGAAAGGATGTAGAAATCAATGATTCTAACTCCCAACAGTTGTTCCACGTGCTATCCTTTCCTCCGGTTGTAAAAATCCTTCAAAGTGGCATTTTTAGGTCTATTTATATGTGTAAGAAAAGACCTAAACGTGTAGGTCAAATTCTAGTCAAACCAGGAGACGAACTAAGTCTTCAAAACTCGGAATGGACCTCGCCCCGGACTTGGCGTCGCCAAGCATAACGCCTGGTGGACCTCGCCCCGGGCCTGGCATCTCCAGGCATAACGCCTGATTAAGCTTGCCTCTCCCTTTCCTCGCCAGGTCTCTTGCAAGCTACAAGCCTGGCGTCGCCAGGTATATCGCCAGCTACAAGCCTGGCTTCGCCAGCTTCCCTTATTCAACTGCTCCCACGCACGCTTTCGACTTGTAAGTATCCTTTTTTTCTCTACTTTCATCTCCAATTCACCTACACATAAAATGGACTCTATTACGCGAAAATAAAGTGTAATTTATCATTAAAGTGTATAAAATGCAAGGCGAATAATGTGCTAAACCATGAATTATAGCCACACATCAATACCCCACACTTAAACATTGCTCGTCCTCGAGCAATCAAACTACACTTATAGACACAACCTATCAAGAAATTCCCTTAACTTTACCAAGAATCTTTAACATAGTCTAAGCACCAAGATGTAACATCCTCGCCTCAAGATTTGACTCATAAATACCATATCATATTCACAATTCACTTACTTACTCTAACATGGAAGCCAACGACATTACCTTTCCTTTATGAATCACGTGCCCTCACTCAATCAAAGAGCTTAGTTCCACCCACAATGAATTTTAAGAACATAGGAACTCAAGATAGACAAAATTCACTCGCTCTCAGAAATAACCTTCATACTCCACAAATGATGCATCATAGGCTTGCCCATAGTGTAATACTTGACTAATCAAATTCATTCAGTCTAAGATCAAGTAGGACTTTCATTGGCTGTAATGTAGGCTGCTAGTCAGATAGGATACATTTGGATATGAGTGACTACACCTCCCTTAAGCACTTTAATACATACACTTTGACATTCAAGCCCATACTTATGTCAAACCAAAACTCCACCTTAACTTTACTCTATTTTACCCCCTACTTCTTTAAGCACCAGTATATCACTAGCCACCACCATCAAGAATTATTTTTCATACAATACAGCTATTATTTATTTATTTATTTTCTCTTTTTCTTTTTCTTTCTTTTCGTTCAGTCCAAGTGGCTTTTATTGACATAATGTTTTTTCAAACGGTGCACATTTCTCCTTATTTCAATTGTTCCACTCAAAATCCAACCCACCACCCCACACTTTAACTTTTTCATAATTCATCACAATTCAAGTGCTCATGAGAGGTGACAAGGTTCAAATATATGGTCAATTCAAACAAAGGGGTACGACTTGTAATGTGGTTACCAAAGAAACATGATTATAGGCTCAAAGGGGTTAACTACGATACATAACATTTAGGTGGGTAGTCTATGTATGTCTGGCTTAACAAAGAAATGCCTATATCACTTCTCAGACTGAACAAGACTACTATTTGCTTTGCACACACACGGAGCAAGTTCTAAACATCAAATGCAATGCACATAATACATACAAACCTCACACAGACATGGCACATAACTCATTCAGGATTGGTTTTTATCACGATAGTCCAGTCAAAGCAGTTAAGCAAATTTAAGAATCTACGATTTAAGGTACTTATACTAGAGTCAAAAACTGAGCCTAAGTGTCACAACTAGAGTACTAACTATTCTCAAGACATCACAAAGCTAAGAGATATTGATGCGATTAGATGCATATCTTCGTGGTTCCTACTCCTAAAAATTAAAACTAACTACACCCGGTTCAACTAAAAACCCTTGGAAAAGAGCCATGGCCCAAAGAAAAACCAAGGGGAAATTACTACACTACCTAAAAAAAAATCTTTTTGGTATTTTTTATTATTATTACATTTTTTTTCTTTTTCGTATTTTTCTTTAGACTTACTTCCCTCAAGAAAACTGTCTAGGAGATCCATCGTCGGAATGAGTCCAAATTTTTTTTTGTTTTTTTATATTTTCTAACTAAAAACAAATAACAAGAAAGACAAAAATGAAAACAAATTCTTAAAACAAATAACTAAAACAATTAGCTACGAAAACGACACTTACTAAAACAACAACAAAAAACAACTAACAACTACTAATTTCTACAAGTTCCACCCCACACTTAGATCATGCATTGTCCTCAGTGCATGCACAAATTGACAAAACAAAAAAAGGAGTAGGGTGCAAGGAAACTCCCTGATCAAGCTGCGTCCTCATCCTCTGACGCTCTTCACTCTTCATCATGTTCTTACTCCTCGTCATCATCATCGTTCTCATCATCTGTCTGCTCCGGCTCGGCCTCAGACTGCTCAGGTGTGTTGATATCCTCATCATCGGGGAGTCTGTATCCATCACCTATCCCAACCAGCTGCTGGGTATGAGCATTGAGCAGGTACCGCTGCTCCAATAAAGTCATCTCCTCAGATGTGGTCGGCCGACTCCCTATCCTCAGTTGCAAATCCATCATCCCATAGAGATAGGCCATAAAGCTATCATCACAAGCATTGCACTCAACACATGTCAATGATGGCATGGCAATCTCTTATTTCAGCCGGAGACTAGTGATTTTCGTTTGTCGGAGGGGCTGATCGATGGTGTGGTCAAACTCGGGCTCCTCCTCAACCTCTTCGTGTCTTAAGAACTGAGTCAAAAAATTGGCAAATGGCATTCGATCAACTTTCTTACTCGTTCTGACTGAAGACATATGGTAGCGTATCAGATGGCCCGCATTCACCCTTTGACCCGTCATGAGCAAGTAGAGCACATAGGTCCTCTCACGGCTAATGAGCGTGTCATGATTGCATGGCAAGAGCCGTGCGTTTATCAGTTTAAGCCACACTTGAGCCTTCGCCTTCATCTTCTTCTTGGGGAATCTCTTATGCCGATTTGTTTTCTTATCCCGGATCCATGTTGTCGTAGAATCGACACCACAAAGCGTGTGTCTCAGCTCTCTATATGTTGGTCGGCGAATGAAGTGGTCCAATGGCTCCACCGAAACATCTGGCGCACCTAAAAAGTTATATATGGCCGTGGCTGAAAAATCTATCAAACGTCCACGAATCGGCACCAGCTGTTTAGTATCCTATGGATCAAACCCAGCATAGAATTCCCGGACTAGATTGATATTAATATCCCCTGTGTTCTTGAATTCATAGCTCAACCCCAAATCCTGGATGCCCTTCCAAATTGCCTGATACTTTGCTTTCACACTGCGTTCCTGGATAGCTGCTTACGAGTGTACATGTTTAGGCCTATAGCGCCTGTACCAATCCTTAGTATGCGGGGGTATGCTGTTGATGCCAAACTCCCGTTGGCCTTGGGGTTGTGGACGCATGGCTGCTACAGCTGCCACATCTTGTGCTCCACTTATACTGGAGGTAGCTTCTCCCCCTTTTCTCTTCTTTGGGGGAGGTGCGGAAGTCGCCTTTGCTTTAGCCGGAGCAGTGGAAGTAGCCTTTCCTTTGCCTGTGTCTTTTCTTGGAGGCATCTTCGTTCCTACACAAGTAATCAGTAATCAATTAAAACTGTATTACACATTACACACATAGTCTTACCCAACTTTCCGAGGTTACTCAGACTTCACCTCGTATTTTCTTAATATTAGAGTCCAACAACAACACATAGGCTTCCCTTGAGCCATCCCACACTTAAGATTTTAACGTGGTGCACGACTACACAACACTAGTCTATTAATCCCGGAGACTCAGGCTCCAATGGGGACAAGGAATGCCATTGAGGCATTATAGCAAACACTTAGCATGCAACTAGTGCCATGGGAGTGTTTATAGGGGTGAGGGAGTGCCTCACCCTCCCAAATTGGCTTGGGAGTTCCGTACTACCACATGTTCATACAATCGCAGCACCATTCCTATGGGGTTCATGGGGTTGGGACACACAAATACAATACTACAATGAAGAACAACCACCAAATTTTGTGTGTAATTTCATACCTTTACCTAACTCGAAATTGCAATGGAAAGAGATAACAATCATACCTTAGAAGCTTTTGAGAGGAAGGATCTGCCTCAAAATTCGCTCGTGAGTGTGAACTAAATAGCAGGACTAAGCTTGACTTCAATGGGGATGAGAGAGACAACAATGGCAGTGTGCTAGTGGGGGAAATTTTGTGCAGTGTGTTTGTTTGTGAGAAGTGCTGGTGACCAGTGTGAGGAGTTTTTCTTTGGAGTTTTATGTGTGTTTGGTTTAGGATTTTTATTTGTTTATATATTGGGCGTTTAAGTGGGGGTCGAAGAAGGGGGGGGGGGGTAAAAAAAATAAGGGACAGAAAATTAAAAGAAGCTGAAGAACATACTTACCTGGCGACGCCAGGCCTGGTACTTGGCCTCAACTCATGCGGCACCAGGCATAACGCCTGATGTACCAGGCTTTACCCCACACGGCGCCATCTCCAGCGCCAACTTTACCTGGCCTTACCCCCGGCGACGAAATCTCAACGCCTGGTGTACCTAGCTTTACCCTAGGCGACACTAGGCTTATCGCCTGGTTTCCTTCATGTGACGCTGAAAACCCTGCTCGACTTGCCCAAAATCACCTGCAAACTTGTTAGTACCTAAAAACGAAAAGAAAAATTCTAAGTATACTAAAAGTAAACTACGAATTAGGTTGACTCCCGACGAGCGCCTTAGTTAACATCGTGGAACGACGAATACAACAGTCCAATAGGTTGCCTCCCATGAAGCGCCTGATTTAACGTCGCGACACGATGCATGTAAGTGCATTTAAGGTATGCTCAACATCAGTGGCTTGAGCAAATGAGTCACCGACACTACTTTCGCGTCATCCATGCCCATATAATGTTTTAACCTGTGCCCATTGACTCTGAACGTGCGAGAGTCATTTTCCGCAGCAATCTCTACGGCACTAGTGGGGTGAATTTCTACCACACGAAATGGTCCTGACCATCTTGACTTTAATTTTCCCGG
The DNA here is from genome assembly GCF_001879085.1 of Nicotiana attenuata. NCBI lineage: Eukaryota > Viridiplantae > Streptophyta > Magnoliopsida > Solanales > Solanaceae > Nicotiana > Nicotiana attenuata. Next base: position 21,493,964 of record NC_032000.1, on the reverse strand, counting down.
AAATAACCTCAGTCTTGAATTGTATAGCAATACCGCTCAAGAATATTTTTGTGATGTATCATCTTCATTCTCTCCTTGTATAGTCTTGTGCTCTCAAAAGCGTGGTATCGAAACTCATCAAGCTCGTGCAACTCTGTGACTCTACTTGTACCCGCAGCTTCTATATCGAGATTCAACTGCCTCAATGCCCACAAATCTCTATGCTCTAACTCCACTGGTAAGTGACACGCTTTCCCAAATACCAACTTGTACGGCGACATGCCGATCGGAGTTTTGAAAGCGGTACGATAGGCCCAGAGTGCATCATCTAACTTTCTTGCCCAATCCGTTCTTGTAGCATTCGCAGTCTTTGTCAACACGCTCTTTATCTCTCTGTTCGAAACTTCCACTTGCCCACTCGTTTGTGGATGATATGGGGTGGCAACCTTGCGGCGTACATCATACATTTCTAACAACTTTGTGAAGGCTCGATTACGGAAGTGAGTGCCTCTGTCACTGATTATTTCCCTTGGAGTGCCAAATCGGGTGAATATATTCTTTCTCAAAAAACCAATTACCCCCTTTTCATCATTTGTAGAGAGCGCTGCAGCCTCCACCCATTTGGACACGTAGTCCACAGCTACAAGTATGTACTTGTTTCCATATAAGCTGACGTAAGGCCCCATGAAATCGATTCCTTATACATCAAACACTTCTACCTCCTGAATTGGGTGCATAGGCATCTCATGTCGGCGAGAAATATTCCTGGTTCGTTGGCATTCATCACAACCCTTCACCCATAAGTGTGCATCATTGACAATGTCGGCCAGTAGAAGCCCGACTCCAACACTTTCGCCGCTGTCCTTACTCCCCCGAAATGGCCACCATATGGTGACGCGTGACACGCCTGCAAAATAGAAGATTGGTCTATCTCGGGGATACATCTCCGGATCATGTTATCAATACAAATCCTGAACAGATAAGGCTCATCCCAATAATACATACGGCAATCACGAAAGAACTTTTTCTTTTATATAGAGGAGAGGTCATAAGGAACAATACTGCTCGCCAGGTAGTCTGAAATGTCTGCATACCATGGCGCTACCTCAAGATTCGTGGCTAATAGTTGTTCATCCGGGAAAGTCTCCACAATCTCTTCCACCTCAACCTTCTTCTCGGCTCCTTCTAGCCTAGACAAGTGATCAACCACTTGGTTCTCCGTTCCCTTTCGGTCACGGATTTCCAAGTCAAATTCTTGCAGCAGTAGCACCCATCGAATTAGACACGGCCTTGACTCCTTCTTCTCGATTAAGTACCTGAGAGCAGCATGGTCAATATAAACAATTACCCTCGAGCCTATCAGGTATGACCTGAATTTTTCAAATGCGAACACCACTGCGAGCATCTCCTTCTCGGTCACTGTGTGATTTAGTTGGGCACTACTCAGAGTTCTACTTGCGTAGTATATTAGATGCATGACTTTGTCTTTTCGCTGCCCAAGAACTGCTCCCACAGCATAGTCGCTCGCATCACAAATCAGCTAAAATGGTTTCTCTCAGTCAGGTGCAACTATGATAGGTGTTGTTACCAGCCTCTTCTTCAATTCCTCAAAAGCTACCCTACATTCATTAGAAAACACAAAAGGGTGATCTTATTCAAGCAATTTACACAAGGGATTAGCAATTTTAGAAAAATCTTATATAAATCTCCTATAGAAACCGGCGTGCCCGAGGAAACTTCTTATTGCTTTGACGGAAGTGGGTGGTGGAAGCTTTTCGATCACATAAACCTTTGCACGATCTACCTCAATGCCTTTACTCGACACTAGGTGCCCCAAGACTATACCTTCCTGTACCATGAAATGGCACTTTTCCCAGTAGAGTACCAGATTAGTCTCGATACACCTCTTCAATACTCTTCTCAAGTTCATAAGGCAATCATCAAATGAGTTCCCCACCACTGAGAAGTCATCCATGAAAACCTCCATTATTTCCTCTACCATATCTGCGAAGATGGCCATCATGCACCTTTGGAGTGTGGCGTATGCGTTACCTAGGCCAAACGACATTCTCCGAAAGGCATAGATACCATAAGGGCAGGTGAACAGTGTTTCCTCTCTATCCTCCGGGGCAATAGAGATCTGATTATACCCCGGTATCCATCCAGAAAGCAGAAGTGGGACCTCCCTGCCAATCTATCTAGCATCTGATCAATGAATGGCAGTGGGAAATGGTCTTTCCAGGTAGCCATGTTCAACTTTCTGTAATCCATACAGATTCGTCAACCTGTTACTGTTTATGTTGAGATCAACTCGTTCTTCTCATTTTTCACTACCATCATACCGCCCTTCTTTAGCATACACTGAACTAGGCTGGCCCAGTTACTATTAGAGATGGGGAATATGATTCCCGCATCTAACCACTTAATCACATCTTTCTTCACTACTTCTTTTATGTTGGGGTTCAGCCTTTGTTGATGTTCTCTAGAAAGGTTTGTGTCCATCTTCCAGTAAAATTTTATGCATACAGAAGGTCGGGCTGATACCCTTAATGTCTGTAATGGTCCAACCAATTGCAGTTTTGGACTCCATCAATACATGCAAAAGTTTTTCTGCCTGCACATCTAACAAACTAGATGAGATAATAACAGGTAAAGTAGAGTTAGGTCCCAAGAAAGCATACCTGACATGAGGTGGTAAGGGCTTCAGTTCCATTTTTGGTGGCTATTCTATCGATGACTTAGCTGGAGGAGTTTTCCTTTCTTCTAAGTGCAAAGGCTCAAATTCGAGCTCCCTTTTCCAAAACCCTTGGCCTTCAAGAGCTAGTACCCACTCCGCTAAGTCCTCTCCATTTGCTTCATCTAAGTTCATGAGACAGGCTGCTAGAGGGTCTTTAGTGTTCAATGTCTCATCTTCCTCCTCCAAAATTACATCCATGGCTTCTATTAGAGAGCAGTTAGCAAATTCACTTGGTCGCCGTATAGATTTCTTCACGTTGAATGTTATTTCTTCATCATTTAGTCTCATTTTGAGCTCTCCAATTTCACAGTCAATTAAAGCTCTCCCAGTGGCCAAGAATGGTCTTCCCAAAATTATGGGAATCTCCTCGTCAACCTGACACTCAAGAATGACAAAATCTGCTGGGAACACAAACTTCCCAAACTATACCAATACATCATCAAGGATACCAGAGGGCCTCTTCACTGTCCGGTCAACCAGCTATAGTAACATGGACATGGGTCTAGCTCTTCCAATGCCTAACCTTTTGTAGATAGCCAGGAGCATCAAGTTTATGCTTGCCCCCAAATCACAAAGTGCCTTAGAAAATGCATAGTTGCCTATTGTGCCTGGGATTGTGAAACTCCTTGGGTCAGACAACTTCTAAACTATGGGTCTCGTCACAACAACACTACATGTCTGAGTCAGTGTAATGGTGGCCAAGTCTTGAAAGTCGAACTTACGAGACATAAAGTCCTTCTTCATTTTTGCATAACCAAGCATTTCCTTTAAGGCGTCAATCAATGGAATGTTCACCTGAATTTGCTTCAACATATCCAAGAATTTCTTATACTGCTCATCTTTTTGATACTTGGCCAATCTCTATGGGAATGGTGCTGGAGGTCGTTTCTTCCCTGTGATTTGAGTTTTATCTTGCTCAGGCACTGCTTCCACTGTCGTTTCTTGTGCTACCTCAGTCTCCTTCACAACCTCTTTTTCTTTGCTGGTGTTCTCTTGTGCATGTTGTACCGTCACCTCAGTTAACCTTGTTGAATCATCTATCTCAATGGGTACTGGCACAAGTGTTTTAGTAGGCCGGCTTTCATGAGCAATTTCTTGCTCGAGATCTAGGTCTCTACCATTTCGTAGACTCACTGCCATAAGCTAATCCGGGCCCTGCTCTTTTGGATTGATTTGTGTGTTTGCAGGTAACGTCCCTTGGGGACGATTATTTAGGGCCTTCGAAATCTGTACTAATTAAATCTCAATACCCTATATCGCTGATTCATGTGACTCTACTCTCTCAATTATTTTTCCAGTGGACCCAATCAGTTGTTGCAGCATTCCCTTAAGTTCAGCAAACCTATCATCGTGTCTCACAATCTGGTGTTGTTGAGGTTGTTGATAAGCCTGCTGCTCTTTTGCTGGTTGTAAACCTGTTGCCTTTGGTAAGGCACCACTTGACCCTGTGGTCGCATAGCTCTAGGATTGTTGCTGTTATTGTACTGCTGTTGTGCTGGTCTGTATTATTGATTGTGCTGACCCCAATTTTGACACCTTGCCTCTGTCCCCCATAGTTGGCCACATAGTTCATATCTTCTTGATATTGCTGGTTATCACCTTCCGCACTCCACGAGCAAACATATGGTTGGTTAATGCATGTTGTACATAAGCCCCCATTAGTTGCGTCCACTATGTGTACCTGCTGCTTCTGGCCTGATTCATCTATCTTTTTGGTGAGGATACTCATTTACGTCATTAGAGTGGCCATGTTTTAAGCTATAGAGTTGTTTGGGTCCAAAGCCATTGAATGAACTACATGAGTGATTGTAGAGTCTCTTGTCATCCATCTTGAGTTTTGGGCCATCTTATCAAGTAGGATCTTGCTTTCTCTGAATGTTTTGCTAAAAAATGCTCCACCTACTGAAGCATCAACATTGGCCTTTAAGCTGTCTGCCAATCCCATGTAAAACCTCTGCCCCAACATCTGCTTCGGAATGCCATGATGTGGACATTTAACCAGCATATCCTTGAACCTCTCACACGTTTCTTGTAATGTTTTTGTTAGTTTCTGCCTGAAGCTCAATATCTCATCAGTTTGTTTAGCAGTCTTATTGGGTGGGTAGAACTTGTTCATAAATTTCTTGACTAATTCCTCTCAAGTGGTGATGGAGTTTATGGGGAGTGAATTACGCCAAGTTTGACCCTCTCCCGTCATCGAGAATGGAAATAACAATAGCTTTATTGCTTCCGGTGTCACATTAGGTTGCCTTTGCATGACACATATCGACAGGAAATTCTTCAGATGTTGCTGAGAATCTTCAATGTATGACCCTGAGGACAGTCCCTTGTTCTGCAACAAATGTAGCATGTTGTTTGTGATTTGAAATGATTTAGCTTGTATCTGAGGGACTACAATTGCAGTTGCCAGGTTGTCTGCGGTGGGTTGTGCCCAATCATACAATGCTGCTTCTGGCACAAGAGGCACCACACCATGATTGTTCGGGTCATTCACATTGTTTCTATTGTTTACTTCGTATCCCATGTCTGGTTTGATTTTGTTCTGTTGAGTTCTTTTGCTGTTTGCCCTTCTTGTTTGCACGATTCAGTGCCTTGAAAACTTTCTCAGGATTTGATAATGCATCGAACAATTTACCAGTTCTTGAGGAGTTTCTAGGCATGCACCTGTAACGCCCAAGACTACAAACGTTAGAATTTCAATGTATTTAGTTTAAATTGAAGAAAATTGACTACACTAAGAATTTTAGCACTTATTTTAGCTGAAATTAATAACACCGTTAACTCCCCGACAACGGTGCCAAAAATTTGATCATGCCCAACTATGCCTTACAAAAAGGACTAAGCGGTCGTTGCAAATATATTCCGGTTAACAAGTCCAGAGTCAAATCCCATAGGGAATTAACCTATTAAGCACAACTACTAGACTCGCACAAATTCACGCAATCAATCTTCAGAAATATTTAAGTAACGGATTGGATGTTTACTAACCAAATATTACGTAATGAAAATGCAATAAATAATAACTAACTATGAATGGGTTGTAGACAAGAATTGGAATGATCTAAGGTTATGATTTTCCCTAATGTCAGAATCCTTTCTGCTACGTTTTCTATAAATTTGCCTAAGTCTTCTCTACCGATCATGAGCACTCTGACTATCGTAATTCTCTCCCGAGTAATTACCACGATATACTAGACATATTCTCCCGAATTACGCTAGCTGGACTTAAGTATAGTTCACTCAGATCGCACCAAGGTTTCGTTATCCCTAATCCCATCTTTAAACCCTTCATATTGATCCCTCATATACGTTAGGAGTGATGTTGTTCAAAAACTATCTAAATATGATCTCCCGAGTAAGACATACTAAATAGGCACAGTTAATTGAGGGCCCTTCAATCAACAACAATAATATAGTTGAACAGATAGAGAAAATACTACGGCAAATCTATATTAACGTAACGGGAAAATCATCCTCCAATAGGTTCCATAAAAACCGTAGATTAAGAGTTTAGCTACTCATACTCATAGTAACAATATCCAACATATTTTGCATAATTAAAATACAAAGTAAAGATGAAAGGATGTAGAAATCAATGATTCTAACGAACTGTCCTTGCCTCCGGTTGCAGAAGTCCTTCAAAGTAGTGTTTTTAGGTCTATTTATATGTGTAGAAAAAGACCTAAATGTGTAGGTCAAATCCTAGTCAAACCAGGAAACGAACTAAGTCTTCAAAACTCGGAATGGACCTCGCCCCAGTCCTGGCATCGCCAGGCATAACGCCTGGTAGACCTCGCCCCAGGCCTGGCGTCGCCAGGCATAATGCCTGGTTAAGCTTGCCTCGGCCTTGCCTTGCCTCGCCAGGTCTCTCACCAGCTAGAAGCCTGGCATCGCCAGGTATATTGCCAGCTACAAGCCTGGCTTTTCCAGGTATATCGCCAGCTACAAGCCTGGCTTCGCCAGTTTCCCTTATTCAACTGCTCCCGCGCACGCTTTCGAGTTGTAAGTATCCTTTTTTTCTCTACTTTCATCTCTAATTCAGCTACACAATAAATGGACCCTATTACGTGCAAATAAAGTGTAATTTATCATTGAAGCGTAAAAAATGCAAGGCGAATAATGTGCTAAACCATGAATTATAGCCACACATCATGAATACAGAGGGAGAGCTATTGAACTCTATGATTGATGTTGAAGATGAAATTACTGGCTTTTATAGGAAATTGCTTGGAACTGCTGCGACTCACCTCCCAGCAATTGATCCTAGAATATTGAAGATGGGACATAGACTAACAAGACAGTAACAATTAGATCTTATAAAACCTATCACTGAACAGGAAGTTTATGATGCTCTTACAGACATAGATGATAACAAGGCTCCAGAAGTTGATGGTTCTAATGTAGTTTCCTTCAAAAAGGCTTGGTCAGTTGTGGATAAAGATATTACTCAGGCAATCTTGGGCTTTTTTGCTTCTACTAATATGTGCAAGCCTCTGAATTATACAGTTGTGACACTAATACCAAAAGTAAAGAACCCTTCAACTATAAAAGAGTTTAGACCCATATCTTGTTGTACTACTGTGTACAAGATCATTTCAAAAATCATTACCGGAAGGATGCAAAAGGTAATGGATAGCTTAATTGACTCTAGTCAGGCAGAGTTTGTCCCAGGGAGGACAATAACAGATAATATTATTTTGGGACATGAACTAGTCAAAGGGTACAGGGGGAAGGACATATCCCCGAGGTGTATGTTGAAAATCGATATGCAGAAGGCATACGACTCAGTAGAATGGTCTTTCCTTGAGAAAGTTCTGATTCATCTATGCTTCCCTGAGAAATTTATAAAGTGGATCCTCGCATGTGCTAAGACAATATCTTATTCTATTGTCATCAATGGAAAGCATACTGTACCGTTTGAGGCTAAGACAGGATTGAGGCAAGGGGACCCCATCTCCCCCTTTCTTTTTGTGCTTGTCATGGAGTATTTTGGTAGGATGCTGAAGACATTGGTGTAGACATGTAATTTTTGACCCTCCCCGAGATTTTACACAATTTAGCGTTTAAATATTTAGTTTAGGTCTAAATATCGCCACTTTAACTAGTTTTGACTCTTTTACTTTATTTTAAGAACAAAAATTGAAAATTACTAAAAATAGTTCCATATTTCTCTATTTAATTCATGTATTAGATATTTTTAGAAGAATATATTACTTTGAATCTATTTTATTTTAATATAATATTTGAAAATACCAAAAATAGTTTCAACTTTAATTTTTAGTTTTATTTTAAATATAATAGTTTATTAAAATCAATTAAGAGTTTTTAGAAGTAGATTAAATGTTCAGCCTTTTCTTAGCCCAATTTGGTAGATTTAGAGCCCAATCCAAACCTAGGCCCATATTTTATCCTACCTTAATACATAAAACATTGACCCTTTCATCTTCTTCTTTTTTCCTTGGACACTACCCTAGACCTAAGGGCAGACCCTCCCCAAATCAACGGGGGACTTCTTCTGCTTCTTCATCTCACGCCCAAACGCGATCCCCATCTTCTTCTCCAAACATACGCCGCTGCCATCTCCGGCGAGACCTCCATCGCTGCCGCATCTTCCTCATCTCTTCAAATCCGGCCACCACCAACAGCCTTCCTCCTCCACACCTAGCAGAGGAACCCAACAGACCCATCGCCGCTTCTTCTCCTTCTTCCATCAGCGACCTCACACCCATCAACGACCCCTTCTTCTTGACCCCCGGAAACTCTTCACGCTATAACCTAGACGAATTCCACCCCACCTAATCTCCCAACAGCCGCAACTTGCAAAGAAAAATGGGGATAAGAATAAAAAGGGAAGTCACACACATGAACAGAGAAGAGGGTTTTTTGGACAGAAGCTTTAGGGACTGAAATTTGGACAGAAATTTGGGTGTCTTTGGACAGAAAAGAGCCGAGTGGTTGTTCGAATTTTGGTTGCCGTCGTGGTTTCGGATCCGGTCAGCAGTCCTTGCTCGATTTTGTTGCTGCTTTTTTTTTCTTCATCATCTTCCTTTCGAGCTCTCATCGCGTTGTAATTTTTGAAGATTTGAATATACCGGAAAGCGATTTCAGGTCCATTTCCTTTCTCCCTATCTTACTGTTTGGTCTGATTATAAGTATGATAAGATTCCGAATGAGATATAGAATTAATTGCTTGGTTATTGGTTCTACTTGATGTGTTCTGGTTCGTCATTGTTGTGCTACTGTTGGTACTCCCTAATTGTTTAAAGTCATATTCCTATACAAAAGATATTAAGTTTCAAATAGGATTTAGTTTAAGCCAGAAGACTAGTTTATTTGTAAAGATGATAAGTCAATGTTTGGAATTATTCACTTTGTGCACTAAATTCTCATGATTGGCGTCTAGCGTGAATGGTTTCCCTATAAAATGCTCTTCTGTGGTTTACTTGAATGCTTATTTGTGCGGATTTTGTTAATGTCTGCTTGGATGCTTAAGTAAATGAAGTAAAATTGGAATTGAAATATTGGTTGCTTTATCATTTGTCTATCGTTAGGAGCATTCTAGGCCGACCACACTTGGGTAGGCAAGCCTTAGGATATTTAGTTTAATTTATAATGTTTGAACGTAAGGTGAGAGGTTGTCCCTTAGATAAATTCATCCGGGGAATGCCCCGTGGACTTTGTAAATATTTTAAGCGGGGAATGCTGGAAGTAAATGTAAATAGAGGTCGTGACATCATCAATGGAGGCGTAGTACAGGCTAGGAGGACTTATTTCATTTTGTTTTTATTTTTCCTTTATTAGGAAGGGACGACCTCGAACCTTTTGGATGTTTATTTTCCTTTGTGTGTTTTTACCTCAATTCGAACATTCTAAAAGCCGACTAGATCAAGTATGCAACCGTACTAGTTACGGAACTCGGGAAATTCCTAACACCTTCTCCCCGAGTCAAATGAACCCCCTTACCTGAATCTCTGGTGCGGACTTAATTTTGGAATCCAAAGTGTTTAAAAAGGAAAAAATTATTTTTACAAAACGGTGACCTGACACACCGAAACCAATGTCAGGTAGCGACTCTGAGTTATATCTTTTGAAACACAATCCTTTGTCAATTTCATAATTGAAAACTCTTTTGAGCTTAACAAAATCTTTTATTAATTTAAGAGGGTTAGTGAGGTTTTAAAAAAAGGGGTGTGGCAGCTCTGGCGACTCCGCTGGGGAGTTTGCAGGTTCGAGCGGATACTTGATCTTGTTGGCTTTTAGGATATTCAGTTGAGGTGTTTTTTTTTTTATTTGCTTTGTTTATTTGGTTTGTTTGTCTTATTTCTTGTTTTGTTGGTTATTTGTTTATCGCTTTACTTTATATGTTATTGCTTTATAAATTATCATCATTTGCATAACCCCGGGTCTTCTTTCTGCAACAAATTTTCCGGAGTACGTTTGAGCGTACACGATCTTTTTGTGAGTCACCCGTGTCTTTAGGGGGTGGCGTGAGAGCGTGGAGTGCGCGGATAGCTAGAGCAGCCGCCATCGATCACGTGCCGCCTCAAATTGCCTTGTGTTGGCCCAAGTTCAGGTGAAGTTTTGAAGAATGACAAATGCACTCAGTCATGGAACATGTCCATCATGTGAGACACAGTGTTTATCAACCTATACATGTGAGATGCACGTGAAGGAGATAAGTCTCAAGGATAAAGCAGCAATATCTCCTGAACTGATCGAAAAGGTTGCATATTGGATAAGGAAAGGAAGTCTTCTTATGTGAAGAGAACACAATCCGGATCAAGGATAGGGTTGGTGTTTGTATTGTTCAAGGACTCAACTTCGATGGAAGATCAGCAATTGAGTCTCAATCAAACTCTGATTACTAACTCTTTAAATAACAGTGATTGTTCTCTTTTACAGGTATTGCACAAACGCAGAAGTTAAACTAAATTGAAAGCAAAAGAGCGAGGCAATTTTGCAAGCAATTTATGTGAGATTCAAGTGTGCATTCCTGAAGCTACTTGGACAAGATAGAAGAACCAATTCCATTGTGTTTATTCTTATTCTAGTTCAATTGTAGTATGTGGTTTAAAGTTGTACCTTTCCAGCTTTTGTAGAAGCAATTGTAATAGGTACTTCGAGTATTCAAGTTATAGGCTAACTTGAAGGTGTCGCAACAGTTGAGGTTGTGTGCCACACTGGGATTAGAGTTTAATCCTTAGGTTTACAAGAGTTTTGTAAATGCTGTTTTGGCTCAGTAATTTTAGTGGAAGTTTGGGAAAATCCTACTGAGTAGTAGGTCGTGGTTTTTTTCACCTTTTGAGCCAGGTGTTTTCCACGTAAAAATCTCTGTGTTCTTTATTTTATGCACTCTTAATTCCGCAAACAGTAGTAGTAAGTACACCTAGAAGAACC
>NC_032000.1:21423445-21480025 GCF_001879085.1 Nicotiana attenuata | reverse complement strand
ATTTGAGGCATGTTCAAGAGAGTTCTACTTGAAGAACCTGGTTCATCAGTATATGCTTATGAGAAAGTTCAGTTATGTTTTCTATACGTTGCACACTTAGAAAGATTAATTTTTCAATCATGAGCAGAAGTCCAACATTCATGAAATTCCCAGAAATTCTATCCGTTGAGCATTGAACCAGTTTCATTCTCCTAGAACTCTAAATAAAACGGGATTTTAGCCTAAAATCTAGTGTCGCTTATTAATCACTAGGAGACCGGAATACTAAAGTGATTAGACTTCTAATTGACTCCTGCAAAAAGGCTGCCGTTACTGCAATGACTTCTAATCATCTTTAAATGCACCACACCTTTTCTTCCTTAGTCCATAACCGTCAAAACTCTTCTTAAGTTCTGATCACCCTTCTTCTCTCCAAAATTCCCAAATTTTTTAAGAAATAATCCACCATGTCTAAACCCCAAGATAATCCTGGCACACCCCCACCAGCATCTCCCTCGAACACATCCTCATCTACTCCTCCTATTGAAAACCCAAAACCTAGGTTTCGTAGGCAGAAAATGATAGCTAGAAAAACTGTAGCTTTTGGAGCTTTAAGGAAAGCTTTAAGTGAGAAATTGAAGGCTAGCCAGAGGAAGGAAAGTCATGCTCAAAAATCTGACTCAAGCTCTAAGTCTGATGATTTTATTTCTGCCAGCGAAGGTGAAGAACATGGGTCTTCAAACACTGATGAAACTGGTGCTGAAGAAGGTGGTAACAACTCAGGGGGAAATATTTCTGGGGAGGCAGCTGAATGGCTAGTAAATTTAAGCAAGCATCAAGATGAAACTGGTGCATCTAGGGAAGAAACTTTGGCAGATATGCTGAAGAAAGTTGGGGCCAGTTATGATCCAAAGAAGCGCAAGGCTGCCTCACAAAAGGCTCCAACTACTTCCAAGCCACCCAAGAAAAGCAAAATATCATCTCCAAAATCTAGTGTACCTTCAGTACCTAAGGGAAGAGCTACCAGGAGCAGGGTGAAGCAGAATTGCAGAAAGCTCTGGAAGAGAGCAGGAAGAAAAAGAGAGAAAAAGGAAAGGCTAAGGTTATGGAGAGTGTTGAGATTGCAGAAGAAGAAGAAAAAGAGATGGACCTGGTCCATCAAGAAAGACGAACAACTGAGGAGGTTCCTACTCCCAAACCAAAAAGATCCAAGACTTCTTCCAAGAAGTCTTCCTCTGAACCTGTATCTACTGAACCCACCTTAGCCAAAAGAACCAGATCTGCAGTGAAAGGGAAAAAGGTAAAAATTATTGAAGAAGAAAAAGAATGGAGTGGAGAAGAAGAAGAGGAGGAGTCTGAGAAAGAACAAGATAGATTTGCCATTTTTGGCAGGAGAAAAATTTTGAAAGGCAGGTTGTTGAAAGACCTGGAGGAGCCAGGAATGAGAAGATTGGTGGATACTCTAGCTGCACAAGGGTGGAAGGACATGGTCCTTGAAATGGATGGCAGATTGGCTAGAAATGAATTGATAGAGTATATGGCCAATGCCACTGTGAAAAATGGGGTAGTCTCCAGCATGGTGAAGGGTGTAAAAGTAGAGTTTGATGCAACCAAGTTGGGTGAGATTCTGGACATACCTAGTGAAGGGTATGATGATTATACTAGGCAGAGGTGGCCTTGTCTGGATTCTCTCCCTACTGCTCTTCAAATCACCAGAAATTTTTGTGATGCTGCAAATGCTGAAGATGTACCTGAAGCCAGATTTGTTCAGAAGAGTGAGATGAGACCTGTGCACAAGGTCTTATTTGAATTTTGAATAAGTGCCTGCTGCCCAGACAGGAGAGGAGGCATACTGCCAACTATATGGACCTGGTGCTTATGGAATGCCTTGAGAGTGGAAAGCAGATAAATTGACCTGCTTTTATTGTCAAACTACTGGACAGAACATTAATGGATCCAAGGCACATACAACTTCATATCGGTTCATACTTACAACTGTGCTGGACAGGCTAAGGGTGCCTTTGAAGAAATAGGAGATGGCATCAAGCAAGGAGTATTTTGGTGTTAGGACCTTGTTGGCTTGTGACTATCCTGTCAATGCCACCCCAGTTGAACCTGGTTCATCTCTGAAGACACCAGTGAATAGCAAAATTAGGGCTTTGGTTCTAGAGTGTGGAACTAAGGATGCTGAAATTGCTAGGCTTCAGGCTCGTGTTGCTGATTTGGAAGCTGAAAGAGATGGGCTTCGAGCTGAGCTAGCAAAAGAAAAGGAGAAAAGTGAAGGAATGCTTCAGAATATGCTCAACCTTCTCCAAACCCAGCCCTCTAGTTCCTCCAAGCCTTAGGTCCTCCAGTTCTTGTTTTTTAACCTATCTAGAACCCCAGTGACCCAGATTCGGGACTTTTTCTGTTTTTTGTTGCTCATGTTTGGAAGTTTGTCTTTCTCTTTGTGGTCTGTTTGTGAAAACATATCCTAATCAATGACAATTTTCTTTTTCTCTTGTTCTATGAAGATTCTGATCTTAATAGTTAATTTTGTTTTTTGGTTATTGATTAATTGAACCATGTTTTCACTTGCAGTTGCCCCAGTGGCCATGAGTAATTATTAACATCTGGGACTCACAATATTTGCAACTTTTCGATGATGCCAAAAGGGGGAAGAGATATTGTGCTTTACTTGTTATTCTGACTAATGTGATATTTATAACCTGATTAAACCTGGTCCTTGATGATAAGTTAAACTTTATAAGATAAAGTGTTGATGATTAAGCTGAGTTTCACAGTTTTCTGATCAGTAAAAGCACAGAGTTTGTCATCATCAAAAAGGGGGAATTTGTTGGCCCAAGTTCAGGTGAAGTTTTGAAGAATGACAAATGCACTCAGTCATGGAACATGTCCATCATGTGAGACACAGTGTTTATCAACTTATACATGTAAGATGCACGTGAAGGAGATAAGTCTCAAGGATAAAGCAGCAATATCTCCTGAACTGATCGAAATGGTTGCATATTGGATAAGGAGAAAAAGTCTCCTTATGTGAAGAGAACACAATCCGGATCAAGGATAGGGTTGGAGTTTGTATTATTCAAGGACTCAACTTCGATGGAAGATCAGCAATCGAGTCTCAATCAAACTCTGATTACTAACTCTATAAATAACAGTGATTGTTCTCTTTTACAGGTATTGCACAAACGCAGAAGTTAAACTAAAGTGAAAGCAAAAGAGCGAGGCAATTTTGCAAGCAATTTATGTGAGATTCAAGTGTGCATTCCTGAAGCTACTTGGACAAGATAGAAGAACCAATTCCATTGTGTTTATTCTTATTCTAGTTCAATTGTAGTAGGTGGTTTAAAGTTGTACCTTTCCAGCTTTTGTAGAAGCAATTGTAATAGGTACTTTGAGTATTCAAGTTATAGGCTAACTTGAAGGTGTCGCAACAGTTGAGGCTGTGTGCCACACTGGGATTAGAGTTTAATCCTTAGGTTTACAAGAGTTTTGTAAATGCTGTTTTGGCTCAGTGATTTTAGTGGAAGTTTGGGAAAATCCTACTGAGTAGTAGGTCGTGGTTTTTTTCACCTTTTGAGCCAGGTGTTTTCCACGTAAAAATATCTATGTTCTTTATTTTATGCACTCTTAATTCCGCAAAACAGTAGTAGTAAGTACAACTAAAAGAATCAGGTTCTTCTAGAGCGAAAATTGGGTACCACACAAATCACCCCCCCTCTTGTGTGGTATTGACGTTTAGAACATCACCTTGTTAGTGATCCCCAAATTCTCGAACTAGGCATCAAGAATAGATTGTCATTTTTATTTGCATCATGTCATTTGGACCTAGTAGGGCTCGGTCCCAGGCACCGTGTCCTTTTGTAGGAAGCCTATCCAAATTTTATCAAAAATGGGCCCGTGGCCCAAAAAGACATTCAATCATCCCTATGTGACACATGTTGCATCTTTGAGGGTAAAAGAGTCATTTGACGGACCGACGTTTGGGAAAGAAGGGTGAAAGATGAATCAAGTAGGGCCGAATTATATTTTTCTTTCACAATTTTTTCAAGAAAAAGACAAAAAAATGAAAAATCCAAAAAGATTTTGCACTTTTCCATCATTTTTCAAAAATCAAAAAAAAAGGAGGAAAAAAGAAAATCCAAAAAAAGATTTTACGTTTTTCCATCATTTTTTCAAAAAGACAAATTTTTTTTTTCTCCAAATCAGTTTTTTTAATTCCCTCATATATCCAATCTCCCCGAACTACGCATACCTGATTCTCGTCTTTCGGGACGGGATACGTAGGCAACCCACATATGGTCCGGTATTCCTAGTGAGTCTTAGGTTCTTGGCTTCACGGGGTCTTAGCCAAATCTTGCATGTATAGCCACTTTTGGCCATATCGTCAATTCTTGCAAAATGGGGTCATTTTCGCAAAAGTGGTTCAATAACCCATGTCTTAGGATCTTGAGTCCACAACTAGGTGTCATATTACTTTAAGGTCCGTCCTTTTCGAGTTTGCATCTTTAGCCACTTCTGGCCATATCGGCCGTTTTTGCAAAATGAGTCATTTCTGCAAATTAATTTTGGGTCATGATTATTGGGAGTTTGAATCCATATAAGCTTTACTGAGGTATTTCCATATCTTTGGGGTTACCTTTGTTGAGTTTGCACTTCTAGCCACTTTAGGCCACGTAGGTTAATATTCAAAAATAACCCAATCGTGTCATGCATGTGTCCAATATGAGGAGTTGTGGTGTCGCATAGTGTCTTGAGTCACTGATCTGTTTGGTCTTGTTTATGTCATTCAGGTATGGATTCATTTACCACAGCTCGAGCATGATTGATATCCCAGGACCACTGCATTCAGGAGCCGCTTGAGGAGCCTTTTTTATGTTTTTGAGTCTATTGTTCATGTTTTACTTCCTAGTCATGTACAGTAGTATTCAGTCATTTAGTTGGTGTCAGAGTTGTCGTAGTATAGTTAAATTGTCGAGTCTCTCATTATCGTACTTCCTGTTTTGTATTTGAAAACCGAAAAAAAAGTTATAAATAAAAAATTCAAAAAAGATTTTTGCTTATTTTATGCATTACTTTTTTCAGAACTACGCTTGATCTGATTCATGAGGGACATGATACGTAGACAACCTACATAGGGTTTGATCGAATCATTTTTTTTGAAAACTAAAAAAAGACCAAAAAAAAAAAGAGATAAAATTGTGGATGTGAGAAATGAGAGGAAAGAAAAGAGTGACAATTAAAAAGAAAAAGAGATGAAAGAAAATGAGCAAGCCAAGAAGTGCTAGAAAAGAAAGAAAAGAGAAGGTTGAAATGAACAAAATTGGGATGATCCCAAATGACCTTGTGACCCTCGAAGTTATTCTAGAACCGTTAATTGTTGCTAGGGGCATTGCACGCAATGTGATATTTCTATCAGATAAATGTCCTAACCTAACATGTTGGCTTTGTTTTGCTCCTCTTTGTTACTTTCATTATAACAGAGGGTGGTTAGTTTGTGGCACTTTGGTGATTTGTCCATACAACACAAGGTCAAAAAGCAAGGAAGCCATGGCTAGCAAAGACTTGGATACAGGAGTTGTCGACCCCTCGAGGGAGATTGTGGAGTCGGAATCTGAATTGAACGAGGAGGTCCAAAGGCTGAAACAACAAATGTCTGAAATGTGTCAAGCATGGGCCAATGGTCAAGGACCACCCCTTTCTTATGCTTTCCCAGAGTTTACACCCATCTCGGCTACTACCACTCCGGTTTCATTGTCCGATCAATTCTATCCATTTAGGTTTAGTCTTTATCCCAATTGCATGACTATAGCTGGAACTTCCGTTGCGCACTCCCAAAGTGTGCCATTGACAACCAATCAGACAACCACTACAGTTATGCCTGTCTTTACCATCCCACAGCCGACAGTGGTGCAGAGGAAAACTCATGAGTCACAATTTGCTACCCAGCAAGAACAATACCACTCTCCTGAGTACCACTCTTACCTATTTGATCTTCCTGCAAAGATTGATAAGCCTACCCGAAAGATGGCACCAGAAGAAATAACCCAAAGACTGAAAATCTTATAACAACAGTTGAAAAACATACAAGGGCTGGTAGGTCAGAAGAGTATTGCCTTCAAGGATCTATGTATGTTCCCTGATGTTAGTTTGCCACTTGGTTTCAAGACTCCCAAATTTGAAAAGTATGATGGACATAGAGACCTCATAGCCCACCTGAAAAGGTATTGCAATCAACTAAGAGGTGCGGGAGGAAATGAAGAATTACTGATGGTTTATTTTGGGGAAAGCCTTACGGGTATAGCCTCTGAATGGTTTATGGGTCAAGAACACATCTTGCTGGTATGTCTGGGATGACATGGACCATGCCTTTGTCAAACAGTTCAAATATAACATTGACATCGCCCCGGACCGTAATTCCCTTTCAAATCTGAAGAAGAAACCAACTGAAAGTTTCAGGGAATATGCCATTAAATGGAGAGAACAAGCAGCCAGAGTTAAGCCACCCATAGATGACCACGAGCTAATCACTATCTTCCTTCAGGCTCAAGAGCCCGATTACTTTCAAAACATGATGTCCGCAGTTGGCAAATCATTCTCGGAAGCAATTAAAATGGGAGAAATGGTAGAGAATGGCCTTAAGAGTGGCAAAATTATAAGTCAAGCGGCTCTCGCTGCAACTCAGGCTGTCCAAATTGAATCTGGTAATTTTAGTGGCACGAGTGAGAATGTTGAAGAAATCATGATGACATCAAAGTCGAGAAGAGGTCCTAGAAGAACATCTCGAAGGCATGAACAGCCTCGTTTGTTTTTTAACGATTCCCCTGAGAACCCACAATACTCTGTTGCTCCACCCCAGTATGTTGTCCAGCCACCAAGACACCCCAGAAGGCGAGCGCCAGCACCGCAAAATCTCCACCAGCCTCCACAAAATTTTCAAGTTCCCCATAACCCACATCCAAGCCAGGGGTATAGAGGTAAACAAAGGTTGAAAGATAATTTCACACCGATAGGAGAGTCCTATGCAAGCTTGTTTGAGAAATTAAAGCATTATGACCTGATTGCACCTATTCCTCCGAATCATGTGGACCCGCGTGCAAGAAGCTTTGATCCTTCTAAAATGTGTGAATACCATTCCAATGCCTAGGGGCACAATGTCGAAAGTTGTCGGGATTTGAAAAGAGAGATAGAAAGAATGATTCAAGAAGGGATAATTGTGGTCCAGGACAGTGACACCCAGAATATCGCGCAGAATCCTTCACCCGCACATGATAATGCACACTTTGTGGGGAAGATGCATGGTGACATGGAGTATGAGAATCCTCTTGGGAACTTGCTGACTGAAGTTAATGATATTGAAACTAGTGAAGGTCCCAGTAATTTCGATGTGCAGTCCAGTGGCTAGGATGTCGAGCTTGGTAATTGGAAAGACACTCCTTTCTTGGCTAGCCAGGGAGGAGTTTTGGTGGTTTATTTTGTTGTCATTTCTATTTTTCAAGTTATTTCAGGGTTGTTATCCGGATATTGTCTTGTGGCTCAAACCCTTCTTCTTCGTATTTTGCCTAGTTCGTTTAGTTGCAGTAATTCGTCTAGTGTTATCTAGGATTGTTCCAGGGTTGCAACCCATGTCTATTTTGCTTGTTTTGTTCAAACCCTTTTCACCATCTGTCTAATGCAATCTCCTGTTTTCTATTAATTCTGGTCAGTTTTTGTTTAGGTTACTTTTCCTTTTATAGTTCTTTTCATCCTGACTCTAGTGACATGACATGCATGCATAATTCTCAGCCTGGCTTGAAAGTTAGTTTAATCATGAAGCAATGACACAGTTTTGAACATGATAAAAAGAGGCATTTGAGGAAACAAGTAAAGATTCATGCATTTTGAGATAACCTGAAGTTTAAATTGAGTGAAACTGAAGCAGTAAGTCTAGGAAATCAAGAGGTTGATAAGAGCATGCAACAAGAAAATGTCTCTCAAGCAGTTTGAGGTAAATCAGGAAATGCTGAAATGCATTCTTCCACATCAATATAAGGTTGAGTCAAGTCTGCTTCGAACTGGCAAGGATCATTCATTGGGACAAAGGTATTGCCCATTGGCACTTTTTTGTTTGTGTTGAGGCCATCAATAGATACTATGTATGATTTCTTTGCTTATCTTCAATTGCATGTTTGTACTTGGTATTTTTAAAGTTTGGTATGACGAATTTATTCTGCTACCCAAACACTTTTATCTTTTGCTACCCCTTTTGAGCCCTAATTTTTTGTTTCATACCCCTATTTTGGAATCAGAAATAGAGTTAGGAACTACAAAAAAGAAAAAGAAAAAGAGAAAACGAAGAAAAAAAAGGAAAAGAGAAAAAGAAGAAAAAGAAAAAAAAAGAAAAAAAGGGAGAAAAAAAAGAAAAGGAAAAGAAAAAAAACCAACTTTGTGTGTGAACTACGTTTGACCTGATTCTTGTCACCTCAAGATATGTAGGCAGCCTTACGGTTCGGTCGCACCAAATAAAGTATTTCATAATCCCCCAAAGTTAAGAGTGGGGAAGATTTTCTTAGAAATCCCATAAAAAAAAATCCCCAGACTCCAAGAAACTGGGGCAGAAGTTTAATTTGGCCAAAAGATCTGATTTTAAAAGTTGTAATTTTGAACCCTTTCATCTTAAATTATTTTGAGCTTTCATGTCACCCTTTCTTTCTAACCCTGTCCAAAAGCCTACATTACGGTCGAAAGAAAGACCTTCCGACCAATCTTTGAGGATGTCAAATCAAGTGTGTTGTGAAAGTATGATCTTCCTGCATCATGGGTAATACCTTCATTCTCAGCACAAAGAGAGAAAATGATAAAATAAGAGAGTCTTATTGGTGAAAACCCTCATGGGCACCGTAAGGCGACGGTTAGTTGAGAAAAAGAGCAAAATGAGAGAGGCTTGATGGTGAAAACCTTTCAGGGCACTACAAGTCGACTGAGGATTGTGGATCAGATAGGACAATTGGAGCGTTGAAGCCCAGTTTCACAGCTTAGAGGCATAACAAGAGTTGAAGATTAGACTCGCTTGACAGATCAGGCCGATTAATCCAAAATGCATGTCATGGTCAGTGAAGATGGCCTTCAAATCAGATTAGTTTCTACTTTGTTCTTTTTCCTGGGTAAAAATATTTTCTTGTTAGATACCATCTTTTATCGTTTTTCTCCTTATTTTGTTCCTCTTGTTTTGTTTGACTCCCTTCTTGAGTCTGTTTGGTCAGAACAAGTGAGAAATGACTTTAAAATTTTGCTACCAGCTTTCCAATTGCACAAAACGAATTTGGCTAGCACATCAAAGTGGCATAAGTCAAGGAAAAGTGGTATGCGCACTGAGTTGGTAACAATCAACATGCTTTGGGATTCATGTGAAATGCAAGGATTCGGTACATGTCAATTCATGAGCAAAATGCAACAGATAAAGGATATTGGGATCGAATGGAGCAGAGGTATTTTCCGTGAAAAGGGTTGAAAGAAAATGGGTAGTCGATAACAGGAAAGGTCTTCCAAGTTGAAATCAAAGTTATCTTGGCAAGTGCAGAAGCAGCCGCCTTCAAGGTCAAGGCCACAAACTAACCACCACATTTAAACTCACAAGTTTTCTTTGTTTGAAACGGGAATAAAGCAGTGCAAGCAAGTTGGTTCAAAAACAAGGAAAAAAAAAAAGAAAAGAAAAGAAAGAAAAAAAAAGAAGAAGAAGAAGAGAAGAGCCGACAAAGGGAAGTTTCTCATATCTTTGCCCCTACCTGTCTTGCTAGTGTGCATAAAATGTTGCCATTGCTCTTCACATTTTTCCTCCTAGGATAAAAAGTCCTAGTCTGATGGATTTTCCCCCCAATCAAAATCTTAGTCTGATGAATCTTTCTCCTAAGATAGAAGACCTAGTCTGATGAACTTTCTCCTAGGATCAAAATCTTAGTCTGATGAATCTTTCTCCTAAGATAGAAGACCTAATCTGATGAACTTTCTCCTAGGATCAAAATCTTAGTCTGATGAATCTTTCTCCTAAGATAACAAAAAAAAAAGAAAGATAGAAAACCTAGTCTGATGAACTTTCTCCTGGGATCAAAATCTTAGTCTGATGAATATTTCTCCTAAGATAAGAAACTTAGTCTGATGAACTTTCTCCTAGGATAAACGTCTTAGTCTGATGAATCTTTCTCCTAAGATAAGAAAACCTAGTCTGATGAATTTTCTCCTAGGATCAAAATCTTAGTCTGATGAATCTTTCTCCTAAGATAGAAACCTAGTCTGATGAATTTTCTCCTAGGATCGAAATCTTAGTCTGAAGAATTTTTCTCCTAAGATACCAAAAACAAAAAGAACCTAGTCTGATGAATTTTCTCCTAGGATAGAAATCTTAGTCTGATGAATCTTTCTCCTAAGATAACAAAGAAAAGGGACCTAGTCTGATGAAATTTCTCCTAGGATCGAAATCTTAGTCTGATGAATCTTTCTCCTAAGATAAGAAATCTTAGTCTGATGAATTTTTCCCCTAAAATAGAAAACCTAGTCTGATGAACTTTCTCCTAGGATAAAAATCTTAGTCTGATGAATCTTTCTCCTAAGATAAAAAGCTCTAGTCTGATGAATTTTCTCCTAGGATCAAAATCTTAGTCTGATGAATCTTTCTCCTAAGATAGAAGACCTAGGCTGATGAACTTTCTCCTAGGATAGAAAATCTTAGTCTGATGAATCTTTCTCCTAAGATAGAAGACCTAATCTGATGAATTTTCTCCTAGGATCAAAATCTTAGCCTGATGAATCTTTCTCCTAAGATAACAAAAAAAATGGGGGTCTATTTTTAGTTTTCTTAAGTTATTAATCTTTAGTTTTCTTGAAATCAGGGGTCCTGACTGGAGAATAGGGTCAGTTTTTACTTTAGTCAAGCTTAGTTTATAGTTTCCGCAAGCTCAATCTTAAATCCAGGAGACGCACTTCCTAGTCTGGGTCATTCATGATTTATTCTTAGTAGATGCACTTGCTAGTCAAATATTCTTGGTTTTATTCACAGGAGACGCACATCCCAGTCAAGTCGTTAGTTCTACTCTCATCATTGCATCAATAGCATAGGTGATTTACAGTTTTGCTAACACCTTACAAATCTCCCAAGTGCAAATTGGGGAAAATTTTTTTGTTTATTTTTGTTGTTTTGATTGCAGGCACCCACCTGGAGAACGAGGTTGGTTGCCGTCGTGGTTTCGAATCCGGTCAGCAGTCCTTGCTCGATTTTGTTGCTGCTTTTTTTTTCTTCATCATCTTCCTTTCGAGCTCTCGTCGCGTTGTAATTTTCGAAGATTTGAATATACCGGAAAGCGATTTCAGGTCCATTTCCTTTCTCCCTATCTTACTGTTTGGTCTGATTATAAGTTTGATAAGATTCCGAATAAAATATAGAATTCATTGCTTGGTTATTGTTTCTACTTGATGTGTTCTGGTTCGTCATTGTTGTGCTACTGTTGGTACTCCCTAATTATTTAAAGTCATATTCCTATACAAAAGATATTAAGTTTCAAATTGGATTTAGTTTAAGCTAGAAGACTAGTTTATTTGTAAAGATGATAAGTCAATGTTTGGAATTATTCACTTTGTGCACTAAATTCTCATGATTGGCGTCTAGCGTGAATGGTTTCCCTATAAAATGCTCTTTTGTGGTTTACTTGAATGCTTATTTGTGCGGATTTTGTTAATGTCTGCTTGGATGCTTAAGTAAATGAAGTAAAATTGGAATTGAAATATTGGTTGCTTTATCATTTGTCTATCGTTAGGAGCATGCTAGGCCGACCACACTTGGGTAGGCAAGCCTTAGGATATTTAGTTTAATTTATAATGTTTGAACGTAAGGTGAGAGGTTGTCCCTTAGATAAATTCATCCGGGGAATGCCCCGTGGACTTTGTAAATATTTTAATCCGGGGAATGCCCCGAAGTGAATATAAATGGAGGTCGTGGCATCATCAATGGAGGCGTAGTACAGGCTAGGAGGACTTATTTCATTTTGTTTTCATTTTTCCTTTATTAGGAAGGGACGACCTCGAACCTTTTGGATGTTTATTTTCCTTTGTGTGTTTTTACCTCAATTCGAACATTCTAAAAGCCGACTAGATCAAGTATGCAACCGTACTAGTTACGGGACTCGGGGAATGCCTAACACCTTCTCCCCGAGTCAAATGAACCCCCTTACCCGAATCTCTGGTGCGGACTTAATTTTGGAGTCCAAAGTGTTTAAAAAGGAAAAAATTATTTTTACAAAACGGTGACTTGACACACCGAAACCAATGTCAGGTGGCGACTCTGAGTTATATCTTTTAAAACACAATCCTTTGTCACTTTCATAATTGAAAACCCTTTTGAGCTTAACAAAATCTTTTTATTAATTTAAGAGGGTTAGTGAGGTTTTAAAAAAAGGGGTGTGACAATTGGAAACTGCAAATGGTTTCATGTACCATCCAAAGTGTGCCAAACTAAGACTTATTCAACTTGGTTTTGCTAACGACCTACTTTTGTTCGGTAGAGGTGACATAACTTCCACCACTCATCTTTATGGCTGTTTTCGGAAATTTTTGGCTGCATCAGGGCTGATTGCAAATGTATCCAAAAGTTCAATTATTTTGGTGGGGTTAAGGAAGTGGTACAACAACAGATTATCCACCTGCTCGGGTTTGTTAAGGGTGAGCTGCCATTTAGGTACCTTGGAGTGCCCTTTAGCGCAAAAAGGTTATCGATTATGCAATGCCAACCTCTTCTGGAAAAGATGACTGGTAGAATAACTACATGGACAACCAAATTTCTATCTTATGCGGGCAGAGTACAACTTATCAAAAGTGTATTATTTTCAATTCAGACATTTTGGTCCCAAGTATTTGTTCTACCAAAGAAGATTCTCAAAAAGATTGAAGCATTGTGTAGAAGCTTTCTATGGACAGATGGTGCTGATACATCCAAGAAGGCACTAGTTGTGTAGGACAAACTATGTTATGCTAAGTCAGCAGGTGGGATTAATCTTATAGAAATCCAAATATGGAACAAAACGGCCATTGCAAAATTATTGTGGAATCTAAGCAAAAAGAAAGACACACTTTGGATACAATGGGTACACATTTACGATGTGAAGCAAGGGCTAGTATAGGATACATATCCCAAGCAAGCCTCATGGGTTATTCAGAAGATATTCAGAGCAAAGAGATATGCTGAGGAGGTTGGG
Source organism: Nicotiana attenuata (assembly GCF_001879085.1). Classification (NCBI taxonomy): domain Eukaryota; kingdom Viridiplantae; phylum Streptophyta; class Magnoliopsida; order Solanales; family Solanaceae; genus Nicotiana; species Nicotiana attenuata. The sequence goes on along the minus strand of NC_032000.1, from coordinate 21,466,823 downwards.
TACGACTGCATAAGATTCCAGGCAATGACGAACTTCTCTATCAAAGCATTCTACCAAAAGTTACTGGTGTATTTCCTAAGGTGCCTTGGAGGAGATTAGTGTGTAACAACTATGGAAGTCCTAAATGGATCTTTATTGTCAGACTAACTGCTTTGGGGAAATTGGCTACTCAAGACAGACTTGCAAGGTGGGGAATGAATGTCGATATAAAGTGCCCTTTGTGTTTGACTAAAAATGAGACAGTGTCTCACCTTTTCTTTGAGTGCCAATTTGCTTCTAACATTTGGAACAAAATGCTCCGATGGCAAGGAATAAGTCGACACGCTTTCAGGTGGCAGGAGGAGTTGGAATGGATGGTAAGAAATTGCAAAGGGAAGTTTGCCAGTTCTCACATCAATAGAATTGCTATTACAGGTTGTATATACCATGTCTGGAAAGAGAGGAACCCGAGACTTTTTCAAGGCAAAAGTACAAGTGTAGAATGCATTGTTAGAACTGTCATACAAGAGATCTTCTACTTGGGAAGCTTGAAGTCCAAGATTAAGTTGGAAAATCTGAATTTCTACCCTTCCTAGAACTAGGAATCAAGAATAATAGTTAGAGTAGTATGGTGTTGTTGTTGTTGGACATGCGATACAGGGTTCCAACAATTCTTTTCCCTCTGCTTGTAATTCATTGGTTAATAAAATTCTTCAAAAAAAAGGACTTAAATTCCTACAAGGTACAAATAATTCTGTTGGTGGCAACCTTGTCTTTAGCATCAGGGTCCGCACGCGATGCCGCTGGCTGCAAGGCATGGGTCGATTGCGCTGATAACGGGCGCGTGCTGGGGCGTAACCTGCTAAGGGGCGATGTTGGCATCTGCCTACGGCTGGGCGCTGGCGAAGGCTATTAATGGGGCGACATAGGAACATGCACGCTTGTCACTTGGCGACCAAGACCACGGGGCCGTCCATGGCGCTAGGCTTTAGGGGGCTTGCCAGGGCACCATGGGACGCATCCAAGGGGTCATGGGGCATGGTTAGAAAGCTGCCCATGACATTCTCCCCCACCTAGGTTGGCGATGTCCTCGGTACCGTACTTGCAAGATAATCATCGATCATACTCTTATAGGCTTTGAGGTTTGTTCCCCTCTCCCAAGTATTCTCCTCTGTATCACAGTCCTGCCATTTCACCAAGAACTCTTGGTGATCTTTCCTTGAAGCGTGAACACTCGATCATCGATGATAGCTTCTGCATGCCTTTTCCTGGTTGAATTGGGGCCTCGAATACTGGGTATTGTGAGTTGGCTCCGCGAAGGATCCTCCATGTCTTCCCGAGAAGGTTTCACAAGGCTGACATAGAAGATTGGATAAATCTTCCACTAGGCCGAGGTATCCACCCGGTATGTAATTTTTCCAATGAGCTTCTCAATGGATAAGGGTCCAATGTATTTTTGCAATAGGTGAGGGCCATGGATCCATGTAACAAAGTGACGATTTTGATCAGCATGTTTTTTCATCCTCTTTTGGGCTTTCACAAGATAGTTTCGCACTATCTCCAAATTTAGCTTTCATTCTTTCAAGAAGCTAGCGACTTGAGGAGATTTTGACATGTTTGGGGCATTCACAATTTGTGGGAGTAGCGATTGTTGTCCGATAATAATTTCAAAGCGCTTATGTTTACACTAGAACTATTTTGTGAATTGAAACATAATTGAGCAGCATCCAAAAGCTTCACCCAATTCTTTTGTTTACACTATATATTTTGGGGCTGCTACAAATGTAGCGTATCTCGAAAACCGATCTACCACAACCAAGATAGTTGTAAGATCTCCGACCTTGCGTAATCAGGTGATGAAATCCACTGACACGCTTTCCCAAGGTCTCTTTGGAATTGGCAATGGCTCCAAAAGTCCCGCTTGTGTCAAGCGGTCAAACTTGTCTTTCTAGCATACTATGCAATTCTTCGCATACTGAGCAACATCATATGTCATTTGAGGCCAATAATAAGCACGGCGCAACAATGCCATGGTGCATTTTTCCCCTGGGTGGCCAGCCCACAAAGTATCATGGCATTCCATCAGAAGAGTCCTTCACAGATCTCCTCCTTTAGGAACATAAAGTCGGTTCCCTTTCACCTTCAGGAACCCATCTTCCATGTAGAACTAGCGAGTCTTGTCCCTTCCTACTAGGTCGACCAAGTACTGTGCAGAAGGATCCTCGGTTAGTACATCCTGTATCTGGGCTTTTATAGTGGTGGCCACTTCACTCCCCCCTTAAAGTGGCGAGTAGGCACATCGATGATAGGTCAGCACTCCGACTAAGCACATCAGCAACTTGGTTGATCTTCCCATTCCAGTGCTCCAGGTCGAAGTGAAATTCTGTTAGGAGTTCCTGCCACCTGTACTGTCGGCCATTCAGATTTGGCTGGGTCATGAAATGACTAACATCCCTGTTGTCTGTCTTGACCAAGAATGGGGTTCCCAACAGATAGTGCCTCCAAAGGCGTAAGAAGTGGACGAAAACCAATAATTATTTTTTGTGGGCGGCATAGCGTCGTTCTGCATCCTTCAACTTCCGGCACTTGTATGCAATTGGATGCCCCTCTTGTAGCAAAACTCCGCCCAGAGCATAGTCGGAGGCACCCATTTGTACTTTGAATGGCTTGTCCAAATCAGGAAGAGCCAAGACGGGGCTACTAGACATAGCCGCTTTCAATGCGTTGAAGGCTTCTGCTCGCGTAGAACGCCAATCCCAAGGGTGACTTTCTTTAGGAGTTCTGTCAACGACACTTCAATGAGAGAGTAAATTTTTCACAAACCGCCGATAAAAGTTGCATAAGCCAAGGAACGCCCTCAAGGCGTGGATATCCTTAGGCGGCGACAAATCTGTGACAACCTGAATCTTCTGTTGGTCCATCTTGATCTGTCATTCTCCTTCCTCGATGACATGTCCGAGGAAGTCGATCTATTTTTGGGCGAAAGATCACTTGGATAGCTTCACATATAATTCGTGCTTCTACAGTCGAGCTAAGACCTTCCACAGGTGCTCCTGGTATTTGATTAGTGTGGGTTTTAACCACTTATTAGTACCTTCTTGCTTTAGTTTTAGCCGAAAGTAGTGATTTTTGTTTCCAAATCTAATGAAATTGTGTGAATTGCACGCATGTTGGAGGATTGGAGATAAATGAAGAAATCTAACTCAAAAAGAAGTATTACAACTCAACAAGGCAAAAAGGAGAAATGCAAGCAGAAGTGCGGTCCGCAGATGATCATGCGGTCCGTAGAAAGAAGTGCGGCCACAGATAAAGCCTTAAAGTCTCTGAGGAGTTTTGTAGAAGCGCGGTCCACACACCAAATTATGCATTTTGCGGGCCGCACTGACAAAGTTTGATAAGTTCAGAGAAGATGCAGAATACCAAGTGTGAAGCCTCTTGAGAATGCGGTCCACAGTCAAAATGTGCGGCCGCAGAAGCTGAAGTTCAGCCACAAAGATAATTATGCGGCCGCAGATTTCCTCCTAATGCAAGTAGAAAAAAGTGCGGTCCGCACATGAAATTTTGCGGCCGCAGAACCTCCCGTAGGGCATTTTTAGCAACGAAATTTTAGACACTATAAATAGACCGGAAACACTTTTTAGGGCAACTTTTGTATTCCTAGCAGCTGTAGCGGTTATATTTTATCTTTTTGGGAAAAACCTGATTGGAGAAGACCCACTACTTTTATTTTTTTAATTGTAGTTTATGTCTTCGATTACTTCTTCTATCTTAGTTTCAATGTTTTCAAGCATGAGTAGCTAGATTTTAACTAGGGTTATGACCCAACCCCGGTGTGTAAAACTTATGGGTTATTAATACTAGTGCTTGTTTATGATTGGGTGTTTGTTATTTAGTCTTATTCATGCTTCATATCTAGAATTAATGGGTGCAAACATTGACTTATGCCTATTTGGCTTAGTTCTTACTTGTGAAAAAGGAACCTAGTCTAGGTAAACTTGGGTAACAAGAAATTGAGCTAGTTAAGATTTTGCACTAGAGACAGGAAAAAACCGACTTGAATTCATATCAATTGCTTAGATTGCTACCCACTTGGACTTGAGAAAGCCAATTTGGGCATAACCACTCTATGACAGAGAGGTATTGAGTGGGTATTTGATAATTGAGAGTCATAATACACCCCGATCTACCAAGAAACCACTAACTTAGTATACCCGTTAGGTTTACACCTAGGTGAATGTTACATCCCTAGGCTTTTCCTTAATTGATTAAAAATACCAAAAACAATTCATTCTGTAGTTGCTATCACTTAGTCTAGTTACTAGCTGTTAACTTAGATAACAATTACCCACTTTGTTTGAAAGTATAATTAAGCTATTTCACGTTCTCTTCTTGAGTATTTACCTTAATACCGATCTTAATCTCTCTGTGAAATTCGACCCCGACTCAAGTTGGGTATTATAATTACAACAATCGTTTTCTACTTATTATTGAGTGTGGATTGGACGTGATCAGTATTCCACCAACGTTTTGCTATATACCACAATATCATCCAAGTAGAGCACTACGAATTCGTCAATGTACTCTCGGAAGACTTGGTTCATTAGGGTGCAAAATGTGGCTGGAGCATTAGTCAAGCCTAATGGCATGACCAAGAAGTTGTACGACCCAAATCTTTTCACACAAGTCATTTTGTGTTCATCTTCCTCAGCAATCCGGACTTGCCAGTAACATGTCTTCATATCTCTCAGCAATCCGGACTTGCCAGAAACCTGTCTACATATCTATTTTGGTAAACACTGTAGCACCACCCAATCTATTGAATAGGTCCGCCATTTGCGGGATAGGGTACTTGTTCTTCAAGCTTTATCTTGTTTAGGGCCCAATTCCACACAGAGTCGTAGGGTGCCATCATGTTTCTTTTGGAACAACACAGGGGACCCATAAGGGGACTTGGAGGGCATAGTGATCCCCGTGTCCAGCATCCCCGTCAACTGTCTCTGAAACTCAGTGAGTTCGGGTTGTGACATTCTGTAAGGCGCCCGGGCGGGTGGCTTTTCACCCAGCACCAACTCAATCTCATTGTCCACAGTTTGCCTAAGTAGGAGCTGCTTTGGCATATCCTGTGGCATGACATCTTCAAACTCCTTTAGCAGCTCCTTCACGGGTGCATGAATGAGACCCGAAGAGCATTCAATATCTCTAATACACTAGGTAGCTAGAAATGTAGGTTCATGTCTTTTGACTCCCTTCTTCAACTGTAGGGCTGAGATGTTCCCCGTGGACATGGTTGTGCATGAGATAATGCAGGGCTTGGCCCCGTTTAATCCCATTATTAGTAGCAGGTCTGCATAAGGTACAGGAATGGTGTTGGTTTGCCTCATGAATTCCAATCCAACTATCAGTTTGAAGTCATCTATAATCACCAAACGCAAGTTGAATTTTCCTTCGTAAGGACCCAGCTTCACCGACACTCCTTTGGTTATTCTACTCACTGGCTGAGGCAGTGAGTTGATAGACTTGACATGACCTCTGCCCTTTCCTATGACTAGACTAAGGCGATCTACCTGAGTTGAGGCTAGGTAATTGTGAGTAGCACCCGTGTCTATCATCGTCCGAATGGGCTTGCCATTAACTTTAATTTCGGCGAACATTAGGGTCTTCTCCTGGTTAAGAGGAGGCTCCTTATCCGCCTTCATTTTCCTTTTCCTCGTGGCTGTGCATGGGTCCTTCTTCTTACAGATGCTGGTACTAGTTCCCATTAAGGCCTCATAAATAGAACAAACAAGTGCAATGAAGGCACCTATTGGTTCTGTCTGGTCAACATCGTCATCCGCCCCATCATCAAAAGTTTGATGGGCGTTCATTTATGCTTGTGGGCATTCATTACTCCAATGTGGCCCGCTGCAATGACAACATCCTTAAGGAGGCTTCCTCCCCCGATCATTGTCGTGAGAGGCTTACATTTGGTTGCACCGATCTCCTCCACTTCTGCTAGGGCCACCATTGCTAGGTTGACCCCTTTTGTATCCTCCTCGGACAAGTGGTTGAGGCCTATCTTTCCGAGCTTCCACTTGGTAGTCCCTAAGGCATTCCGCAACTTGGACACCTTAGGTAAAGTATCTACCCTTTGTCTTTGCAGCTCCATACGGGCATAAGGTTTCAAACCTTCCAGGAGCGAGAAGAGTTTGTATTTGTCCCCTATATCTTGTATGTTCAGCATAAGTGCGGAGAATTCAAGCACATAATCTCGGATTGACTTGGTCTGGTGGAACTCTCGGAGCTTTCTCCCTGCATTGTATCCAACATTTTCAAGGAAGATTGTAAGCGTATGGCTGCCTTCAGGTCTCCCCATGTCTCAAGAGTATTTTCACCAGCCTTGGTAGCTTCTTATTTCACCCGCCACCAAAGTTTAGCGTCACCCTTAAGATACATGGTAGCCGTTGCTACCTTCTTTGCTTCTTCTAGCTCCCCCATAGCATCGAAGTACTGTTCGATGTCAAATGTGAAGTTTTCCACTTCTTTGGCATTTCGAGCCCTATTGTAGGGCTTTGGTTCAGGGATCTTGATTTTTTGTGGCATATGGGCGAGGTTCACAGCACCACTGATGTGGTTTCCGCCTCCTCGGAGTAGGCCTTATAACACACCTTGCTAATATTAAGCTGACCCGTCAAGTTATCTATGATTTTCTGCATGACAGTCACCATATATGCCTCCTATGCCCTATGGGCTAAATCCTCCGTCCACTCGTGTTGAAGCCCCTCAAATTTTCTGAAATTTCGGCTGCCTCTGTGGCTACCATTTGTCGGTCTCCTTCAGAGTCGCGACTGATGTTTGCAATTCTCCTTTGGCTTGCCGCATCCTACGGTCCAGGTCGTCACCTTTGCACTAGGCTGATTCTTAGATAAGGCACTGTATTCGCGATGGGTCGTAATACGTTAACCGTCTCTTCAAGGGCCGCAATGCGTCCCCATGATCCACTATGGTCAGAAATAAGGGCAATGGCAATTTGTTCCTTCGTTCGATATCGAGCCTAGGCTCGGCTACCAACTATTACGCGACGCCTTCCTGAGATGTCTTGGAAGGGCGACACAAGGCTAAGGAACGGATGTCTGTGCGGTTAGTATCCGCCAACTGGGGTCCCCTCCGTACAAGACTGTCAGTGATGTACAGGAAAATCGATGTCAAGAGCAATTGAGAAAAAAAAAAAGAGAATGTGAATGAAAGAAAGCTTGATTGCATTAATGAAAGCTATTACAGAAAGGCAACACGACATCCAGGGGAAGAGACACCAATACAGAGAATTGTTTGCTTGCTTGAAAGTTTGACTACTTGATCCCCCTAATAATGCTTAAAAAGAAAACCAAAGTTACAGGACTTGACATAAATAAGCTAGAGAATCATAATGGAAATAAAGAAAGTAAAACTACTCTATATTTACAACAAAAAGGACTTAGATTCCTACAAGGTAAAAGCAAGTTCGTTGGCGGCAACCTTGTCTTTAATATCAGGGTTTGCGCGTGCGGCGCTGGCCGCAGGGCATGGGTCGATTGCGCTGACAACGGGCACGCGCTGGGGCATAGCCTGCCGAGGGGCGCTATTGGCATTTGCCTGCGACCGGGCACTTGCGAAGGCTATTGATGGGGCGACACAGGAACAGATGCGCTTGTCACGTGGCACGACCAAGACCACGAGGCCGTCCATGGCGCTAGGCGTTGGAAGGCAGCCAATTTTTATCTCATCTTAAACTTCGAAATGAATTGTTTTTTTCAATGTATTTAAACTAGTAAGTGATCCTCAACTATCGTTTAATTTACAATTACATATTAGATTTAAAAAAAATGTGGGAGATAATATCATTTTTCTATGATTAATTAAGATAAATTTTATATTCTTGATGTAAAAAATATAATTGATAAAATATGATTTGGAAGTTGATATTTCCACAATTATTTTATTTTACTTTTTTTTTGGGTGATTTTGGGACCCACTATCCAACAGTTTCCTAGAAGCACATGTTGGATTTTGGAAGTGATCAGAATAAACTCCAAGTTCAGGGTCAGCTAACAAGAGACACTGAAAAATGGCGATGGAGATGAAGATGAAGATGAAGGAAGCTTTGCCATACATAGGAATGGTGTCAACACAATTTGCACAAGTGGGTTTAATGATTGTAGGCAAAAAAGCCATGTCCGCTGGAATGACCAACTTCACTTTCGTCTTCTACTCCAATGCTCTTGCTTCCCTTATTCTCCTCCCTTCTTTCTTCTTCTATAGGTCAACTCGTCCTCCACTCAATTTCTCATTTATATGTGGATTTTTCTTGCTGGGAGTTCTTGGGTATGTGATTCCAATTAGCTGTTTCTTGAATTAGCAATTGGTAAAGGTCTAATTTTAGTAATGCGTTTTTCATGATTTGGTGTAGTTGTTCAGCTCAGCTAACAGGGTATGCTGGGATTAATTATACTTCTGCTTCATTTGCCTCAGCTATGCTCAATCTCATCCCAGGTTTTACTTTCATACTTGCCGTCATTTTCAGGTTTCCACCCTCTTCTCACTTTTGTTCTTGTTGATTTTAGAGTAGAATGAACACTAATACTCACTTCGTTTCATTTTATATGATCAATTGATCATGTTTGATTGGACATTGAGTTTTTAAAAAGATAGAAAGACTCCCACGAACTTGTGGTCTTAACTATACCATGACATTTCTATAGCTAAGAGTAAGGGTAGTTAAAAGTTACCAAATATGGAAATGATCATCTTCTTTCCGGAAAAGACTAAAAAAGAATGAGTGTCATATAAAATGGAATGGAGGGAGTATTAAGCGAGCCAGTTTATTCACTTTCTAGCTTTTTAGAAAACAGATTAGTATATTGTTCCCTTCGAACTGAAGTGTTCGTAATTTTTATTTTTCTACTTGGTATACTTATGTTTTCAATGTTACAAATATTGCAGTCAGTAGTATGTTTGTTTTCATCACAGTTTCTTCGTTTTCGATAGTCAGTATAATTGTTTTCTAATTCAACTGAATGGTTATTTCCATTCAATTAAAGAGCATGTGTAAACAGAAACAACGCAATGAGGATGATTCCCGGGAAATTAAGGAACCATGGAAGGAAGAATAAAATGGTGGAAATAAACAGAATATTGTACAGCACCATGAGTTTAGCTATCTATAATTCTTGATTTGTTAAACTAAAACATGTTCGCATTGAACTGGAAAAAGTGAATGTATACAAAAATGCCTCAATATTCTTTGTTGGGGGTGCTGTGTTTCATATTCCTTTTCATCTGCCATTTGGTTATGAAGAGTTAAAAGAAAATATGAAGTAAAAAAGGAGCACATACACATGCATATATATTACCTGCAAGCACACACATTAGTAGGTCATATCATTTTAATAAACCTGCTAAAGAATCTTTCAGTGCCGTCTCCTCTCTTTGTAAGCTTCATTGATGTAATTGCATACTATAGATATCTTCGATCACAAGATACTGGAACAAATAACAAAAATGCACATTTTTCTTTGCTTTCTATCAGGATGGAGAAATTAGATTGTCGAAGTACAAGTACCCTGATTAAATCTGTTGGAACTGTCGTCTCAATTGCTGGAGCCTTCACTGCCACTCTTTACAAGGGACCACAAATTTTGTTGACTTCCTCATCTTTGAATCCTCAAAATTATCTTCATTTTCAGGAAACTGACTGGGTGATTGGAGGACTATATCTGGTAGTGGATTGCGTAGCGGCTTCAGCGTATCTAATTGTACAGGTGTGCGAATAACTCATTGAAAGTCACACCTTTGTTAGTTGAGAATCGGCGCTGGAACTGATGTATTTATTCTTTTTACAGGCTTCCGTCCTTAAAAGTTATCCAGTTGAGCTGATTGTGGTCTTCTTTTACTGCTTCTTTTCCTCCATTCTATCAGCAATAGTCTCTCTGTTTATGGACATGGACCTGAATGCTTGGATGCTACAACCTGGTACGAGATTGTTCGCTGTTCTATACTCAGTAAGTAGGTAAAATGTGTGCATTACATTATAGGATTTGCTCATATTGTTACCATGCTAAGATAATTATCGACGAAGCTGATGTCAGGGTCTGTTTGGGTACTTCAATAAATAGATGATTCATGTTCAATTGTGAATGGTATGAATTTACTTAATCTGATTCTAGCTTTCTGCCTGCTTGGTATCAGAAGTAAATTCAAGCTAATTGTACATTTTCCTCCACCTAACCCCTTGATCTGAACTTGATCTTTACTTGGCTCAATTTGTTCCTATTAGACTAGACTTTCCCAATTGCAACCTAAGGATACAGCTTTTTTTTCCCCCTACTCTTAGTTAATGTAAGTTAGTGCATTTTGCTAAGGTGGGATCAATTTCGGTACTAAACTAGACAAGGAGTTTGTTCAAAAATATGAATCTCAAAACGCTAATACAAAAGAAAGGTCGAGAGGGATAAGCTGGGTCAATGTGAGGCTTATATGTTTTCACACTGAATTTAGTGGCTGTTCCAAGGTTTTCAGGTTGGAAAATATGTGCTGTAAATTAGTGATACGAAAGTGAGAAGGAGAAGAAGATATTGGCAAAGTGATCAATGAATAATAGATACTTCTAATTTCAGAAGAGTTTGTTTCTTCGTGTGATCCGCTTAAGATTGAAAGATTCACATACTGCCTTTATACGGTTAGCTAAATTTTTTGGCAACAAATTGCTTCAACTGTGGAAATATCTTGACATATCGTGTCTTCTTAACAGGCAAACCTTTCATGGGCTTGGTGCCCATTTCCCTTTCAAAATACACTGAACAGTGATTTTGGAATCTTTAGTGGTAATTAGAACAGTTTTTTCACTATATAGCTAGTATATTGAATTCTCTTACTTACTTTCTCTACCAGCTTGCTAATGATATTTTAAATTACAACTACGTGCTTTGCTATTTAAGAACAATTACTTCCAAAGACTACTAAACCAAGACAAATCAAAACTGTCCTCATAATCACTTAGTAAAACAAGACATAGGCTTACATAACTTCTATTGATGTGCTAAAATCTGCTAAGGAGTGATATTAGCTTTGAATTTGGTTTATCTTGTGTTCAAGAAATTATTCAAATTACCCTGGCCTAACAGTTGTCCATTTACGGTGGTTTAGCTTCCGTCTTCTTCTATCCAGCTATTACACTTTATTCCCAGTGGTTCCTTTGAGAATACGTTAGCTTGTGCATCTTAGAAGAAGCCTAATTACAAGACAATTATAAATCTTTTGAGCTTTATCAATTGAGAATAATGAATTTTTGGTTTCTTATTTGATCGGCGTCGAGAGGTACATCAGTTTCCTTCTACAGCACATCTCAACCATCTGACCCTTCTTCAGCATATCTCAACCATCTGACATGTATTTTGCTTTTCTTAGGGAATTTTTGGCTCTGCATTTCAAGTCAGTGTAATGTTTTGGTGTGTTCGTAAAAGGGGGCCTCTCTTTGTTGCTATGTCCCATCCTCTGGGAATCGTAATTGCTGCTGCATTGGGTATCATCTTCTTAGGAGATATTTTCTACCTTGGAAGGTATTGTTATATTTCTTTGACAACCTTACAAATCTATAAAAGTGTTGGCAAAATGGACTACATGAGCCTAATCATCACTTCTGTTACAGCTTGGTGGGGTCAATTGTAATTGTCGTTGGCTTTTATGCTGTGATGTGGGGAAAAACACAAGAAAAGAAGGTCGATGAAGACAATATGTCAAGAAATATCAATTCAAAGGCTCCGCTCTTGCAACAAAAGGATGCAGAGGCAGAAGTTTAAGCACAAGATAAAAGCATATATTATAGGTACGTCCATTTTTTAGAATCTAACTGTTTAAAGCAAATGGGAATACGATTTCTGTGTATCCTTTGTGTATAACTATATCAAGAGATACTCGAGCAAAGTCTCTTAGAGCAGTCTGCTTCACTGTGAAAGATGATTTAAATGTATACCTAAATCTCCTAGGTCTTTGTAGCTTATTCCAAGTCCAAGAACTTTATGTATTTAGTCCGTACGACTTAGTTATGAAACTTCAGGGGACCGAAAATGATTAACTTTGGGCTGGATGGGGCGTGGTTTGGACAATTCTGACTCTTGCTCCTTTTGCTTATGTTTTCTTTGAATAAGGATGTAGACGAGCCGTCACATCCTATTTGGGCTCAGACCCTTCGATAGAGTATAAATCTCAGGGAATTATAAGAAACAACAGAACAAGGGAATATTTGTAAAATGTACTCTCTTTTTAACTTTTGCTCACCAATATTCTAGTATAATAGCCAATATATAGACCCACATGTATGACATCCTTGAATCAAACATTATGGGGAAGTACCTGTCGATCCTTCCCAGAAAGAAAAATTGCTATCTTTTTTTCTTAGAGTACGTCCAGAAGACGTTTTAGGATTTTATTTAGAGTTTGTTTCCTAAGAGCAAGTGTAATGCAAGAATTTGTCCTTTCTATTCTCTGTTCTTGGCATGTCAATGATTATAATGATAACTATTCATTATCCCTATATGCTCTTCCGATTTCAGAAATCGGTGCTGTCAAATATGAATTTGGCATTCAAATGTTGTGGCATTCCAATTTCCATTTATAAGGGGTTCTCCTTTGTATTCAAAAGATAGCAATAAGATCAAGCTTTAACATAATATTTATTTAGAAGATGAGATTTTGACATGGATGCAACGTGAGGAAGTAATACTTAAATGTCGATAGGCCTTTTATCACAGAGATCAATGTGGGAGTTAGAAGTATAGAAGTGGTTGGCCGTGGTGATAAGACAGATTAAGTGTGGAGCAGGCTAGATTGGGGGAAGAAAATATATGCTCTAAAGTTGGAGACAGTTCTAATCTAGTTAGAAGTTCCAAATTTGTGATATATAGGAATTTCCTAGTATATGCGCTACAGCTCTGTCTTAGTTTTGGCAGCTCATAACATGTAAGCTACAGCTGAACCAGTCCATTGAGAATTTCTTCAATTTAGAGCTGACGTCCACCATAATTCAATCTCATCCTTTTAATTTATGTTGAATTCTTCTGCATAAACCCTTCCAGATACAAACCTATTGACTTCAATGTATATATCGTAAGCTAGACGGCTTGTTTTCAGTATTATAAGATGTAACAGGTCCTAAGGATTATATGTAAAAAGATGAGTTGGATAGAAAAGGTCATATTTGCTTCACAGTGAAGAAAAGGTATAGGTAGCCTGTGGTGTCCAATGTGCCAACCATCCCGAGGAATTACTTTATGATATTATTGTAAACATTGTAATTTGTTGCAAATGCACTTGTTATTGGCTTGCAATAATCTTAATAGTATGCACATATTAGGATGTAATATAACCTTTGATTTTGTAGCGCAGTTGGTCTTTTGAAACATTTTTTCTTCAACCTACATATATCCTCTCCTTATCTTCTTTTATTTCACGGATCTGTTCTGTTGGTGGATTGAGCATCAAGTAAAAGATCTAGCTGTGCTTTACAGAATGAACTGTAAACTACTGCAGGACTGAATGATATATTTCGGAAGAGAAATGGTGAATCAGTTTTTAGTGGACAAACTATTAATGATCTCAAAGCATATGCGGCTCATTATAGTTTTATCTTGATGAAACTTATGAACTAAATTAATAATAAGAATGATGCTTTGCATGACTTGAGAAGAACAAGAAAGAGAGAAACATACCATTTTTTTTGATAAATAAATGAATGATAGAATGCCACAGATTTTTTTATCTATAAAACCAGAAATTTATTCTTTCAGTGTTTGAAGAAGTTGACATTGTGTTATAGTGTGATATATATGTGCATTTGAGGATTTTATATTAAAAATTGAATATATATATTGACATAACATTGTATTTGATGTTTCAAAATGCACTTGTCGTTGACATTTTATGTTGAATAATCTGAATGGAAGCAAAGAACTGATAAGAGGGTTTTTTTTCGAAAAAAATTGATAGAGCTTGCATTGTCTCCTCATGTTACTGAAAGCAGCATTGGTTATTACAAAGTCAAGTATGACTGTATGTATAAGATAGCTCATTCTTTGCCTCTAAAAAGAAAATTAGATGACTCATTGCAAAATGCCTCATGCCTCTGTGTAGGAGGCACTTTAGATGGTTGTGTCCCATCTTTTCATGTCAATGGAAGTATGATCATGACTTATTCTCACATGTCATTTTCTTTCTAATATCAGTATGTAATGTGTCATTACAAGTCTTTTGTTCCCGATAAAGATCGATTTGCATGACTGCTTATTTGGTTGATGCCAGTTTCACTATAAGCTCTAGCGTGACTTTGTTACCGATTTTACAAAGTCATACATGACTGAATATATAAGATATCTCATTCTTTATGTATAAAAAAGAAAGCTAGATAACTCTTTGTCAAATGTCCGGCGCCTCTGTGCAGGAGGAGGCACTTTAGATTGTTGTATCCTCTCTTTTCATGTCAATGGTAGTATGATCCTGACTTTTCCTCACGTCATTTTCTTTGTAAAAAAAATCATGTAAGGTGTCATTAAAAGTCTTTCATTCTTGATTAAAGATCTAGTTGCATGGCTTTGCTTATTTGATTGATGCCAGTGCGACTGTAAGCTCTGGCCTGACTTTGCATTGGCTTTTACGAAGTCATACATGACTGAATATATAAGATATATCATTCTTTTTGTATGAAAAGAAAACTAGATAAGTCATTGTGAAATGTTCGACGCCTCTGTGCAGAAGGAGGCACTTTAAATGGTTGTATCCTCTCTTTCATGTCAATGAAAGTATGTCCATGACTTGTTCTGACATGTCATTTTCTTTCTAATAGAATCATATAAAGTTTCATTAAAAATCTATTGTTCTCGATAAACATCTATTTGCATGACTATGCTAGTAGGAGAGTAGGAGGGTAGCAAGTACTCGGTGGAATAGTCGAGATGTGCACAAGTTGACACAGACACCACATTATCAAAAAAATATAGCTATTTGCTTGACTTTCCTTATTTGATTGATGCTGGGACTATAAGCTCTTGCCTGCCTGCAGAATGGAAGAAGTCAAAGCAAGTTGACAGGGCATATTGTGGAAGTTGCAGACATGTAAGCCACAACCAGATGGAAGTCCTCTAATTGTGTAAATTGTTGGAATATTCATACAAAATGCTCACTGTTGCTGTAAATGCAGAGTAGACAAACCTATAAAATGCAAAATAATTCCCCGTAGTGACCTGGTGCATCACTCTTTTGTCAGTGTGTATAATATTATTATTCTGGTCAGCACTGACATTTTATGCAAAGGATGGTGTTATTTGTTATAGAAGTGGAGTATAGTTTTCTCATTTCAAAAGTTCAACTAAAATGCACGAATGTGAAATAATTCCCATTCATATGGTTCATCATAATAACCATAATCAGCAATTAAGCACATATCAGTGATATTAATAGCCTCTTGCAGAAATGCAGGGTAAGGCTGTGTATAATAGACCCTTGTGGTCCGGCCCTTCTTCGAACCCCGCGCATAGCGGGAGCTTAGTTCACCGGAATGTTTTTTTTTTAATGGTTATGCATATCGTGGCTAAAGTTATACCTTAGTAAGTTTGCATGTTTCATCCTTAGGATTATATAAAAAAAGAACTTGTTCTATTAAAATAATAATGGGACAGGAGCTAATATATAGACCATTCAATTAAATTAGTTTTAGAGATAGATGGCTTAGGCACGTTCATCCCTTATGAATGTTGGACAGAGATACTGAGTCTTGGAAGTCAAACCAAAAGTTAGAAAACTAAGATTGGATTTTATCGAAGTTGAACCTTGTGGGAAATATTAGAGCTTAACTGTCCAAAGAGGAGGAATACAAAAAAGTCAACATAAAAAAGTAATTAACAGCAAACCTAACAACAGTAATAATAACCACAACGAGCAATTTTGTTATGTATTTAGAGAAGTGAAAGACCTCTAGCAGGAGAATTTTTCACTCTAGAAGTATTATACATGGAAGTAGTTAGCAAAAAATTTAGCAATATATTGATCTAACTACTCCGTACTAAATGGTTTCATTACCATGATAAACAAAAGTGATTATTTGAGTTGCGTATAAGCCAAGAAATAAATGAAGAGAAAGAGAAGCATTAGATGTGAATGCTAGCTTGAGTGAATGAGAGAAGAAAAATTAACTGTAAACGTTTGTCAGAACGGAGCTGTTTTTTGGTTGTTAACAACCTAGTCAAGTCGTGAGCATTCATTTGTATTCAGCAAGTGTTATTGTCAGCGACTACATTGACCAAATATTAGGTCCATTCAATGGCAAACTTTGTGAAAAAACAAACAAAAATAGTGATGGAGCGGAAAGAAGCAATATATTATATTTTCAATCACGTAGTATAGTACATAGTCGGGGACTCAGAAAATACACCACCAAGAGAAATTGAAGCAGCTTCGGAAACACAATATATTTCTCATTAATTAAGAGGCGAAGATAATATTTGGAGTTGAAAAATCTACTGAGGGCGTGTTTTAAAGGTTTATCACCACTTAATATCCTAGATATCTCAATGTAGAATCCAGAATTCAAGTATAAGAGTTTGTAAAGTCGAAATTAGTCTTTAATTAAAGTCGTAAATTCAATTGTATTCCTCACCACACCATATAATATATGGTGTTCAGCTTCACTACAAATGCCGGCTGCGGGAAGAGACCACTGATAGCTTCCTACTTAATTAATTAAAATGAAATATGTACTAAATTATGCTAATATAACAGCACTCTCAAACTGACTCCAGTTGCCCAAAAAAACGCCTTTACGTATACAAGAAAGGCTGCATATATAAATAACATGACGCCTATTAACACGTACAGAGTTTCTTAATTATGTTTTTTGAACTTAATTATTTAATTTAATAATGAAGGACGATAAGGTACATTTTTTATAAGGTACTTAATATAGCCCCAAAAAAAAATTACGTCAAGACATAGCAATAATTTGAAAAGAAAAAGAAAAAAAGAAAAAACAATCCTTAGCTGGAGCAGCGGCAAATCCAACTGCTTAGCTATGAGTTCAATTGAATTCATAATTTTTATCCTAGACCTGGATTTTTAGTATTAAATTCATTAAAATTGCTTAAAAAATTGAGCTATGAACCCATAGCTCAAACAAGGTGACCTGTTCAGTGGTTGAAGTCGGCCAATAAAATTAAAATCATGAATT
Source organism: Nicotiana attenuata (assembly GCF_001879085.1). Lineage (NCBI taxonomy): Eukaryota > Viridiplantae > Streptophyta > Magnoliopsida > Solanales > Solanaceae > Nicotiana > Nicotiana attenuata. Next base: position 21,449,620 of record NC_032000.1, on the reverse strand, counting down.
CGCCTTTGAACTGGAGGATAATCTGTTTAATATACAACCATAAAAAGAAACCACATTGATAGAATATGAATTGACAAACAATAGTAAGTTTCTACTTTGATGTTGAAGACCATTTCACCCTAAACAAATGATCGAACAATTAAATTAAAATAACAGCGTCAAATATATGCCCTAGAAAAAGAAAAATAAAAACAATAAATTAAGATAAAGAAATCCCTAAAATAAGGTTTGGACAAACAAACATTTGACAAGTATGAGAAGAGCAGTTGGGTCCAAAGATGACAAAAGGGCTCACCTATTATTTCAAAAACATGGTCAGTGGTCACTCCTATGATGACGTTTTACTATAATACTTAGTTTCGGGTCTTTTTCTTCCACCTTTAATTGCTTACGTGCAATCAATAAGAGTTATGGTAGAGTAATAAATATTTCTTTTGTTCTTAATTAGAGGTCTCGAGTTCGAGTCTAAAGTCTGAAGTTGTCTTGTTAAGGAACTCTTTATCCTTAAATATGAAATTTTACAACACAAATATGAATTTAATCGAGCTCCAAGACAAATTCCAAATACCGGGTGGCAAAACAAACCAAAAAAAAACAATTGCTTACGTACTATGGTTTAAACACAAACGAAACTGGAATTGCTGATGTCTTAAATTCTTCTAATTTCTCTATCACTTGCTATATCAACCACCCCCTTAAAATATCCCAACCAGCCAATCAGTTATGAGTATGTCAATCTTGGATGGTGTCATCTCTATTTTCTTAAAATAGATATATGGAGAAGGATGTAATCTTTATCTTTTTTGTATGTTATAAGTTTCGATTTTAGCAGAATAAGCACATAACCTCTCTGGCCCAAATTAACTGACGTTATTAGTTTCAATTTTCAGAAGAAAAAAATGAATTATAAAAATAAAATATATCGTTTTCCCAAATTGTTCATCCTTTTGTGCCTATTGGCAATTTAATGAATCCTCAGAGTAAAGTTAGATATGAAGTAAATTTGTTATTTACAATTGATTTTGATACTAAATAATACTATAAGGGGTCGTTTGGTTGGAATATAATTTATACCGGTATAAGTTATGCCGGTATAAGTTATATTGGGATAAGTTATGCTGCGATTGTTGTTCATTCATTGTTTAGTATGTTGTATTAAGAATAACAATTGCATAATTTCTAAGAAGAAGGTATAAGTTATACCGGTACTAATTACCCCACCTTCTATAAGGTATAACTTATAAGGTATTTGAGAACTCACTTAAGCTAAAAAATTGAATTCTTCATAATTTAACTTCTTTTTTTCCACCTTTACACTAATATTTGTTAAAACATAGTTCGACAATTTAAGGTGACATTATCCACAGAAAACTCACCCAAAGCCACAGAAAGCTATGCATGAAAAGAACAATTGAGGATTTGAACGCTGGTTAAAGTGTGCAGAAGGCACAGCTTTGATGTGATTTTAGTAAAAATGAAAGACTTTTTGGCACAGAAACTCTTCTTTAGCTATTGCAAAAAAATAAAAATAAAACACATTGGATAAATTAGGATAAATGGATTATAAAGATAAAAATTAGTCATAGATATTTGTGTAGTAAAATATTGAGGCAATCATCCATTGTTCGATCATGTCACTGAAGTTGTCTCAACTTGGGTGAAAAAGAAAAAGGCTCTGTAATTTGGAATGATATTAGAATTGTGAGGTGTAATAATGGAGTTGCGAAAAAATATCTAGTAGGGCCATGATTAATTTGAACCACAAAGACAAACCTTGTGGGGACTATATATTATATTTAAATAACTTAATGTTATATTACCTACGTGAAACAATCCACGTAGGACAAATAAGAAGAGTTTCTTGAATAGAGACTATACTATTAATAAAATATTAATTGTTGTGTCACCTCTTGGGTCACTCGAGTTGCTCGTTCCCTTTAAAAGTAGCTTAACCTTTGCATGAAAGGTTAACTTCTTCTGTTTGTATATTGAAAATTTATCATTGCCTTTTCTCCATAAATGAGAGACACACTAAACAAATTAGCCAAACGAGCTAGAAGCTTAGCTAATACAGAGATAGAAAGAGGAAGAGAAAATATGGGTGTAAAAGCTATTTTAGAAGATATTTTGCCATGCACAGCCATGGTTTTAATAGAAATTTGCACTATTTTCTTGACAATTATGGCGAGTACAACCATGTCAAGATTAGGGATGAGCTCTTTTGTTTTTGTGGTTTACACCAACGCTCTTAGCTCTATCATTCTTCTTCCTTATTCATTTCTCTACCATAGAAGAGACAAGTAAATTTTCAACACCATTATTAAGTATTATTTTTTCTTTTTGTTATTTTTATTGTATAGGATGTAATCTGTGTTGATTTTTCTTTCTTTACTTGTTGCAGGATACAAGCGCCATTGTTTACTTTTCCCCTACTTCTTCATGTATCCCTCCTTGGTTTTGTAGGGTTAGTTCTTCTTTCTAATTTCTCTTTTCTTGTTGAACAATATATTAAGAATTACAGAGAAGAGAGGCAGAGAAAATAGAAATCATCATTACAACCTAGTTAGATCGATCATAAGAACAAACTAATTAAGAATAGTGGCTGATGATCAAGAATTTAAACTTGAAAGATTCAACATTAAGCCTCTTACACCGAAAGTTTGTATATTTTGGAATTATAATTTTAAAATTTTAGTGGATTTCGTACGTGCTCACATATATACACACACAAAGTTTTAAAAGGACTGGGTTCAGTTTATAAACCTATTGCATCAGCTTCTGATTAATAACATCACTTATTTAGCGATTTGAATAACTCATTGAAATTTACAAGGACATCATTAACATCACTTGAAAAATTAACTGTGATAGAGAATTTGATTTATGGTTGTTTTTACAGGGTAACAATAGCTCAGAATCTTGCATTTGCGGGACTAAGTTACAGTTCACCAATAGTAGCATGTGGCATGGCCAACCAGATACCAGCCTTTACTTTTATTCTCGCCATATTCCTCAGGTTCTTTCTTCAACCTCTATTTTAATTATTATTTTATATGGCTTATATTGGATGGAATCTTGAAAACTAGATACTAAAGCTGTAGACAAAGAAAAAGATTTGCTCCCACCTTTGTTATTATTTTCTAGTGAGATCCTTTAATTTCTTGCAACTTGAAGATGAAAAGAAGTTAAAGATGATGTAGAAAGAGAGAGACGAACTTGTGGATGATGTTAGAAGTGGGACATCAAATTTGATTAATTAGATTTAAGAGACGTGTATATATATATATATATATATATATATATGGTGGGCACAAGCCAAAATATTTGGATCCAAATTGATGGGCCATATATACCACAAGAAGGGTACTATTATTTTGTATATAGAGAATAGCTATTAATTAATTGGATGTAATTGGTTGGTAGAGAGATGGACCTACTACCAACATGTCACTAGTTTTGCATGTAAAAATAAAAAACTGAAATGCCAAACAACTCCTTCCAATGAAAAGTTATGAACAGATTTCCTAAATAGTTTCGCCAAGAATAAAACAGAAAACAACTCCCAGTAATTTCAGTCTCATCTCGCGTTTGTCCGTTATTGCAACAAATAAACTGGAAAATGAATTTAACTTATATATACAGATAGTATCAGTATATTTTGACTCGTCGTAGTTGATAATCTGTCTTACGTTATAAATTATTAGTTCCATTTTCTATGAACAGCTACTTAAGCAACCAATCACCATGACTATTTGAATATCTTTTATGCATTTATTCTCTGATCTTTAAATTTATTATATATAAAGAAAAGATTTTAATTATATAATTCTTTTCGCAAGGGATCAGTAAAAAAGAACATAAGAGAGTTATGTAAATTAAATAAAATATTAGATCATTTTCTTCTATTCAAATCAGTAAAAATAACACAAGTAGTCTGTACCATTTCCTTAATATAGGCCAAGAAGTATTTTACATACTAGTACTAAATATATCTTTCTTTTAGGAAGTTATCATGCATTAATCATTTATGCTAATCAACATAACAATTGTAGGAAAATAAAAGTTGATTTGAAGAGCCAAGGAAGCCAAGCTAGAATAATTGGAAGCCTAATATCAATAATGGGGGCATTATCAATTACTTATTACAAAGGTCCTGTGGTGAAGCAATACTCCCCATTTTTCCTTCAGCTAGCCAGGCCACGCCTCCTTGCTGTATTCACTTCAACACATGAGAACTGGCTTCTTGGCTGCTTTTTATTTGCAGCTGCTTCATTTGCTCTTTGCATTTGGAATATTATTCAGGTTTAACTATCATTCTTTTTTATTATCTCTTTAGTTTTCTCATTTTGGATATATATATATATTTTCTACTCACAAGTCGAACATCGAAAAATATTTTTTCAGAAAAATCGGTCCATGAAAAATGACTTCCGTCTATATCACACACTCTTTGTATTGCTGTGTATTTACTTGTATTTCTTTTTCTCTAATTTTGATCAGGCTGGAACTATGAGAAAGCACCCACAGGTGATGAAAATAGTGTTTCTCTATACTTTATTTGGGACGATCCAATCTGCAATACTTGCTCTACTTATGGAAAAAGATTTGAGAGTATGGAGACTTGAGCTTAACATGGAACTTCTTGTTATTGTTTTAACTGTAAGCGCAACAAGTACACAATTTTTCCACATTTTTACGTACTTTCTAGTCAATTACAACTAAATTAACATGCAAGTTTTTTTCTTAATTAATAGGCTATTTTCGGCAGTTTAATACGTAGCAGTGTACAAATGTGGTGCATGCGTTTGAAAGGAGCTTCTTTTCCTCTATTCTTCAAGCCAGTGGGAGTGCCAACAGCTAGCACTTGTGGCTGTTTACTTTTTGCCGAAACCTTTCACTATGGAAGGCAAGTTTTATCGTCTTTTTTTCCCCTAAGATTTGAGTTATATATTGACGGTGTAAAAAATAATAAATTTCAGACTATTACTATAATTTAACTTGGTATATATAACATTTGAGTTACCATTTATTTAGATTATCAATATCGAATGCTTATTATATAGAGTTGGTTGCAATTACCATTTTTTTTTTTTTTTATGTTTAAGCAATATTAATATTATTGTTCTTTCCTAACACGAAAATACTGATGAATATTGCAGCATGTTTAGTGCAATTATATGTGGATTGGGTTATTACACTACACTCTGGGGACAACTCAAAGACGACGAAACGGGTAAAAATATTAAGGGTAGTACGTCAACTACTTCTGATGAGAAAGTTCCTCTTCTGCAAGAAAAAGAAGAGGAGGAAGAAGAAGAAGAAGATTCGCCAGTTTAAGATGGAAGAAATTAAGATTAAGATATTTAAATGCTACGAAAGTTGTATATATGTGTTGGAGGATGTATTTTTTGAAGCCTTCCATCGCAAGTTGAACAATGAAATTGTTGTTCAGCTCTATTTTGTATAGTTAGGGGTTATGCGCGCTCGTTTTGATTAATTTGATGGAGAAATATTTTTTTCTGTTTAGGTTTGTAAATATGTTGTAAGTATTGGGTTTGAGATTGATGAAAGATTGTGATTATATAATAATGAGTTTAAGTTATATATATCGTTTTAGTGTAACAAACTTTTTACACTATCACGCGAAGATATTTATAAGAAAATTGTAATCCTAGAGATATCTAACCCGTTATAACAGATAAAACTAACATGTTGGTGTGATGATGTGTGGATAACTTAATCTCTATAAGAATTATTTCCTTCCACGTTTTTGGTCGACTATATATCGGAAAAATGCTCCCTTTTCAGTGCTTACTCAAAAATTGACGTATTGTTTCCTAAGCATACAAAGAAGTGGATTTTTTTCGCTAAACATGAGCAGAATTTACATTTTACAATAGCCACAAAATTTGGAAATTACAAGGATGTTTCAACTTCCAGCTTTTATCCAGAATTAATTACAATTGCGACAAATTTTAGAAAGTGCAAGGACCTTTCTACTTCCGAGTTGTACAAGATGATTTTATTTCTTCTGCTAACACAAGATGATTACCCTACTCTCGTCCTTTTAATTTAAACGCAACTCCACTTTTACGAAAGAGCGGATGATGTATAACTTATCAGAAGTAATAATTAGTTGGACTTCTGTCTAGCTTCTACAGAAAATACTTACTCTTGCGCCCTGGTGTTTATAGCATACCAAACAAATTAATCTCAATAACAACAAACCGAAAGTGAAAATATATACCACTAAATCATATGGAGTAGTTATTTGATAAAGATATGTGTATATGTGTGCGTGTGTATGCATGTTAAAGACATATATGTTGGTGGCTTCTGTGGCGGATTCAAAACTTACAGGTCGTGGGTGCTTATCGGATTTTAGTATAAATTTCAACCATTAGAGCTTTGTTATAGTGGGTGCTCATGGCCACTTTATAGAGTTCTTTAAGTATTATATATGTATAAATTACTAGAATGGCAGGGCATACAGTTGTGATGATGTTGCAGGATGAAATAGACTGGGCAAGCAGGTAGATGAGGAGTATGAAAGTACAAGAGGCGGGGTGAATTGTATATTTTTAATCTTAATCTCTATTAGTTGACTGGTTTTTCAACTAGTCGACTGGATGCAACAACATAACAGTTATAATAGCAGAATATAAAACGCAGAAAGTAAGTGCAGGAATTAAAGACACCGGAATTTTTATACTGGTTCGGATTCAATGTGAATCCTAGTCCAGTCCCCTTGGGTTGCAAGAGAGTTCTCTTTAGTAAATGCGTTTCTTCGAGTACAAGGGAAATGACGTGATAGCTCAGTTCCTATAGCACTCGTCTCTTTTGATACAATGTCTCGCCAGTGTTATACTCTCCTCTTTCTCTGACTTGTTACACAGTAGGTCCAAAGAACTACAATATTTGTTTGCAGTAGAATAAAGAGAGGATTTTTGGTTCAATCAAAGTATATATGTCTAAGGCTGGATGCTGAGTATAAATACTTTGGTGAAGTCCTCTTGCTGACGAGATTTGACAACCCAAGAGATTTGATCCTTGGAAAGAGATTGATTCTTTCCAAGAATAAGATTGATAGTCGTTGCTCTTCCTTGATGAGAGGAGATTGATCGCAATTGATCGCTTTCCTTCTACAGCTGTTGATGATGAGGGTTTACTCCTAGATTGTTGGTCCTTCCACAATTGGCAGCTCAGCTAGTCTTCTTTCAGAATCCGGATTGAATGTGCTGGCCTTGATTGTTGCCTTAAGTTTAGAGATTCTTTCCATCGCAGTTGTCCATGATCTTTGCTGATTGATTTGTAATCTTTGCTAATTGATTTGTCTCCTTAAGCATCCAAATTGACTTCAGCAATCTCGTAGTTGCTCCTTGATTTCTTGATCTTCTCTGATTGATTTCCTGCACAGATATATTATTTGCATCATTAAAATTAGATCTAACAATCTCCCCTTTTTGATGATGACAAAATAATATATATGTATAAATACCAGTTGACTTTCCTATGTTTTACTCCCCCTCAATGTATGCAGTTGAGGTTCATGGCACTCCTCCTCAGTTCATGCAGTTGACTAGTCCATGGTTGAAGTCGACTCTTGCCACGGAGGATGCTGCTTGTGCCACAGTCAACTATACCTGTACAGATACAATATATACTCTTCTCCCCCTTTTTGGCATCAGCAAAGAGGGAATCAAACCAAGAACTAAACATAATATATAGTATTAAACATTAGCGTTAAAGTTCAATCACAAACACCTAAAGCAAGATAAAAGTAGAAATTGTCCAATGGCTGGGATAACAACCTAAAAACAGCACAGCAAAAAAATTGTCTTAATCAACCACATTAATGATGCAGAAAATAAGTAAGAGTGTTGCAGATGGCCTCCTTCATTTGTTCAAAGCTAGCATTTGCTGAGATGCTCACTCCATCCAACCTGTCATGAATTTCCCTGAAAGCTTTGACAGCATTCTCCCTAACTTTGAGAACAACAACTCTTATCTTCGACACATCAGACCCTGTTTCCTTGGAGATGGCATGAATGTCACCAACAGTAGACTGAGTGGCTGTGAGGATATTTTTGATTTCAGAGAGTTGAGTGTTAATGGCACAAAGCTTTTCATCAAGATCTGGATCACCAGGACTGGGGTGAGAGGTAGGGGGTTTAGATTTGGGTTCTATAGGAGCATGCTTAACTTCACCTTCGTGCTTCTTAACCCAGGAGCCCTTTACACTCACATACCCCATACTTGCAAAAGCTCTAGAGTTGTAGGATTTTGAAATAGTGATAAAGGGATAGTTGGACTGGGAGATTTGATGAGATTCCAGAATGTGAGTGATGGCCATGCCATAGGGTAGACTGGTGGGATCTTCAACATTTTCAATCATGAAATTGATGACTCAGGAGGATAACTTGAGTTTGAGTTTGGTCACAAGGCAGTATACTAAGAAGGTGTCTCGTTGAGAGAAGGTTGAAAAAGAACCAGTGCGGGGAAGCATAGTAGTTGCTACAATGTGAGCCAGGACACGAGTTTCAAAACTAACATCACTGGGGCCTAACTGGTTGGGAAGGGAGTTAGAGGGACACTCAGCAATACACTGTTTAGCTTGGTCAAAGGAAATTTCAAAATCATCGGGCCAGGTATTTTTGAAACGCATAGGAAAACCAGAACATCGATACTGAAAAAGTGAATCAAACAGGGCACAATCAAGAACAATGCGCTTACCTAATACTAAGGATTCCAATATGTCAGGCTTACTGGAGCGGAGATTAGCATAAAACATCCTTACCAGGGGTTCATAGACCTTAGGCGGAGGAATAGAGAGATACTTAGCCCACCCTTGATGAACAAAGAGGTTTTTGACCTTACAATTTAGGGCTTCCATGTCGTCAAGGTCGACTACCCTTCCATGAGCAATGGGCTTGTCCTTCAGAGCAATGAAGAAATCCCTATTTGGAGAATCCCAGAAATTCAGGTCGGATTCTAGAGAGTCAGAGAGATCAAACTTTGATTTCTTTGGGGTAGAGGAGACATGGGGGTCTTCCATAGGGCGTTTTCCTAGGGCTTTTTCTCCTACGGTTTGAGAGTGATCAGACAAATCTCTCTGTGAAGAAGCGAAACCCTCAGAGTGGTCGGACCATAGCTCTACTTGTTCTGGGGGCATAGAAGGGGGTTTTGCTTTGGAGCGGGTACTTTTTCTGGTAGATGCGGAGGGATTTTTGGGTTATTTGGCCATTGAAGGAAAGTGGTTTGGTCGGAGCTTTGGAGAAGGGTTTTTTTATTACAGGGATGAAAGTGATTGAAAGAGATTCTCCGCCTTAAGAAGAGAACCTTCTGACGGTCGAGTCCAGAAAAGGAAAAGGTGTCAGTTGAAGAGACGCGATGATTGGCTTTCCAACTTTGAACGACGAACTGATGTGAAAGAAGAAGAAAAGAGAGGGAAAGAAAACGGAGGCGTAATTAATGCATGAGTAAAGTACAATCATTATACCTGCAAAAATACTGTTGTACACATAGGTCCTATAGGTTACTAGTTAAGCAAGTAATGCCAAGTAATTTTCTTAAAGCACAAAATCTATCTTCTAATAGTGGCTTAGTAAAATATCTGCTAATTGATCAGTAGTTCCAACAAAAGATATTTCTATGTCTCCCTTAAGAATATGATCTCTAATAAAGTGATGCTTGATATCTATATGCTTTGCTCTAGAATGATGCACAAGATTTTTTGAAAGACAAATAGCACTAGAATTATCACAAAAAATTTGTATAGGTTTAAAAGAAAGTTCATAGTCACCCAGTTGATGGGACATCTACAGTAGTTGTGCACAGCATTGTCCAATAGCAATGTATTTAGCTTCAGTGGTAGATAATGCAACTGATGCTTGTTTTTTACTGTTCCAGGATATAAATGCCTTTCCAAGCAATTGACACGTACCACTAGCGCTTTTTCTATCTTCCTTGTCACCTGCAAGGTCAGCATCGAAAAAAACCTTCTAGTTTAAAAGGGTTAGAGCGAGGATACCATAGTCCATGAGATACAGTCCCAATGAGATATCGAATGATTCTCTTTACTGCAGTCAGATGAGATTCCTTAGGAGCTGACTGGAACCTGGCACATTTACACACACTAAACATAATATCCGGTCGACTTGCTGTCAGATACAGTAATGATCCGATCATTCCACGATATTTAGTTTCATCAATAGGGATTCCTTGTTCATCTTTGTCTAGATTTGTTGAAGGACTCATTGGTGTGCCAATGGATTTTGCATTGCTCATGCCAAATTTTTGAATCAGTTCCTTTGTGTATTTGGTCTGACATATAAAGGTTCCTTCTTCAGATTGTTGAATTTGAACTCCAAGGAAGAATGTTAGCTCTCCCATCATGCTCATTTCAAATTTGCTTTGCATAAGATTTGAAAATTCCTTTCACATAAGAGGGATAGCACTACCAAATATAATATCATCAACATAAATTTGAATAATGAGATTACCTTCTGATGATCTTTTAATAAACAAGGTAGTGTCTACTTTACCTCTTGTGAAGCCATGATCAACGAGAAAAGAACTAATGCACGTGGAGCTTGCTTTAGTCCATATAATGCCTTAGTGAGCTTGTATACATGGTAGGGAAACTTTGAATCTACAAACCCAGGCGGTTGTTTCACGTATACTTCTTCTTCAATAAATCCATTCAAAAAGTCGCTTTTAACATCCATCTGAAATAGCCTAAATCCTTTGAACGATGCATATGCCAGAAGAATTCGAATAGATTCCAAGCGAGCTACTAGAGCGAAGGTTTCGTCATAGTCGACTCCAGTCCCCTTGGGTTGCAAGGGAGTTCTCCTTAGTAAATGCGTTTCTTTGAGTACAATGGAAATGACGTGATATCTCAGTTCCTATAACACTCGTCTCTTTTGATATAATGCCTTACCTGTGTTATACTCTCCTCTTTCTCTGACTTGTTACACAGTAGGTCTCAAAGAACTACAATGTTTGTTTGCAGTAGAATAAAAAGAGGATTTTTGGTTCGATCAAAGTATATTTGTCTAAGGCTGGATGCTGAGTATAAATACTTTGGTGAAGTCCTCTTGCTGACGGGATTTGACAACCCAAGAGATTTGATCCTTGGAAAGAGATTGATTCTTTCCAAGAATAAGATTGCTAGTCGTTGCTCTTCCTTGATGAGAGGAGATTGATCGCAATTGATCGCTTTCCTTCTACAGTTGTTGATGATGAGGGTTTACTCCTTGATTGTTGGTCCTTCCACAATTGGCAGCTCAGTTAATCTTCTTTCAGAATCCGGATTGAATGTGCTGGCCTTGATTGTTGCCTTAAGTTTAGAGATTCTTTCCATCGTAGTTGTCCATGATCTTTGCTGATTGATTTGTAATCTTTGCTAATTGTTTTGTCTCCTTAAGCATTCAGATTGACTTCAGCAATCTCGTAGTAGCTCCTTGATTCCTTGATCTTCTCTGATTGATTTCCTGCACAGATATATTATTTGCATCATTAAATTTGATCTAACAGAGTAACAACTCATCCACTAATATCTTTAGAATGTCAGTGGCTGGTTGTGTTTACTATAGTTGGAAGGAGAGAAATCTTCGTATCTTCCAACACAAGTAGAGATCTCTAGATGCCATAATTAGGATTCGGTTGGATATAAATTTTCATATATTTTTTTGAAAAAGCTAATTTGAGTGAAGTTTGACATGAAATTGAAAACATATTTGGACATTAATTTTGGAGCAATTTTTGACAAGTTAAAAAGTTAATTTTTTTTCTTTATATTATTTTCCAGCTAAAAAGTCCCAAATGGCATGATTTGGCCCCAAAAGAGGTCTTAAGCTATATTTGGGATTTGAAGTTTTAGTTTTTAAAATCTCCCAAAAACTAAATTAATTATATAAACAAACACATATTTGAATTTATTTATTTTTGTAAGAAAAACTTTTAAAATTTATGATCACACGCCTACTTAGAAGCCTGATGCAAAATATGTTTTGTAGACGTTGCAGAAAGAGCAAACTTGAAAAAATGATTCACTACTAGAAAACTGTCAAAATTCGTCGACAGATTACCGACCGAAATCGGTTAGAAAAAACGACCAAAATCGGTCGGAAATTAAGTAAATTGGTCGCAAAAGTCAAAGAAATCATATTTCTGGCAAGGGAAAGAGTGGTCCCACAGCAAATATATAACAATTCTGACCGATTTCGGTCGGAAATTGGTCAATATTTGACCAAGACCTGATCATACTTATATATTACCTACAAAAATCTTTTTTAATTAAAATTTCTAAAATATACCTACCGATGTCAGTCGGTAAATTTGAAATTCTACTTTCCCGCCCAAGGCAATTGGTTGTTAATATAACAAAAATTGTATATATATAATTTACCAATCGGAGTAAGTTTTAATTAAATTTTTCTGACCGAGTTCGGTCGGATATATAATTTTAAAATAATTAAAATATAAATTTAATGATATTACCGACCGAAGTCAGTTTTTGTCAACTTTATATAAATAGCTTTTAAATAAATAATATTTAATACTTTATATATATATATATATACTACTCCATACTATACTATATTTCCATCTTATATAGCTTATATACTATGGAAAAGAAGATCGCAAAGCTGACAGCAGAGCTTGAAGAGACAAAGGCTAGAGAACAAAAGAGAGATGAACAATTTGGTACCTTTCAAGTTCAGCTAGAAAAGAGGGACGAACAATTTAATCTCCTTCAACGTCAGCTGGACAATTTTCTTGCTAGTTGTGCTTTCCCCATTCCCCAGTCTCGTGAGCCTTCCCCATGTACTAATCCTTCTTGTTGTGATACTTCGAACCATGCCGATGATGAAGGTTCTAGTAGTGAAGATGGAGATGATGCAATATAAAACACTTATTGAATGGTGCGTATTTCTAAACAAAGTCTTGAACTTGTCAATATTTAGTTGGGAATAGTTTGGAATGATGATTGCATTGTTGATATCATTTTATTATTGAACATTTTTATAGTTGTTGTTGTGGTTTGTGGTTGTTAATAGCGTTTTTGGTTAATTGTTGTTGTTGGTTAACTGTTGTTGTTGTTGTTGTTAGTTAATTGTTGTTGTTGTTAGTTAATTGTTGTTGTTTTTAGTTAACTGTTGTTGTTGCTAGTTAGTTAATTGTTGTTGTTGTTGGTTAATCACGCGCAACTATGCCTTTTAAAAAGGACTAAGCGGTCGTTGAAAATATATAATCCGGTCTACAAGTCCGGAGTTGAATCCTACAGAGAACTAAGGCTTAGCTACAACTGTTCAATATCACCAAGAAGACAAGCTTGAACAATTCCTAACTTATAGATATTAAGATTCTTGTGTTTAACTGATTAACTAACAAATTAAAATAGTAAATTAACAATTAAAGATACTAAGGGTTAGAGACAAGATTAAGGAGGTCTAGAGTTATGATTTTCCCAATTGTCGGAATCCTTCCAGCTACGTTTTCTATAAATTTGCCTAAGTATTCTCTACCGATCACGAACCCTCTAACTGTCGTAACTCTCTCTCAAGTAATTACCATAATTTACTAGATATATTCTCCCGAATTACGCTAGCTATCATTAATTACGGCTCACTCGGATCGCACCCAAGGTTGTTATCCCTAATCCCACCTTTAAATCCTCCGTATTGACCCTCATATATGTTAGGAGTGATGTTGTTCAACAACTACCTAAATATGCACTCTCTCCCGAGTAATACATACTAAATAGGCACAGTCGGTTGAGAGCTCTTCAACCAACCACAATAATAACGTAGTTGAACAAATAGAAAAAATACTACGGCAAAACTATATTAACGTAACAAGAAAATCATCCTCCAAAAGGTTCCATCAAAACCCTAGATAACAATAACTATTCATAAAAGTATGCAAAACTGCAATACTAGAATTCATAACCAATAATGAAAATAGGAAGAAGGAAGTAAGAAACTCGTAGAAGAATTCTCTGCTTTGCTCCTAATGTTCTTGCCTCCTTAGGTCGAATCCCGGTCTCCACGACGGCTCCGTGCTCTCCTTAGGTCTTAAGTCTGTCTCAAACTCGATCTCCCTCAAAAGTGGCGATTTTAGGTCTATTTATATGTGTAGGAAAAGCTCTAAACGTGTAGGTCAACTCCTAGTCAAGCCGGAAAATAATTAAAAACTTCAAAACTCGGACTGGACCTGGCCTTAGGACTGGCGTCGCCTGGATAACGCCAGCCTAGGCCTGGCTTTAAGCTGGCCTCGCCTGGATAATGCCAGCCTAGGCCTGGCTTTAAGCTGGCGCCTGGATAACGCTGGCCTAGGCCTGGCTTTAAGTTGGCCTCGCCTGGATAAAGCCTGGTCAAGCATTTCCGATGCACCTACACATAAAATAGCATCCATTACGCTCAAACAAAGTGTATTTTAACATTAAAGCATGTAAAATGCAAAGCATGTAATGTGCAAAAACCATGAATTATAGCCACACATCATTGGTTAATTATGGTTGAATGGCAGCAATGTAATGCTGCCATTATAGGATGAATATTGGTTATAATTGGCAGGTGGTGTAGCCTAAAAGCAGGCATATTCTGCCTGGTTTTTACCCAGAAAACTGACCGAAATCGGTCGGAAATACCATTTTTTCCCCAGAAATTCAAAATTTCCGACCGAACTCAGTCAGAAATTTCAAATGAAATCTCCAGATTTTTGAAATTTCCCACCGAAGTCGGTCAGAAATTTTGAATTTAAATTTATTTATTTAAATAAATTAACAATTTATTACAAATTAAAAATAATTATATATTTAAATAAAATAATTATATATTTAAAATTCCGACCGATTTCAATAGGTATTTTGAAAATAAAATAAAAAAATTAATTAATACCGACCGATTTCAGGCGGTAAATGCAGTTTCACTATTAGTCAACGCATTGAATAAATTGATCGTTTTCGATCGGAAATTTTCAACCGATTTCGGTCGAAACACCTTAGCGACCATCATTTTTCTGATTAATTAAAAGAGATAAAAAATAGGTCGTTTTTTCTCAATTTTTGAACGATTTCGATCGATTTTCCTGGACGAAATTAGCCAGTTTGTTTAGTAATGATTGGATGTTTTAGATTTTTATCCTTAGAAGTAGAAGTTTTTCTATAAGATGATAAAAGATGAGTAGTTTTGCTGGGAATTGGGGCCTTCTGTCCAATTAAATCGAAATAATCAGGTTCATGCGGAAGCTAACAAAGCAAACCTTGAATGTCGATAAATCATACAACAAAATAGAAATATACCAAAAGAGAAATATACCAAAAGAGATACGAATATTTAACGTGGTTCTATCAATTGACCTACGTCCACAGACGGAGATGAGCAATCCACTATATAAAAAAGGAGTACAAAATATCGAGAGCACAATCTCGCGAAGAGGCAAACATAAGTGACACACTAACACGTATCCCGAAAAGTTCTCCCCCTAAGACTCTCAAACCCTTTATGACTGGAATGCTACTAAATGAGAAGGAATAATCCTCAATTAAATAGACGTACAAAATCTTTTCTTCTGAGAAAAAGGACTAGCCAAATACGAATGATTTTTAGTTTCCTTCCAGCTTAAAGAAAAACCTAATTACAATAAACATGTTGCCCTTTCCTTCGAGATATAGAAAAATTCAATATGGTAAGAAAAGTAGGATGACACCTAACAATTGAATGCCAATTTTATTTGTTTCATTTTCCTTATTCTGGCAACTGACTTGTACATTTTTTTACTTGGCTATAAATTCTTTATTTATTAAAAAAAAGATATTTGAAAAGTAAAAGGAAAAATTAAAATTTGCTAAGTCACCTTTAATTTGAATGTAATTACAATATATAATTATCACCATTTCGTAAAGCCTCGAGAACAGAGAGTGTAATTACATTACGTAATTACTTGGACAAACAAGTCAAATAGGAAGAAACGTTAGACATATATCCTGTGATTATCAGCTGACATCACTTAGTTGAAAGTATGGAGCCAATAACTGTCCTATACATACTTGTTGGCACATATATGGTTAGACATGTGGCCCATTTCGGAACGTTTTGGCTGAAATTCTGAATTTATTAATGGAGTACTTTACCTACTTGTACGATGGTTTACATACGACAGAAAATTGGTTTAGGCTGAAAACCCATTAAAGAAAGATGTATATGATATAAGGTCCGCATAGGTCGGGTTGATTTGGATTTTACAATTATCAAACCAAACCAATTATGTCAGATTATTAAATTTAAAGACCAAACCAAACCAATAAAACTTAGGTTTTTTACTCTCGGGCTAATTTCGGGTTTTCGGGTTATTCGGGGTTTTTTTCCGGTAAAATCTTTGTAGAACAAAACATATAAATTATGCTCAAAATATTTCTTTAATCCTAGTAAGATACAACTATATAAAGTATTTTTCAAGAAAATAATACAAAATATGAGATG
Source organism: Nicotiana attenuata (assembly GCF_001879085.1). Taxonomy (NCBI): domain Eukaryota; kingdom Viridiplantae; phylum Streptophyta; class Magnoliopsida; order Solanales; family Solanaceae; genus Nicotiana; species Nicotiana attenuata. Next base: position 21,433,130 of record NC_032000.1, on the reverse strand, counting down.
TGTCATGGTATTATCCTAAAATATTCAACAATAAAATTATGTAATATAAATATTGCTAATTAAAAAGCCATAATAAAAATAAACATAATCTAAAAGTACTAAGTCATGCTAAAATAAGTAGACTAATAAAAGGAGTATTAATTTACATGACTAAACGTTAAAGAAAAAATAAAATAGGTTATGCTTTTAATCTAAATTATTGCAAAACAAAAAATAAATATTCAATACATTCCCTTCGTTAGTATTGAATTGAATGTCTTTTGTTAGCATATTATTGATTTAATTTTGGTTTGGGCTTTGTAGCATTATTTAATTTGGGGCATTTGCATCTATACTCGCTTTTTGTGCCACATTAACCTGTGCCCGCTTTGCAAAAAAAAAATTGCAAGCGTACCCGCTTTTTCACATAACTTCAGTACACGGGGCTGAAGTAGCAAAGGCAATTACACAAAACTTCAGCATTTTAGTAGCCGGGCCTGAAGTTCAGCTCTAGAGCTGAAGTTTTTTTTTTTAACTCGCGAACTTCAGCTCTAAAGCTGATGTTTGCCAGTTATAAATAAAAACTTCAGCTCTAGAGCTGAAGTTTTATTTTATAAGTTTTTGTTTAGTAACCGGGAAACTTCAGCTCTAGAGCTGAAGTTTGCCAGTTATAAAATAAAAACTTCAGCTTTAGTGCTGAAGTTTTTGTTTAGTAACCCGGAAACTTCAGCTCTAGAGCTTAAGTTTTCAAGTTATAAACTAAAAACTTCAGCTCTAGAGCTTAAGTTTTCCAGTTTTGTTTAGTAACCCGGAAACTTCAGCTCTAGAGCTGAAGTTTTCAAGTTATAAAATAAAAACTTCAGCTCTAGAGCTAAGTTTTCCAGTTAAAAAATAAAAACTTCAGCTAGAGCTGAAGTTTTCCAGTTAAAAAATAAAAACTTCAGCTCTAGAGCTGAAGTTTTTGTTTAGTAACCCGAAAACTTCAGCTCTAGAGCTGAAGTTTTCAAGTTATAAAATAAAAACTTCAGCTCTAGAGCTGAAAGTGCCAGTTATAAAATAAAAACTTCAGCTCTAGAGCTGAAGTTTTTGTTTAGTAACCCGAAAATTTCAGCTCTAGAGCTGAAGTTTGCTAGTTATAAAATAAAAAACTTCAGCTCTAGAGCTGAAGTTTTTGTTTAGTAACCCGGAAACTTCAGCTCTAGAGCTGAAGTTTCTCAGTTATAAAGGGAAGCGAAGTTTTTTAAAAGTGGGTACGGATGCAAACAAAAGACAAAGCGGCTACAAGTTAAAAAGGGGCGCCCAAATAGGGTGCCCCGTGCAAATTTTACATTTAATTTACTAATGTTAATGGCTATAAAACTAATTGGAACATTCAAAAGTCCTAAGTCCAACTTTGAAATAATACCTTAAATGATAAAATTATGAATTTTTTTAAGAAAATATAAAATTACATTACAATAAGTACATTTAATTATTATATATTAAATATATCTAAAATTTCTATATATGTAATGTCGGATTAATTTAGTTTCGGTTTGACTTTCTTTTAGTTAAAACCAGACCAAATCAATTATTGGTCCGATTTTTTTTCCAACATCAAACCAAATCAAACCAAACCATAGTCGGGTTTTTTTCTCGGTTTGACTCGGTTATCGGGTTGGTGCGGTTCGTCTATTTTCTTTTTACACCCCTATAATATGACGAACTTCCAAATTGAAAATTGATTAAAGTAATTATGCATAAAATATAAAGATGCCCTTTATTATATGACGCCTTTTAAGAAAAAATATTCGAGCTTTAACTCAAAATAGTCAATATAACAGTATGTTAAGTGTTTGTTAATGTCGACTTAGCCTAACAAGATATATAGTTTTACGATTGAGAGTCTAAAAGACATCTGTGACCAAAAGTAGTTTAAAAATGGTCAGGAATCGTTTATTTTCAGTCGAAAGTAGAAATCAAGAAATCATTACAATGTTGATGATTACAATGTTATCCCAGATTTTACTGCCTGTGAAATGATACATAATTTTTATCATTCCTGCAACTAACGGTGTCATTGACCCTCTGATATATGTCGAAAAAAATTACAGGCCTTCTGATGTTTAGCTTAAAGTATACATATTTTTATGTATATTGCCTCATATTTTACTTTTCTTTCGTGAATTTGGGATGTTTAAAATGCTATGATTTATATTAATTTGAAGTGTTTACTTGTAGGAATGATTCGGGAGCAATTGGGGGCGAAACGCGCAAATTTAGCTAAAACGAACAAAATCGGGGAAAAATGCCATTTGGGCGCCACAGGCAGCGCCTGGCGCCACCTATGGCGCTGAAAACAGTGTGTGCAATTTGGGCAGCGCCTGGTGGGCGCCTGGCGCCGGGCTGGGGCGCCGTTGACGTGGATTTCGTCCTATTTTTGCCCGGGACACAGGTTTATTCGGCCCTAGACCTATCCAACACGTATAAAAAGAAGACTAAGCCTAATTTTGGGAGGACGCCACTTTAGAGAGATCTAACATACTTTGGAGGAGAATTCACGTGGGGGAACACACACACGTTTGAGGAGGCTTCTAACTAGTTTTTCTTCTCTTCTCTTCCTTTAATTTTATAGTTTATTAGTTCTAGAGTTTTGGGTGCTACATGAATATTGTAGTTTGAAGCTTGAATTGTTCTTATTATTTTATCATTATTGGTTTATTTATTCAATCTTGCGCTTAATTATTTGATTGCTTTGATCACCAATTAAATACTATCTACGAATCTAGGATTGAACTCGGAAGAGGGAATTCTAGATTGCATATAAGATTGAGTAGAGCAAGATCTTAACTCTTAGGGGGAGCGGATTTGCGGTTAGGATAGGAGTATACCTAATCGCTTTGCTTGGTTATTATACGGGAATTATAAATGCGTTCTTGTTAATCCTAATTTCATAGGAATATAGGCGTTAGGTTAGCTTGAATAGGCGAGTTGTACTTTGGGAGAGGCTACGAGCAATATTAACCCTGTCAACCAATCAACCAGATAAATTAATTAGACGATTTAGGTGGAAAACTCAACGGGATTGTTAGCCAACCCATAGCTCTAGAATATTCACTCACATTGAATTCGTCTCTATAATTCACCAACTTGTTTTTCTTTAATCTCTTAGTTTACTACTCTAATTATCTTTAGTTTAAATATTCATACGTTAGGATTCGCTTGAATAGATTAATTGTTTGGTTTAATTTAGTTGATAGTTAATCACAAGTCCCTGTGGGTACGATATTGGAATTATAATCCTATATCACTTGTCGACCCACGTATACTTGAGTGTGCATTAGGGAGCAACAAGTTTTTGGCGCCATTGCCGGGGACTTAGAAATTAACTATTCTACTAGATTGGATTTTTACTTCTTGCCTATTCAAGTTTTATTTTTTTTATTTTAACTTAGTTTAATATTTTATTATCTTTGTGTGATATGGCATCTTGGAATGATAATTGGTCGAATATTGGTTATTCTTATTTTGGTGATCCATGTCCATATTGTGGAGGACCACACTCTTTGAGCAAAATTGTGCATCTCAATCTGATGTGTGAAATTTTTGTAATGTGTGTGGTTGTCAAGGTGGCCATTGGGATGGTTTTTCCTAAATTTTTATTATCCTTCTCAGAGTTCTTTTATTATAATGTTTCTAATAATATTTATGAGTTTTATAGGATCAATGAAGTTGATGATATAGAAAGCATGGCTCGTATTATGGACAATGATGAGGCAAATAGTCGAGCAACAAAGTCTTGATGCTTTAACGATCAAAAGACTCCAGTCTAGAATGGACGAGTTAATGGTCAATTTCCAAGAAGAACCTCAATTCGATGAAGAGAGCGAGTTCCCACCAGAAGATAATTTAGAAGAAACAGATATAGTGAGCCAATCTTGGCTAGAGGAACAAGCTCAACTAATAAAATCTCATGAGTTTCTCCGTGATGGTCTTTCAAATATGACAAGAACAACTGATAGAAGGAAGAACTGATCTTAGCCAAGAAATCGACCAATTTGGCAGCTCTATTCGCGACATGGATGCAAAATTGAGTGCAAATAGTGATGAGCTGTGTGAAGTTGAAAAAAGATCTTCTAGGCCAAATTGAGGAGCTAAGACGAGAATACCAATTATCAGACCATGTTCTTGTGGATGATGCTAAGGTTGAGGCGTCTGATGCCCTACAAACAATTTTTGTGGATACTGCCAGCTTGTGAAGCAAAGAGGAATTCCAACTTATCGACCAAAATATTATAATGATGCCAAGGTTACGAAGAGTGCAAAATTGAGATGTCAAAAATAATGCAATTTTTGAGTTAGAGCGTATTGGAACCTCATTCTAAACACTTTTCAACATTGTATTTGGTTGGTGACATGGGAATTGATCCGGTCAAGCATATGGAGGAGTCAATGGATGAAGAATAAAGTGTTTATATTCTGAAATTTGCCATAAAAAGGAGGCAAAACGACATTCTCACTTAAAGGCCAAGAAGTGCAATATGCGATACCTACTACTTGGGTTCTTTATTTTACACCGCCGCCCTAGGAACGTGACAGAAAAATTGATGCAAAATTGGGGCCGCAATTCATATCTCAAAGTGAAGGAAAAGTAGTGAAAGTGATAGCGTCGTGCCGCGACGTTAAATCAAGCGCTTGTTGGGAGGCAACCCAACCTGTATTTTAATTTATTTAATTTTTTTTTTATATAGTGGTCAAGTTTCGTGTTTTTTTGTTTTGCAGAGTAGGGAAGTCTGAGTACCCGAAGTTGAAGCTGAGGAGCATGTTTGAGCTTAAGTGTGGGGTCGTCCGACCCTTAATATTGAGGATCATGTCCGACTAGGCCCGAGAGGGCCTCAGGAGTATTTCTCACCCTTGTTTTAATATTTTTCTCTGTAATCATGCATCGAGGATTATGCATAATATAAGTGTGGGGTGGGGGAACTACTTTCTGAAGTGTAATTGTATAAAACTAATTTTTTTTAATTTAGTTTTTCTTTTAGAACTCGTAGTAGAAATAGTCTAGGTTTAAAAATTAAAAAAAAACGAAAATTGAAAAAAAAAAATTAGACAAAGTTCAGAACTTTTCCGGATGATGGATCTTTTGGACAATTTTCTTGAGGGATAAAGTCCAGTTAAAAAAATACCAAACAGAATTTTTTTTAGAATAGTAGGTAGTATTCCTTGGTTTTCTTTGGGCACCGGTTCTTTTCCAAGATGTAGCTCGAACCGGGTACTTGATTTATTTTCTTTAGGAGTAGTTTAGGAAGGAACTGAGTCGCTCTGAGATACTCATTGACATGGTTGATGCTGGCACATTAGGCTATGACATACGTGTATTTGGTTTGAATTGTGAAGCCTAAGTGAAGTAAATAGCCTATTTTGTGACGCCTTTTCTCAGTTGTTTGACTCGTATGCCACATTAGTGCATTATTGCTTAAATTTCTCAATTATGTGTGCTTGCTTGAGTTGGGAGTTCAACAGAACCGTCTTGATTGAGTCATTGTGCAACGTGTGTGTGGGATTTGTGATTTTCTGTGCTATCCTGTGTTGTCTTAGAACTTGTCCTGTGTTAATTGAAGCCAAATTGTAAGTTGTGCTAATCTAGGAGATGACGTAGGCATTTTCTTGCTTGATCATAGATATGCTTGTCACATTAAAAATAAAATTTTCCGTTACTAGCCCTTTGACCTATAGACCTTTCTTTTGGCCACCCACATTACAAGCCATACCCCTATTTTGTTCTTAATTTGATATTGATTGAACTTTTACCTCATAAGGTACTTAGTCGCTAAAAGAAGTAAGGTTAGAGATTGGGGAGTAGCTTTTGAGTGGAACTATGAAGGGCCGTTGGTGCACTAAAATTGAAATCAAAAGACACTAGCCAATGAACCTTAATGTAAGGAGTGTGTGAAAAAAAAAAAGAGAAAGGAAAAGAAAAAGTTGAAAGAAAAAAAAAAAATGATAGTAAAAGTATGTAGAAAACACCTCCAATTCTTAATAATTTGTGCTAGTGGGAGTATAGAAGTGCTTGAATGACGTAAGGGCTATGTGCATATGGTTTGTGGCAAGTGAATTGGTTAAAAAGAATATGTGTCTGAGTTATGAGTGTAGTGTAATAAAGTGCTTAGGAGGGTTAGTCATTATTCCTAAATATATCCTACCCGTCCATTAGCCTACATTACAACCTTAAAAGTCATAATGATCCTAGACTTGGCTAGCTTAAATTAGTAGAGATTATACACTACGGGCAAGCTTTAGGTACGACCACCGGATGCATATGAATTCTTTGTGAGAGTTAGCGAATTTTGTTCAATTGTGTGATGTCCTTAATCTATATTCAAAAGCATATTTGAATGTGTGGACCAATTTATATTCACTCTTTTGTTGTTGGTGAGGGCACATGATCTCATGAATGATTGATAATGTTGTAAACTTTCTTGTTGGGTAAGTGCATGAATTGAGGGTGCTTAGTGGTTGCAAGTCGATTTTTGAGGTTGGGTGGTGACGAATAGGTTGTTGGAATTTTATGAATTGAAATATTATACTTGGGTATGCTTAAACGGGAAGAATGTGAATTTTGTGTGTTCATGCTTGTGTGCCGGTATTGATCGTTAGTCAAGGTATAGTGTGTGGTTAAAAGTTAAGGTGCTCCTTTATGATTGAACTTTGTACGTAGTTGGGTTATTAGATTGTCCCATTGCTCGAGACGAGCAAGAGTCTAAGTGTGGGGTGTTTTAGTTTAGCTTAAGTATACATATTTCTATGTATATTGCCTCATATTTTTACTTTTGTTTCGTGAATTTGGGATGTTAAATGCTATGATTTATATTATTTGAAGTGTTTTTACTTGTAGGAATAATTCGGGAGCAATTGGGGGCGAAACGCGCAAGATTTGAGCTAAAACGAACAAAATCGGGAAAAATGCCATTTGGGCGCCACAGGCAGCGCCTGGCGCCACCTATGGCGCTGAAAACAGTGTGTGCAATTTGGGCAGCGCCCTGGTAGGCACCTGGCGCCGGGCTGGGCGCCGTTGACGTGGATTTCGTCCTATTTTTGCCCGGGACATGGTTTATTCGGCCTAGACCTATCCAACACGTATAAAAGGAAGACTAAGCCTAATTTTGGGAGGAGGACGCCACTTTAGAGGGATCTAACATACTTTGGAGGAGAATTCATGTGGGGGAACACACACCACGTTTGGAGGAGGCTTCTAACTAGTTTTTCTTCTCTTCTCTTCCTTTAATTTTATAGTTTATTAGTTCTTGAGTTTTGGGTGCTACATGAACGTTGTAGTTTGAAGCTTGAATTGTTCTTATTATTTTATCATATTGGTTTATTTATTCAATCTTGCGCTTAATTATTGATTTGCTAGATCACCAATTAAATACTATCTACGAATCTAGGATTGAACTCGGGAGAGGGATTCTAGATTGCATATAAGATTGAGTAGAGCAAGATCTTAACTCTTAGGGGGAGCGGATTTGCGGTTAGGATAGGAGTATACCTAATCGCTTTGCTTGGTTATTATACGGGAATTATAAATGCGTTCTTGTTAATCCTAATTTCATAGGAATATAGGCGTTAGGTTAGATTGAATAGGCGAGTTGTACTTTGGGAGAAGGCTACGAGCTATATTAACCCTGTCAACCAATCAACCAGATAAATTAATTAGACGATTTAGATGGAAAACTCAATGGGATTGTTAGCCAACCCATAGCTCTAGAAATTCACTCACATTGAATTCGTCTCTATAATTCACCAACTTGTTTTCTTTTAATCTCTTAGTTTACTACTCTAGATTATCTTTAGTTAAATATTCATACGTTAGGATTCGCTTGAATAGATTAATTGTTTGGTTTAATTTAGTTGATAGTTAATCACAAGTCCCTGTGGGTACGATATCTGGACTTACAATCTTATTACTTGTCGACCACGTATACTTGCGTGTGCCTTAGGAGCAACACCTTCCTCCACCATCAATTTTTACCTGCATCTGTATTGATATTTTGTGTCCCTGGCCCCTCCACACAGGTAATTTATAACTAAAAACTCATTTTTTATTGGTTGAGATTCGGTGCAAGCTCAACATCACATCACCGTAGCTGATAATATAAGAGTCTTAGAGTCAAATAGTATTGGTAACCAACTACTCTTGTACAATAGAGGAGCCAAGATTTTTACTAAGAATATTCAAAATATAAAAAATACACATATGAAAAAACTAAGAGATTCAACATATTAGTAATTATGTTTATTAAGTAAATTTCAGCGAAGAGGTGTCTATTAATTTTCGTAGAGAAATGTTTGATTATATATATGAAATCGCTTTCATTGGAAAGCATATCAGCGATGCCATAAGTCAAACAAGTAGTCCTTCACTGCACTCACTCACTGGAGAGTGAGTAGTATATCCTTATGGAGACGTGAGTAGTATTATAAGGTCTATAATCATTATTCGTAATCAAATGTGTGGATCTATCGCGGGCGAGAATAAGATAAGAAAAAGCAAAGCGCTCTTTTGCTTTCCCATGTTTCTAACTAAAGACTACCCTCTTTCTGGCTGAATATTACTACATTTTGGTCAACATAATTTAGTACTTCAATATTGCTGAATGTTCAGTGAAGTGAGCGTAGCTCTCAATTCATCTCCTCAGACAACTCATCATTTATTAATTAGCATGAGAAATGTCATTTTGAAACCAAATTCCAGGCAATAAAAAACATAGAATGCCATAACTAGCATCACATTTCCATATAGCTGACGTTAATTTATTTCCACTTCTTGACACTTACATTACTTGAAAAGTCAAGTCTACTTTAATTTTCTGCTATAAGATTTTATTTTAGGTTTTATTCAGTAAACTATGCGATAATTTCTCTCACAGTAGATCTTTATGCCCCAATGAGATAAGCATCAGGTCCTTGAAATTTTTGACAGCAAAATCTTGATGATGAGGCTCAGGAACTTCATCACTTGCCTTTTCAAATTCACAGCACCACTTCACAAACTTCCATCTCCCTTTTGAAGATACATGAGGCTGCCCTTTAAACTCTTGTAGTTATTCATGGTTTCCCATCAATAACTGAGTACACCACTGTCTATATTTCCCTTCATCAACTGACTCAATTTTCTCTTTTGCGAACGTAACAATTGGCGATCCTGTAGCAGACAAAAGCACAGTGTTAACGTCTCATATCGATCAGTTTTAATCTTCATAGATAACAGCTCAACAACAACAAACTCAGTGCAATTCCACGAGTGGGGTGCGATGAGGGTAATGAGTACCCAGATCTTACCCCTACCTTGTGAAGGTAGAGAGACTATTTCCGATAGATTCTCAGCTCGTGAAAATAAAGCGACAAAAAATAGCAACTACAAGTAATAGGGTAACGGAAGCGACTGACACACATGTAATATAAAGAACCAGGAATAGACAGATAACAGTTCAATAAAAGTGAAATTAGTGACCTAGAAAATAAGACAGCTATTCTACGGCAATAGATTAAATTACACCAAGATATATAATCCATGAAGTAGCTTGTTACTGTTTACCTTCACCATACTTGATCAAATAACGAACTGAACCAACAGACTTTGCCATCACCTTCAACAACTTCAATGCTCTTGTATTGATCAGGAAAAGCCTTAGGGAAAGATTCGTTTGAGTCCCTAATGCATCTCTCT
>NC_032000.1:21390762-21423420 GCF_001879085.1 Nicotiana attenuata | reverse complement strand
TTTTATGACAAAATAATGAATCCTAGGACTAAAAACTTCAGTCTATTTTAGTGACTGAAGTTTTTACAAATGAACTAATAACTTCAGCATCTTATTCAAGGACAAAAAACTTCAACGTATTGCATTTGCTACTTTAGGCCCATCTACTAGAATGCTGAAGTTTTGCATGATTGCCTTTGCTACTTCAGCCCCGTATGCTGAAGTTACGCGAAAAAGTGGGTACGCTTGCAATTTCTTTTTAAAGCGGGCACAAGTTAAAACGTGACCCAAAAAGCGGGTATAGATGCAAATCCCTAGTATTTTGAGCAAGAAGCACTTTCTTTATTCCGGAAAACAAAAGGTACTTATAACGATACGGGGCATTTGCATCTATACCCGCTTTTGTGCCACATTTTAACCTGTGCCCGTTTTGCAAAAAAAATTGCAAGCGTACCCGCTTTTTTCGCATAACTTCAGCACACGGGGCTAAAGTAGCAAAGGCAATCACACAAAACTTCAGCATTTTAGTAGCCGGGCCTGAAGTTCAGCTCTAGAGCTGAAGTTTTTGTTTTGTAACTCGCGAACTTCAGCTCTAGAGCTGAAGTTTTATTTTATAAGTTTTGTTTAGTAACCGGGCTGAAGTTTGCCAGTTATAAAATAAAAACTTCAGCTCTAGAGCTGAAGTTTGCCAGTTATAAAATAAAAACTTCAGCTCTAGAGCTGAAGTTTTATTTTATTAGTTTTTGTTTAGTAACCCGAAAACTTCAGCTCTAGAGCTGAAGTTTTCAAGTTATAAAATAAAAACTTCAGCTCTAGAGCTGAAGTGCCAGTTATAAAATAAAAACTTCAGCTCTAGAGCTGAAGTTTTTGTTTAGTAACCCGAAAATTTCAGCTCTAGAGTTGAAGTTTTCAAGTTATAAAATAAAAACTTCAGCTCTAGAGCTGAAGTTTGCCAGTTATCTAGAGCTGAAGTTTTTGTTTAGTAACCCGAAAATTTCAGCTCTAGAGCTGAAGTTTGCTAGTTATAAAATAAAAACTTCAACTCTAGAGCTGAAGTTTTTGTTTAGTAACCCGGAAACTTCAGCTCTAGAGCTGAAGTTTCTCAGTTATAAAGGGAAGCTGAAGTTTTTTAAAAAGTGGGTACGGATGCAAACAAAAAGACAAAGCGGCTACAAGTTAAAAAGGGGCGCCCAAATAGGGTGCCCCGTGCAAATTTTACATTTAATTTACTAATGTTAATGGCTATAAAACTAATTGGAACATTCAAAAGTCCTAAGTCCAACTTTGAAATAATACCTTAAATGATAAAATTATGAATTTTTTTAAGAAATATTTATAAATTACATTACAATAAGTACATTTAATTATTTATATATTAAATATATCTAAAATTTCTATATATGTAATGTCGGATTAATTTAGTTTCGGTTTGACTTTCTTTAGTTAAAACCAGACCAAATCAATTATGGTCCGATTTTTTTTCCAACATCAAACCAAATCAAACCAAACCATAGTCGGGTTTTTTTTCTCGGTTTGACTCGGTTATCGGGTTGGTGCGGTTCGTCTATTTTCTTTTTTACACCCCTATAATATGACGAACTTCCAAATTGAAAATTGATTAAAGTAATTATGCATAAAATATAAAGATGCCCTTATTATATGACGCCTTTTAAGAAAAAATATTCGAGCTTTAACTCAAAATAGTCAATATAACAGTATGTTAAGTGTTTGTTAATGTCGACTTAGCCTAACAAGATATATAGTTTTACGATTGAGAGTCTAAAAGACATCTGTGACCAAAAGTAGTTTAAAAATGGTCAGGAATCGTTGATAGTTCAGTCGAAAGTAGAAATCAAGAAATCATTACAATGTTGATGATTACAATGTTATCCCAGATTTTACTGCCTGTGAAATGATACATAATTTTTATCATTCCTGCAACTAACGGTGTCATTGACCCTCTGATATATGTCGAAAAAAATTACAGGCCTTCTGATGTTTAGCTTAAAGTATACATATTTTTATGTATATTGCCTCATATTTTACTTTTCTTTCGTGAATTTGGGATGTTAAATGCTATGATTTATATTAATTTGAAGTGTTTTTACTTGTAGGAATGATTCGGGAGCAATTGGGGGCGAAACGCGCAAGATTTGAGCTAAAACGAACAAAATCGGGAAAAATGCCATTTGGGCGCCACAGGCAGCGCCTGGCGCCACCTATGGCGCTGAAAACAGTGTGTGCAATTTGGGCAGCGCCCTGGTGGGCGCCTGGCGCCGGGCTGGGCGCCGTTGACGTGGATTTCGTCCTATTTTGCCCGGGACAAGGTTTATTCGGCCCTAGACCTATCCAACACGTATAAAAAGAAGACTAAGCCTAATTTTGGGAGGACGCCACTTTAGAGAGATCTAACATACTTTGGAGGAGAATTCACGTGGGGGAACACACACCACGTTTGGAGGAGGCTTCTAACTAGTTTTTCTTCTCTTCTCTTCCTTTAATTTTATAGTTTATTAGTTCTAGAGTTTTGGGTGCTACATGAATATTGTAGTTTGAAGCTTGAATTGTTCTTATTATTTTATCATATTGGTTTATTTATTCAATCTTGCGCTTAATTATTTGATTGCTTGATCACCAATTAAATACTATCTACGAATCTAGGATTGAACTCGGAAGAGGGAATTCTAGATTGCATATAAGATTGAGTAGAGCAAGATCTTAACTCTTAGGGGGAGCGGATTTGCGGTTAGGATAGGAGTATACCTAATCGCTTTGCTTGGTTATTATACGGGAATTATAAATGCGTTCTTGTTAATCCTAATTTCATAGGAATATAGGCGTTAGGTTAGCTTGAATAGGCGAGTTGTACTTTGGGAGAAGGCTACGAGCAATATTAACCCTGTCAACCAATCAACCAGATAAATTAATTAGACGATTTAGGTGGAAAACTCAACGGGATTGTTAGCCAACCCATAGCTCTAGAATATTCACTCACATTGAATTCGTCTCTATAATTCACCAACTTGTTTTCTTTAATCTCTTAGTTTACTACTCTAGATTATCTTTAGTTAAATATTCATACGTTAGGATTCGCTTGAATAGATTAATTGTTTGGTTTAATTTAGTTGATAGTTAATCACAAGTCCCTGTGGGTACGATATTTGGAATTATAATCCTATATCACTTGTCGACCACGTATACTTGAGTGTGCATTAGGGAGCAACAAGTTTTTGGCGCCATTGCCGGGGACTTAGAAATTAACTATTCTACTAGATTGGATTTTTACTTCTTGCCTATTCAAGTTTTTATTTTTTTATTTTTAACTTAGTTTAATATTTTATTATCTTTGTTGATATGGCATCTTGGAATGATAATTGGTCGAATATTGGTTATTCTTATTTTGGTGATCCATGTCCATATTGTGGAGGACCACACTTTGAGCAAAATTGTGCATCTCAATCTGATGTGTGAAATTTTTGTAATGTGTGTGGTTGTCAAGGTGGCCATTGGGATGGTTGTCCTAAATTTTTATTATCCTTCTCAGAGTTCTTATTATAATGTTTCTAATAATATTTATGAGTTTTATAGGATCAATGAAGTTGATGATATAGAAAGCATGGCTCGTATTATGGACATGATGAGGCAAATAGTCGAGCAACAAAGTCTTGATGCTTTAACGATCAAAAGACTCCAGTCTAGAATGGACGAGTTAATGGTCAATTTCCAAGAAGAACCTCAATTCGATGAAGAGAGCGAGTTCCCACCAGAAGATAATTTAGAAGAAACAGATATAGTGAGCCAATCTTGGCTAGAGGAACAAGCTCAACTAATAAAATCTCATGAGTTTCTCCGTGATGGTCTTTCAAATATGACAGAACAACTGATAGAAGGAAGAACTGATCTTAGCCAAGAAATCGACCAATTTGGCAGCTCTATTCGCGACATGGATGCAAAATTGAGTGCAAATAGTGATGAGCTGTGTGAAGTTGAAAAAGATCTTCTAGGCCAAATTGAGGAGCTAAGACGAGAATACCAATTATCAGACCATGTTCTTGTGGATGATGCTAAGGTTGAGGCGTCTGATGCCCTACAAACAATTTTTGTGGATACTGGCCAGCTTGTGAAGCAGAAAGAGGAATTCCAACTATTCGACCAAAATATTATTAATGATGCCAAGGTTGACGAAGAGTGCAAAATTGAGGATGTCAAAAATAATGCAATTTTGGAGTTAGAGCGTATTGGACCTCATTCTAAACACTTTTCAACATTGTATTTGGTTGGTGACATGGGAATTGATCCGGTCAAGCATATGGAGGAGTCAATGGATGAAGAATAAAGTGTTTATATTCTGAAATTTGCCATAAAAAGGAGGCAAAACGACATTCCTCACTTAAAGGCCAAGAAGTGCAATATGCGATACCTACTACTTGGGTTCTTTATTTTTACACCGCCGCCCTAGGAACGTGACAGAAAAATTGATGCAAAATTGGGGCCGCAATTCATATCTTCAAAGTGGAAGGAAAAGTAGTGAAAGTGATAGCGTCGTGCCGCGACGTTAAATCAAGCGCTTGTTGGGAGGCAACCCAACCTGTATTTTAATTTTTTAATTTTTTTTTATATAGTGTCAAGTTTCGTGTTGTTTTTGTTTTGCAGAGTAGGGGAAGTCTGAGTACCCGAAGTTGAAGCTGAGGAGCATGTTTGAGCTTAAGTGTGGGGTCGTCCCGACCCTTAATATTGAGGATCATGTCCGAGCTAGGCCCGAGAGGGCCTCAGGGAGTATTTCTCACCCTTGTTTTAATATTTTTCTCTGTAATCATGCATCGAGGATTATGCATAATATAAGTGTGGGGTGGGGGAACTACTTTCTGAAGTGTAATTGTATAAAACTAATTTTTTTTAATTTAGTTTTTCTTTTAGAACTCGTAGTAGACATAGTCTAGGTTTAAAAATTAAAAAAAACGAAAATTGAAAAAAAAAAATTAGACAAAGTTCAGACTTTTCCGGATGATGGATCTTTTGGACAATTTTCTTGAGGGATAAAGTCCGATTAAAAAAATACCAAACAGAATTTTTTTTAGAATAGTTAGGTAGTATTCCTTGGTTTTTCTTTGGGCACCGGTTCTTTTCCAAGGATGTAGCTCGAACCGGGTACTTGATTTATTTTCTTTAGGAGTAGTTTAGGAAGGAACTGAGTCGCTCTGAGATACTCATTGACATGGTTGATGCTGGCACATTAGGCTATGACATACCGTGTATTTGGTTTGAATTGTGAAGCCTAAGTGAAGTAAATAGCCTATTTTGTGACGCCTTTTCTCAGTTGTTTGACTCGTATGCCACATAGTGCATTATTGCTTAAATTTCTCAATTATGTGTGCTTGCTTGAGTTGGGAGTTCAACAGAACCGTCTTGATTGAGTCATGTGCAACGTGTGTGTGAGGATTTGTGATTTTCTGTGCTATCCTGTGTTGTCTAGAACTTGTCCCGTGTGTTAATTGAAGCCAAATTGTAAGTTGTGCTAATCTAGGAGATGACGTAGGCATTTTCTTGCTTGATCATAGATATGCTTGTCACATAAAAATAAAATTTTCCGTTACTAGCCCTTTGAGCCTATAGACCTTTCTTTTGGCACCCACATTACAAGCCATACCCCTATTTTGTTCTTAATTTGATATTGATTGAACTTTTACCTCATAAGGTACTTAGTCGCTAAAAGAAGTAAGGTTAGAGATTGGGGAGTAGCTTTTGAGTGGAACCATGGAAGGGCCCGTTGGTGCACTAAAATTGAAATCAAAAGACACTAGCCAATGAACCTTAATGTAAGGAGTGTGTGAAAAAAAAAAAAGAGAAAGGAAAAGAAAAGTTGAAAGAAAAGAAAAAAATGATAGTAAAAGTATGTAGAAAACACCTCCAATTCTTAATAATTTGTGCTAGTGGGAGTATAGAAGTGCTTGAATGAACGTAAGGGCTATGTGCATATGGTTTGTGGCAAGTGAATTGGTTAAAAAGAATATGTGTCTGAGTTATGAGTGTAGTGTAATAAAGTGCTTAGGAGGGTTAGTCATTATTCCTAAATATATCCTACCCGTCCATTAGCCTACATTACAACCTTAAAAGTCATAATTGATCCTAGACTTGGCTAGCTTAAATTAGTAGAGATATACACTACGGGCAAGCTTATGGTACGACCACGGGATGCATATGAATTCTTTGTGAGAGTTAGCGAATTTTGTTCAATTGTGTGATGTCCTTAATCTATATTCAAAAGCATATTTGAATGTGTGGACCAATTTATATTCACTCTTTTGTTTGTTGGTGAGGGCACATGATCTCATGAATGATTGATAATGTTGTAAACTTTCTTGTTGGGTAAGTGCATGAATTGAGGGTGCTTAGTGGTTGCAAGTCGATTTTTGAGGTTGGGTGGTGACGAATAGGTTGTTGGAATTTATTGAATTGAAATATTATACTTGGGTATGCTTAAACGGGAAGAATGTGAATTTTTGTGTGTTCATGCTTGTGTGCCGGTATTGATCGTAGTCAAGGGTATAGTGTGTGGTTAAAAGTTAAGGTGCTCCTTTATGATTGAACTTTGTACGTAGTTGGGGGTTTATTAGATTGTCCCATTGCTCGAGGACGAGCAAGAGTCTAAGTGTGGGGTGTTTATGTTTAGCTTAAAGTATACATATTTCTATGTATATTGCCTCATATTTTACTTTTGTTTCGTGAATTTGGGATGTTAAATGCTATGATTTATATTATTTGAAGTGTTTTTACTTGTAGGAATAATTCGGGAGCAATTGGGGGCGAAACGCGCAAGATTTGAGCTAAAACGAACAAAATCGGGAAAAATGCCATTTGGGCGCCACAGGCAGCGCCTGGCGCCACCTGTGGCGCTGAAAACAATGTGTGCAATTTGGGCAGCGCCCTGGTAGGCACCTGGCGCCGGGCTGGGCGCCGTTGACGTGGATTTCGTCCTATTTTGCCCGGGACATGGTTTATTCGGCCCTAGACCTATCCAACACGTATAAAAGGAAGACTAAGCCTAATTTTGGGAGGAGGACGCCACTTTAGAGGGATCTAACATACTTTGGAGGAGAATTCATGTGGGGGAACACACACCACGTTTGGAGGAGGCTTCTAACTAGTTTTTCTTCTCTTCTCTTCCTTTAATTTTATAGTTTATTAGTTCTAGAGTTTTGGGTGCTACATGAACGTTGTAGTTTGAAGCTTGAATTGTTCTTATTATTTTATCATATTGGTTTATTTATTCAATCTTGCGCTTAATTATTTGATTGCTAGATCACCAATTAAATACTATCTACGAATCTAGGATTGAACTCGGGAGAGGGAATTCTAGATTGCATATAAGATTGAGTAGAGCAAGATCTTAACTCTTAGGGGGAGCGGATTTGCGGTTAGGATAGGAGTATACCTAATCGCTTTGCTTGGTTATTATACGGGAATTATAAATGCGTTCTTGTTAATCCTAATTTCATAGGAATATAGGCGTTAGGTTAGATTGAATAGGCGAGTTGTACTTTGGGAGAAGGCTACGAGCTATATTAACCCTGTCAACCAATCAACCAGATAAATTAATTAGACGATTTAGGTGGAAAACTCAATGGGATTGTTAGCCAACCCATAGCTCTAGAATATTCACTCACATTGAATTCGTCTCTATAATTCACCAACTTGTTTTCTTTAATCTCTTAGTTTACTACTCTAGATTATCTTTAGTTAAATATTCATACGTTAGGATTCGCTTGAATAGATTAATTGTTTGGTTTAATTTAGTTGATAGTTAATCACAAGTCCCTGTGGGTACGATATCTGGACTTACAATCCTATATTACTTGTCGACCACGTATACTTGCGTGTGCGTTAGGGAGCAACACCTTCCTCCACCATCAATTTTTACCTGCATCTGTATTGATATTTTGTGTCCCCTGGCCCCTCCACACAGGTAATTTATAACTAAAAACTCATTTTTTATTGGTTGAGATTCGGTGCAAGCTCAACATCACATCCACGTAGCTGATAATATAAGAGTCTTAGAGTCAAATAGTATTGGTAACCAACTACTCTTGTACAATAGAGGAGCCAAGATTTTTACTAAGAATATTCAAAATATAAAAAATACACATATGAAAAAACTAAGAGATTCAACATATAGTAATTATGTTTATTAAGTAAATTTCAGCGAAGAGGTGTCTATTAATTTTCGTAGAGAAATGTTTGATTATATATGAAATCGCTTTCATTGGAAAGCATATCAGCGATGCCATAAGTCAAACAAGTAGTCCTTCACTGCACTCACTCACTGGAGAGTGAGTAGTATATCCTTATGGAGAGTGAGTAGTATATAAGGTCTTATATCATTATTCGTAGTCAATGTGTGGATCTATCGGGGCGAGAATAAGATAAGAAAAAGCAAAGCGCTCTTTTGCTTTCCCATGTTTCTAACTAAAGACTACCCTCTTTCTG
Source organism: Nicotiana attenuata (assembly GCF_001879085.1). Classification (NCBI taxonomy): domain Eukaryota; kingdom Viridiplantae; phylum Streptophyta; class Magnoliopsida; order Solanales; family Solanaceae; genus Nicotiana; species Nicotiana attenuata. Next base: position 21,414,957 of record NC_032000.1, on the reverse strand, counting down.
GCTGAATATTACTACATTTTGGTCAACATAATTTAGTACTCAATATTGCTGAATGTTCAGTGAAGTGAGCGTAGCTCTCAATTCATCTCCTCAGACAACTCATCATTTATTAATTAGCATGAGAAATGTCATTTTGAAACCAAATTCCAGGCAAATAAAAACATAGAATGCCATAACTAGCATCACATTTCCATATAGCTGACGTTAATTTATTTCCATTCTTGACACTTACATTACTTGAAAAGTCAAGTCTACTTATATTTTCTGCTAGATAAGATTTTATTTTAGGTTTTATTCAGTAAACTATGCGATAATTTCTCTCACAGTAGATCTTTATGCCCCAATGAGATAAGCATCAAGGTCCTTGAAATTTTTGACAGCAAAATCTTTGATGAGTTGAGGCTCAGGAACTTCATCACTTGCCTTTTCAAATTCACAGCACCACTTCACCAAACTTCCATCTCCCTTTGAAGATACAGTGAGGCTGCCCTTAAAACTCTTGTAGTATTTCATGGTTTCCCCATCAATAACTGAGTACACCACTGTCTTATTTCCCTCATCAACTGACTCAATTTTCTCTTTTGCGAACGTAACCAATGGCGATCCTGTAGCAGACAAAAGCACAGTGTTAACGTCTCATATCGATCAGTTTAATCTTCATAGATAACAGCTCAACAACAACAAACTCAGTGCAATTCCACGAGTGGGGTGCGATGAGGGTAATGAGTACCCAGATCTTACCCCTACCTTGTGAAGGTAGAGAGACTATTTCCGATAGATTCTCAGCTCGTGAAAATAAAGCGACAAAAAATAGCAACTACAAGGTAATAGGGTAACGGAAGCGACTGACACACATGTAATAATAAAGAACCAGGAATAAGACAGATAACAGTTCATAAAAGTGAAATTAGTGACCTAGAAAATAAGACAGCTTATCTACGGCAATAGATTAAATTACACCAAGATATATAATCCATGAAGTAGCTTGTTACTGTTTACCTTCACCATACTTGATCAAACGAACTGAACCAACAGACTTGCCATCACCTTCAACAACTTCAATGCTCTTGTATTGATCAGGAAAAGCCTTAGGGAAGAGATTCGTTGAGTCCCTAATGCTATTCCAGAATTTGTCTGCTGGAGTTTTCACCTCAACTTCAACATCAATCTTTCCTTTGGATGCCATTTTTCAACAACAAAAGCAGAATATAAGAACTTTGTAAATAAATAATTGAGAGAGACTATTGAGTATTGATTAATAGGATGGAGCAAAAGTAGTTTCAGAATCAGTTACATATATAGTGAGTGATCTGTCGGTGAATATTGTCTTTTTTTCATTTAAATCTAACTACCTTCTGCACTTCTGCTACCTGTATTACTCCTTGGTTAATTACAAATATATGAATGCAGTTGAATGTTAAATGCATTTACGGTGAAGTTGTAAGACGTAGTTGGTGAATGCATTAAACATGATCTCAGTATATTGAAGATGACGATATATTTGTACTACTAATTTAAAAAAAATCACTTTGATTCTTGTTTGTACTATACATGAAGAAATAAATACAATACATGGTTCAACGGTTGATTTTTTTTCCTTCTGCTTTGTTAGGTTATACTACTTCCGGTCCTTATCTACGACTACTAGTATCTCTTTTAGCTAACTAAGTTTGTTCCACATTATTTGTTATTGGCCTCTTTTTTTTTTTTTTATCAATTGGCCACCTTGCTGCTTTAAGAAGACGTATAGTCATTAATTTTTCATTTAAAGAAATTTTGTCAATTATCTCTTAAAATGTGCCAAAACTTTTGTTGGGTGTGCGAACAAAGAGCAAGTTTGGATGGGCTTAATTTAAGTGGCTTTTAAGCCATAAGTTAGGAATTCTAACTTTTGGCTTTTGGCTTGTTTTTGTCATTTTAACTTAAAAATAAGTGCTTAAAAGCATTTTTTTTACTCTATCCAAACACTACAAAAAGGCTTAAAAGTTATTTTGGCTTAAAAGCACTTAAATAAGCCAATCCAAATGGGCACAAAGTCGCACATTGGTAGCTAAAAAGATTGGGAGTCTACATATAAGGTGTAGGGATCTCTTAATGGTGTGAGGCCTTTTGGGGAAAATCGTGCAGGTTTGGTCCAAAGCGGACAATATCACACCATGTTAAGAGTATCTTTGGGCTAGTTTAGCCTAACAACTTTAAATGCCAGATAAAAATGTTCGGATGTAGTATTGCTTTCTGGGGCGTCAATGGCTGCAATTGATGAATTTTCTAAAGTTAGTGTCTTTGGGTGGATGCTGGTTAGAACTTTATTATATATAGGCCAATTCAATGGGTGGCAAGTTGTTGTTAATGATGCCGAAGAAGCAGTTGCAGGTTATTGCCAGTAAATGAGTAGAATTTTGCAGTTGGAAAGTGTTTTTTTTTTTTTGAGAAATTTATCAAGAAAATCAGTATCTTAATTTGATCTAATGCTCACAAGTCACAAGAATTGTTTGAAGTCCCATTAGGATGTAATTCACAGGTAAAAATTAGTTTACATATTACAACATTTTACACTATAAATATTTTCACTAGAAACTGTTTTACCGGCAATAATGGTGTCCATTTTTCTTTTTCTGACTTTGCTGATGTGTATTTCTTTTATAGGTTTGATTTACCATGTGACAAGAGAGTGAGCTCACGCAGTTCTGTTAATTTGGTACTACCAGTTTTTTGTTTAATAGTCACTTATAAGGTATAGTTAGAGTGTTCAATAGATACTAGTTTAAGTCAAGGTGGCTAAATGAAAAATGAAGTTAAGTTTAAGGCGCGTTTATGTAGTTGGCCTTTGTTTTTATTTTAGAAAGTTGTGCAAATATAACCTTTGAAAAATTACTTTTTTTAGATAGCATTAGACTCGAGTCTAATGTTTGCTCAACATTGTGGACAAAATATTAGATTGTGATCTAATATTTGTAATAACTTTCAAATTTTAGATTGTGATCTAATATTTGTAATAACTTTCAAATTTTAGATTGTGATCTAGCGTTTTCTTATAAGATTTTCAGTTTGTTAAAAAAGAAAAAGAAAAAAAAACCGTGTCCTAAAAGATCCATAAGTTACAAGTAAAATTAAAAGAAAGCCATCTACTAAGTAACTGATACAAAAAAAAACAGTTGGTAAAAATTTCTCAATTTCAGATTATTATATCGACCATTGACCTCAACATTAAACCACGGGATTTCAAGTTTTGGTTGTGTTTTGCGCGGTAGATTTTTTTTTTTTTTCCTAAAAGCTCTTTTTAATGATATTAATGTACCTTTAGTAGTTAGCTCGAAAAATATTTACTCCAAAAAGTGAGAAATTGATTTCTATCACTTGTTAGCAGAAGTTAATTTCCTTTACAAATACCAAAACTCTTATTTCATGTTACTTGATTCAATCAAAATTTAAAGCATGCTCGTGCACAATTAAATTTTTTAAAATATGTTTCCGAATAATTGAAAAATCCAAATGTATACTCACCTTCCACCGTATTAACCAAATCAAACCGACTTTTATACGGTGGAAATTATTTTTCTTCTTCTTCTTCTTCACGGTAGAAATCATCAGTGTAAGATGAAAGATTAACGATGAAAGTCTTTTATGCACGGAAAGATGAAGTGAGAATAGCACATGTTAGCCAGTTTTCAGACTGGTAATCGAAAAATAGCCACTGTTTGTAAATTTATTAAAAAAAAAGTCATTATTTTGCTGAAACACAGTAAATTCCAGCATAATATGTGAGATTATGGAGCTCTTGCTTATAAACTTCCAGCATATTATGTTGGAACTCCAGCACACAGAAAGTTCCAGCATAATATGTGAGATTATGGAGCTCCTGCATATAAATTTCCCGCATATTATGTTGTAACCAGGGGCAGATTTATATGGACCCGAGCGGTGTCACGGGACACCGCTTCGTCGAAAAATTATACTACAAATGTATATAAAAATAATAAATAAAACAGAAATTCAAGATAAAATCATTAAAAGTGACACCACTTGCATCAAAATAGCTCAATAGTCTAGTGGTTGATAGTTTTAAGTTTGAAGTGAGAGGTCTTGGGTTCAAACTCCTTTGGCTCCACAAATTTTTGTTTGCCTGTTACAGGCCTATTGCTAAAAATAGTGACACCGCTTGTGAAAAATCTTGCGTATACATTATAAAATTCCAGCATATTATGTTGGAACCCTAGCAATTATGCTGGAATATTTTCTAATTTTTAAGGGTGTTTTTGTCATATTTTATCTTTATATGAAAAAAGTGGATAAATTCAATTATTTTTGAAACTATAATTATTTTTCAATTATCAGTTGTAAATCTAATTATTTTTTATTTTTTCTCAAAGATGAACATATAGCATATATGATAAATTTCAAACGTTAAGAATATATTTTTCCCAATTATGGAAAAAAGTAAATTTGTAATTACGACATTTTAGTCATTAAAAGTTAAATTTGTCCCAATTTCTTCTTGAAAAAAAAAAGTATACTTCCAAACCGGGGCTCCATATTAGAAAACCATAGCGAACAACTCCATTCCTATCCAGCTATCCTGTCTCCCCAAAGGATAAGAGAAAACGCTCTATCTTCTCCTTTTGTTTCTTCATCAAAATTTCAAGAATGGCACAAGCACTCGCAACTCCTGTACTACCTTCGCTCTCCCTTATCTGCAACACCTCTGCCATCTCCAAGTACAATTCTCTCTCTTTCTCAACTCCCACATCTTTTCCCAAGGTAGATTTCACTCCCTTTTCTTTTCTTGAATTTTTTTCCAGTAACCAAACATGGGTTTTTGCTAAAGTTTGCACTGTTTTACCTTTTTGGAGTTATAATTGAAATGGGTTTTCTTTATTTCACCACCCTTCATCACTTACTTACGTGAACTTCATTCCCTTTTCTTTTCTTGAAATTTCTCAGTAAACCAAACATGGGTTTCTGCCGAAGTTACCATTTTTTGAACTTCTTGAGCTTGAATTGAACTGGGTTTGCTAAATTTTCCATTTCTGAGACCATTTTGTGTTGGAATTGATTTGGGTTTGCTGACTTTTCCATTATTTTAGTTTTTTGAGTTGGAATTCAATTGGGTTTTTGCTGAATTTTCCATTTTTTCAGTTTTTTTTTATTGGAATTGAATTGTTTTATAACTTCTTTTTTTTGAGTTGGAAGTGAAATGATGTTTGTGTGTAGATTGGAGGTTTGAGTATAAAGTGTGTGCGTGTGGGAGGAGTGGAGATACCAAACAACAAAAGAGTAGAGTTTGCCTTGCAATACATTCATGGGATTGGCCGCACCAGTGCACGCCAGATTCTGGTAGACCTTCAAATTGAGAACAAGATTATGAAGGACTTTTCTGAAGAGGAGCTTATCACTCTCCGTGATGAAGTCTCCAAATACATGATCGAAGGCGACCTTGTGAGTTTCCTTGCTCTTATTTTAAATTGTTTGTTTGTTTTCATGGCAATGTGATTAAGCTAAATGAAACTTATATGCTTAGGTAATTCGATTTGGTTTCTCTATTTCATGTTACCTTGGTGTGGTTGAGGTTCTTGATACTTTGTAGTGTCGCTTGTTTCATTGTGCCATTTGGTTTTTAGGTAATACAATTTAATTGAGCCACAAGAATGTTTCACTAGAGGGGTATCTTGAACCAATCCTTTAATCCGATTTTTATATGTGAAGTAGCATACTGAAGCTGAAAACGATATCTTAAAATTATTTTCATCAGACCAAGTATTGTAGCCATCGTACTTTTAATTGGAGTACGCGTTTTGGTTTTGACTGCGGTTTCTCAATACTTTGTGCCTTAAAGTTTGGCAAACCTTTTCATGGAGTCAGAACTTTACTTCAAGGGGGTTTTCATTTTTTTCGCCCAAATTTTAAAATGTCGTGTTGTTTATTGGAACTGACAACCATATTTTAACTCAAACTAACATTTTGTAGAGAAGTGTCCACTAATCCCCTAAAAATATATAAAGGAGCAGTTGCTGGGAATTAGCTAATTTCTAACTTTGCGCAAACTCACTTAGAGGATGACTCAATTCAATCTTCGTTCTCCATAGCCTCAACCAAATAACGGGACTTTATGATTTTCTGTTAAGACGCCAATTAGTACAAAAAAATGGCCACATAATTAGTAAAGAATGGATATCTAGTAACTTGCTTTCTTATTGTCCAATAATTGTTTGCTTCAATGGCTCACATGTTTTAAACTTTAGTTCATTTAGTAATGCCTCCCTGTAGTTAATGGAAGAATAAATGCTAAAACACGAAAAACCAAAGAAATCTTATGTACATGATCTTTTTCTTAAGGCAAACTTTAAGGCTCGGTTTCTAATTAGTAGAGATGTTACAGTAGTAGCAGCTACCTTCGTAAAGGTTCTGTTCGAAAAGGTTTTCTTGCGGACCTACAATATTGGTTTCCTTATGCATGTTATACATATTTTGTTTTGTAAAAGATACTATTGGAAGGGCAGTCATTGAAATAAAATTGTTTGGCTGGGGGGAATCTTCCCTTTTCCCCCCTGTCCTGTCCATTTTCAGATATTTGTTTCCTGTTTCAAATTGTGGAAGCTTCATGTCCTTGTATATTTGTGTATTTTTCCCCATCTTCTTTGGTTGGAATAGTGGAAGCGAAATTTTTGGCATACATTGTGTGATTTCATTTTGGTGCCTTTCTGTAAATGTAATACGTATATCAGTGGAGTTTGGATATGTTGGATCATGGCCTCTATAGCTTCCGCCACCTAACCCCCAAGTTAAAATAGTTCTTATGGAAAAACAGTTCTTCTGGAAATGTTTATGTGCGCAGAAAGAAATTGATAGCGTGTTTTTAGTAGTGACAATGTCCATTGTCATTCTTGTATTATATAGTTGGTTGTTGGTCAATGCTTCCGATTTGAAATGGGGAAATGATATACTCGTGATGTTGGTTTCAGAGGAGATTCAATGCTCTTGCCATTAGGAGATTGAAGGAGATTCAGTGCTACAGAGGGGTAAGGCATATCCAAGGATTGCCTTGCAGAGGACAGCGAACGAAGAACAATTGCCGTACTTTGAAGGGCAAGAAAGTTGCAATTGCAGGGAAGAAGAAGGCACCTCGTTAATCAAATTTGGTTTTTCACTTCCTTTGGTAACTAACTTGTAAAAGCTATATACTATTCTTATGGCAAACCATGCTTTGTTTGTTATTGATTAGTACTTTTATTGAAATCATTTACTACATTTCAAGATAGAGTTACTTTTATTGAAATCATTTACTATTTTGTGGTTCTTTGAGGGAGTAGACACATGAAACAAGCATCATTTTTTCCTCAAATCTTGTTTATTATGGTAAGTTTATTCTATATTTGACTATGTTATATATATATATATATATATATATATATATATATATATATATATATAGAATAAATTTGAATTTATAGATAAAGTTTTTAAATTTGAATTAAAATAAAAAAAGAAATTTATCTTCTTTTTGGTCAAGTTATCATACTTAATTTGTTAATGATCATATGCAATCATGCTTGGAACTTTTGTTATCTTTTCTGATTATTTAAGTACTACTGTGCCTGTGGCAAAAAAGAAAAAAAATTATTCCATGTAACTATAAAACTCTTTCACATTTAGAACCCTATAATTATAATTCTTTAAAACAATATAGCTAGATTTGAATAAATCGAATTTCTTTTAAAGTAAATGTAATATATTAGGTACACGTCTATAGTTATCCAGATAACAAAAAAGAGTTTAAAACCCGAATAAAAGTTTACTTACATATATAAAAGTTTACCTACATGCTGGAGAAAGAAAAATCACAAAAATCAGTCAATATTCAACAAAATTATTTTTTTCCTTTTTGAAGAACGTTTGTTTGAAGAGTCAATTTGTATAAATGGACATCAAACAAATAACAAAACTTTGGCTATACAATTGCTATCATTAATTTTAATTTAGCACCTACTAGGAATTGAAGGGTATAAGCTTAAACATCTTCATTTAGCTGCAGTAAAGCCAGCATTGCAAGGATTTAATATTTTTTTATTGAAGAATATGAGCTTTGAATCACTAGATTATGGGAAAAGTTATTTTTCAAATTCAACAAGAGGTAGTTGGTTTCTAATTGATAGTTAAACAAATTATTTCAAAATGGGATTATTTTTAAAAATATAATGTAATTTTAAAAACAAAAAGATAAGATATTTTTGAATTTTAGTAGAGTTTTTAAATTATTATAATAGAAGTCATACCATGGATAAAATCAAGAAACCGAAATCTTATGGAATATTTACATAAATATCCGGCCAGATTTATTATTCACTTTTTATAGCTAATATCCATAGATAATATACTGGCAACACACGATTATACACATATTATATATGGATTATATATAAATTACACATTCTTTAATTTTTTAACTTAAGTGGTAAGGCGAGCACTTATTTAGGTTGATTAGATAAAGCCAAAAAAAAAAAGAAGGAAGAATTTCAACTAAAGACTAAAAATATAAATAAACTCATCCTTTTATAGCGAAATAAATTAATTTATTGTAAAAAAAAGACATAAAAATAATATAAAAGAACATAAATATAGAAAAAATGTATGAAAAATCTAAAAACCAAAAATAAGAGATGACAACGAATTTCTTCTTCTGTTTCATCTATGTTAAGTATAAACAATTTGGAAGTTGATATCATTGATTTTAAATATTTTTTTCAACTCAAATACATAGATTATAAGATAAGGATATCTTAGAATTTTTTTTAAATTTACATTGTGTGGCATTTTTAAAAAATCATTACTAACAAACTAATATGATATCTAAATTTGAATATAAATGCGATTTGAGTAGTTTGCATTGAGGTTAAACCAAGTATGGTGTCGAGAAAAAACAACTTGGCAATTTTAAGACAATATATGCAATATTATATAATAACAGTCAACTAATTTAACATTTAATGATTCAAAGAACAAAATATTTGTGTGTGTGTGTGTGTGTGTGTATATATATATAGGCAGAGGCAGATTTAGAGTGTTGATGACAGGTTCAATTGAACCCATAACTTTTCACGCCCAGCAAAAATTTATATGTAAAAATCCTTAAAATTATAAAAATAGTATATATGAACCCATGACTCTAAAAATATGATGAGTTCAATGCTAAGAATCCATAAAGTAAAAATTCTAGATCCACCCGTGTATATATGTTATTCCAAATTCAAAATCTGTGGCTAGAGATATCGATAAACTCAAAATGACGTCATATAAATGAATCAATTAGTCACTCTCTCTACCTTCACTCGTGCTCTCGGCGCATGTTAGCTAAACATACGCCGGTGGAGTTATGGCAGGGGCGAGAGGTCGGGACGAGGAAGGGGACGCGGACGACCTAGGAAAATACCTATTGTAGCTTTTGGGAGCTCAGTTGGAGCTCGGATTCAAGGAGAAGTAACACCAGAAAATACGCCAATGGCATCTCCTGTGCAGCTAGCTGAAGGAATTAGATCTGTTGAACAAGGATCTACTTCAAATACTAAGGAGATACCAAAGGATCTAGAGACGATGGACACTATGGATGAAAATACAAAGGGCATAATGCAGAAGGAAATAAGGACATCTCAAAGCAATGGAACAGTGACTGAGAAGAAGACCAATGAAACAGTGAATTTAACGCAAAAGCCAGTGGATCGAGCAGCTGAAGTAGTTAATCCGGCAGGAACATGGACAAACTTGTTCAACGGCAACAGATCTGCAACTAATGGTTTGGCACTAACATATATTCCACCACAAATCGTAGATTGGCAAATGGTGGCACAATTGGAAGTAGAGGAAGTAGAACCAGAAGAAGAAAAGTGGAAATGTGCTTTAATTGCATATGTCATTGGAGAAACACCTGGGTATAATGTTATGAACAAGTATATTAGCCAAAATTGGATAAATATAGATACTCCAGAAGTATATTTCCATGATGAGGGATACTATGTGATTCGATTTAATTCCATAACTGACATGCATGTTGTATACTATAATGGGCCATATACTATCAGCAATCGACCTATAATTTTGAAGCCATGGACAGCATATTTTGATTTCAGCAGAGAATTCCCTATTGAGATACCATTGTGGGTGAAATTCCCTAATTTACCTATGAATTGCTGGTGTAGTAAGTTCCTGAGTAGAATTGCCGGTGTATTGGGGACTCCTGTGTTTGCTGATGAATGCACTACAAAACAATCAAGGATTTCTTATGCTAGAATGCTTGTGGAAATAAATGTTAGTCAACCACTACCTGATGAAATCACAGTGATTGATCCAAAAGGAAAATACTTCCAGCAGCAGGTGACATATGATTGGAGGCCAGAATTTTGTGGAACATGTCAAGTAGTGGGACACAAATGTAGGGAAAAGGAAGTGGATGAAGGCAAAAGGGATATTCAACCTAGAAGGAAGAGGAACAAAACAGTCACACAGGAATGGAGATACAAAGGCCCTATACAGCATATACTACCAGTGGAGAAACAAATGGAGCAAACAAAGGAAAATAAACAACAGATACAGCAAGTGAATGAGAAGATGAGTGTCACTCCTGGAAATAGAATAGAAGAGCAGTCAGAAAAGAACAAAGGGAAAGCTGTTAAAAGTCTTGAATTCAATCTCCAAAACTTCCCCATATTGTGTTCTGTTCCTACCAAAAATGGTTTTGGAGTGCTAAATGGAGGATATAGTGAAGAGTAAGACCTGCCTCTAGATAGAGGAGGGGGACCTAAAACTGCATGATGAATTGGCTAATATGGAATGTTAGGGAATAAATAAGAGGTATAAGCAAAAGGAACTGAGAAATTACTTAAAAACAAAAAAAATAAGATTAGCTAGGCTCATAGAAACAAGAGTTAAAGAACACAACTCTAAGAAGATCAGGGGAAAACTTGATCCAGCATGGAAGGTATATGACAATTACCAGGCTGCTGTTAATGGAAGAATATGGTTGGTTTGGGATTCACAATGGTGTGAAGTGAACATGGTGAGAGCTGAAGCACAAATTCTACATTGTGAAGTCATAAGCAAGATAGGAGACATCAATTGCTTTCTTACTATTGTATATGGCGTCAATACCATAGAACACAGGAGATCACTGTGGGAACATCTGAAAGAAGTGGCTGTAGGCATAAACAAACCATGGCTTGTTGCTGGAGATTTCAATGCAGTGTTGCACCAAGATGATAGACTGTTGGCAACCCTATCACTTATAAGGAAATCCAAGAGTATTCGGAGTGCATACATGAACTGTTATTAACAGAAGTTCAGTGGAGTGGGGACTATTACACATGGTCCAATAAACAGCTGAGTACAGATAGAATATATAGTAGATTGGACAGGGCTTTTGGAAATCATGAATGGATGATGAATTGGGGACATGTGATAATGCAGTATGATGATCCCTACATTTCTGATCATGCACCTATGTTACTAACAATGGCACCAGCTAGATATAACACTAAAGTATCTTTCAAGTTCTTCAATGTATGGGCTGAGCACAAAGACTTCATGAAGATTGTAGAAGACATGTGGCAGAACACATGTTCCACAAGCAACATGGAAAATATTTGGAAGAAGCTGAAGAATCTTAGACCAGTCCTAAGGAAGTTAAATAATGAGGAGTTCAAGTTTATCAGGCAGAAAATAAAGAAGGCAAGACAGGACTTAAAGAGCACTCAGGAACAAATTCAGTTAAGGATTAACACAGATTTACTCACAGAAGAAAGAAAGCTGTTACAGGAGCTGGAGAAATGGTCATTGGTAGAAGAGAGTGCCTTACAACAAAAAGCTAAAGCTAATTGGATCAAGCTTGGAGACTCAAACAATAAGTATTTTTCAGCTTTGATCAAAGAGATGACACACAAGAAACAAATTACTGAACTAACATCTCTTGATAACAGGAAACTTGAGGATCCAGAGAAAATCAGAGAAGAGATAATCAAGTTTTACAAGATCTTGATGGGTTCAGCAGCTCATATACTGCCAGCAGTTAACAAACAAACAATGAGAAAAGGGCCAGTCATTACTCAGCAGCAAAGGATTAGATTATGTGCAGAAGTTACTGAAAAGGAGATATATGATGGGCTGTCCTTAATAGGAAATGATAAATCTCCTGGAGTTGATGGGTATAATGCTTATTTTTTCAAAAAAGTATGGCCTCTTGTGAAGAAAGAAGTTATTGATGCTGTCAAAGGTTTTTTCAAAACTGGGAAATTATATAGGGCAATCAACTGTACTGCTATCACACTAGTCCCAAAAACTGCCAAGCCAAACACTGTGAAGGAGTATAGGCCTATTGCATGTTATACTGTGTTGTATAAAATGATTGCCAAAATTCTTGCCTCCAGAATGCAAGAAGTGATGCCAGACATTATAAGTGAAGCCCAGGCTGGTTTTATTCCAGGGAGGAAAATAGCTGATAACATCTTTCTTGCCCATGAGTTAGTAAAAGACTATACAAGGAAGAATTTATCAGCCAGGTGCATGATAAAAATTGATCTACAAAAAGCATATGATTCTGTTGAATGGCCCTTTGTGAGACAGATGCTAACTGAGCTTGGTTTTCCTAACCAATTTGTGCTGTGGATAATGGAATGTGTTCAGACTGTGAACTATACTGTGGTGATCAATGGAGAACAAAGTAAAACATTTAATGCAGCTAGGGGACTTAGACAAGGAGATCCAATATCTCCCTTCCTATTTGCAATAGCTATGGAGTACTTGAGTAGACTGCTCAATGAGTTGAAAAATGATAAGAGATATCAATTTCATCCAAAATGTGCAAAACTAGGTATAACACACTTAAGTTTTGCAGATGATCTACTTTTGTTTGCCAAAGGAAATCTGCCCTCTATCACTCCACTTTATGAATGTTTCAGAATCTTCTCTACAACCTCAGGACTACAAGCAAATCTTGGGAAGAGCTGTGTGTATTTTGGAGGAGTTAAGAAGGAAGAGCAGGAAAGTATCCTGAAACACTTGGGTTTTGTCCATGGGAGCCTGCCTTTTAAATACTTGGGAGTGCCTTTATCAACAAAGAAGATTTCTCTGTTGCAGTGGCAGCCTTTGATAGAAAAAATAACAGCCAGAATCACTTCTTGGACAACAAAGAAACTATCATATGCAGGGAGAACACAATAAGTGAAGTCAGTTCTGTTTGGTATGCAAGCATATTGGGCTCATCTATTCCCTATTCCTTCTAAGGTATTGAAGACTATAGATGGCTATTGCAGAAGCTATGTGTGGTCAGGTAGTAATTCAATTACTAAGAAAGCTTTGATAGCATGGGATAGAGTATGTATGCCTAAGTCTATGGGTAGAATAGGTCTCATCAACATAAAGCTATGGAACCAAGCTGCTCAAATCAAGACATGCTGGGATATTGCTCATAAGCAAGACAAGATGTGGATTAGATGGATTCACACTTATTACATCAAAAGAAAGCCACTGCTGGAAATAATAGTTCCAGCACAAGCAAGTTGGATTACTAGAAAGATATAGGAATTGAAGAATAAACTGCATTTGATACCTGTAAGCAATACCACAAGGAGTTTGACAAATACTATCTACTACAAACTGCTCCCTGAAATGAGGCCAGTAGCCTGGAAATGTCTTATGTTCAAGAATGATGCGAGGCCAAAAGCAAGCTTTATAATATGGTTAGTATTACAGGGGAGATTGCAACAACAGATAGACTAATGAGATGGGGCATAACAGTAGACATTACTTGCTCATTATGTCAAGCAGAACTGGAAACTAGAGAGCATTTGTTTGTGGAATGTGATTATGCAAAAGCTATATGGAGGAGACTGCAGAAATGGTTACAATGGCAACAAACACCAGATGAATGGAACCAGCATGTTAACTGGGCTATCAGAAGTGCTAAAGGGAAATCACAACAAGCTCAAATATTCAAATTGGTATATGCAGAGTGTGTCTATGCTATATGGATAGAAAGGAACAATAGAGTGTTTGAAAAGAAGACTAGAAGTTGGGAAGCAATTGTAAGGGAAATTATCTATACTTGTCATGTTAGAGCTGACAGTAGAGTTAAAGAGCTTCTGCAAAGTTTTACATTTTAGATGTTAAGAGTTTTGTTAGATGAGATCTCCTTGTATATAGTAATAGTGATGAAAGATAGATAGAATTTATTTCATTTGAGATAGCTAATTGTGTCCTAGTTAGCTATGGCTTTGTAAAGTTCAAAGGTGATTAATACAAAAGGTTAGTTACAAAAAAAAAATGACGTCATATTGAAATAAAATTTCACCAGCTAAAGAATCATTTTAATTTTTAGATTGCCGATTAAAGTGAATTTTAAATTAAGGATAATATCTTCAATTGCAGCATTATAAAGATAATAAATATTAATATATATATATATATATATATATATATATATNGTGTCAACCTTTGTGCTTTGACATAAATACGATTTGTTATTTCACTTTTTAGCTATTTTTAGGTTCCAATGACACCAGTGAGAATGGTGCAAAAATAAAATTACCACTACGAGATTTGAGAAAATGTTAATCTTTTTTCATGTACTGTTTCTTAATTGATATCTAACGATTATCTAGAAGGTTTAAATTTTAAGGTTATTTACATATCATTCAAATAACTCGGATATTTAACATGGTTAATGTCAAATATCAAAATGGAGTCATACTGGGAAAAAAAATTACTGGCTAAAGAATTTTTTAAATGTTTAGATAGCCGACTAAAATGAGTTTTTTTAAGGATAATATTTTCACTTATGTTATTATAAAAATAATTATTATTGAAAAATAAAGTTTTAGAAACTGAAATTTTAAAATAGAAATATTTTTTGAAAGATATCAACACATAAAACAAGAGTTCAAGTAGCAGTAAAAGAGTCAAGTCGTATCCAAAAAGTTCTTCATAGTCTCAACCTTTGATTGTTTTGTCATACATATGAGTTATTATTTTGCTTCCCGACTAATTTTAAGATCCAATGAAACCGGCGAGAATGATATCAAAAAAGAAAAATAGTATTATATCTAGGAAATTTGAGAAATGGTTAATCTTTAAGATTATTTACATATAATCCAACTAACTCAAATGGTTTGAGTTGTTGGAAGGGCTTGGGAGCTGGTTATGGAATTTCGGAGCGAGGTAAGTCTCCTTTCTAACCTTGTAAGAGAGAATTAACCTCATAGGTAGCGAGAGTCCATGCGTAGCTACTATAATGCTAAATGTTCGGGTAGTCTAGGACCAAATCATGTTATACTTGCAATGTTTGGAACCTACTTTTTAATTTAATTATTTAAAACGTATTGAAACTTGGTAAAGGAATTGAAAAAAAAGTTAACTTTATTTTCTTGATCGTTAATGAGAATTGGCATTTTTTTTGAATAATTGTTCCTTAATAAATCTTAAATTGGTAGTTTGAAATGGATTTTTCTCTTTTGTGGAGTAGGTCGAACGTCTCGGTAACAGATAGATGCATCTAGTGGTTCGTGCTGTTCCGACCCGTCGGGAGTGAACATTTTAAATATTTATGTTGGTGGACAGTACAACCTTTGCATGATTTGTGCATGATTGAATTGGTTGCTTTGAAATTTATAATAATTGATATTGCTTCATTGGCCTGAGATACAAAATGATAAATGATGAAAAATAAATTTGGAAATTTCTTATTAACAAAAGAATTGTGTACTTACTTCATGATATTGAGCTTACAGTTGTTCTATGTAATCCATGCTTAGTTATATCATCGGTATATTATTTATAGCCCATAGTAAGTATCGGAGTCGACTCCTCGTTACTACTTCTTCGAGGTTAGATTGGATACTTACTGGGTACACGTTGATTTACGTACTCATACTACACTTGTATAGAGAAAATAGAACACGCATTTTTCGGCTCTTTTTATGGAAATTTCGTTTCCAGAAAGTTTACGCACTAAAGCACGTGTATGTTGTGTATATATATATATATATATATATATATATATATATATATATATATATATATTCTGGCTGCACCTTACATATAGTTCATCGCAAACAAACCTTTTATCAAACTTACTCTAAGGCAAAAAAAAAACTACAAACGTTAACTATATCATCGGCATATCGTGTATCAAACTGAGTTGAAATTTGAAGGTTCGAATTGTGAGATTATAGCACGTTCCAGAACATGAGAAACCAAACAATATTTTCTCGCTTGAATTGCTATTCAAGATGAAAAGGTGCATATTTTTTGGTACTATTATTTTTTCGGTATTTCGACTAAAATCTTCATCTTTTTATTTGTACTAAGGATTTGGAGGTTCAGGTTGTGCTGTATTTTCATCAAGTAATGCATGTACTTAAAAATCTGGTTTTGGCTTTGCGCGTGTTTAAGTGTTTCTGTGTTTGAAACAAAACTAAAAGAGTACTGGGTTTTCACGTATTTTTCTTTTATTTCAAAACAAAAAAATAGTAAAAAAAAAATAACAAGAAGAGCTAAGCAAATAAATAACATCCATACTGATTATATTAGAAGAAGAATAATGGAAGATTGAAAGTAACGATAGCCATAGAAAGGTTTGTGTGATGGAGGCAATCAATAAATGGTTTCACTAGATCATGGTGCTTAACTTTTTATGGACTACACGCTGATGTAAAAATTAAGGCTTATATTTGGAGATGATATACTTAATTTGAAAATGTCCTCTAACGCAAGTTAAAATTTTAGACTGTGACGACCCGGCCGGTCGTCTTAAGAATGTACGCCCCGATCCCCTATTAACTGCTTCTCCTAAGTTCACTTCTGCTATTTTGGTTTGCCGGGACGTTCGGCGTTGAGTTTCGGAGAGTTTTGGGACACTTAGTCCCTAAATGAGAGCTTAAGTGTGGAAAAAGTGGTCTGTAATCGGAACAGTGTGAAAATGACCTCGGAATGGAAATCCGATGGTTTCGTGAGCTCCGTTAGGTGATTTTGGGGTTGGGAGCGTGTTCGGAATGTATTTTGGAAGTCCGTAGCTCATTTAGGCTTGAAATGCCGAAGGTTGAATTTTTGAAGTTACCGGTCCGATAGTGAATTTTTGATCTGAGGGTCGGATTGGAATTTCGGAAGTTGCAGTAGCTCCGTTATGTCATTTGGGATGAGTGTGCAAAATTTCGGGTCATTTGGGCGTGTTTTGGTTAGGTTTTTGATCGAAAGCGTATTTTGATAAAAATTAAAGGTCTTAGGCTCAAATCCTTGTTTAATTCGAGTTTTCGGCGTTGTTTTAGGTGGTTTAAGGATTGGTACAAGTTTGAATGAGGTATTAGGTGTTATTGGTGCTTTTGGTTGAGGTCCCGGGGGCCTCGGGATGATTTCGGGTAGTTAACGGAGAAATTTTGAAGTGTTGCAGCAGCTGAAGTGTTCCTCTTCTGGTATTTTCGCATCTGCGGCTTGGGAACCGCAGATGCGGCGCCGCAGAAGCGGCTAAGGGGACGCAGAAGCGGCTTTGCCCCTTTCCCTCAGAAACCGCAGAAGCAGTACTATTATCGCAGAAGCGGCTCAGGCATCGCAGATGCGGGCTCCTGTATCTCCTTAGTTTCCGCAGAAGCGGATATTCCCCCACAGATGCGGTGTCGCATCTGCGACCCTTTTATCGCAGATGCGGTTCCTGCCTTTTTAATGAAAACCGCAGAAGCGGCTCTTGTTCCGCAGAAGCGGTCCCTTGTCCGCAGAAGCAGAAATCCTTGAGCAGATATAGAAATTTCGAGGGTTAGATTTCATAAGTTAGAAAAATCAATTTGAGCTCGGGGAAGGGCGATTTTCAGAGGGTTTTGAAGAGAAGATTATTGGGTAACGTTTCTTTGATCCTTTCTAGTTATATTTCATCATTTTGTAGTTAAATCCGTCATTAAAATTCGAATTTGGGATCAAAAATTGGAAGAAATTGGGTAAAACTTTATAGGCTAAACCATTGAGTTTTGAGTAAGCATTTGACCTCCGATTTGGGAGATTTTTATATGGTTAGACTCGTGAGAGTACGAGGGTTCTGAAAATATGAAAATTATTCGATTCCGAGGCGTTGGCCTGAAGGGCATTTTGGTCATTTTACCTAATTTCACGCCGTAGCTTTGAATTAAATAGCAAAACCAGTTGTTTGCAATGTTATTTACGATACGTAATTGAATTGAATAGATTTGGGCCATTTGGAGTCGGATACTCGTGGCAAGGGCGTGATTTCTAGTTGATTTTGAGCCGGTTCGAAGTAAGTGGCTTGTCTAACATTGTGTGGGGGACCTTTCCCCTTAGGATATTGTTATTTGGTATTTTGAGTGCCTTGCACGCGAGGTGACGAGCGCGTACTTGAGCCAATTGTTGAAAATCCGGTTTTACTTAAGATATTGCGATTGAGTTTCTTTCATATTTGCTTTATTCTACTTGCAACTATAACCTGTGCTAGACTAGGAAAGCATGTTTAGTTGATTAACTTGCCTACTTGCTTAAGTGGCCTTGACTGTACTACGTGAAGCATGTTAGGCCAGTACTACCTGTTGCTTGTCTTGTACTTCATTTCTGTGTATCTTCTGGTTGTGATTGCGTATTTACATTGGGACTACGGATGTGGGATTCCGGTAGCTCCTCCCCCCCCCCCCTTGTTTGTTTACTTTGGGACTACGGGTTCGATTACCGGTAGATCCCCCTGCACTTTTACTTTGGAACTGCGGGTTAGATTCCCGATAGATCCTCCTGTACATTGATAGTTGGACTACGGGACGGTATCCCGGGAGATCCTTCGGATATACACATATGATGGACTACGGGACGGTATCCCGAGAGATCCACTGGACAGTTGAGAAAAGGACTACAGGACGGTATCCTGGGAGATCCTCATTGTTACCATTGGTATTGAGCTGTACTTATGCTGTGGTTGTTCCGTTCTTTGTGTATTTGCTATTGCCTTGTTTAACCTGTCTTATCTCAATGTTGTACTCACTAATACTGCTTATTTTTCATATTGTTAATTTATTATTATATTTTAGCCTCAGTAGGGCCCTGACCTTCCTCGTCACTACCCAACCAAGGTTAGGCTTGGCATTACTGAGTACCGCTGTGGTGTACTCATGCCCTTCCTGCGCATGTTTTTCATGTGCAGATCCAGGTACCTCTACTCAGGCACACTATCCTTGAGGCGAGGAGATACACGGAGACTTCGAGGTATATCTGCCGCGTCCGCAGACCAGGAGTCTCTATTCTGTTCCAGCTTTAGCACTTAGTTTATTCCCTTTCTCTCAGTTGCTTAGATATATCTGGAGTTAGAGTAGCGTATTATGTTTCTGTTAGCCTGTGGTTCCCATGAGTTTCCGGGTTTTGGGTTGAGATTTTTGACTTTCGCGATTTATTTTTGAGTGGTGTATGCCCGGTGGCACTTATTCACTGTTTTCTTCTAGTTTTGCTTAATTAAATTAAATGTTTCTGCAAGTTATATAAATTTCCGTATTGTTAGGCTTACCTAGTTGTAGGAACTAGGTGCCATCACGACATGTTCATGGAGGGTGAACTGGGGTCGTGACAAGTTGGTATCAGAGCTCTAGGTTCATAGGAGTCACGGAACACAGGCCGGTTTATTAGACTCTCGCTGATCGGTACGGAGATGTCTGTACTTATCTACGAGAGGCTATGTAACTGTTTAGGAAAAAACTTCATTTCATTGAATTCCTTATCGTGCGATATTTTTGGACATCAATTCTAAACTTCTGGCTTCCATTCTCTCACAGATGGTGAGGACACGCGCTACTCGAGATGACTAGGCACCCGCGCCCCCTACTGCAGCCGTCAGAGGCCGGGGCCGGGGCCAGGGGAGAGGTCGAGGACGCGCACGTGGTGCAGCCAGAGCACCTACGCGAGCTGCCGCCGAGGTACCACCAGCAGATCCAGCCGGAGCCCAGGCACCTGGCACACCCACTACTGCCACTACTACTCCAGCGCTCCAGGAGACTTTGGCTCAGTTCATGAGCATGTACACCACCTTGGCTCAGACAGGGTTGCTTCCCCTTGCTGCAGCCACATCCCAGGCCGGGGGAGGAGCACAGACTCCCGTCGTCCGCAGTCCTGAGCAGCGAGTGCAGGTTGAGCAGGCTCCCGAGATTATTCCGGCACCGCCGTCAGCGCCAGTTTAGCCTGATGATGGGTCAGCTGCTTCAGAGGACGAGCAGCGGAGACTTGAGAGGTTCAAGAAGTATGATCCCCCAGTGTTCAGTGGATTAGCATCAGACGATGCCTTGGGATTTCTAGAGGAGTGTCACCGTATTCTTCGCACTATGGGCATAGTGGAGTCCAGCGGGGTTTCTTTCACTGCTTTTCAACTTCGGGGAGCCGCCTATGATTGGTGGCGCACTTATGAGATAGACAGTCCAGTCGAGGCTGCTTCACTGACTTGGACCCAGTTCTCGGATATGTTTGTTCCCCAGAGTCTCAGGGATGCATGGCGCGCAGAGTTTGAGCATTTGCGCCAGGGTGCTATGACCGTTTCGGAGTATTCTATCCGTTATACCAGATTAGCCAGGCATGCACCGGCCTTGGTTGCTACAGTTCGGGAAAGGGTTCGCAGGTTCATTGCGGGTCTTATCCCACCCATCAGATCTAGCATGGCTCGAGAGTTGGAGATGGACATCCCTTATCGGCAGGTAGTGAGCATTGCTAGGAGGATTGAGGGTATGCTCGCCAGGGAGCGAGGGGAGAGGGAGGCCAAGAGGTCTCAAGAGTCGGGTCACTACTCTGGTGCCCGTACCCCATCAGCAGGTCGTTATGGCAGAGGTTATGCGGTTCGCCCTGTTCATTCAGCTCTTCCAGCAGTCGGCAGTACTCCAGCTTCACCTACACCTCAGGAGCCTTACTATGCACCTCCAGTTTCTAGCGCGCCTCCTGCGCGGGGTGCTTCCAGAGGTCAGTCCAGCAGACCTGGCCCTAGTCAGTCACAACCACCGCGTCCTCCCAGAGCCTGTTTCGAGTGTGGTGATACACGCCACATGGTTAGGGACTGCCCTAGACTTAGTAGGGGTGTATCTTCACAGACTGCTCAGCCACAGCGTGCTCCTCAGAGTTCTCAGGCCATGGTCACAGCTCCAGCTGCTACCCCACCTGCCCAGCCAGCTAGGGGAGGAGGTCGGGGAGATAGAGGTCGCTCTCGAGAGAGGGGTCGGGCCAGATATTATGCTATTCCTGCTCGTACTGAGGCTGCTGCCTCCGACTCCGTCATTACAGGTATTATACTGGTTTGTCACAGAGAGGCATCGGTTCTATTCGATCCGGGCTCTACTTATTCTTATGTGTCTTCTTTCTTTGCTCCGCATTTGGGTGTGCCTCGGGATTCTTTGAGTTCCCCTGTTTATGTTTCTACTCCTGTGGGAGATTCTCTTGTTGTGGACTGCGTTTATCGGTCATGTTTGGTTACTATTCGTGGTTTTGAGACCAGAGCGGATTTATTGTTACTCGGTATGGTGGATTTTGACATTATTTTGGGCATGGACTGGTTGTCGCCCCATTTTGCTATTCTTGATTGTCACGCCAAGACTGTGACGCTGGCTATGCCAGGTATTCCGCGTATTGAGTGGAGTGGTACTTTAGATCACACTCCCAGTAGAATCATCTCTTTTCTTAAAGCTCAGCGCATGGTTGAGAAGGGGTGTGCCGCGTATTTGGTTTATGTGAGAGATGTTAGTGTTGATACCCCTTCTGTTGATTCAGTTCCAGTGGTACAAGATTATCCCGATGTATTTCCAGCTGATCTTCCGGGCATGCCGCCCGATAGAGACATTGATTTCGGCATTGATCTGTTGCCGGGCACTCAGCCCATTTCCATTCCTCCGTATCGTATGGATCCTCCTGAGTTGAAGGAGTTGAAGGATCAGTTGCAGGAATTGCTTAGTAAGGGTTTCATTCGATCCAGTGTTTCACCGTGGGGTGCTCCTGTCTTGTTTGTGAAGAAAAATGATGGTTCTATGCGTATGTGTATTGATTACCGTCAGTTGAACAAGGTTACAGTGAAGAATCGTTATCCTTTGCCTCGTATTGATGATCTGTTTGACCAGCTTCAGGGCGCACAGGTGTTTTCTAAGATTGACTTGCGCTCAAGTTACCATCAGTTGAAGATTCGGGAGCCAGATATCCCGAAGACTGCCTTCAGGACTCGGTATGGTCATTACGAGTTCCTTGTTATGTCATTTGGGCTAACCAATGCCCCAACAGCTTTCATGCACTTGATGCACAGTGTATTCAGGCCATATCTCGACTCATTCATTATTGTCTTTATTGATGATATTCTGGTGTATTCCCGGAGTCGCGAAGATCTTGAGCATCACCCGAGGACCGTGCTTCAGACCTTGAGGGAGAAGAAGTTATATGCAAAGTTCTCAAAATGTGAGTTTTGGGCATTCTTAGGCCACATAATTTCGAGTGAGGGCATTCGGGTGGATCCAAGGAAGATAGAGGCCGTACAGAGTTGGCCCAGGCCGTCCTCAGCCACAGAGATTCGCAATTTCCTTGGCTTGGCGGGCTACTACCGTCGCTTCGTGGAGGGATTTTCATCGATTGCGGCCCCTATGACTAGATTGACCCAGAAGGGTGCCCCATTTCAGTGGAAAGAGGAGTGTGAGGCGAGCTTTCAGAAGCTCAAGACAGCTTTGACTACAGCCCCAATCTTGATGTTTCCTACCGGTTCGGGGTCTTATACTGTCTATTGTGACGCCTCGAGAGTTGGCCTCGAGCGGTGTCGATGCAGGACGGTAGGGTGATTGCCTACGCATCCAGACAGTGAAGATACATGAAAAGAATTACCCTGTCCACGACCTTGAGTTAGCTGCCATTGTTCATGCCTTGAAGATCTGGCGTCATTATTTGTACGGTGTGCCTTGTGAGATCTATACTGACCATCGGAGCTTGCAGCACTTGCTCAAGCAAAAGGATCTAAATATGCGTCAGAGGAGGTGGTTAGAGTTGCTGAAGGATTATGATATCACTATCCTGTATCACCCGGGCAAGGCCAATGTAGTGGCGGATGCCTTGAGTCGCCGGGCGGAGAGTTTGGGGAGTTTGGAATATTTACCAGCTTCGGAGAGGCCTATGGCAATGGATGTTCAGGCCTTAGCCAGTAAGTTCGTGAGATTGGACCTTTCGTAGCCCTGTCGGGTTCTAGCCTGTGTGGTTTCCCGGTCTTCTTTATTTGATCGTATCAGGGAGCAACGGTATGAAGACCCTCATTTACTTGTCCTTAAGGACAAGGTGCAGCATGGAGATGCCAGGGATGTGACCATCAGAGATGACGGGGTATTAAGGATGCAGGGCCGGATTTGTGTGCCCAATGTTGATGGGCTCCGGGAGTTGATTCTAGCAGAGGCCCATAGTTCGCGGTATTCCATCCATCCGGGTGCCGCGAAGATGTATCGGGACTTGAGGCAGCATTATTGGTGGAGGCGGATGAAGAAGGATATAGTTGGGTATGTGTCTAGATGCCTCAACTGCCAGCAAGTGAGGTATGAGCACCAGCGACCTGGTGGGCTACTTCAGCAGATAGAGATCCCGGAGTGGAAATGGGAGCGCATCACCATGGATTTTGTATCGGGACTCCCACGGACCTTGAAGAAGTTTGATGCCATTTGGGTCATTGTAGATCGGCTGACCAAGTCCGCTCACTTTATTCTAGTGTGTACCACTTATTCATCGGAGCGGTTGGCGGAGATTTATATCCGGGAGATCGTCCGTCTGCATGGGATTCCAGTTTCCATTATTTCAGACAGGGGTACTCAATTTACATCGCGGTTCTAGAAAACCGTTCAGCAGGAGTTGGGTACTCGGGTGGAGTTGAGCACAGCATTTCACCCCAGACGGACGGACAGTCCGAGTGCACTATCCAGATTCTTGAGGATATGCTCCGTGCGTGTGTGATTGATATGGTAGGGTCTTGGGATCAGTTCTTTCCATTAGCGGAGTTTGCCTACAACAACAGCTACCAGTCGAGCATCCAGATGGCTCCTTACGAGGCTTTATATGGTAGACGGTGTCGATCGATGGTTTGAGCCGGGAGAGGCTCGGTTGTTAGGTACGGAGTTGGTTCAGGAGGCCTTGGACAAGGTCAAGATCATTCAGGATAGGCTTCATTCAGCTCACTCTAGGCAGAAAAGTTATGCAGAC
>NC_032000.1:21387389-21388188 GCF_001879085.1 Nicotiana attenuata | reverse complement strand
TAGTTGGACTACGGGACGGTATCCCGGGAGATCCTTCGGATATACACATATGATGGACTACGGGACGATTTCCCGGGAGATCCACTGGACAGTTGAGAAAGGACTACAGGACGGTATCCTAATAGATCCTCATTGTTACCATTGGTATTGAGCTGTACTTATTCTGTGGTTGTTCCGTTCTTTGTGTATTTGATATTGCCTTGTTTAACCTGTCTTATCTCACTGTTGTACTCATTATTATTGTCAATTTTTCATACTGTTAATTTATTATTATATTTTATCTCAGTAGGGCCCTGACCTTCCTCGTCACTACCCAACCGAGGTTAGGCTTGGCACTTACTGAGTACCGATGTGGTGTACTCATGCCCTTCCTGCGCATGTTTTTCATGTGCAGATCCAGGTACCTCTACTCAGACGCACTATCCTTGAGGCGAGGAGATACACGGAGACTTCGAGGTATATCTGCCGCGTCCGCAGACCAGGAGTCTCTATTTTGTTCCAGCTTTAGTACTTAGTTTATTCCCTTTCTCTCAGTTGTTTAGATATTCTGGAGTTAGAGCAGCGTACTATGTTTCTGTTAGCCTGTGGTTCCCGTGAGTTTTCCGGGTTTGGGTTGAGATTTTTGACTTCCGCGATTTTATTTTTGAGTTGTATATGCCAGGCGACACTTATTCACTGTTTTCCTCTAGTTTTGCTTAATTAAATTAAATGTTTCCGCAAGTTATATAAATTTCCGCATTGTTAGGCTTACCTAGTTGTAGGAACTAGGTGCCATCACGCATGTTCATGGAGGATGAAC
>NC_032000.1:21386332-21387289 GCF_001879085.1 Nicotiana attenuata | reverse complement strand
TACCACAGATTGAGACAGCTGGGCATGTTAAGTCCGATTGAACCCAAATTGCCAAATCCTCCCCCCAAGGAATCTGGACCACTCTGTGAGTTGTGAGTATTGCTCAGGTGCGCCGGGACATAACACAGAAAAATGCTGGCACTTGAAAACGGCTATCCAGGAGTTCATTGACACCCGCCGAATTGAAGTGCAAGCCCCAGAAACGCCTAACATCACCCAAAATCCATTACCAACTCATCACGAGACCCATATGATCGAGCTAGTCCAAAAGGGAGAGCATAAGAAGCCTTCACAAACCGTAATGATGATCAGGGCTAGTGAGGATATATCAAATGAGAAACTAACAAAGGGGAGAGCATTTATCAAGGTAGGAGAAACATTTAGCAAACCAGTTGTAGTGATGAAGAAGGAGCTTTTGAGCAGTGTTGCAGAAAAATAAGAACCAGCTAAAGCGGTAGTGTCGAGGGCAGCTGTCAAGCCTGTTGTGATTGTGAAAGGGGCTCACACAGAGCCGGTTGTCATCAAGCCAGTGACTCAGCTACCAGTAATCAGTGAAAAGGCCATCCCATGGAATTACGGCCGAGTGACAGTGATGTATCAGGGAAAGGAAGTTAAGGAAGAAGTTAGTGAAACCCATGGATTGACTCGCTTAGGGAGATGCTTTGCTCCTGACGAGCTGAGAAAGGCCAAACTTACCAAAGATAATCCAGTATCAGTAAAGAAAGCTGTAACTGAAGAAGAGGCAGAAGAATTCTTGAAGAAGATGAAGGCACAAGATTATTCCATTGTAGAACAGTTGAGAAAGACCCCGGCGCAAATCTCTTTGCTATCATTACTGATCCACTCAGATGAGCACCGCCAGGCATTGATAGTAAAATTTTAGAATGAACGCCCACACTTCCCGATAAGTATTTCTGTACGAACCTATTTAGAAGAAAATAACAAACAAGTATTTTG
>NC_032000.1:21371488-21384084 GCF_001879085.1 Nicotiana attenuata | reverse complement strand
GACAATTGTGCCAAACATGAGATTGGTTCCTTCGTGGATTGTTATGCGGGCTATCACCAAATTTTGATGGATGAGGAGGATGCGAAAAAGACGGCATTCATCACGCCTTGGGGAACGTATTGTTATAGGGTCATGCCATTTGGGTTAAAGAACGTAGGGGCAACGTATATGAGGGCGATGACCACCATGTTCCATGACATGATACATCGGGAAATTGAGGTCTATGTAGACGACGTGATCATAAAGTCAAGGAAACAATGTGACCATGTCAAGGACCTGAGGAAATTCTTCCAGAGGCTCCGCAGGTACAACCTCAAACTTAATCCAGCAAAGTGTGCATTTGGAGTCCCATCTGGGAAGTTGTTGGGATTCGTGGTAAGTTGGCGCGGCATTGAGTTAGACCCGTCCAAGATCAAAGCCATTCAGGAGCTACCACCGCCGAGGAACAAGAAAGAGGTGATGAGTTTGCTTGGAAGGTTTGAATTACATCAGCAGGTTCATTGCCCAACTCACAACGACTTGCGAGCCCATCTTTAAGCTGCTAAAGAAAGATGCTGCGGTCAGATGGACAGATGAATGTCAAGCAGCATTTGACAAGATTAAGGAGTATTTGGCTAGTCCACCTGTGTTGGTCCCGCCGGAGCCGGGAAGACCCTTGATCCTTTATCTGACAGTTTTGGATAATTCTTTTGGTTGTGTACTGGGGCAGCATGACATCACAGGAAGGAAAGAGCAGGCAATTTACTACCTCAGCAAGAAGTTCACATCATATGAGGTGAAGTACACTCAACTTGAGAGGACGTGTTGTGCCTTAACCTGGGTAGCGCAGAAGTTGAAACATTACTTGTCAGCATATACCACCTATCTCATCTCTCGGTTGGACCCGTTGAAGTACATTTTTCAGAAGCCCATGCCCACAGGGAGGCTGGCGAAATGGCAAATCTTGCTTACGGAGTTTGATATTGTCTACGTGACCCGGACTGCAATGAAAGCACAAGCGCTGGCTGATCATTTGGCCGAAAATCCAGTTGATGATGAATATGAACCTTTGAAAACATACTTCCCTGATGAGGAGATAATGCATGTTGAAGAATTAGAACAAGTCGAGAAGCCAGGATGGAAACTGTTCTTTGACGGGGCTGCCAACGCCAAAGGCGTCGGGATAGGAGCAGTACTGATTTCCGAGACAGGGCAACACTACCCTGTCACTGCTCAACTTCGTTTCTATTGCACCAATAACATGGCTGAATACGAGGCGTGTATCTTGGGTTTGAGATTGGCTATAGACATGGGTGTCCAGGAAATCTTGGTCATGGGTGACTCGGATCTTCTGCTACACCAGATTCAGGGTGAATGGGAGACACGAGATTTGAAGCTCATACCGTACCGGCAGTGTTTGCATGAACTTTGTCAACGGTTTCAATCAATAGATTTCAGGCATATTCCAAGGATTCACAATGAGGTTGCCGACGCTTTGGCTACTTTGGCGTCAATGTTGCATCATCCAGACAAGGCTTATGTGGACCCGTTACAGATTCAGGTCCGAGATCAGCATGCCTATTGTAACATGGTGGAAGAAGAACTTGATGGTGAGCCGTGGTTCCATGATATCAAAGAATACCTCCGGATGGGAGTGTATCCAGCACAGGCTACAGGGGATCAAAAGAGAGCAATTCGACGCTTGGCAAGCGGCTTTTTCTTCAGTGGAGGAGTGTTGTACAAGAGAACCCCAGATCTTGGATTATTGAGATGCATGGATGCTAAACAGGCTACATTTATCATGGCCGAGGTACATGCGGGAGTTTGTGGACCTCATATGAGTGGATATGTATTGGCAAAGAAGATTCTCCGAGCGGGTTATTATTGGCTTACTATGGAACGGGATTGCATCAGTTTCGTGCGCAAGTGTCATCAATGTCAGGTACATGGAGATTTGATTCATTCTCCACCATCTGAATTGCATACAATAACGGCATCATGGCCGTTCGTTGCTTGGGGAATGGATGTCATTGGGCCAATCGAGCCAGCAGCGTCAAATGGGCACAGGTTCATTCTGGTAGCTATTGATTATTTCACTAAGTGGGTTGAAGCAAAAACCTTAAAATCAGTGACCAAGAAGGCAGTGGTCGATTTTTTGCATTCAAATATCATCTGTCGGTTTGGGATCCCGAAGGTAATCATCACGGACAATGGGGCCAATCTCAACAGTCATTTGATGGCAGAGACATGTCAGCAATTTAAGATCACGCACCGCAATTCTACCCCATATCGTCCTAAAACGAATGGAGCGGTCGAAGCAGCTAACAAGAACATCAAGAAAATACTTCGGAAAATGGTAGAGGGGTCCAGGCAATGGCATGAAAAGTTACCTTTCGCCCTTTTAGGTTATCGCACTACTGTCCGCACTTCAGTAGGGGCAATTCCTTATTCACTGGGTGTATGGCACTCAAGCAGTAATACCCGCAGAGGTTGAAATCCCGTCCCTTCGGATTATTGCCGAGGCGGAATTGATGATGTTGAATGGGTCAAAGCCCGCTTGGAACAACTAAGTTTGATTGATGAAAAGAGATTAGCAGCAGTATGTCATGGTCAGTTGTACCAACAGAGAATGGCAAGAGCATATAACAAAAAAGTGCGTCTGCGGAGATTCGAAGCAGGGCAATTGGTGTTGAGGCGTATCTTACCTCATTGGGCTGAGGCAAAAGGAAAGTTCGCCCCGAACTGGCAGGGGCCATTTGTTGTAACCAGAGTGTTGTCCAATGGCGCATTATATTTGACAGATGTGGAAGGAAAATGTGTAGAAATGGCTATCAACTCTGATGCAGTCAAGCGATACTATGTATGATTTCTTGGTTTAGATGTACTTTATTGTATTTGGCATATTTTTGAGATTGAAATGACGAAGGCATTTCGTTCTGCTATCCAAACACTTTATCCTTTGTTACCTCATGTACTTTCTTTCGTACCCCTCTTACGGAATCAATAACAACTTGGGAGCTCGCGCAAGGAAAATCGGTGAAGAAACAAGAAAACACAGTCCAAAAGAAAAGAAAAAAAAAGAGGAACAGAAAAATGAAGAAAAGAAAAGAAATGAAAAGAAGAGAAAGAGGAAGAAAAAGCAAAAAGAAGTCACAACAACAAAGTAATTTCTATGTCCTGAACAACGTTTGACTTGATCCCTAAAGGGTACGTAGGCAGCCTCTCCCTGAGGTTCAGTCACATCAAAACAAAATCCCAAAAGTCCACATGAAAGAAACTGGGGCAGCAGTTATGGTTGTGCAAGAAAGTTGATTCCGAAAGTTGTAGTTGTGAACCCATATTGAATTAGTTTAGAGCTTTTTATACCCTTCCTTTCTAACCCTATCCAAAAGCCTGAATTACGGTCCAAAGAAAGACCTTTTGATCAATCTTCAGGAAGTGCCAATACGAGCAAGTAAAAGTGATTCACATCAGGGGCAACACTCCGGTGCAAGGGAAAAATGATAAAATGAGAGAGTCTTATTGATGAAAACCCTCACGGGCACCGTAAGGCGAAGTGAGTTAAGAGAAATCAAAATGAGAGAGTCTTATTGGTGAAAACCCTCACGGGCACCGTAAGGCGAAGGCGAGTTTTTTAGACAGGCAAATGAGACAAGTCTGTGGTCAAAAACTGCTCAAGACATTGCAGGACGAGCAAGATCTAGGTTTGGGGTGAAAATCAGGTTGTAAAAGTCCGGAACAGCAAATGTGGCAATCGGAAGTTGATTGGTTAGATAGACTGGGCTGATCAATCCAAATGCATGGCATACTCAATGGTACCAGCTGTTCCACTCAGATAAGTCTCATTCTCTCCTTTCTTCATTACAAATCATCCGTTCTCAGATTCTCTTTATCCTTAACCCTTGAGGTCGTTGCATTTCGTTCTTTCGAGGTCAATCTTTACGACGTTTCAGTGTCAGTGTTGTTCAAAACAAAAGGAAGAAACGTCAAGACTAACTACCATCTTCCTAGTTGTACAGGCAGGGCCAGAATATATCAAAGATGTTAAAAGCAAAGTAAGTCATAAAGGACCACTGGAAAGGTCATCGGTGGATTAATCGATAATTGTGGGGAAGAAGCGAAGTTTCGAAAGAGGGGTCGGAAACACAAAAATAACAATAGGGGACAGAACACTTGGGTCATCAGAGTCAAGGGGTTGAAATTCGGTCAGGAAGCCGAGGGGATTCAAGGCAAGGCCAGGAAAGCGGGACGGAGCGGAGCCCAGCAGCAAGGATGCATCTAACAAGAATACCAACAACTAGCCACCATTTTTAAAATTGACAAGACTTTTCTTTGATTGAAACAGGGGCAGATATTCCGTTCATTTCGGAGAAACCCTCCATAAGAAAAGGTAGCACCCAAACAGGTATGACTGGAAACTTTCAGGTTCTCCTGGAAAATGGGACTAGGTTTTCAAAACAATCATGAATAGCATAATTTAGCACAAATGTATCCCAAAGAACATAGGTTGTCTAAGATAGGATTCAATTAGGAGTGTCAGGACCCTCCTGAATGATGGGACACAGTTTTAAGACCTCTTTTAGGCAACAAGATACTGTTCAGCCGTGGAATTGGCACACTTAAGATGAGACTCGAGTTTTGATTTTTCAGGACCCTCCTGGATAATGGGACGTAGTTTTAAGGTCTGCTTAGATAACAAAATACAGTGGAAGTCGTACCTTCAGTAGATATAGCTTAGGTTAACACTGTCTTTTAACTAGAAGTTGTCAGGACCCGCCTGGATAATGGGAAGTAGTTTAAGACCTTTTAAGACAACAAATGTAGTGGGAGTAATACCTTTAGAAGATATAGCTTAGGTTCGTAATTGTTAGGAGTTATCAGGACCTTCCTGGATAATAGGATTTAGCTTTCACATTCTTGGTAGAATAATTCAATTTAATACTCACATCTGTACCCAGTCACCAAACTGGGGCAGGAAATGTTCTCTGTTTTCTTTATTTGTTGCAGTCAGGAGCCCACCTGGAGAACAAGGGAATACTTTCCAAGCGTTGCAGTCAGGAGCCCACCTGGAGAACAAGGGAATATTTCAAATTTCGGCAGTCAGGAGCCCACCTGGAGAACAAGGGAAGAACAATTCCAGTTTTAGCTTTTAATATTTGATAACATGCTGTACCCCAGTCACCACATTGGGGCAAAAAAATTTTCTTTGTTTGTCTGTTTTGTTGAAGTAAGGAGCCCACTTGGAGAACAAGGGAATACTTTTCAAAGTTCAGCAGTCAGGAGCCCACCTGGAGAACAAGGGAATACCTTTCAAGCTTCAGCAGTCAGGAGCCCGCCTAGAAAACAAGGGGAACACAATTCAAATTCTATCCGTTAATTTTTAATACCTGATAACATGATGCGCCTAGCCACCACACTGGGGCAGAAATTTTTCTTTGTTTGTTTGCTTTGTTGAAGTCAGGAGCCCGCCTGGAGAACAAGGGAATACTTTTCAAGCTTCATCAATCAGGAGCCCGCTTGGAGAACAAGGGAATACTTTTCAAGCTTCATCAATCAGGAGCTCACCTAGAGAACAATGGAATACTTGTCAAGCATCAACAATCAGGAGCCCGCCTGGAAAATAGAGGCATATATTTCAAATTTCAGCAGTCAAGCATCAATTGGAGGAAAGGCAAAACATCTCCAATCACAATTCACGGCAACAATAAGGATTCCATCGGAAGAATACAAGTTCAAGGCAATACAAGAGCAAGTTTGAAGACATAGTTAGGACCTTTTTGTAATCCATAGATCATAGCGTTGGCTAGCTTCTTTTTATTTTGACACGGTGTAATAAGGAGGTCAGCGAGCGGTAGCAGCAGCAACAGCAGTGAAGTCACAGCTCCTGGTAGTCCCAGCTACCAAACCGTCCAGAACAATACTGACCTGATTCCTTTATAGCCAAGGATATGTAGGCAACCTTTGAAGCAGGGTTCGGTCAGACGGTTTTCAAAATACTTCTCATGGAGTGCTGAGCAGGCAAAAATCCTTCATGGTGCTCATTTATCTTTGCCCGAAAACCCTTCGTGTCTTCGAGCAAAGAGGGGCAGCTGTGAGCACGTGATTTTTGCCACGCTTAAATTACTCCTATAAACTCATTAGAATTAGAATTTTTCTTTTATTATTTGAATTTTTAGGAATTAATTGCATGATTTTGTGTCCTGTTTGCATTTTTGTGTGCATTTTACTTGATATAATTTCAAAAATACAAAATAGTGTGCATTTTAATATTACAAAAAGAAATATAAAGAAAATAACAAAAATGGTTCTTTGCATTTTTTTTTTAGGATTTGTCTTAAATTTTTCTTTTAAATTAAAAATCAGTTAATTTTGGAGTTTTAATTAGTATAATTTTAGATTCAATTTGGGTCTTTTATTTTACATTTAATACAATCAGAAAATAATAAAAAAAAAGTAAAAGAAAAGAAAACAAACAAAAAGAATTAAAAGAAAGGCCTAGTACTAATAAATACCCAATTTTGGGGCCAGATCCGGTTGAAATGGCCCAAAATTCCCCAAGCCCGTTCCATTTGTCCAGCCCAATCCACAAAATACCCGGTCCAAATCCCCCCCCCCCCCTAAACGACGCCGTTTTGGGCGTACATCAATCCAAGCCGTCAATGCTCTCTAATCCAACGGCCCTAATTGATTGTCAATAATACATAAAACTGTCCAAAAATCTTAGCAAACCCTAGACATATCCCCTCCATCCTCGTACCTTCCCTCCTCCCTGTAACGCCGGTGTAAAGCCACCATTCCCCCCACCGTGTCTCCGCCTTATTCCGCCGGCCGGAAATCGCCGGCGGCGGCGGCGATGCTCCTTTCCCATCAAAAAATACACCCTAGAATCCTCTTTCCCTCCTCTTTCCAACCCTCTAAACCATTTCCCTCAATTCATCGCCGATTTTCTCGAATTTTAGATCGAAAATCCGGCCAAACCCTACCTTCCCCAAAACTCGTCCAAATTAACACCGTACAATCCCCTTGACCTCCTCATCCATAATCTCAAAATAAAACCCTTCAAATCTCAATAAAACCCCACGAATTTTAGATCTAGGTTTTCAGAAACACTGTTGGGATTTTTAAAGGCCTACCCAGTATCGACTTGAACTCCAAATAACATTATATGTTTGTTTTTACCAAAAAAACAAACATATAATATTATTTGGGGGCTCAATTCAAATTCAACCCACTGAAGAACAAATCGGTAAGTCCTCTGTTCATTTTTTGAAATCAGTAGACTCTTTTAAATTGTCCGATTTTTTTTAGTTTAATCTTGTTTTAATATTGTTTTGTTTCTGTTAGTTTAGATTTAGGTGTTAGTTTAATTAGTTCAATTGTTTAATTGTTAGTTTAATTTTCTGTTGTTGTGTTTGTTGCTTTACTTTGGTAAATTTGGCTTCAATAATTTGTTCATCGGTTAAATTGGTTGTGATTTGAATCTCTTAGGGTTAATCATGTTTCAAGTTGTGCTGTCTTGCTTAAATTTTCCAAGCTTGTTCTATTAGTCTTATTTTTGCTTCAAATCAGTGGTTATGTAAAGGTTCGAATTAGTTTGATACTCTTTTAATATGTTGATTTTGATTAGCAATTATCTTTTAAGTCAGTGTTTATCCCTTAAATGATTGTTAGGACTAGTTTAGTTAATGTGGTAATAGCTTGAAAGTTCTTTTAGCGTTAATTAGAATTTTTAGATGTTCTTATTGGGTTGATTGGATATAGCTGAAAAAATCACCATTTAGTTAACCATAGTTGGATTTTAACTAAGGTAAAGGGGTTTGGTTTGGTTAGTAATTTTAGAAGCAATCAAGGGTAGTTTAGGCATACAAAATGGGCTGGTTTGTTAAAGATTAGTAATTTCAGAACCAAAATAAGGGTAAGATAGGCAATTCAAGGGTAGGGAATCTAGTAAGAACTTCCTAGAAGCTTCTAGATTTGGGTTTTAAGGTAAATTTCAGAATATAAGTGAGTTAACTTGAGAAACAAGTTAATAAATAGAGGAATCATCTGAAAATAATAGGGGGACTAAAAAGAAAACTGAAAATCTGAGGGTTGCCCTCACTTTTGCCTATAAAAGGCAGCAGATACTGCCTTGTTGAAGAAGTTTTGGGAGCCTCAAATTCCCCCCCCCCCAAAATACTCTCTAGTTTCAGATTAAAAATGAGATCTAGAATTTGTAAATTTTCTTTTTAGAGTCCGTAAGGTTTCTACAGAAAAATAAAACTCTTCAGAAATTACCAAAAAACAACTGTTACATCGANTGACATCACAGGAAGGAAAGAGCAGGCAATTTACTACCTCAGCAAGAAGTTCACATCGTATGAGGTGAAGTACACCCAACTTGAGAGGACGTGTTGTGCCTTAACCTGGGTAGCGCAGAAATTGATACATTATTTGTCAGCATATACCACCTATCTCATCTCTCGGTTGGACCCGTTGAAGTACATCTTTCAGAAGCCCATGCCCACAGGGAGGCTGGCGAAATGGCAAATCTTGCTTACGGAGTTTGATATTGTCTACGTGACCCGGACTGCAATGAAAGCACAAGCGCTGGCTGATCATTTGGCCGAAAATCCAGTTGATGACGAATATGAACCTTTGAAAACATACTTCCCCGATGAGGAGATAATGCATGTTGAAGAATTAGAACAAGTCGAGAAGCCAGGATGGAAACTGTTCTTTGATGGAGCTGCCAACGCCAAAGGCGTCGGGATAGGAGCAGTACTGATTTCTGAGACAGGGCAACACTACCCTGTCACTGCTCAACTTCGTTTCTATTGCACCAATAACATGGCTGAATATGAGGCATGTATCTTGGGTTTGAGATTGGCTATAGACATGGATGTCCAGGAAATCTTGGTCATGGGTGACTTGGATCTTCTGGTACACCAGATTCA
This sequence comes from Nicotiana attenuata, assembly GCF_001879085.1. Taxonomy (NCBI): domain Eukaryota; kingdom Viridiplantae; phylum Streptophyta; class Magnoliopsida; order Solanales; family Solanaceae; genus Nicotiana; species Nicotiana attenuata. The sequence continues at coordinate 21,375,169 of NC_032000.1, read as the reverse complement.
GGGTGAATGGGAGACACGAGATTTGAAGCTCTTACCGTACCGTCAGTGTTTGCATGAACTTTGTCAACAGTTTCAATCAATAGATTTCAGGCATATTCCAAGGATTCACAATGAGGTTGTTGATGCTTTGGCTACTTTGGCGTCAATGTTGCATGATCCAGACAAGGCTTATGTGGACCCGTTACAAATTCAGGTCCGAGATCAGCATGCCTATTGTAATATGGTGGAAGAAGAACTTGATGGTGAGCCGTGGTTCCATGATATCAAAGAATACCTCCGGATGGGAGTATATCCAACACAAGCTACAGGGGATCAAAAAAGAGCAATACGACGCTTGGCAAGCGGCTTTTTCTTTAGCGGAGGGGTGTTGTACAAGAGAACCCCAGATCTTGGATTATTGAGATGCATGGATGCTAAACAGGCTACAGTTATCATGGCCGAGGTACATGCGGGAGTTTGTGGACCTCATATGAGTGGATATGTATTGGCAAAGAAGATTCTCCGAAGGGGTTATTATTGGCTTACTATGGAACGGGATTGCATCAGTTTCGTGCGCAAGTGTCATCAATGTCAGGTACATGGAGATTTGATTCATTCTCCACCATCTGAATTGCATACAATGTCAGCACTATGGCCGTTCGTTGCTTGGGGAATGGATGTCATTGGGCCGATCGAGCCAGCGGCGTCAAATGGGCACAGGTTTATTCTGGTAGCTATTGATTATTTCACTAAGTGGGTGGAGGCGAAAACTTTCAAGTCTGTGACCAAGAAGGCAGTGGTCGATTTTGTGCATTCGAATATCATCTGTCGGTTTGGGATCCCGAAGGTAATCATCACAGACAATGGGGCCAATCTCAACAGTCATTTGATGGCAGAGACATGTCAGTAGTTTAAGATCACGCACCGCAATTCCACCCCACATCGTCCTAAAGCGAATGGAGCGTCGAAGCAGCTAACAAGAACATCAAGAAAATACTTCGAAAAATGGTAGAAGGGTCCAGTCAATGGCATGAGAAGTTACCTTTCACCCTTTTAGGTTATCTCACTACTGTCCGCACTTCAGTACGGGCGACTCCTTATTCACTGGTGTATGGCACTGAGGCAGTAATACCCGCAGAGGTTGAAATCCTGTCCCTTCGGATTATTGCCGAGGCAGAAATTGATGATGTCGAATGGGTCAAAGCCCGCTTGGAACAACTAAGTTTGATTGATGAAAAGAGATTGGCAGCAGTATGTCATGGTCAGTTGTACCAACAGAGAATGGCAAGAGTATATAACAAGAAAGTGCGTCCGCGGAGATTCGAAGTAGGGCAATTGGTGTTGAGGCGTATCTTATCTCATTGGGCTGAGGCAAAAGGAAAGTTCGCCCCGAACTGGCAGGGGCCATTTGTTGTAACCAGAGTGTTGTCCAATGGCGCATTATATTTGACAGACGTGGAAGGAAAATGTGTATAAATGGCTATTAACTCTGATGCAGTCAAGCGATACTATGTATGATTTCTTGGTTTAATTGTACTTTATTATATTTGGCATATTTTTGATATTGAAATGACGAAGGCATTTTGTTCGGCTATCCAAATACTTTATCCTTTGTTACCCCTTTTGAGCCTCATTTACTTTCTTTCGTACCCCTCTTTCGGAATCAATAACAAACTCCGGAAGACTACGAAGCAAAGGCAAAATCAAGTAGAAAGAAAACAAGAAAAACAACAAGTACCAAACGGAAAAGAAAAGAAAAAAAAAGAAGAAAAGAAGACAAAAGAAAGAGAAAAAAAAGGAAAAAGGAAAAAAAAAAAAAGAAAAGAAAAATGAAGAAAAGAAATGAAAGAAAAGAAATGAAAAGAAAGAAAAGAAAGTAGAAGAAAGGAAAGATTGCAACAACAAAGTAATTCCTATGACCTGAACTACGTTTGACTTGATCCCGAAAGGGTACGTAGGCAGCCTCTCCCTGAGGTTCAGTCACATCAACACAAAATCCCAAAAAGTCCCCACGAAAGAAACTGGGGCAGCAGTTATGGTTTTGCAAGAAAGTTGATTCCGAAAGTTGTAGTTGTGAACCCATATTGAATTGTTTTAGAGCCTTTTATACCCTTTCTTTCTAACCCTATCCAAAAGCCTGCATTATGGTCCAAAGAAAGACCTTTTAATCAATCTTCAGGAAGTGCCAATACGAGCAAGTAAAAGTGATTCACGTCAGGGGCAACACTCCGGTGCAAAAAAAAATAATAAAAATGAGAGAGTCTTATTGGTGAAAACCCTCACGGGCACTGTAAGGCGAAGTGAGTTGAGAGAAATCAAAAATGAGAGAGTCTTATTGGTGAAAACCCTTACGGGCACCGTAAGGCGAAGGTGAGTTTTCAGACAGGAAAATGAGACAAGTCTGTGGTCAAAGGCTGCTCAGGACATTGCAAGACGAGCAAGGTTTGGGTTTGGGTGAAAATCAGGTTGTGAAAGTCCGGAACGACAAATGTGGCAATCGAAAGTTGATTGGTTAGACAGACTGGGCTGGTTAATCCAAAATGCATGGCATGCTCAATGGTACCAGCTGTTCCACTCAGATAAGTCTCATTCTCTCCTTTCTTCATTACAAATCATCCATTCTCGGATTCTCGTTATCCTTAACCCTCGAGGTTGTTGCATTTCACTCTTTCGAGATCTATCTTTAAGATGTTTCAGTGTCAGTTCTGTTCGAAACAAAAGGAAGGAACGTCAAGGCTAACTACCAGCTTAGTTGCACAGACAGGGCCAGAGTATATCAAAGATGTCAAAAAGCAAAGTAAGTCATAAAGGACCACTGGAAGTGTCATCGGTGGATTAATCAATAATTGTGGGGAAGAAGCGAAGTTTCAAAAAAGGGGGTCAGAAATACAAAAACAACAATATGGGATAGAACACTTGGGACATCAGAGTCAAGGGGTTGAAATTCGGTCAGGAAGCCGAGGAGATTCAAGGTAAGGCCAGGAAAGCGGGACGGAGCGGAGCCCAGCAGCAGGGATGCATCTAGCAAGAATGCCAGCAACTAGCCACCATTTTTAAAATTGACAAGATTTTTCTTTGACTGAAACAGGGGCAGATATTCCGTTCATTTCGGAGAAACCCTCCGTAAGGAAATGTAGCACCCGAACAGTCACCAAACTGGGGCAGGAAATGTGCTCTGTTTTCTTTATTTGTTGCAGTCAGGAGCCCACCTGGAGAACAAGGGAATACTTTCCAAGCTTCAGCAGTCAGGAGCCCACCTGGAGAACCAGGGATACTTTCCAAGCGTTGCAGTCAGGAGCCCACCTGGAGAACAAGGGAATATTTCAAATTTCGGCAGTCAGGAGCCCACCTGAAGAACAAGGGAAGTACAATTCCAATTTTAGCATTTAATATTTGATAACATGTTGTACCCAGTCACCCAAACTGGGGCAGAGATTTTTCGTTGCTTGTTTTGTCACAGTCAGGAGCCCACCTGGAGAACAGGGAATACTTTTCAAGTTTAGCGGTCAGGAGCCCACCTGGAGAACAAGGAAAATTTTTTCAAGTTCAGCAATCAGGAGCCCACCTGGAGAACAAGGGAATACTTTTCAAGCTTCAGCAGTCAGGCGCCCGCCTGGAAAACAAGGGAAGTACAATTCAAATTCTATCCGTTAATTTTTAATATTTGATAACATGATGCGCCCAGCCACCACACTGGGGCAG
>NC_032000.1:21349569-21371474 GCF_001879085.1 Nicotiana attenuata | reverse complement strand
AGCTACCAAACCTTCCAGAACTACACTGACCTGATTCCTTTATAGCCAAGGATATGTAGGCAACCTTTGAAGCAGGGTTCGGTCAGACGGTTTTCAAAATGCTTCTCATGGAGTGCTGAGCAGGCAAAAATCCTTCATGGTGCTCATTCATCTTTGCCCGAAAACCCTTCGTGTCTTCGAGTAAAGAGGGGCAGCTGTGAGCACGTGATTTTTGCCACGCTTAAATTACTCCTATAAATTCCTTTATTATTTGAATTAATTGCATGATTTTGTGTCCTGTTTGTATTTTTGTGTGCATTTTAGTTGCCATAATCCATGAAAAAGGTACAAAAATAGTGCATTTGCATTTAGAATTCGATTTTCTATTTTTAGTTTTGCTAGTTAATAAATATTACTAAATAAGGAAAAAATAACAAAAATAGTCCTTTTACAATTTTAAATTTTGCATTTTTTGGTTTAAGAATTAGTTAATGTTGGAAATTAATTAGTATAATCTTAGATTTAGTTTGGGTCTTTAAGTTTTTGATATTAAATTCAATAAAATCAGAAAATTCAAAAAAAAAATATAATAAGTAAAATACAAAAAATAAAATACAAAAGAAGAGAAAGAAGGAAATGGAAAAAAAATGAAAAAAAAGTCTATTCATGTTTGGGCCATCTCCCTGAAAATCCCAACCCAAAACCCTTAAAATCGGACCAATTGACCAGGCCCAATTCCAAAATACCCAGTCTAGATCCGTGCTACCCTAAACGACGCCGTTTCGGCATCATTTAATCCTTGTCATTCATCTCCCATCATCCAACGGCTCTCATCAGTTCAGGTCAATTAATAAAACTGTCCAAAAATTTTATCAAACCCTAGACATATCTCACCTTCCTCGTACCCTTTCCCCGTCTCCAGCCGCCACCACCGTGTCTCCGCTGCCTCCACCACGCCTCCGCCATCCGCCGCCGTCCGAAAATCGCTGCTGGCGGCGGCGAAGCCCCAAATCACCCCAAAATTTCACCACAAACTCTCCTTCTCTTCCTCTTTCCAACCCCCAAAACCATATCCCTCAAATCATAACCAATCTTCTCGAATCTTGGATCAAATTTTCGGCCAAAATGCAAACTCGTCCAAATCTAACCAAATTCATACCCTGTACTCTCCTAACCCTCCTCATCTCTAATCTCAAACCAAAACCTTTCAATTCTCAACGAAACCTCTTCAATTTTAGATCTAGGGTTTTCAAATTTCAACCCGTCTTGGGAATTTCAAGCACTCTGTTGGTTTTTGATTCATGTTATATGTCTATTTTGGATAAAATAAGCATATAACATTAATCTAAAGTCAAACTCGGAGTCAGTCCAATCAAAGACTAAGATCAGTAAGTTTCTTTTCAAATTGATTTTGTTTCTTTTTGGTTCTATATTTGTTCTTATTGTTTTAGTTCAATTTTTGTTTTATTGGAATTAATTTTGATTTAGTTTGGTTTCAGTTTGTAATTTTGTTATACTTTAGCTTCAATTTTTATTTGTTTCAATTCGTGTCCATGATTTCAGTTCATGATTTTGATTTCAGTGTTTATTTGTTTATCAATTATTAGTTCGTGTGTTATCTTGTTCAGTGTTTATTTTGTTTGTTAATTATTAGTTACTTTAGTTTGTTAGTTGTTAATTCAATGTTAGTGTTAACTAAAGCATTTAGGTTAATTAGTATTGATTAGTTCAATTTTTAAGTTAGGTTGATTGGATATAGCTGAATAAATCACTCTTTAGTTAACCATGGTTGGATTTTAACTAAGGTAAAGGGGTTTGGTTGGGTTAGTAATTTTAGAGGCAATCAAGGGTAGTTTAGGCATACAAAATGGACTGGTTTGTTAAGGATTAGTAATTTCAGAACCAAAATAAGGGTAAGATAGGCAATTCAAGGGTAGAGAATCTAGTAAGAACTTCCTAGAAGCTTCTAGATTTGGGCTTTAAGGTAAATTTCAGAATATAAGTGAGTTAACTTGAGAAACAAGTCAATAAATAGAGGACTAATCTGAAAATAAAAGAGGGACTAAAAAGAAAACTGAAAATCTGAGGGTTGCCCTCACTTTTGCCTATAAAAGGCAGCAGATACTGCCTTATGGAAGAAGTTTTGGAAGCTCACAAATTCTCCCAAAATAGCCCCCTCCAATTTTCAGATCTGTAGTTCGAATTCAAATTGAAAACACCTTAGATCTTAGTTCATTCTCAATAGAAAACAAATACAAAAACAGAAAAACCTTCAAAAATAAAAAAAATACTGTTGCATTAGGAATTTTAGGTTAATTTCGACTTTGGTTAGTGATGCTGATCTCTTAGTCCAATACTTGTTTGCTGAAGTTTCTCTGAGAGTGCACTGGTTTGATTTCGAGTTTTTTGGTCAACTTGAACTGGGTTTGGTAAAGCTTTGGGGGTCGCTGAAAGTCCTAAGGGGTGCTGGGTTCATTTTTGGGTTTATTTGGAGTTCGTTTGAGTTTGTTCGACTTTGTTTTGGTTTGATGTGTTGATCCTGCGTGATTTTAAAACATTTCTGAGCCCTGAACTCTTCCTGGACTGCCTGTGATCACCTGCTAACTGCTGCTGACTCTCATTCTTCCTGTTATATTTCAAATCCAGGTACACGTCTCACAGTGCTTCAATGTAGCTATCAAAATTGGAAATGAAATAAAGCATGGCTCGCCTTCCCTGTTTTTGTGATTGGCACTCATGAATGCCGTATAGATAGTTAGGTATATGCTAGCTTATTTGTGTGTTGTTTGATATAGTTTAGTGTTGGTTTGTAATGACATGCATTTTGAACCATAGGACTATTTCGGACTGTATTGGACTGTTAAATCTGAACTTGAGTTTCTTCATTCTAGATAATAGCCTTAGTGTAGTGTAATTTGAATTCATGTGATGACTGTTCATTAAAATTGGAAACCGGCGTTAAAGTCCTAATGTATACCATGTCAATGTTAAACTCAGGCCTAATAAATGTTTTAGTAAGGCGGTACTTCATGTTTTGACACCAGTGAGTTGATTTTAAGATCAGAAAATAAACATTTAGATTGGTGAAGTTTATTTGTTAAGTTTGATAGCTCCACCTAGTTAATGATTACTTTGATTTAATTGTTGCCTCCTGAACTTCGAGGTAATATGTTTAGGTATACATAAGCCTGGGCGTGAAAATAGAATCAAAGCAATCAGTATCGCCTTATTTGTTCAAATGAAATTGGGGCGTGGTTTGGTTTAGCAATCAGGGCTCGACAGTCCATTCCCAGACAATTTGGGCTTCCGTACCCTAACAAGCGGCCCAGGTCCTGTCCTGACTTATGTGCTCATTTAGACCTGGGCCCAGGTTTATGACTGGACCACTTTTGCATAGGACCCGGGTGGTGATTTCCTCATGGGCTGTTTTCAAGGCCCAAAATGGCTGAGGATCTGAATTTATTAAGTTCATGGACCCAATTGTAGTAATTCTTAAACACTGTTAATTAATTAGGACTATTTCTTTTATTATTAGAGACAAAGAAAAATAGAGAACCATAGTTGCTTTTAGGTTTGCCTTTTAAATAATAAATGAGATGAGCCTCGCCAAACAAAAATACATAAATTGCGGGGCCTTCAATAAATGTTTGTGTTAAAATACTTAGATTTCTGGACAGGCCGTTTAGTGAATTTCACGGCCTTCCCCAAAGATAATAACACGTTAGTCTACTCAGGCGCGTATTTTAATAACATTACATTCCTAAATACGAGTGCACATCTATGTGACCCAAATCCAAATCTCAACGAAGTCGAAATGTGTCAGAAATCGCGGGTACATTTATGTGACGTGGTTTGAGACATGTTTTCACGACGTTGCAATTCTCTTAAAATAACAATGATAAAAGCAGTTCAAAGTGAAAAGAACATAGATTAAAACATGTACTAAAATCAAAACAATTAAGCCAAATATGACAGTTGAGCGACCGTGCTACAACCACGGAACTCGGGAATGCCTAACCCCTTCTCCCGGGTTAACAGAATTCCTTACCCGGATTTCTGGTTCGCGACTGTTAAACAGAATCAAACCTTTTCCTCGATTCGGGATTCAAACCGGTGACTTGGGACACCAAAAATCTCCCAAGTGGCGACTCTGAATCTCTTAATAAATGAATCCTGTTTCGATTGTCCTTTAAGTGGAAAAACTCCTTTACGCCCTTGCGGGTGTGAAAGAAGGAGGTGTGACAAATATAACTAATGGCTCTTCAAAAGTTGATAAAATAGAGTCGCCACCTACTATTTAAGGTATATTAGAGATACCTATAAGTCTGTGAAAATTATTATCTGAATGGTCTGCTAACCGGTGAGATTTGATAATTGTTCTAGTTATTTTAAGGGTAAGGCGTTAGGCATCCCTTAAAATCTACCTGAGGTAGCTCCTCAAACTTAGGCTAGGTTCGAGGAAAGAAATGTCTATATTCTGTTTGAAATTACTTAGTGAAATAAAACAAAAATATTTTAAGTTTGTTTGAAAGCTTATTTTTGAGAAAAAGGTTGTGTGTCTTCTATAGAAAGGTGATACTTATTTGTGAGTCTATATGATTTGTAAAAAAATGAGAGATGACTTCAAGATACATTATTTATTGAAAATAATATACCTTGTTAGTTTTATGAAAACTGCCCTAGTGAAATGCTTTCTGTTATAAAACTTATTGACGTTATTCCTTGCAAACCCGGATGCATGGTTGCTTTTATGTTTTGAAACAGCTCTTGAATTATACGTGGTCCACTTGATGATTTTCAAAGGAAGACTTGTTTTCATTGTTTTGAATCTGCTAAAACCTTAAAATCACTTAAATTTGTTACAGGTGGACGTAAATAAAGTTGTTTGTTTATTAAAAGGATTAGTATCAAATGTTAATGCTCAAAATGTTAAAATAACTAAAGCAAGTGAACCTTATAATCTGATTTAACTTGGGAAAATTTCATATTAAAATAACTGGGTTGCCTCCTTTTCAACTTTATAGTCCATATTTCAATTTACAATTGAGTAGCCCAAAAATTAGAGGCCCATATCCGAAAAAAGGGGCGTTATTTCCGTTTTTGGGGAGTAAGGAGCGGGATTTTCTGGATTTTCTCTGATTCTGTCCAATCTTCTTCCCCAAATACTTCAAAAACGAGATCTTGCGATCAATGCAGCTCCGAAAACCCTAGAATTTCTTCTTCATCTCGAATTAACAGCAAATCAAACACGAAAAGTGAAATTTTTTTGCTGCAAATCAGCGCAATTTTCATTTTTGCTGCAATTTTGATTTCAATTTTTTGTTCGATGGAGATTTTTCCAGTTTACGTTCTTCATAGTGGTGAATGGGCAGAAAACAAGTTTATCAATTTCGTCAGCGATGTGTAATAATTGAGTCGACATTCAGCTACAACAATTTAGTTGCAGCTATTTCGGAACAGATTAGGATCGATAGTGAGTTAAACACAATAGAGATTAACTTTCTCCCAAATGTTGGTTTGCCACCGATCCTTATTTACTATGATACAGGTGTTAAGGTGTATATCGAATTAAAGAAGAAAAACTTGAATTTCACTGAATATTCCTTGTTTGTGACAGTGAAAGAGATTTATGATAATTGTTTGGTTGCTACATGTTCTAGTTGTGTGGTTGCTACAAGTTCCAGCTATTTGGTTGCTACAAGTTCAAATTCTAGAGATGTATCCACAATTGGTAGCACTGAGATTATTGATATCGAATTTATTGAAAACACGAAATTTAGTGAAAACACGGGTATAATAGGTGATATTGAACGAATTTGTTGAGGAAGATCAAGTTTATAAGGATAAAGAGACAGTTGTCGGTGTGATGAAGAACTTGGCTGTACGTGAGAGGTTCCAATTCAAGGTAAAGGGATTAAGCGCAACAAGGTATGTAAATAATTGTATATTCTGTTATATATATATATGTGTGTATAAATATGTATAAAGTAGTATATATTTGTATATAGGTATTAAAATTAGTATATATGTAGTTATGTTTTTGTATTCAAGTGTATTTAGAAGTTAAATGATCTTTAATCCTAGGTATCACTATGACGACCCAGCCGGTCGTCTGAAGAATTAACGCCCCGATCCCCTATTAACTGCTTTCCCCAAGTTTATTTCTGCCATTTGATTTGCCGGGAAGTTCGGTTTTGAGTTTCGAAGAGTTTTGGGACACTTAGTCCCAAAATGAGAGCTTAAGTGTTGGAAAATGGTCCATAGTCAGAACAGTGTAAAAACGGCCTCGGAACGGAAATCCGATGGTTACGTTAGCTTCGTTAGGTGATTTCGGGGTTGGGAGCGTGTTCGGAACGTGTTTTGGAGGTTCGTAGCTAATTCAGGCTTGAAATGCCGAAAGTTCGAATTTTAAAGTTTCCGGTTCGATAGTGAGATTTTGATCCGAGGGTCGGAATGGAATTTCGAAAGTTGTCGTAGCTCCGTCATGTTATTTGGGATGTGTGTGTAAAATTTTAGGTCATTCGGACGTGGTTTGGTTAGGTTTTTTTATCGAAAGCGTGTTTTGAGAGAAAATGAAGTTCTTAGGCTTAAATCGGTGATTAATTCGAGTTTCCGATGTTGTTTTATGTCACGACCCAAACCGAAGGGCCGCGACGGGCACCCGGTGCCTTACTCAACCGAGTACCAACGTAACATATCTTTCTTATCATACTATCATGGGTAAATGAGCTAGAAAACCCTTCATGAGATAACAAGAATAAAACATAAGGAAATACTTAACGTATGATGACCCAGCATGATATACAAACTTATACATGTGACATACGGGCCTATAAGGCCGACATGACCATTTGTAAACTCAAAACATCGGCCGACAAGGCCATACAAGTATCCACACACCTGACATCTGTCTACAAGCCTCTAAGAGTACATAAAATTAGAAAGGTCGGGACAGGGCCCCACCATACCAATCAATACATATCCAAAGCATACTGACCAAATAGGCAACTCCGGAGCAAGTGGAGTACACCAACACCTTCGCTGAGCTGATAGCCTATTAGGAGGAATGTCAACCTGTCTATCGGGACCTGCGGGCATGAAACGCAGCGTCCCCAGGCAAAAGGGACGTCAGTACGAATAAAGTACCGAGTATGTAAGGCAGGAAAGCATAAACAAGAACAGTAACGTAAAGAGAGATAGAGGAGATACAACCTGTAACATCTGAGTGCCTCTGGGGGCTACTGACATGAAATGCATAATACATATATATACATAAGCTTTTAAAAACATACGCCTCTGTGGGCATCATCATCATCATATCATACCCGGCCTCAAAGAGGACTCGGTAAAAACTCAGTACCCGGCCACGTGGAGCTCGGTAAACCCAACTGATTAGTGGTTGCACAATAGGTGCCATACCCGGCCGACTATAGCGCGGCTCGGTAGAGTAAAATAGATACATATATAATGCATGCTGGACTCATGGAGTCACGTTCTAAACCTTTTGGAGTGACATAAGGTCATTGCACCATTGATTAACATTATGGACATCATACCATCAATATGAACTTCAATAGGACTCAAGGATCATACATACTTTCTTGGAATAACTTTGTAAGGAAAGAACAACATGGACAACCTTAGTTGCTAGGAGTAGATTCATTATGAAATAGCGTATTGTTTACGTTCGTTTCACTATAGATCATGCCAAAAGAATGAAGGAAGAGCCTTAACATACCTTGTATATACTGCCCCAATCTCAAGCCATGCAATTTTCACGACTCCTTAGTCTACAATAAGAGAAACGGTACTATAGTTACCATTCAAGCGTCATAACTATTATGTATCGACCACAACCTATTTTACGATGAAACGGACAGCACCTCCCCTATATATATGACTTCACACAATTCCAAACAATCACCAAACAGCCCAAACAACATCAATAATAATCATATTGAGCATCCCAAAACAGTCCACCAACCGATAACATTACTACCAAGCCTTTCGATATATATTTCACAAGTTCTAGCTTCAATGACTTAGCCGTAACTTGGATAATCTCAAATACATATAGATTAAGAGGTTCCTTACCTTTATACAGAAAGAACAACTCCAATTTGACCTTAATTCTCCACGAAATATCCCTCCAATTCTGCCACAACAACAAGGAAGCGAAACTAGCAATCAATTAGTGTTTTGTTTTGGCACTAGAATCACTTTAGAAGGCTTGAAATCACCTAGGGTTGATATTAAGAACTTGAGGGAGTATTTACAGAACATAAACCCTTTAAAACAACCTCCCACACGAGCTGGAACAACACAAAAATGAGCAACAACAAGAAGAACAAGAGACTTACTAGCGCCACGGGATTCCCGACACTTGATTTGTGTTGTTTGCCCTTTGTTTGGGTCTTGAATCTTGAGAGAAACTTGAGAGGGTGTTCCTAGGGTTCTAAGGTCTGAAAATAGTGAAAATAAATGACTTAAAACGGGTTGGAGTCGTCCTATATAGATCCAAATATCTTAAACCGCCTAAGTGGGTCCCATTGGGAGCTGCTTGCGCGGTCTCGCGAAAATGCGAATATCTCTCTACTCCGATGTCGTATTGANAGGGTTTTCAAATTTCAACCCGTCTTGGGAATTTCAAGCACTCTGTTGGTTTTTGATTCATGTTATATGTCTATTTTGGATAAAATAAACATATAGCATTAATCGAAAGTCAAACTCGGAGTCAGTCCAATCAAAGACTAAGATCAGTAAGTTTCTTTTCAAATTGATTCTGTTTCTTTTTGGTTCTATATTTGTTCTTATTGTTTTAGTTCAATTTTTGTTTATTTTTATTTTATTGGAATTAATTTTGATTTAGTTTGGTTTCAGTTCGTAATTTTGTTATACTTTAGTTTCAATTTTTATTTGTTTCAATTCGTGTCCATGATTTCAGTTCAGATTTTGATTTCAGTGTTTATTTGTTTACCAATTATTAGTTCGTGTGTTATCTTGTTCAGTGTTTATTTTGTTTGTTAATTGTTAGTTGCTTTAGTTTGTTAGTTGTTAATTCAATGTTAGTGTTAACTAAAGCAGTTAGGTTAATTAGTATTGATTAGTTCAATTTTTAAGTTAGGTTGATTGGATATAGCTGAATAAATCACTCTTTAGTTAACTATAGTTGGATTTTAACTAAGGTAAAGGGGTTTGGTTGGGTTAGTAATTTTAGAGGCAATCAAGAGCAGTTTAGGCATACAAAATGGGCTGGTTTGTTAAGGATTAGTAATTTCAGAACCAAAATAAGGGTAAGATAGGCAATTCAAGGGTAGGGAATCTAGTAAGAACTTCCTAGAAGCTTCTAGATTTGGGTTTTAAGGTAAATTTCAGAATATAAGTGAGTTAACTTGAGAAACAAGTCAATAAATAGAGGATTAATCTGAAAATAAAAGAGGGACTAAAAGAAAACTGAAAATCTGAGGGTTGCCCTCACTTTTGCCAATAAAAGGCAGCAGATACTGCCTTGTGGAAGGAGTTTGGAGCCTCAAATTCCCCTTCCCCCCCCCCCCAAAATACTCTCTAGTTTCAGATTAAAAATGAGATCTAGAATTTGAAATTTTCTTTTAGAGTCTTAAGCTTTCTACAGAAAAACAAAAAAACACAACAAAAACTCTTCAGAAAATACCAAAAAAAAACACTGTTACATCGAGTATTGTGAGTTCTGATAATTAATCTCCATGAATTGTTTACTTTGGAGTTGAACATGTGGGTTGCGAAAGTTCAGAGGTTCACTTCGAGTGATTTTGAGCCATGAATTCAGCTCTTTAGCTCATCTAGGTTCAGAAACAATTTGTACTCCTTTATTGCTGTTTTGTATTTGGAATCTGGCTGCGTTCGGAATCAATTGGGTTCGAATTTGATCGGTTTGAGTTAGCTAGTGGTTCAGCTGGCTGTTTGTATTTGAGTCCTGGGTTCAATTGCTCGTTGGTTGAGTTTATTCAAGTTTACTGGACTGAATGTTGAATGTTGTAGCCTGTATTTTCAAAACTCAATCCTGGAGTGATTTGATGTTATACATTGAGTTGTGAGTTCAATTTCGATCTACTGTTTTGACTGCCTACTCATTGCTGCTGATCCTCACTTGTCTCACCTTCTATTTTCCAGGTACATGTCCTATAACGCTCCGGATTATGAGAAATGGAATGAAGTAATGATTTTTTTCTCATGTTGAACTCTCTGTTGAAGTGTAATTCATTTAAGTACACTACCTCAGCTTAGTTGACCTTGAATTGTTTGACACTGGACATTCACTACCAGAATTAGTCCATCGATTCGATGACTGTTGGTTTTGTAATTACATGTTTTGTATTAATTTGAACTCTTGAGACTATTAGCTGACTAATGATTCACTAGTGAGTTGATTTTAAGATCAGAAAATAAACATTTAGATTAGTGAAGTTTATTTGTTAAGTTTGATAGCTCCACCTAGTTAATGACTACTTTGATTTAATCGTTGCCTGCCGAACTTTGAGGTAATACGTTTAGATATACATAAGCCTGGGCGTGAAAATAGAATCAAAGCAATCAGTATCCCCTTATTTGTTCAAATGAAATTGGGGCGTGGTTTGGTTTAGCAATCAGGGATCGACAGCCCATTCCCAGAAAATTTGGGCTTTCGTACCCTAACAAGCGGCCCAGGTCCTGTCCTGACTTATGTGCTCATTTAGCCCTGAGCCCAGGTTTATGACTGGTCCACTTTTGCATAGGACCTGGGTTGTGATTTCCTCATGGGTTGTTTTCAAGGCCCAAAATGGTTGAGGATCTGAATTTATTAAGTTCATGGACCCAATTGTAGTAATTCTTAAACACTATTAATTAATTAGGACTATTTCTTTTATTATTAGAGACAAATAAATAGAGAACCATAGTTGCTTTTAGGTTTTCCTTTTAAATAATAAATGAGATGAGCCTCGCCAAACAAAAATACATAAATTGCGAGGCCCTCAATAAATGTTTGTGCTAAAATACTTAGATTTCGGGGCGGGCCGTTTAGCGAATTTCACGTCCTTCCCCAAAGATAATAACGCGTTAGTCTCCTCAGGCGCGTATTTTAATAACATTACATTCCTAAATACGGGTGCACATTTATGTGACACAAATCCAAATCTCAACGAAGTCGAAATGTGTCAAAAATCGCGGGTGCATTTATGTGACGCGATTCGAGACATGTTTTCACGACGTTGCAATTCTTGTAAAATAATAATAATAAAAGCGGTTCAAAGTTAAAAAGCACATAGGTCAAAACATGTATTAAAATAAAATAAATAAGCCAAATATGACAGTTGAGCGACCGTGCTAGAACCACGGAATCCGGGAGTGCCTAACACCTTCTCCCGGGTTAACAGAATTCGAGCTGAGAATAATTGTTATGTTTAGCTTTATCTGATTTTCCTACATGTTTCCTGCTAAATGTGCTAAATGCTTTACCGCTTGGATATAATTTGAACTGTATATATAAACTGTGCCGAAACCCTTCTCTTCTCACCTCCAGGGATGTGCTTACTGGTTGAGACTCCCTATTATGTTAGTGTCATACCTTGAAATAAGAAAGAGGCCGGACAAGTTACTATGCCGGGCGATCCCGCGGGTCCCCGGTACGTAGCCCCCTCCTCGACTCGAGTTGTCCGCTCGGGTACACAGTCTAGAACCTATACCCAGGTTTTAAACTTAGAATAACTTGACCTCATGCTGGATCCCTAGTAGGAACGCTTACTTGCATCACATGCATTTTGACTTAGGGGACTCAACACAGGGGTTGGGTCCGTCTAGGACAGGTGTACTCGGAATAATGGACCATCCTGATGCATCCTACTTGTGCATTTATTTTTTTTGGACTCGCATGCTGACCGGCTTTGAATATCTGGGAAAAATTGGAAAAACAAAAAGAGAAAAAGAGAAAATAGTAGTGTAGAGAGTTAATTACCTATATTAGAAAAACCAATGTCCAACTAGTGCCGAAATGCTGCCGGATTTTTGAGAAAATGAAAGAAAAGAAGAAAGGTATTTTTGTTTAGTTTGTTTTGTTTGCCAATGGAAAAGAAAACTAAAAGAGTTTTATTTTTAAATTAGTTTGTTTATTTGCCACTGAAAATGAAATATAAAAAAGAGTCTTGCAGAATCTTGTTTTCAAAAATAGTTAGATTTATTTGCCCGAACTACGTAGGTTTGATTCTCACCGGATGTGAGATACGTAGGCAACCCTCATCGGGTCCAACCTCCCCTTTTCAAAAATAGCCAAAAAATGCCAAAATTTTTAATTTTGTCAAAATAAGTCGGGTGCCGCCATTCTTGTTAAAATAAGCCGAATGTCCCCAAAAGGGCGCCGGAAGGCTGTTTTTGCAAAGAACGGCCACCCTTAGTCAGTTTCAACGGTTGGCAGGCACAGCCTCAAAATCTTCTCCCCGAAGTGCTGAAAGGCCGTAATTGCAAAATCGGCCATTTGTTTTAAATTGGAAATTTGAACAACAATAGTGTCATTTTTCATTGTTAGGTCAAAATAAGTGATTAAATCACCTTAATAAATGTGCAGGATGAGCACGACTCAAAATGAACCTTTTTCAATCATTCATAAAAATCCTTTGGAGTTGCGTCTATGGTNTTTGATTTTGAGTTTTTTGGTCAACTTGAACTGGGTTTGGTGAAGCTTTGGGGTCGCTGAAAGTCCTAAGGGGTGCTGGGTTCATTTTTTGGTTTATTTGGAGTTCGTTTGAGTTTGTTCGACTTTGGTTTGGTTTGATGTGTTGATCCTGCGTGATTTTAAAACATTTGTGAGCCCTGAACTCTTCCTGGACTGCCTGTGATCACCTGCTAACTGCTGCTGACTCTCATTCTTCCTGTTATATTTCAAATCCAGGTACACGTCTCACAGTGCTTCAATGTAGCTATCAAAATTGGAAATGAAATAAAGCATGGCTCGCCTTCCCTGTTTTTGTGATTGGCACTCATGAATGCTGTATAGATAGTTAGGTATATGCTAGCTTATTTGTGTGTTGTTTGATATAGTTTAGTGTTGGTTTGTAATGACATGCATTTTGAACTATAGGACTATTTCGGACTGTATTGGACTGTTGAATCTGAACTTGAGTTTCTTCATTCTAGACAATAGCCTTAGTGTAGTGTAATTTGAATTCATGTGATGACTGTTCATTAAAACTGGAAACTGGCGTTAAAATCCTAATGTATACCATGTCAATGTTAAACTCAGGCCTAATAAATGTTTTAGTAAGGCAGTACTTTATGTTTTGACACCAGTGAGTTGATTTTAAGATCAGAAATAAACATTTAGATTGGTGAAGTTTATTTGTTAAGTTTGATAGCTCCACCTAGTTAATGATTACTTTGCTCTAATCGCTGCCTCCTGAACTTTGAGGTAATACGTTAAAATATACATAAGCCTGGGCGTGAAAATAGAATCAAAGCAATCAGTATCGCCTTATTTGTTCAAAATGAAATTGGGGCGTGGTTTGGTTTAGCAATCAGGGCTCGACAGCCCATTCCCAGACAATTTGGGCTTCCGTAGCCTAAAGAGCGGCCCAGGTCCTGTCCTGACTTATGTGCTCATTTAGACCTGGGCCCAGGTTTATGACTGGTCCACTTTTGCATAGGACCTGGGTTGTGATTTCCTCATGGGATGTTTTCAAGGCCCAAAATAGTTGAGGATCTGAATTTATTAAGTTCATGGACCCAATTGTAGTAATTCTTAAACACTGTTAATTAATTAGGACTATTTCTTTTATTATTAGAGAGAAATAAAAATAGAGAACCATAGTTGCTTTTAGGTTTGCCTTTTAAATAATAAATGAGATGAGCCTCGCCAAACAAAAATACATAAATTGCGGGGCCCTCAATAAATGTTTGTGTTAAAATACTTAGATTTCGGGACGGGCCGTTTAGCAAATTTCACGGCCTTCCCCAAAGATAATAACGCGTTAGTCTCCTCAGGCGCGTATTTTAATAACATTACATTCCTAAATACGGGTGCACATTTATGTGACCCAAATCCAAATCTCAACGAAGTCGAAATGTGTCAAAAATTGCGGGTGCATTTATGTGACGCGATTCGAGACATGTTTTCACGACGTTGCAATTCTTGTAAAATAATAATAATAAAAGTGGTTCAAAGTTAAAAAGCACATAGGTCAAAACATGTATTAAAATCAAATAAATAAGCCAAATATGACAGTTGAGCGACCGTGCTAGAACCACGGAATCCGGGAGTGCCTAACACCTTCTCCCGGGTTAACAGAATTCCTTACTCGGATTTCTGGATCGCGGACTGTTAAACAGAGTCATATTTTCCTCGATTCGGGATTCAACCGGTGACTTGGGACACCATGAATCTCCCAAGTGGCGACTCTGAATCTTAATAAATAACGAATCCCGTTTCGATTGTCCTTTAAGTGGAAAACCTCCTTCACGCCCTTGCGGGTGTAGTGAAAAAGGAGGTGTGACAACTATATTTTAAAAAAAAAATTCTAAAAAATTTTCTGACCGTTGGGGGGTTTAAAATATGGCTGTTGGCCTGCAAAAATAGCCGTTTTGGCTTTGTAAAATAGCCATTAACCCTCCCCCTCCCCCCCCCCCCCCACCTTTGTTTTAACCCCAAACTTTTATAATTACACTTTTTCCCTATTTTCAACTATAAATACCCCCTCATTCTTTCATTTTTCTCACAAAATCATCAATCTCTCTCTAATTTTTTTCTATAATTGGCTACTTTATTGTTGCAATTTGTGTAAAAAAAATTGTGAAGTTGGTCAATTTAAGTATTCAAGTCTTCAAGTCTTCAACGATAATTAATTTTCAACAAGTTGTTCGTCAATTCGGTAAACTCGTTCCAACTCTTTAGTTTTAATATTATTGTTTTGTTTGTTTTATTTACTTTGTATAATTATAATTAAGATGGCCTATTCCTTAAAAAATGTCTAGTAAAAATAAGAAAAAAATCCAAGAGTGGTGAATCTAGTGGCCAATCTATTCCTCCTCAAATTCCCCGGGCTCCCCTACCCAAACACCATACCCGCCCTCCACCTGCTCCTATTCTTGATAGTGATAATACTTTATTACAATTTACTGAGAGTCAAAATGTGCATAATGTTGGAGGTGGTGAACGCTTAGATCATGAATATATGAATTCTCTTTATGGTAATCCAACTATTGATGAAGAAGATGAGCAGGAATATAGATTTGGATGAAACACAACCGGATGACGATACACCCACTAGTCCTGTTGCTGAAACCCAACTAATCCAAATGATGCCCCGGTTGACCCCCCTGTTACTACCCCTACTTTTTCTAGACAACCTTCTAAACGGGCCGAAACATCTCTTGTTTGGCCCTTTTTTATTCAAATAAGAGAAAAAAATAAAGCTAAATATAAAACTTGTGGCAAAGAGTTAGCTTTTAACTATGTTACTCGGGGGGGAGGGGAGGGGCATGGGGACGGGAAGTTTGAGGAGACACATAATGATACACCCTCAAGATAAAGTTAAATATTATCAAATGAAAGTTGCGTCCGGGAGGGCAAGTCTACCTAGTCAGCCTGACCCTAGTACCGGGTCAAATCAATTTCATCCGGGAATTAACACTGTTATCGGTGGTATTTTATATTATGATCCAAGAAAAGATAGGGAAGAATTGGCAAAAATGGTTACTGTTATGTACTTACCCTACAGTTTTCCATCTAACCCTCACTTTGTGCATTTTATTAGAAAAGTTTTTAATCCTACTTATAAAGGATGGCCTCGCACAACCGTAAATAGCGATATTTATAAATATAAACATGAATATGAACAATATTTGCGCTATTTATTTACTCATATTAATTGTCGTGTTGCTATTACTACTGATATTGGTAGAAGTGGTAATGACTGTGATTATCTTACTGTTACAAGTCATTAGATTGATGAGGACTGGATAATACAAAAGCGCATTATTGCTTATAGAATAATTAACTCACGTCACACAGGGCAGTTTATTTCTAGCACGGTTACAGATATTTGTAGATATTTTTGCATTAATGATAAATAATATCAATTTCAATGGATAATGCTACTAGTAATACTAATGTTGTAGCCTTGCTTACCACTACACTGAATCCTGCATTTAGTAACATTTTTCATGTTAGATGTATTTGTCATATTTTCCATTTAATTGTGGGTGATGGTATGAGAATTTTAAATGTTGAAATTGAAAAGGTTAAAATGGCTCTTCACTGGCTTTTTTATTCAAACCGTAGAAGTAGACGTAGAGAATATTTTAAAAGATGAGATGAATTTGGCCTAAGAGAAAGAAAGGTTCCTAAACCTTGTCCAACTAGATGGAATCACATGTATGAAAGTTTAGTTGTTGCATATGAATATAGAAACCCCATATACTCAATGTTTAATGCTCATGTAAGTGATGATGATGAGCACCTTACAAATGCGGATTGGGCTAATGTTAAAATGCTTGTAGATTTTTTAAAAAGATTTCATGTTGCTACAAATAAATTTTCTGGGCAATATTATCCTACTATTTCTAACTGTTTAGTTTATCTTGCAGAACTTGCAAATTTGTTTGCTTATTTTTCAGAGGGTGGGGAAATTTATGAAGAAGCTATTGATTCTATGAGAAAGAAATTTAAAAAATATTTTTTCCTTATTCCCCCTATTTATGGTGTTGTTGCCTTGTTAAATCCTACTATGAAATTAGGAGGTCCTCAATATTGGTATCAATCTATTTATAATGGTTTAGCACTTGAAGATGAGGAGTTGTCTACACTTTCGGACGAACAAGCCTCAATTAAAATAAATGCTCTAACTATTTATAGTGCTTATCAAATTGTAATAGATAATGCTAGACCAAATGTTCCAACTCCTTCTTCTTCTTCTAGTTCTCAATCATCTAAAAGAACTGCGGGAGTAATAGCACTTACTGCTTGAACCGGGTTCAGGGGTTGTCAAGGTTGTAGCACTAGTGATTGTTCACAACTAAATGAGCTTGAAGTTTATTTGTCACGGGGACTTGAGGAAGTGAATCCTGACGGCTCATTTAATCTTTTGAAATGGTGGAAGGACAAAGAAGAACACTTTCCGGTCCTTTCAAGGATGGCCCGACACATTTTAACCATTCAAGCTTCAATAGTGGCATCAGAAAGCGCTTTAAGTCAAGCAAGACTTCAACTCGGTGATTATAGAGCGCCTATAGGGAGAGCTTGGAAAAATCAGTACTTTTCAAAGATTGGATCCGTTCGGAACGAAGAAATTTTGGACTTGCTGAATCATAACCAGAGTTAGACGAAGCTTACGAAGAAATTCTAGCTGAACTTGCGGAGGATGCAGCTTCGCCCGGAAGCAGAACAAGCTTCTTTTCCGCCACCACCAACGAAAATTCCTCCGAACCTTGATGGATTTATGAAATTTGTAAGAGATACCATGTAAAATTAATATGTAACTTGTATTTTAGAACATCTTGATTAGTTTCTTTTTCTTCTCAATAGTGGTATTAGCACCTTGCTGTGCTCATTCCATTGGGGGGGGGGGGGGTCGGAGGTAGGACGTATGGAAAGATTGGGCCNAAAATCTAAGGCAAAAAGTGAATGACTACAGTTTTGACCTCAACAAAGCGGAAAAGGAATTAGCTGGGGTTAGGAAACAATTGGCTAAAAACGCGGAAGAACGGGCCCACATGGTTAAGCAGTTGAAAGAAGAATACGATAATGAGGTTACAAGATTAAAGAAAAAGGTCATTGCCGTAGAGAACAGAATGATCAAACAGGCAAAAGAATTCAAAGTTGAAAGAGAGCATTGCTATATGGCATTGGCACAGTTAAAAATGGACTTACAACAACTCCGGCAACAAAACCAGGAGAGCAAACTTTGGAGGCTAGGGCCCAACAGATAGGGCGGTTGCTTCAAGAAAAAGGCAGAATCAGAGAGAGAATCTTAACCGTTGCTCATTCTATTACTAGGAAATGCAAAATGTGCGAGAACATGACCCGTACCACCTTCTTCGCATCAGTGATGATATTTGTGAAGCAGATAATGAGTTACCTGGACAGACTTCAAGGGGAACTTGCATATAGGCCCGCGGCGAGACCAAACGATGTCCCGCGGGCACCAGGAGCTTTAATGTATTCATGATTGTCTTTTGAGTCTGTATTGCTTTTTCTACTAAAGTTTGTCATTTGAGTCTGTATTTTCGTTCTACTGGAGTCTGTATTTCTTTTTCATTAAAAGTCAGTCAGTTGATTGAGTCTGTATTTTCGTTTGAGCTTGAATAGGGATAGTGGAATCTGCAGTTCTTGGCTGCATTACAGTCTGTCAGTTTCGAGTCTTTGTAATAGATGTATTTGCTATCAATAAAATTGAAAATTCCAAAAATATGTTTGCTTATACTTTACATTTATTTTCACGAACTACGCTTGGTCTGATTCACGCGGGGTCGTGATACGTAGGCAATCTCCATAGGATTCGACCGTAACCAAATAATAAAATAGGGGAGAAAATGCAAAAGAGAAAGTGGCAAGAAACAATGGAAAAATAAAAAGGAATTGGCACATAGAAATAAGGAAAAGCCGGGATGACGCATGCAACCAAGCAAAGGCATAATAGAAATGGTTAACTGCTTAGGTGCATTCATTCTCCAATGTGCGGTCATCTATCTGTTAATGCCCTAACCGCTAACATAGTTGTTGTTGATGAGTCCAGGGAAGTGGTTAAGTTGACTGGCATTCTGGCAACCCATCCCTACAACACCCGCTCTAAGGATAAGTCAAACATGGTCAACCAGGAATTGGAAGCAAGCATTGTCGACCCATCTAGGGAGGAGGAAGTAGTGGACGTTAATGCAATGAAGGAGGAGATGTATAAACTGAAGCAACAAATGGCCGAGATGTACTAGGCCTGGTCGAAGGGACATCCACCACCAGCCTATCCTGCTAACCCCGCCTACCTCCCACCACTAGCTCAGCCTCAAGATCCTCCCACAGTGAACTCATCACCGGCTTTCCCTACTTACCAACAGTATTACGGAACCACCTCTCAAACACCACCACCTCCACCACCCAAACAAATTCCATGCCCTCTACCAACTACTCCTGTGTTTGTGGCTTCTCCACCTGTCGCACTACACAGGTCTTCTAGCGAACCTTTGTTCCAAACCCATGATAACCAGTATTACCCACCCGAAGCCACTTTCAAACCACCAGAGCCATGCCCTTACACTCCCCGCCTTGATCTCTCAGCTGAAGAAGAAAAGCCTCCCAAAAACCCTGAGCAAGAGGAGATGATACGGAAGGTTAAGAGCTTAGAACAGTCATTCCGAAATATGCAGGGGCTCGGAAGACAAGTGAGTGTAGCCTACAAGGACCTGTGCCTGTTTCCTGATGTCCAGTTGCCAGCAGGATTCAAGTTACCCAAGTTTGACCTATATGATGGACATGGTGATCCGGTGGCCCACTTAAGGGGGTTCTATAGCAAGATGAGAGGAGCTGGAGGAAGGGACGAGTTATTGATGGCTTACTTTAGTCAAAGTCTAAGTGGAGCAGCTTTGGAGTGGTACACACGACAGGATCATGCTCGATAGTACACTTAGGACGATCTGGCCCAAGCATTTGCATGTCATTTTCAGTACAATCTCGGAATTGTCCCGGACCGTCTGTCACTGACTAAAATTGAGAAGAAGCCCGGAGAAAGCTTCAGAGAATATGGTTTCCGGTGGAGAGAGCAGGCGGCAAGAGTCGATCCTCCAATGAAAGAGAACGAGATTGTTGATTATTTCCTACAGGCTTTGGAGCCTACCTATTATGGTCATCTGGTGTCAGCAGTGGGAAAAACTTTCAACGAGGTCGTGAAAATGGGAAGTATGGTGGAAGAGGGTCTCAAGTCTAACAAGATTATGAGCTATTCAGCAATCAAAGCAACTACTCAGGCTATTCAGAGCGGCACTGGAGGAGTATTGGGAAAGAAGAAGAAAGAAGAGGTTGCAGTAGTGGAATCGAGAGCTTGGTCCAGAGGTCCATCACCATATTATCACCAACCTCGCCCCCAAACCTACCCACACACCCCATATGGCCCACCGCAGCACTATTACCCACCTCTTGTCCCCAATTTCTCTGTCCACCATGCCCAAACATACCCCCAACCTCCTACCCATGCGCAATGGCGCGCACCCACCCCGCAAAATACTAACCCAGCTCAAAGCACTTACCTACCCCCAAGAACCAACAGAAATCCCACTGGATCCAGTTTTCGACCTAATCCTGCATTTAAGAAAATTGGGGAGGTTACTTATGAGCTTGCTTTACCCCCTAGTTTATCGGGAGTTCACCCAGTCTTTCATGTTTCGATGCTTCGGAAGTATCATACCGACCTATCCCACGTGTTGGACTTCGGCACCATTCAGCTAGATGAGATCTTGGGCTATGAGGAGGAGCCAGTTGCTATTATTGATAGACAGGATCGCCAGCTGAGGTCCAAGAAGATTTCTACTGTGAGAGTCCAGTGGAGAGGCCAACTGGTCGAGGAGGCGACCTGGGAGTCCGAGGAGGACATGCGGAGCAGATATCCCACTTATTCAGCAGTCCAGGTACTTTTCTATGTCCGTTCGAGGACGAACGTTTGTTTAAAAGAGGTGGAGAATGTAACGACCCGACCGATCGTTTTGCCTTTTAGAACCCCGTTCCCCTAAATAGAGCCTCCCGTACTTGCTTTATTAATTTACGACTTGCGGGGGCGATTGGTTCGGGAGTTGGAAGGGTTTTGAGTAAAATATGCTCATTTGCTTCTTTAAGACTTTCTTAAAAGACCAAGTTTGACTTCTATCAACATTTGGGAAAACGGACCCGGATTCATGATTGACAATTTCTGAGGGTCCGTGGGAAAATATGGGACTGCAAAAGAAGAAGACTTTCACTCCCTTGGGTGAATCTTACACCAGCTTGTACCACAGATTGAGACAGTTGGGCATGTTGAGTCCGATTGAACCCAAGTTGCCAAATCCTCCCCCAAGGAATCTGGACCACTTTGTGAGTTGTGAGTATTGCTCAGGTGCGCCGGGACATGACACAGAAAAATGCTGGCACTTGAAAACGGCCATCCAGGAGGTTATTGACACCCGCCGAATTGAAGTGCAAGCCCCAGAAACGCCTAACATCACCCAAAATCCATTACCAACCCATCACGAGACCCATATGATTGAGCTAGTCCAAAAGGGAGAGCATAAGAAGCCGTCACAAACCGTAATGATGATCAGGGCTAGTGAGGATAGATCAAATGAGAAACTAACAAAAGGGAGAGCATTGATAAGGGTAGAAGAGACAGTTAGCAAACCAATTGTGGTGGTAAAGAAGGAGCTTTTGAGCAGTGTTGCAGAAAAACAAGAACCGGCTAAAGCGGTAGTGTCGGGGGCAGCTGTCAAGCCCGTTGTGATTGTAAAAGGGGCTCGCACAGAGCCGGTTGTCATCAAGCCAGTGACTTAGCTACCAGTAATCAGTAAAAAGGCCGTCCCATGGAATTACGGCCGAGTGACAGTGATGTATCAGGGAAAGGAAGTTAAGGAAGAAGTTTGTGAAACCCATGGGCTGACTCGCTCAGGAAGATGCTTTGCTCCTGACGAGCTGAGAAAGGCTAAACTCACCAAAGATAATCCAGTATCAGTAAAGAAAGCTGTAACTGAAGAAGAGGCAGAAGAATTCTTGAAGAAGATGAAGGCACAACATTATTCCATTGTAGAACAGTTGAGAAAGACCCCGACACAAATCTCTTTGCTATCATTACTGATCCACTCAGATGAGCACCGCCAGGCATTGATGAAAATTTTGAATGAGGCCCATGTTCCTGATAAGATTTCTGTGAACCACTTAGAGAAAATTGCAAAACAGATTTTCGAGGTCACAGGGT
>NC_032000.1:21339028-21349549 GCF_001879085.1 Nicotiana attenuata | reverse complement strand
CCCCCCCCCCCCCCCCAAAACCCCACACACACCCACACCCACCCTCTCTCCAATAAAAAGAATAATGTCTTTGTGCCTTTTTTTCCCCTGCTGATATAGACGACCAAGTTCTTCGACCAAACAATAGTCTGATTGTTGACTACAAATTGTGGATGATAGACTCAAAACTCAAGCCTTCTTTTCCATATTTTAATCGGATAAGTTATACTCTGCTGAGTAGCTTTTAAGTAATTGGATCACACTGTCATTGCTGCTGTAACTGATGCTGCAGTTATATTTCCAGCAACTAAGGAGACATGGTGATATCCTAAAGCGAACTGTTGGAGGTTATCTTGTTGTTCAAGGCAGAGCTGATGACACCATGAATCTTGGAGGTATAAAGGTACTACACTACCATTCCACCACTATCAATCTCGTAGTTGACTCTACATTGTTCTCCTTTCAACATACCCGTAGTATCTATCAAAACTTCTGCCAAGTGTGCTAGTCTGTGTGCTTATATGCTACTGATATCCCTTTCCACTCATAGATTTATTCAGGCTAGTGGCTATAGTAAAAAGTTGCTCTTACTGTCATGGTTACTAGTATACAACACCATGAATGTTCACATAATCTCTGATGCACTTGACACTCAGAACATAAAGCACAAATTTATTATCTTGAGTGTTTGAATCTATAACATAGCTGAAATATTTATGGACTGCGTTTATTGATTCTGGAAGCAATACATAAATAAAATTTTCTTGAGAGAATACATAAAGTACCCATTAAACTTGTTCGGAAAAATCATTTACACACCTAAACTTTACGGGCGACCTTTTACCCCACTATTCTAAACTTAAGTGAATTTAATACCCCCTTCAGTGATGACCTGGCGCAAGACGTGTAGTTCACTTTGTAGCTGCGCGTGAAGGCAAAAAAAAAATAACTTAAAAACTAATTTAGTGGTCCACGTGTCACTTTCTAATGGGATATTATAACTAATTAACTTAATATTATTTTTTTCTCTTTTGAGAGGCGCAGCTTTTCAAACGACCCACCCCCCTCGGATCGTCTCCTTCACACCACCCCACCTGAACTTCAGCCTTTAACCACTCAACGACCAGCACCCCCTATAACACAAGCTAGCAGATGTTACATCAATCCAGACCCTTCATCTTCCTCAAGTTAAGAGAAACCTAGCTTCAGCTTCAGCTCCCTTCACCCATCCATGTTTCTGCTTTTCTCGTCCATAACAGCTCGCCGGAAAATGCTGTAAACAACTTCAAATACCAGTCAAAAGCACAGCATGCTGCTGCTCGTCTTCTTCCTTCAAAACTGACCTCTAATCTCGGTTGCAACCAGCTGTAGAACCAACTTTAAGAACATGAAAACAGGAGTTCAAACTACAACTCGGCGCCGTGGAAATAGCGGCGTGTGCATGCGAATTTTCTGATTCTCGCCGGACTTTCAGATCCGGCTGGTTTTTTTAAACTTTCCGACGAGTTTCGAGTTTGTCCGGGTGAGGTTTTGTCTGAGGTTTTCATGTTCAGTCGTTGACGCCGGCGAGTTTGATTCTGGTGCTGGTTCGATCTTCATTCTTCAATATAAGTTTTGAGTCACTTCANAAAAAAAATTTTAAAAAAAAATAGGCCAGGCCCACTTAGGCCCACTTATATATATATATATATATATATATATATATATATATATATATATATATCGGTTCCTACCAATAGCCCACGAAAACCAAAACCGTTTAAGCCCGGCCCACGAAGCCCGTACCCACATAGGACCGGCCCATTTGGTCCGTTTAGGCCCGGGCCCGACCCGTTTCCTTGACCACTTGGTATATGGAAAGGAAACTTTCCCTACTTTGCAAAACCTTAGAATGGCTTAAGGGAAAGCTGTTTTAAAGCCTCATTAGCTGTGGAATTAAGTTAAGAAAAAGAAGCTGCGGAAGAACAATTATTTGATCTGTTGCTTGGGTCATTATTGTTTGAGGTGTTTGAGGATACATAATTGGTGTGAGCAGAGAACTAGAAAGCTTGAAAATTTCTTTGTGCAATTCAACCAACAATCAGGTATGTAAAAATATAATCTTATCCCAGTAGTATGCCTTGGATTAGATTAGGATTGATGTGGATATTAAATTTTTTAAAATGATGAAAAGAAGTAAATTGAAAGCAGTTTGAAAATTCTAAACCCATTTGAGTTGCAGCTAAGTTTTTTTTTGAGATTGGGAACATGATTAGAAATATTAAAATAATGGAGAAATTATTTTCATCTAGTAATGGACAAAGCTTTAAGGGTAAAGTGAGGATCAGATTTGAATGTTACTAGAGTATTTGGATTAGAGAAAATACATAAAGTACCCATTAAACTTGTCCAAAAAAATTATTTACACACATAAACTTTACGGGCGACCTTTTACCCCACTATTTAAAACTTAAGTGAATTTAATACCTCCATCAGTGATGACCTAGCGCAAGACGTGTAGTTCACTTTGTAGCTGCGCGTGAAGGCAAAAAAAAAAAACTTAAAACTAATTTAGTGGTCCAGGTGTCACTTTCTAATGGGATATTATAACTAATTAACTTAATATTATTTTTTTCTCTTTTGACAGGCGCAGCTTTTCAAACGACCCACCCCCCTCGGATCGTCTCCTTCACACCACCCCACCTCAAACGACTCATTTCCTTTTGACCCCTGAACTTCAGCCTTTAACCACCCAACGACCAGCACCCCCTATAACACAAGCCAGCAGATGTTACATCAATCCAGACCCTTCATCTTCCTCAAGTTAAGAGAAACCTAGCTTCAGCTTCAGCTCCCTTCACCCATCGATGTTTCTGCTTTTCTCGTCCATAACAGCTCGCCGGAAAATGCCGTAAACAATTTCAAATACCAGTCAAAAGCACAGCATGCTGCTGCTCGTCTTCTTCCTTCAAAACTGACCTCCAATCTCCGTTGCAACCAGCTGTAGAACCAGCTTTAAGAACATGAAAACAGGAGTTCAAACTACAGCTCGGCGCCGTGGAAATAGCGGCGTGTGCGTGCGAATTTTCTGATTGTCGCCGGACTTTCAGATCCGGCTGGTTTTTTAAAACTTTCCGGCGAGTTTCGAGTTTGTCCGGGTGAGGTTTTGTCCGAGGTTTTCATGTTCAGTCGTTGACGCCGGCGAGTTTGATTCCGGTGCTGGTTCGATCTTCATTCTTCAATATAAGTTTTGAGCCACTTCATAAGACTTTCCAGGTTTTTTTTCCTGCTAATTTCACTTTCATACTTACACAGTGGCAGCGGGAAAAGGTGAAGAAGATGAATGAAAAAAAAATAGAAAACGAAAGAAGAATTATATTAAAAAAAAATAGTGTAGCATTTGATACATGTATGGCGCGTGTAAACACAGCCACCACAAGACTGGTTCAGTATTTTGAAGGGGGTATTAAATTCACTTAAGTTTAGAATAATGGGGTAAAAGGTCGCCCGTAAAGTTTAGATGTGTAAATGATTTTTCTGGACAAGTTTAATGGGTACTTTATGTATTTTCTCATTTGGATTATTATTAGGGTCATATGTTTTGGATGGTATTATTTAAGTATGGACATGTAATATTTTTGATACTAAAATATGTTTCTTCCTTTCCATATACCAAGTGGTCAAGGATATTGTAGCAGTAAGCTTGACAGAGAAATATATTTTTTTTTCACATTAAGTGTCGATTATATTGAGTAATCCATGATTTAGAAATTAGTTCAATTGGTGGTGAATTGAACTTGTTGAGTATGTCCTGATGATCCTAGCCAAAATATTTGTAGATGGTGAGTTGTTGAACTCCGGGACGTTTGAAAGGACGAATTGAAGCTAAGACTTGAGGTGAGTTGAGGTTTACTTTCCTAGTAGGAAATTTCATTATAACTCTTGTGCTCCATATGTTAAATAAGCCAAGTCATGTCTTCCCGTGATCCAATACTCAGTTTACTTATTCTTATTCAGTACGATATTATTTGTGACATGAATATAAGCTTATGTGTATTACCAATTGTTATGTACCTTTATTTGTGATATTCACATTCAGTAGGGAGAAGTGGCCAACCTCTCCCAGTGTGAGTACCATGATGTCAGGGTTACCTACTCCACGCTCGTAGGTGCCAACTGTTTGTTGGGGAGATAGGCCGACACTCCCCCGTACGTATTCCCAGATGCTCTTGTACGCAGGGCCATTATGCGTAATAATTAACTTTCCAAAGTTATGTCTTAAAATATATATGACTCCGTTTCTATTTCAGATATCCGTTATGGGCTCAATTTCTATGTTAAGTTTCAGTTTCAACTTACTGTTTCAGTTTACAACTTAATACTTGTTTGTACAAATTTATATGATTTATATGATTTTCCGTATATCCCTTTTCTTTCTTATATTTTCCAGAAGGTCTCGCTCCGCCTTTTTAGGAGATAGCCTATGAGACTTACTCGGTATCCTTTGGTAGTACTTAGCCCGTTTGGGCCTTCTACGTCGTGTGGCAAGTATTGAAGACGCAAGTAACGAGGCACGTGGCTAGAGGAGATATTCTAGATTCAGTTTACAGACTCCGTTGATTCACCCCAGCAGTAGTGGACCGTTTTCAGACTATTATTTATATCTTTTTTTTACGTCTATTTTATTTCCGGGGATGCCCCCGTAGGCTATGGATTTTAAATTTTGTTTTTCAGATTCTAGAGACTCATGACTTGTTAGTGGGTCAGTATTAAAATAGTTTGGAATTTATCCTTTATTTATTATTTTTATCAGTCACCTTAAGAATTGCAACTTGATTAGAATTAATATTTAAACACGTTAGATTCTTTGCTATTAAACTTGAAGTTTGATACAAATAGTACAGGGTTCACTCAACGAGTGGTAAGGGTTGAGTGCCAATCACGTCCCATCCCAGTTTGGGGGCGTGACAGTCCTGTTAGTTATTGAGTACATTGGGTCGGTTTTACTCATACTATACTCTGTACTTCGTATGCAAATCCAGGTACATCTGGACCCGGTGGTTGCTAGACTTGGAGCATTTTCATCTTGGAGATTTTTGTGATCTCATTAAAATTGTCAAGAAGGAAACTTTCGAAGGGTGCACGAGAGGAAGTTCAGCCGAGAGATCGGAAAAAGACATGCGCTTGCAATGTTTGTAGAGGACATCTGGGATGCCTAGTTGAACTGCACATTTTGTTGGTGAAGAGTTTATCAAGCTGAACATATGGTTCCAGATTTGAGCTTGAGCTCGGAGAAGATTAGTGGATCCATTCTCATTCCTTGACATTTTTAAGTTACTTGTCTTGATTAGGTTTGTTATCTCTGATGCCACCAATGGTATGTAGTTATAGAACGAATTTAATTAACTCAGTGTATATTGCTAGCTAGCATAATTTACTTGATTACAATATCTTATTTACCGTATTTAGATTACCAAAATCTTAGGTGTTAGTATAAACGCTTACTTGTCAGTTGTAATACCCTTTTTAAAAGATATGATTGTGCAAATAGTTAGACACCTCGAATTTAGGGACGGAGCTAGAGCTTCGATTACGAGTTCGGCTGAACTGAATAGTTTTGGTCCGAAATTCAAATCTTATATTTATTTTAAGAGATCCATTTTTATTTATAAACTATTAATTTAGAACTCAATAACTTAAAGTAACTTAAATTTCAAATTTTAAAGGGGAGAGAGAGAGAGAGAGAGAGAGAGAGAGAGAGAGAGAGAGAGAGAGAGAGAGAGAGAGAGAGAGAGAGAGAGAGAGAGAGAGAGTTCAAGAAAAAGCTGCCGCTCACACAAACTGATCGCACGTTCTCATTATTTTTTAACGTGCATCAATTTTTTTATTTATTTATCTGTATTTTAACTTTCCTAGTTAACCTCTTTAAGGTTTTATCTCCTCTAAATAGGTAGGGTCAGTCCATATGGGCGACCCGCGACCCAAACCCAATATCCAACAGTAGTCATAATTTCTGTCTCCCTAGTCATACTAAACTTAATTCCAAAATTAAGCCCCTAAATGAATCTCCTCACCTTCTCAACTCGTTGGAATTAAGAAAGCAGTATAACAAGACAACTCCACAAACCTCATCTCATACTGAGGAAAAAAAAGAATATATATTTGGAAAATCAGCTACTTGTTCTTAAGTGTAAAGCAATTTTTTGATAAGTGAACTTATTCCTTTATGTGGAGTGATTACTAAACCAAATACCATTTATACTATTTACTGTGACTGTTAAGGCACATATGCTATATTATATGCTTTTGGAGTCATAATTTCCTTTTTCCTTGCATTGGAACAATCCTTACATCCTGTAAGGTAAGTGATTGGCCACGCTTTATATCGGGTGAGAAGAGTCGTCAACATACATTTTAAGTATGTACTGCTCTTCATTCTTGTCATTTTTATCTTAACGATCATCTTCCATGACATTGAAGCATTGACCTAAAAGGCCTTACCTAGGCAGCATGAAAATTAAGACATTCACAAAGATAGAGCCAACATACTGCTCTTTAAAGGGTAAAAAGGAAGGCTCTAGCTAGTTGGCGCTTCTCTAGCCAAATTAAATGGCCTTTCGAAGAACTTCTTGTTGTGGCCAGCTATTTACTTGAGGGAGAGAATTGTTTTACTAATACCAGAACACCCTTTGGGAAACTTCTGAAAATGTGGCATGTAGGGATGACAATGGGGCGGGGCGGGTGCAGGGCTTATGCGGGTTCGGTGCGGGTTTGTCTTTATGCGGGGCGGTGCGGGTGCGGGTTGAAATAAGTTTTTGAAGATTTAATGCGGGGTGGGGCGGTTGCGGATTTTGGGGTGAAACTGCTGCGGGGTTGTGCGGGTGTTGCTGCATTTGAGGGAATATACTCTACCCTTCAATTCTTTGTGCATTATAAATGTTCTTTTGCTTTATATGCATATTTTATTCTCTAAATTCTTTTGTTTTAAGAATAATTTTATTCTCTAAATTTTCGTAACTGTTCTTATGAACCTGTATTTTGTGATCCATGAATCATCAGTGACTTTAGTTTATAAAGGGGTATTCGTTTACTAATTCTGTTTCTCTTTACTTTTGGAACAACATTCAAAATAAAAGGATATAATATAATTTTATATATTTCTAGTTCTATTTTCCCATCCCTAATTTTTTGTAAACAGATAGGAATACAGTTGAGCTTTCAAAATATGTCTTGCAACTAACTTAACCAAGGACTAACAATTGGTAAAAATAATAGATTGGATATTGTATTAATATTTCTTCACCTAATGCCTTGTCACTCTAAAATATATCATATTCTACGTAAAGAAGAACTACAAAAATAGCAACAGTTCACTAAATGTCCATGACTTCTCTTTTTTTCATTGCAATTTATGTTCTGAATCTTTTTATTCACTGCAATAATATTAAATCTTAATTTTATTTTTCTAGATCTACAAAATCACAACAAGAAAAAAAGCGGAACGGGACGGGGCGGTTTGAAAAATCAGAAAAAAGTTATGTGGTGCGGATTGAAATTTTGCGGGTTATGACTCAACCCGCCCCGCCCCATTGCCACCCCCTAGTGGCATGGCTCTCTTTCAAGCAAATGAGAACAAATTAACAGAATTGCACGACTTTGTAAAGCTTATGACAAATGCAATAAGAGAAACAGCCATAGTTGGCAAGCTTGTCAGCAATATATGAGAAAAGATGCTTGCACGTCTCCAACCTTAATAAGTATTTAAAAAATAATATTTAGTATTTTTAATACAAAACTAGAGTTTTTAATATAAAAGAAAAAAACTATTTAGATATATAAATAAAATAATATTACTTAAAAATGTGTAGATGAATAGTTTTCATAACTTTTAGTTTTTTATTTTTTACTCCTTCGTCAAAAAATTTGCTCTCTTCGTTAATTTGTCCAAGTCAATCTTTTTTTTTTTTTCAATCTCTTCATATTTCAGAAAACCCTACATATGTTTTGTGTTTCTCTTTGATATTCTTACTCACTTCTTTCTCCAAGATTTCATTATTCACCTTCTTTCTCCAAGATTTCACTAGTTCAAGTGTTCAACAATACTTTTAAGCTTCCAATAGTTCTATACTTCTATTGCTTTGTAAAAATTTATCTAAGATCAATAATATCTCAAGAAATATTAGATAGGTTGGCTATATTATCAATCGAGCTAGAATTATTAGAGAAAATCGATTATAAAAAAAAATTATTAAGAACTTTATATCTCAAAAAGTTAGAAGAATAGACTTCATGTTATAAATAGAATCCTATTTATGGTGAATGTCCATATTTAGAGAGATTCTAGGGTTTATTACTTGGTGGCTAAGTCACCATCTCCCTATAAGTAGAGGGTTCTATTCCATTGTAATTCATCCCAAATTAATAAGAATTCTCTCTCTCTACTTTTCTCTGCAATACTCTTCTTCTTCTTTTATTATTTTATAACACGTTATCAGCACGAGACTCTACCGTCTCAAGAAGCTCTTTGAGAAGATTAAGGTAATTTTTCTCCTCTTTTTAATTATGACTGACATTATGAAAAGAAAGTTCGTTGCCCTTGAAATTTCGGGCAAGAACTATATGACCTGGGTGTTGGATGCTGAAATCCACTTAGATGCAATGGGTCTTGGAGACGCCATTAAAGACAGAAATAAAGCATCCACCCAAGACTGTGCTAAGGCCTTGATTTTCTTGCGCCATCACTTTGATGAAGGGTTGAAAATTGAATATCTCACAGTCAAAGATCCACTTATTTTGTGGAATGGCTTAAAAGAAAGATATGACAACTTAAAGTTGGTCACTCTTCCACAAGCACGATATGATTGGGCTCATATGAGGCTCCACGACTTTAAGTCTGTTTCTGAATATAATTCTGCGATGTTCAGAATTACTTCTAAATTGAAACTCTGTGGAGACACTATCACTGATTATGATATGCTTGAAAAAACGTTCACAACGTTTCATGCCTCAAATATGGTCTTGCAACAGCAGTACAGAGAGAAAGGTTTCAAGAAGTACTCTAAGCTGATTTCTCTTCTCCTTGTGGCTGAGCGAAACAATGACTTGCTCATGAGAAATCACGAAAATCGACCCATTGGGTCTACACTATTGCCTGAAGTGGATGAGGTGTATTCCCATTATGCTAAGCGTGGAAAAGGCCGTGACTCTATTCGTAGTCGTGATCGTGATCATGGTCGTGGCCGTAGACAAGGAAGAAATTTTCCTGGTATTAATCATCCCCCAAAGAGATATAACCACCAAAAGTGGAAAGGGAAAGATGAGAAGCCAAAAGCAAATGGTCCAGAAACTGAATGCTATCGTTGCGGTGGAAAAGGGCATTGGGCAAATATTTGTCGTGTACCAAGACATTTGGTTGAGCTTTATCAAGCATATCTAAAGAATAAAGGCCCTGAAGCTAATTTTGTCTATGACAATGAATTTGACATCACCCACTTAGATGTGGCAGACTTCTTTGAGCGCCCTGATGGAAAAATAGACCACTTGATCGGTGATGGATCCGTGGTTAAAGAAGATTGAGTAGTTTGATTTTATTTTATTTTTCTTATTCGTATTAGTTAGTGAATAAATATCATGTAATTATCCTAGTTTATATGAATAGTCGTTTTTAATTAGTATAATCTATCATTGAATAAAGTTTGAGAATGATCAAATATTATAGTCAGTATCAATTGTAATTTATGTAAGAGTAATTTATGTTAGGAGTTAAGAATCGTGAAAAAAAAAAATTTACAAGAAAATTATCTCATAGCAAAAACATAGAGTAGTCAAGTTCTTTAACTCTTCATAAAATATATGCAAGTAATCAAATTCCATTTCCGTGGATTTTTGACAACGAGAGAAACTTAGAATTTTAAGAAACGACATGTTGCAGTTTAATTAATACGTCAGGAACACGAGATCTATTTCTTGGCTTAATTACATAGAGTTATATTCACACAAAAATTTGCTTCTTCTATAGAGGAATAAAAATTGAAGTGTCAACTGACAACTAGAGTGTTTATTGATTTACCTATTTGAAAACTTTGCAAACGAAAATGTGTCTTACAGTGCTAAAGCTTTTAAATCAACTTTGTTTCTTTCCTTTATCTCTGAAAATACTAATATTTATTCGTATATATCTTTTGTATGTCAAATAATGGAAAGCAAATATGGATATCTCACAAAGCAAACTTGGATCAAAGTTCAATTGTAAAAATATTTGTTTAATTGATTCATGTACGACACATACAATATTCAAAGAGAAGAAATATTTCTCTCATTTAAGTATGTATAAGGCAGATGTTACTACAATTTCTGGTAGTAGTAAATCAATCATGCTATTACGAGCTAGTATATTGATTTTGTTTGGCTCAAAAGTTAGCAATATACTTTGTAAGCTAGAAAACAATCGAAAGTAAGAAAAGGGTAAATCGTAATCAAATATAATAAACCTAGAGATGCAAAGATGATATTATTGTTGTAGATCTGGTATTGCGAAGTGATAATATGAATTAACAAGATATG
>NC_032000.1:21312315-21339008 GCF_001879085.1 Nicotiana attenuata | reverse complement strand
AGTTAGGTATATGCTTAGCTTAGTTTGCGTGTTGTTTGATATAGTTTGGTGTTGGTTTGTAATGACATGCATTTTGAACTATAGGACTATTTCGGACTGTATTGGACTGTTAATTCTGAACTTGAGTTTCTTCGTTCTAGATAATAGCCTTAGTGTAGTGTAATTTGAATTCATGTGATGACTGTTCATTAAAACTGGAAACTGGCGTTAAAATCCTAATGTATACCATGTCAATGTTAAACTCAGGCCTAATAAATGTTTTAGTAAGGCAGTACTTTATGTTTTGACACCGGTGAGTTGATTTTAAGATCAGAAAATAAACATTTAGATTGGTGAAGTTTATTTGTTAAGTTTGATAGCTCCACCTAGTTAATGGTTACTTTGATTTAATCGTTGCCTCCTGAACTTTGAGGTAATACGTTTAGATATACATAAGCCTGGGCGTGAAAATAGAATCAAAGCAATCAGTATCGCTTTATTTGTTCAAATGAAATTGGGGCGTGGTTTGGTTTAGCAATCAGGGCTCGACAGCCCATTCCCAGAAAATTTGGGCTTCCGTACCTTAACGAGCGGCCCAGGTCCTGTCCTCACTTATGTGCTCATTTAGACCTGGGCCCGGGTTTATGACCGGTCCACTTTTGCATAGGACCTGGGTGGTGATTTCCTCATGGGCTGTTTTCAAGGCCCAAAATGGCTGAGGATCTGAATTTATTAAGTTCATGGACCCAATTGTAGTAATTCTTAAACACTGTTAATTAATTAGGACTATTTTTTTTATTATTAGAGACAAATAAAAATAGAGAACCATAGTTGCTTTTAAGTTTGCCTTTTAAATAATAAATGAGATGAGCCTCGCCAAACAAAAATACATAAATTGCGGGGCCCTCAATAAATGTTTGTGTTAAAATACTTAGATTTCGGGACGGGCCGTTTAGCGAATTTCACGGCCTTCCCCAAAGATAACAACGCGTTAGTCTCCTCAGGCGCGTATTTTAATAACATTACATTCCTAAATACGGGTGCACATTTATGTGACCCAAATCCAAATCTCAACGAAGTCGAAATGTGTCAGAAATCGCGGGTGCATTTATGTGACGCGGTTTGAGACATGTTTTCACGACGTTGCAATTCTCTTAAAATAACAAGGATAAAAGCACATAGATTAAAACATGTACTAAAATCAAAACAATTAAGCCAAATATGACAGTTGAGCGACCGTGCTAGAACCACGGAACCCGGGAATGCCTAACACCTTCTCCCGGGTTAACAGAATTCCTTACTCGGATTTCTGGATCGCGGACTGTTAAAACAGAGTCATTCTTTTCCTCGATTCGGGATTCAACCGGTGACTTGGCACACCATAAATCTCCCAAGTGGCGACTCTGAATCTTAATTAACAAATCCCGTTTCGATTGTCCTTTAAGTGGAAAAACTCCCTTACGCCCTTGCGGGTGTGAAAAAAGGAGGTGTGACAGCTCTGGCGACTTTGCTGGGGACACAAACCCAGAACTTCGGTTCAGGGTTTATGAATTCGAGCTGAGAATAATTGTTATGTTTGGCTTTATCTGATTTTCCTACATGTTTCCTGCTAAATGTGCTAAATGCTTTACCGCTTTGATATTATCTGAACTGTATATAAACTATGCCGAAACCCTTCTCTTCTCACCTCCGGGGATGTGCTTACTGGTTGAGACTCCCTATTCTGTTAGTGTCATACCTTGAAATAAGAAAGAGGCAGGACAAGTTACTAAGCCGGACGATCCCGCGGGTCCCCGGTACGTAGCCCCCTCCTCGACTCGAGTTGTCCGCTCGGGTACACAGTCTAGAACCTATACCCAGGTTTTGAACTTAGAATAACTTGACCTCATTCCGGATCCCTAGTAGGAACGCTTATTTGCATCACGTGCATTTTGACTTAGGGGACTCAACACGGGGGTTGGGTCCGTCTAGGACAGGTGTACCCGGAATAATGGACCATCCTGATGCATCCTACTTGTGCATTTATTTGTTTTGGACTCACATGCTGACCGGCCTTGAATATCTGGAAAAATTGGAAAAACAAAAAGAGAAAAAGAGAAAATAGCAGTGTAGAGAGTTAATTACCTATATTAGAAAAACCAATGTCCAAGTAGTGCCGAAATGCTGCCGGATTTTTGAGAAAATGAAAGAAAAAGAAGAAAAGTTTTTTGTCAGTTTGTTTGCCAATGGAAAAGAAAAACCAAAAGAGTTTTATTTTCAAATTAGTTTGTTTATTTGCCACTGAAAATGAAATATAAAAAAGAATCTTGCTTTCAGAAATAGTGTATTTGCCAACAAAAACAAAAACAAAAAAAAGAGAGTCTTGTTTTCAAAATAGTTAGGTTTATTTGCCCGAACTACGCAGGTTTGATTCTCACCGGATGTGAGATACGTAGGCAACCCTCATCGGGTCTACCAACCTTTTTCAAAAATAGCCAAAAATACCACAAATTTCTATCGTCTCGAATAAGTCGGGTGCCGCCATTCTTGTTTAAAATAAGCCGAATGTCCCAAAAAGGGCGCCGGAAGGCTGTTTTTGCAAGAACAGCCACCTTGAGTCAGTTTCAACGGTTAGCAGGCACAGCCTTAAAATCTTCTCCCCGAAGTGCTGAAAGGCCGTAATTGCAAAACCGGCCATTTGTTTTAAATTGGAAATTTGAACAAAAATAGTGTCATTTTTCATTGTTAGGTCAAAATAAGTGATTAAATCACCTTAATAAATGTGCAGGATGAGCACGACTCAAAATGAACCTTTTTCAATCATGCATAAAATCCCTTTGGAGTTGCGTCTGTGGTGGAACGACTTAGGAGGAGAAGGGTAAGATGAGGTTAAAAAATATTTGAAAGGGCTTACCGGTTTGCTGGAGATTGTGCCTCGGGGAGACATCATCAGAGCGTTGGTCACATGTTGGGACCCGGCACATAATGTCTTCCATTTCTCGGACTTTGAGTTAACCCCGACACTAGAGGAAATAGCCGGCTACATCGGAAAAGATGAGGTTCCTTTAAGGCATAAGTACTTAGTGGCCCCGAGAACTGTGGCTGTGCATAGATTTTTAGACTCACTGAAAATAAGCAGGACCGTCCACAATGCAGATTTGGCAAACGGCTTTTGTACTCCACACTTCATATATCGCAGATATGGCCACATAGGAGGTTTCAACAACCCGGAAAACAAGATATGTAGCAAAGGGAACCGCCAAAAATGGGAGGAGCATAGACGTGTTGCTTTTATGGTAGTCTTTCTAGGGCTTGTGGTATTTCCAAGGAAAGACTGAAACATTGACATAAAAATAGCCGGGGTCGTCAGCACTCTACTCACTCAAGCCAAAAGCACTCTTGCGCCCATGATATTAGCCGAACTCTTCCGCGCCCTTACAGCCTGCAAAGCCGGGGGAGACTTCTTCGAGGGGTGCAATCTATTGTTGCAAATGTGGATGACCGAACACTTGTGCCGTCGTTCTCAATTCCTGAGTTGTGGTTCTACAAAGAAGACATGCATAGAGGAGTTTTACACAAGGATTAAGGGGATCAGCTTGCCCGAGGGATTCACGGGCTAGACTTCATACTTTCGGTCCCTCACTGCTAGTCAAATAGAGTGGACATTCGGATGGTTGCCCGTCGATGAAATCATATATATGCCAGCAACGGGGCCACACTTCCTTTTGATGGGTCTTAAGAGCATCCAGCCTTATGCTCCGTATCGGGTTTTAAGGCAACTCGGGAGGTGCCAAATAGTGCCAAAAGACGGCGATCTTAGCGCTCAGGTGGTTGAAATTAGCCCTGACGGACAATTCCCTGAAGCAAGAGTCCGCCAGATCTGGAATGAATGCCAATATTTAAAAGCGGATACTTGCGTACAGGATCGAGCCAATTAAGCTGAGCGACCGTGCTAGAACCATGGAACCCGGGAATGCCTAACACCTTCTCCCGGGTTAACAGAATTCCTTACTCGGATTTCTGGATCGCGGACTGTTAAAACAGAGTCATTCTTTTCCTCGGTTCGGGATTCAACCGGTGACTTGGGACACCATAAATCTCCCAAGTGGCGACTCTGAATCTTAATAAACAAATCCCGTTTCGATTGTCCTTTAAGTGGAAAAACTCCCTTACGCCCTTGCGGGTGTGATAAAAGGAGGTGTGACAGTCATAAAAGCATGAAGAGGTCTAACATTTTTAACAAGAGAAACAATGATTAACAAGTAGCAATTAAAGCATGAAAGGCATTTAGGTCACATAACAGTTAAAGCAGGGAAGGAGAAAATTAAGGAAAAGCGGAAAAAGAGGGAAAAATAAGCAATTCGGCCGCGTATAAGCACTCGTCACCTCGAATATACGCCGCAACACATGAAATTCACATAGCATGTAGTCCGAGGATTCCTAATTCGCTCGATTCAAGGTTAAACTCAACACTTACCTCACTCCGCAGTCAACTCAGAGCTCTACCGGGGCCTTTCCCCTAGAATTCACCTCCAAACCACTCGTATCTAACCATAATTGACTCAATAATATTAAATATTGCTAAAGGAATCAATTTCAATGCATAAATTTAGAATTTCCAAACTTTCCCCTCATAAGTCAAAAATTGACCCCCGGGCCTGCTTGGCCCAAATTCGAAATTTGGACCAAAATCCGATTATCCATTTACCTCCGAGCCCGGTTATATAATTAGTTTCGGGATCCGACCTCAAGTTGAGTCTAAATCCCTAATTTACAAAAAATTCCAATTCTTCCTAAATCTCTAGTTTTCTACCATGGAAGGACAAAGATTAGGGCTAGAAATTAAAAGCTGATGTTAGAAATGGAAGAAAATGAGATAAAGTGTACAACCCAATGAGCTGATGTTGAGTTTTCTCTTCAAAATCGCTCCTTGGCCGAGCTCTAATGGAAGGGTTATGAAAAATAGGAGAAATCCCGTTTTTGAAATATTTAAATCTCTGGGCGTCAGGCCTTCTTCGCGTTCGTGAAGGGCCTGACGCGATCGCGAAGCAACAACTTGATTAGCCTACATGTTCGCAAAGGGTCGCACGCATTCGCGATGGCTGTCCCCCTTAGCCATCGCGTTCTCAAGACTTGGCTCGCGTTCGCGTAGAACAACCCACTGATCACCAACCCAGCCTCTCTAACTCTACGCGTTCGCGTGTGGCCGGTCGCGTTCGCGAAGAGCAATACCCCCAATTCTCCGCGTTCGCGACTGTGGCCTCGCGTTCGCATAGAAAAAATCCTCCCCCAGCCCAATTTACTCTTCGCGTTCGTGAAGAAGGGAACACCAGAAACCAGCAGAAGTTAAGAAAAACCAAATTTTTCAAAGAACTAAGATCCGTAGGCTATCCGAAACTCACCCGTGCCCTCGGGGCTCCAAACCAAATATGCACACAAGTCCAAAACCCTCATATGAACTTGCTCGCACGATCAAAATACCAAAATAACACCTAGAACTACGAATCAGACACCAAACCAAATGAAATTTTCAAGAAAACTTTAGAATTTCTATTTTAACGATTGGACGTCCGAATCACGTCAAACCAACTCCATTTTCACCAAATTTGGCAGACAGGTCATAAATATAGTAATGGACCTATACCGGATTCCGAAACCAAAATACGGACCCGGTATCAACAAAGTCAAACATTGGTCAATTCTGTAAAATCATTAAACCTTTAAACTTTCAAATTTCAACAAAAAGCGATAACTTGAGCTAGGGACATCCGAATTCGATTTCGGGCATATGCCCAAGTCCAAAATCACGATACTGATTCACCGGTACGGGTCCATTTGCTCAAAACGTTGACCGAAGTCAACTCAAATGAAATTTTAAGGCTAAATTTTATATTTTATCAATTTTTAACATAAAAGCTTTCCGGAAAAA
This sequence comes from Nicotiana attenuata, assembly GCF_001879085.1. Classification (NCBI taxonomy): domain Eukaryota; kingdom Viridiplantae; phylum Streptophyta; class Magnoliopsida; order Solanales; family Solanaceae; genus Nicotiana; species Nicotiana attenuata. The sequence continues at coordinate 21,333,121 of NC_032000.1, read as the reverse complement.
TACCCGGAATGTGCACGCAAATTAAGGAAGGCTTAAAGAAGATATTTAAGCCTTCGGAACACAGGATTAAGGTTTAAAACTCTAGATGACCTATCGGGTCATCGCATCTCCACCATGTCTCTACACTACAACCAACAAGATTCTTCATCACATTTCTTGTATATGGCTCCTACCAAAGCCAAAAATACTTCCCAAATGCACTTCTAATAACAAAAATACTTTTCAAAATATATTGATTTTGACAACTTGGCTAAACAGAATGCCACCCCAAGAAATAATGAGAATTTTATTTTATTATTGCACTGTAATAAAGGGGTCTAAGACTGCATTTTTCTCCATCTTTTTCTTTTTAGGTCATGGTTTGACTTCTGTCTTATAAAAAATAAGTAGAGAATACCAACAAAATCTCCTTAACTAAGTAGATACAAAAAAAAAAAAAAAAGGGAAACGTAAGGATCTTTAGTTTGGAATGTGAAGCTAAGTTTATGTCATCAGTGACTTACTAATGCAAAATATTTGATTTCTAGTAACTTTCAAAGTAAATAATGCAGTCTTACTCATAGTGTAGGTAAGATCACCAATAAAGACTTAACTAGAAGTGTCTTTTTTAAACTGTTCATTGAAAATTCCATGAGTTTTGAGGAGCAAAGAAATATGAAGAGAACTTATTTCATGTGATGTCTTTTTTGCATTTTTTGTCAATTACGTACTTTTAACGATATGGATCTTGTCAAAGAAAGGTAATTAATAAAGGCTTTCGATCCAAAGGGACACTTCAGCATTATCTCTTCTTTGCAATGCCTATATATTGTCTTACTGTTGAGATTTAAGAGGTCCCAAAATCCTCAACCATTCCATTTATAATTCTCCATAAGTCTCTTCACAATTACTTTTTTTTTTTAAATATGCTGAATTGTTGATTAATTAGGAGGTGAAAATTCTCTATTTCGCATAGAAATTTATCTTGACATGATCATAAATGTGATGAAATTCGGGATTAGCATAAACTATAAACAGTTATAAATTAAATAACTAAAATAATAAAAGTAAAAAGGGTCTCCTCTTTACACTTTAAAACTTATAAATGAAACATCTTCAAGGGTTGTCTTCAGCTGTATAGCTTGGAACGACGTGTTTGTCTTTTTGGTAGATGCCTTTGTTTGATTAAGATAGAAAAAGGAAAATATTCTTTCACTATTCTTCTACACTTCTGATCCTTAAACTAAAATGAAACTTTTCTTATGCATGTAACGTCACTTGAAATCTATACTACTACTACAACAACAACTATCCAGTAAAATTCACTAGTGGGGTCTGAGGAGGATAGTGTTCGCAGATCTCTTGAAATCTATACTAAATTTGTAGGGGCAAGACTAGCTTTCAATAATTATAAAGTAAATGGAAGGTAGTAGTAAAATATTTAAACTAAATTCCCATTACGCTATAGAAAAGTTTAAAAAATAAAGTGAAAAAAGTACTAGTTATAAATGAGGAAAAAGTAAAACTCATGGTGATCAGCATGGAAATTAAACATTCCCCCTTCCTCTAACCCTAGTGAAAGCTAGCTTTCTAAAGCCAATATTCTTGCATGCTAGCACAGGTTGAAATTATTCTTCCCTTTTCCTTGAAAAAAAACAGCAATTTCAAATTTTTTATTAAATAATAGTACATCTTAATAATTGTATAAACAGTTGTAACAGGATACGAACGTTATGCTCCACTATTATAAACTATTGAAACAAACATGATTGAGAAATTGCAGCAATTTCCAACAGCAAGACGACTTTCTAGTCATATCCTTCCGCGTTTTGGGTATGAAGAATTTGATCGATCAATTTAGGAAAGATGAAAACAAAAGGCCTCCTCTTTCTCCAGAACTCAGAGGCGGAGCCAAGATTTCAACCTTATGAGTTCTGGATTTTAGAACGACGATTTCAAGTGTAAGTTATTGGGATCGAAATAACATGGTGCATGCGGAAACTAACAATACAAACCTTGGTGGACGATAAATCAGACGACAAAAGAAAAATATACTAAACTAAGCATAATAGTTTATAATGGTTTGGTCAATTGACCTATATATGATAAAACTAATCTAAAAGAAGAAAAACTATCGAGAGAAAAATCTCCCCCTAAACAAAATTCTTTAATGACTACATTGTGGATATTTTTTTTTTTTTGTGCTCTTGTGAGAAGTAGAGATCCTTAATTTATAGATGTGCAAAACTTGTCTTCCAAGAAAAGGATAAGACATATTAAGGAGATTTAATCCTTTTAGGAGTCTTTTTTCATTACTATTTGTACGTAGTTAATGAATGCTAAATAACAAATACACTGTTTGAGTAAAAGCTACTGGATTCAGCCGAACCCGTTGTTCGGCTTGTGCCTCCGCCCCCGCTAGAACTTGATGACAACTCTAAGTTCAAAACTAATTTCTTTGCAAGTTTGATAGGAGTACATTTTATAATTCTACCTGGTAGACAAAACCAATTTATCCTCAACATTTTCAGCTTAATTCTTTCATATAAAATTGAATTGGCTAATGAAAGCTACTCATGATATATTTTCATAAGATTAAAAAAAGAAAGAATTAGCAAAATCTTCTTTGTTTTTTCTTTGCCATTTCTTTCATGTTTACAAAGTGTATAAAATAGACCTAAAAATCTTGAAAATGAAGAGACCATGCATGAGGCTCTTTAATCTCTAGATTCTAAACTAAAACACTACAAATATATATTAATCTCTTCGCAATACTCAATGCAAACCTAATCCCAATTGAAGATCCAAGGAATTACACTTTTGTTTAGAAGCTGAATTAGGCAAAGTTTCTGGCTTCATCACTGCTGCAGGCCTAGAGTATTTTTCTCTAGATTTCTCTCCATGTGTAAGAGTAAACATACAAGAATCTTGCTGAAATGGCCATTTTCCTGCTATGACATGGGAATCTTGATCATAAGGACTGAAGCTAATTTGGGATTCATCATACACTGTAAACTGATCAGAATTCCCAAAGAAAGAATTAGGATCATAAAACTGATAGTTAATATTATTATTGTTGTTTTGAAAAGGCTGAAGATAGCAACTTAAGCTGGCTTTTCTTGCTTGAAGTTGTAGCCTTTTTTTCCTCATTCTTTCCTTCTTATGAGCATTTTGATGCCCTCCCAAAGCTTGAGAATTAGCAAACTGTTTGAAACAATATTGGCACTCAAATTTCTTCATTATTTCCTCAGAATCAGGCTTACCATTTGATGCAGGTAATAACTTTTCTTGATCTCTTCCTGATGAAACTGTGGATGCTGATGATGAATTTACACTTTCATGATCTCCTTGATCTTCTTTAGTATTCTTTTGGAGTTTTGGAGAAGGTTCAAGTTCAAAACCAAAGAGTTTGAGCCTCTTGTTCTCTACACATGATTTAGAAGAGGATTCATAATTTTCTCCATTATTGGATAATGGAGAATGAAAAGTACTAGAGACATCCTTGGCCATTTTTTCTTGAGAAAAATGAATGGATTTGAAAGAGAGAAATAAGAATAAAAGAAAGATGATGTTTTTTGTGTGTATGATGGACTAATTTGTGTTGTGCATACTCTTCCTTATATAGTAATTTCAATGGGCTTTTGACTAGCTAAGATGTAAGTTATGTACCCTGACGATGTACACTGATGGTGTAAAAAAAAATTATATTATCAGCGTAATTTAACCTATTATAACAATTAATTAGTATCTTATCAGGTTACTATCTTATTATAGGAATTTATTTTTAATTATATTACCAAAAAATTGATTCTGTAAATATTTTTCATACCGTCAATGCATATAAAACTTATATTCTTTTGACTATGCCATGCAACACCAGGCTTTTTTGTATATAATAAATGGCACAGGGCATAAATATACCAATAGTCAATATTAAAGAAAGGGAGAGGGAAAAGAATAGTCATATTAGGAAGCTGTCTCTCATGCAATATAAACAAATCATATAAATAGTAATGTGGTAGATACACCATAAACTTTTCCAACCAAAGAGGATTCAGTGTGTATGATTAAAGACTAAATTTATCTTTTAATTTATTCTTACTTTTGAAGAAAATACAAAAATAAAAACATGCAATTATGGTACACCACTTGATTACTTAAAAAACAAATATTCCATGCTTGAGAAGAGGAGAATGTTTTAAATATTATAAATGCAATACAACAAAAGTCAAAGAAAGATGAGGATGTAATCACCTGGAAGGACTCAACAAATCTATCACTGTACTTAAAAGGCTTATTTAACACTTGTTTTATTGACCAATTGGTTAGTGGATTATATTCATGTATTGTTCTCTACCAAAAGCTAATAAAATATTAGAAAAATAAAATTCAATTTCATTTAAAAAAATATCTGTGGGTGACTAGTCCCATCTACTACAGCACTCTAAATTATATTCATGCACTAATAACTGTAGAGTTGTGATTATTCAGCACTTAAATGAAGGTTCTTTGCAATTATCCAAACTCCTATTCATTAAAAAATGTGAAAGAAATAGGGTTTATCTTGACCATGTCAAAAGGAATGCAATTAAAAAATATGATGGGAGATTAGTTGCTAAACAAAGGAATATTAAGGAAGTGGTTGATGAGGTAAGCATATATACTAATTAGGGTCTTCTATATGAGATCTGAGCATATCTTCTTCGAGCAAACAAACCATATAATTTAATTGTTTAAGGTGAATCAAGTCATCATCTAATATCATTCGAATTTATTTAAACAATATATTACATTATTCATTAAGCAAAGGCATTTATGTTGACAGTTGTTCCCTTTTAATTGGGCCCCATAAATTGTAACTTTGTGGGACATATTAGAAACTATCAGATTTTGTGTGCTTATTCCATTGTTTCTTATAAGATCTTCCATTGGTGAAGAAAAATTAGTCCACCAATCAATCTTTTCATTCTCATCAATTCCCACTCCTTTTTCTTGAATTCTCTTAATTGTTTTTTTTTCTTTTTTTTTTTCTTTTTTTTTTTTTATGATGATAGTGGTGAAGGGGAGCCTTGGCTTGCTGCCATGTGACCAGGAGGTCAAGGGTTCGAGCCGTGGAAACAGCCTCTTGCAGAAATGCAAGGTAAGGCTGCTTACAATAGACCCTTGTGGTCCGGCCCTTCCCCGGACCCCATGCATAGCGGGAGCTTAGTGTACGGGGCTGCCCTTTTTCTATGATGACAGTGGTGTCCGGATCACATTGTACGTACCGAATATTTTATTGGATTTCTATTATTTTTACTCAGCATAAGTATCGAGTGACTTTGTCCATCAAAACTAAGGTATATAGGTTTTGAACTTTGAATTTCAAAATTTGCACCCATGATCCGCTAACCCATACATTATGATGCTTTTTCTTCTTTCTAGTCTATTCGAATGCTTTAGGAGAAGAATTCCAATTAGGCATGCTGTCATCAGGCTATTTCTCTATATCAACATGTGGAATAAATTTTCCTTTAATTTTGAAGGACTAACCTTGGAAATAGATTTTTGGTGGGTGGTTGGGTGGGTTGGGTGAGTTTATTATTCTTTTGATTGATTTCTTCTTCATTTAATGCATCTTATATTCCTATCCTTTGCCTTTGTGTAGATTACAGGATCATAAGTGGCCCCTACCATTGCCAACTCTTTTAAAAAGTCTTACTTCCATCTATTAATTATTTACTTCTATTCAAGCGACAAAATCCCTTAAGAAACTCAGATTTTTTTTTTCTTCTTTTTTTTTTCAACTCAAAAGAATGCCAAAATTGACACAGCAACACAAAGTCAAAAATATTTCACTAGAAAAAGAAGCTTCAGTGAAGCATGGTTTGTTCTCTTTTCTTTAATTTAATTTAATTAATCTTGGCATGTCATTAAGGAATGTTTAATTAACTAACCAATACTTATCGCATGTCGTTGAGCTTTTTTCCAATTAATACAATTCAAATCAAACTCATTTCAAAGGGTTCATGTGCATAGTTCAACTAAATGGAACTTTAGGAGGGAGAGTTTTAATTAAGTAGTTTTGTCCCTGATATTATAATTAATTGTTGTCGTTTAAGTAAAGCAAGACAAAGTAAGAAGAGACAGGAGTATACGAGATGTGATAATACAAGTAACCCCTTTGTACTATTTAAGTTAGATCAAAAGATATTGGAATTTTGTGAACTGGACATATGCCATCTGTCCTCAATTTCAAAATGATTGCATTATTCTTTTAGAAAAAACAAGATTAATAAAATATCTATAGCACTCACCAATATCATAATTGGCAATAACAATATAATAAACCACTATAACTTTACTAATAATATTGCAAGTTCAATGTAAGATAACAGGTGTACGAAGAATCATATCATATTATCGCAAAACCCAAAACCTATTGCAAAGTGTTCAAGTTTTATATCTATAAAATAGTGAAGATAAAGTGTTGAAGAATATGCAGACTCATGTAATTCGAAGTTGGACTTGGAGAAAAAACAAGAATATGAAATTAAGCTAGTTGCATGGGGACGAAAAAAGACAAAATTGACCATAAACCTAATATCCTAGCAATGTTAGTTTAATACCTTATTCTATGATGAAATTTGAATAAGTAGTTGTGAATGAGATAATGAGAATCCATTTGGATGGTACAATAATCAATTGAGTAGGGACTGAGGTTTTGAAATTCTCTAGCTAGAGCCAAGTTAATTTTTTAATTTATAAAGTACCACCACAAGTTTTAATAATTTAGTATTATGAGTGTAGGAATGCATAAATTTAAAGCACTAAGTTTTTGTATCAAAACTTTGATGGAAGTTGAAATGGTCCCTCCCTTCTATCCACACATGAACTTTTTTAGAGGACTCTGGACTCTGCTATAGATTTTTTTTTCCCTTAGCTTTTAATAAAAAGGATATTTGCCGGCAAAATCTCCTAGTTTTCGGCTAAATGATGCCCAAAAGATTTTCTGAATGTTTTGTCTAGAAATAATGTTTAGTCCATTTTTGCGACTAAAGATCTGTCTTAGGCCTCATCTGTTTTTGGTTTTTTAGACTAAGACGTCTGAATTTGAATATACTTCTGAATACCAAGATTTGTATTAAGATTAAGACATCTGAATTTGAATACATATCTGAATGTTAAGATGTGTATTAAGATCTGAATACTAAATGATTAAGAGTGTTTGATTTTTAACATCTGAATTTATAAAATTTACCTTTATTTGAAAATTAATAAACATAAAATTCAAATAAAATACTAATTAATCTAATATTCCATAAATAAAATATATAATTTTTTAAAATATGATAGTTGCTGGTGGTGATGGCTAACGGTAGTGCTTATGGATGCCGACTAAAAGCGGTGGTTGGTGGTAGATTTGGTTGATGGTGGTAGTTTAGGGTAGTAGCTAGTGGTGATTGATAGTTGTAGCTATTATGATTGAGGATGGCGGTGGTGGATGGTGATGGTAAATAATGGCGGGTGGTGGTGATAGTAGTTGTGATTGAGGAAGATGGTGGTGGGTGGTAGTTTATAATGATGGGCAGTGCCAGCTATTGTTGTTGATGGTGATGGGGTGGTTAGTTGAGGTAGTTGAGGTGGATGAATGTTGGTTGTCGTTGATAATGATGGTGGTGGGAGTGGTGGGTGGTGATAGTCGATAATGGTGGTGGTTATGATTGAGGATGATGGTGGTGGTGGTGGGTGGCATGGTGGTAGTTGATAATGGTAGATGGTGGCGGCAGTTCATAATGAATGTGGATGATAGCTCTTAATGAAATTAAGTCTCCGTTATAGATCTTAATCATACAGACCTATTCAGACCCAGTTGTAAAGTAAAAAAAATAAAAACACAATTAACGATTAAGATCTGAATAATTAAGATTCAGACTTTAAAAACAAACGCACTTAATGTCTGAGATTTGAATCATTAAGATTCAGACCTCCATTAAGTACAAACAAATGAGGCCTTAGTGATCATAATAAATTGTGAATAACAATCACGCAGTAGGAGCTTTCGGCATTTGGTCTCATTGATGTCTAAACAGCATTTGGCAATACATCTTTAAGTTTTCAAAAGAAATTTTCCCAGAGATCGACCCACGCAAGCCAAACTGCTTTGGCAAAATTACCACTACATCCAGATGCGAAAGAAAGCTAAGAACTGGAATTTTCCGAGAGAAAAGTAGACGATGCTTACATTGCTCTATCACAACCCAGTTCCTGGTTTTAAGTACAAACCACGGGATTTCAAGCACTAAATCGTTACTTGGTTAACTCGTACATAAATTGTTTGGTCAAGTCTTATAGCTATATATATAGTTCGAGAAGAAAATAGTTAGCGCGTCACACTTACTGACAACATTATATTTCTGCCCAACGGGTGTAACCTCCCATTTCAGAGACCCCAAAAGAAGTTACAGGGAAAAAACAAAACATGAGAGACAAAAAGGAGACAGAAAAATCGCCACCAACCTAACAACATCAACCTGTCTAACTTCTAAGCATACTTGCAAAACGTTTTACACACCCTACTTTAACAAGCGGATTAACGTATTCAAAAGATTTTTACTTCACCAGAGAAATATATGCGCATGTGGCAGCGGGCTCATTCAATTCCCATATCTTTCAGTCATATAAAAAAGAAAGCTACCCGCTAACGCTTTGGAATTACAGGATAATGAGGATCGCAAAGAAAAGGGAAAAACTGTGACACAACAAAAGAATCAGACTTCTTTCGGCAAAATATTTTGCCCTGTATAGAAAAGTACAGAATTGACAAAGGGAATCTAACAACTGATCCATAACATTGCTCGCCCACAACTAGAATGAGAAGGAAATACATGCTCTATAAGGCTTCTGAAGAGTTGCATGATCTCACTTCAGGTCTCATGGTTTTTGCATCAAAGCTCCGATATGCATCTGAATTGCATCCGTTCACGTAATCATACTTGGTCTCCTGGCACGGGATGCTAGGGCAAGCAGAATCTTTTTTCTCGGACCCTACAATTTTAGGCATCTCTTTCAGAAAAGCTAGGAGTGAAATAAAGCAAAAAGTGTAAAGACAGGTACATTATAACACATGGCAAACTATAGATATGTCATGTGGAAATGCTTCCCCAAAGTCACTTTCCTCTAACTTACATCCACAGTATTGTGGATGTTGGGCAGTATTGTGGATGTTGGGTCAATATTGTGGATGTTGGGCCGAGAATATCAGTTGAAGACAAAAGAAAGGCCCCTGAGCTCCCTCAGTCTCTCTTTGTAAGTATGACTGCTCTCCTGCTCACTTTTCTCAAGGTTTTCACTGAGGGAGGGCAGTTCCTTATAAAGTCATCTGAGAACATAAGTCATGCTTTCTCTTTCCAAATGAATGACTAATAGATTTTATATAGTTATTAGGAGAAGGATCGATACATGTAATTATAATATACATGATTTTTTGGATAACTAAGAAATCTCCGAGGGCTAGTGGCGGGCGGTTCGAAAACCCTGTGAATAATGGGCCCATCGCTGTATACTTCTCCACTTAGTAATTAAAATATACTTGACAGTGCATACGCGGATCAACGTATTTTTTTGTTTCCGAAAACTGGTTAAAGAAGAAGTTGTAATTGCGAAAATGGTCCCACTATAACTCTTGTATCATGTAATATATTTTAAATATTTCTTGGTCGGAAGGAAAAATTATTTCGAGATAGCTTAAAAGAAAGTTTAGACATATAAGTGCCACACAGGGAAAAAAAGGAATTCAATTAATGAGAAAAGGCAAATCAGAAAATTTATGACCGTGAACACCTCAAAAGAAAAAAGTGGGAACATGAAAAAAAGAAACATTCACACGCACAACAAAATCCAGAGCATTCAACTGAGATACTAGGTCTCCAAGAATAGATCAAATATCGCATTTAATAAGAGCATACCATGGGTACTCCCAACTCTTTCAGATCATTGTCACCCATCTGCTTCAACGAATACAGATCCACCTGCAGCACAGTTCAAGGTAAATATGTATAATAGCTGAAAAGAATTTACACCCGCAATTCATCAACAATTCATTAAAAAAAGACGCATTAACACATTGGTTACAGGAAATAGAGTAAACTGAGTTTAAGGACCGAATCATATCAGCAAATTGAGTCTAACAAAAGAAAACATGAACAGATGCTCCTAAATCAACCCTCTTGTATGACTTCTCATACATGAAAGACATTCACATTTAAACTTGACAAAGGTACATGTTTATGAAGGCGTATGATGTGGGGAATCACAGCCAGCACAGCTGCAAATAGTACTACAGTAGCGGCAACCACAACATAATCCTCACCTAAATGCCAAGCTTGTCCAAATTCCAAAATTTAACACCATGCCGCAGAAGTTCCAAGTATTGTAGTAGCTCGTCCAATACATTTACACAATGCAGTAACCACGCTTTGCCTTGGATAGGCTCGTGTTAGGATTATTCCTTGGACCAATGCACTGAAAATATCACATGCCCCTTCTCCAGTAAGAAATCCACCTTTCTATAAGTTGCTTGCCATTTTTAGTTTCTCTTAGAAATTAGAAGTCACCCACACCTAGTTCATCCTAATCCTACCGTCCAACACATAAGTCTGTCAATTTCTACTTCTGAATCCACTAGTCCAGTCACAAATTGACATCGCGAACACATTGCAAATAATGTGTGTTTCTTTAAGCCTCAGTTCCCCCAGGGCCAATGTTAACAGTTCTATCTTCTGGTATTCTGTCCTCATACTAGCTACAAAAGAAGAATGTTACATTCTTAATTTTTTTTTGCCCAAACTGTTCTAATATTAACTACATTCTGAATATGAACTTGGTATCTGTTGGAATACTTTGACTACAATCCTTACACCCACAAACACTACTTTCTATCTGAACTAAAAAAGAATATAATTACTTTAACCATAAAACAACTACTCATTTACCATTCTTCGTTTGCCTGATCTAGACCAACTTTATGGGGCAGAAGCGGGGAAATTTCATCATTCCTTGGATAAAATGAACTTTGAAGTTTGATTCATCAATTGCAAAATCGGAAACCTAAAGTAGTACAAATTTCTGGCTAGCCAGAACCAGAACGTCAGATGGTTTAGGAAGGCAGTATTTTCTTCTCACACTTGTGGCATCAAGTAGGTATAAACTCTATAATTTTCTAAGACTTCAACATTCTAAGCAACCATATCGAGTAGCTTGGATGCAAATCCCAATCCACAAGATCTCATAACTGAATACGAGCTGTTTAAATCTTCTACAATTTTTGGGACAATAGATATTGCAGAGTTTTAATAGTATTTGCATTTCAATTACATGCATGCCTCGAGTGCTAATCTTAAACATGAAATGATGCTTAATATAAACAAAGATGAGAGTAATAAATCAATAATGTTGCAACTGAAAAGCGATACTAGAAGGTGAAGGACATTTACTTCCTCAGCCTTGAAATTGATAGCATACTTGTCTAGACCCAATGAGTGCAAAAAACTATCAACAGTAGGCTGATCCTCAACCTGCATCGAGGGGAAGAAAAAGAAACTTTAGTGACCAGTGAACCAAATTCTATTTAACTTTTCATATTCTTCTTAACCTCCAATCATTATCCATCGTCCTCAATAAGAATTTTCTCAAGACATGGCTGTGGCCTAAATTTTCACACCAGAAAGTAGACATGTTGAATCATGTGACAAGCCAAATATTGCATTTTATCTTGGACGGGAATTTGAGAATACAAGCTACCGTAGTTACAACTATCCAACAAATTTTTTGGCAAGATCCAGTAAGGTTCATCTATTTTGATAAGTGAACAATTTATTAAAGAATAAACTCTAGGTGCAAAGTGCACAAACACCAAAATGCATCGTTAAGAATAAAACCACAGCTTATGGAAGAGCCAACAAATATCCAAAAAGGTATATTTCACATAATTCTCAAGAATGGATAACAGATGATTATACACAAGCAAGGCCCTCTTTCTTTTTTCTTCTTTAGAAAAGGATAACCATTTTCCTTTTAGCAACTCTTATCTAAGAATGAAGAAAGATATGTTTTTACATGTAAACAACTTGATGTTTATGAGAATCTGTTGTGCTTAATATCGGTATGGAAGTAATGCAGAATAACACTTAATTATCAGAGGTCACATACTTGAAGGAAGAAATAGTTTGCGGCCCTGGAAATAGGATAAATATGATGCTTGATTACCAAAGAAAAATCTCACCATATAATCATCTAAGATATAAGAGATCTGAACATGAAATTTCAGTAAAAGAGGAAACAAAGAAAAAGTAGAAAGTCAAGTAGATTGTACTGCATATGAACTTTTCTGCACTAGACTGCGCGACTGTGGAATTGGGCCACGCAATGGTGCAACAGTCTTTCCAGGTCCAGCAGGTTGGGATGTATTTGACGGGTAAGCTGCAGAAGCCATGGGGCGTGAAAACTCAGAGACATCTTTCCTTGTGTATGAACTAAGTCTTGGGTCATCATAAGGTGTGACTGGAGGTCTTCTCTGCAGTTCCTCCCCTCTCCTTGGTGGTGAGATACCTCTAGAAGAACTCACAACTCCATCTGGTGATTTTCGCCTTAAACGATCCAGTGTCCAGGGGGAATAAGAATTTCTTACCGACTCCATCTGTGGCAAAGCATCTGCATTTCTTGCGGAGGGAGCTCGTCCCAGTATGCTCAAACTCCTTGACTCGGGTGTATTATACCTGACATCCTTTAGCTCAGGACGGTGCCCCCTAAAATCACTGGCTTCGGGTATGTACTGTCTTGAATCTCTGATTTCAGGTAAGTATTGTCTAGAACCTCTTGAATCAATCATTCGCTGTCTATCATTCCTTGGCTCAGGTACTCGCGGTCTATTATCCCTTGGCTCTGGTACTCGTGGTCTATTATCCCTCGGCTCAGGGATCTGCTGTTGCGAACTAGGTTTTGCCGTTGAAGATTGAGCTGGCCTTGAAAGGAAATCACGAAGATCCACCCCATTCTGATGGCCGTTGCTTTGACCTCGGTTGAGTACAGTTTTCCGCATGATTTTATATCGCAAGTCATCTTTACCAAGCCGCGCATCTTCATTAAATCATAAGGAACACAATTGACAATCTTGAATTTGGATGTATACATAACAAACAAGAATATACAGTGGAGAAGCAGTGCAATTATTACCATCAATGCCACTAGAGGAACTAGAGCTCAATCTACTTCCATCTCCTCGCTGACTGCAAAAATGAAATGTTGATATTGTGTGTAAATGCCGAACATATAATTTACTCTAACAAAAGTATAGCAATCACCTCACTCCATACATTAGGAAATTTTGGTTCACTATTTAGACTACAAAAATGTGACAATGCTTCCCCTGAGCCGAGGGTCTATCGGAAATAACCTCTCTACCTTCCTAAGGTAGGGGTAAGGCTGCGTACACACTACCCTCCCCAGACTCCACCTGTGGGATTACACTGGGTTTGTTGTTGTTATTTAGACTACAAAACTAACTGAACATCTGGTCAAGTATTTAAATTACATTGAAATTTATTTACAATCATTAGTTTTCTCCCACTCATAAAATGTTTTAATATCACTATGTGCTCGAAAAACAACGCCAATAGACATGCAAGCTAAAACATACTTTCCTAGTTTCAAGCTTTCAAAAAGATCAAATCACACAACCAAGTGACTACGAGGAAAACAATGGAGAGTTTACCGTTTATTATTGAATTCTGTTGTTGAATCTGCAGTAGTACCTAGCCTATCTCTGACAGACCGTTTGCTCCCAACTGCTGGCCCTGAATCAGGAAAGGGATGACCTAATACAGACCCTGCCTTCTTTACCACCTTTCACACATGAAAAGTCAAAATCAAAATATTGTCGTAATGAAAATCGAATTACTCAACAACAGCTCCGTAACACCATTTTCATAACATAACAGTGTCCCCTCCAACCTAATAATAAAACATTCAAAGATAAATTCATTTTTTCTTTTTTGAAAGGTAACATTCAAAGATAAATTCACTTCTTTAGCATAACTCTCCGTAACAATAATAACAGAACATTTCCAGATAATTAATCACTTTTTCATTTGTACATATAACACAAAAATAATTAAAAATTCATACCAAAAATTGCAATAGCGAACTGTTTATTTCCTCGGAAACTGATCACACAGCGTCAATTCTACATTACTAAATTTAAATTTGCCATAAAAATAACATAAAATTTCCTATACAAAAGCTGATGAAACTGCATCGTTTCTCCATTTCCGAATTTCGTTGCGATTTTTTAAGCATATAAGTAGAACTTCAAAAAAGGAACTACCTGACCGCTGCGTCCTAGCGTAATTGTAATTCGAGAGCTCGAAGCCTCCGCCATTTCAGCAACTTGGAAACCCTATCTCAGCAATAAACGCTGAACCGTAACTGTACTGTATGAAACATCAAAATCCTTCAGAAATCGGGAAAAGTAGCAGCTCCGATACGAGACTTGAGATCGAGCTTAGGCCTTAGGGTTTGCTAGAGGAGAGAGAGTGTGTGTTTGTGTGATGTGTGTGTATGTTTTGGGGGCCAAGAGCGATATGCAACTGCGCGCGCAGAATTCAGATTCTTAGGTGGGCTTTAAAGAACAATTAAGGCCCAATTTACTAGTGGAGTTCGGCCTTCATTAAGTGGGCTTTTCAGCTTCCAGAAATCGGGCCTAAATAGTTTTACAGAGGGCCCATTATTCATAATAGACTTCACCAAATGTCTTATCCTCCATCAGTCTCATTCTATGTGTAATTTGAGTGAAAATAGCACGGGCTAGCCAGTTTTTAGATTGGTAATTAAGAAATAGTCAGCATTCGCAAAATCATTAAAAAATAATCATTGTTTTACCGAAACACAGAAAGTTCCAGCATAATATGCGGGATTATGGAGCTCTTGCGTATAAACTTCCAGCATATTATGTTGGAACTCCAACAAACGGAAAAGTTAAGCCTAATATGCTAGATTATGAAGCTCTGCATATAGATTTTCGCATATTATGTTAGAACTCAGCACATTATGAAAATCCAACACATTATGCTGGAAGCTAATATGTAAAAAATTCGAACTCCAACACATTATGCTCTCGAATATTTCCGGATTTTTAAGGATGTTTTTGTTCAGATTTTATCTTTACATAAAAAATGACTAAATTATGATTACTTTTGAAATTGTTGTTATTTTTCAATTACCAGTTGCAAATCTGACCCTTTTATTTTTTTAATTTTTTCCGTAATTTGATAGTGTCTAAATGCGTATGAAGTTTGAGAAACAAAGAAATTTGTTTGATGCTTTAGCTAAATATATGCAAATTATCAAAAATTTCCTTACAACAAATAATTAAATGAGGGACAATATGAATTTTAAATGTCCTTTCATATTTCTCTATCCTGATAAAACGCCGAACTTTTATGTTAAGCGAGACTCAACATCGTGTCAAGAGAATAATCTATACCTATATCTATCTATATATATATATATATATATATATATATATATATATATATATATATATATATATATATATATATANTATATATATATATGTTACTATAAACGTGCGTTGCACGTTAGTAATTGCACGTAAATATTCAGTTCATCGATATTTTGCATTGAACATAATAATAATAATAATAATAATAATAATAATAATAATAATAATGCATATATATGTTCAATCAATTTACTTTAGTTAGATATAATATAGTAATACGCTATGTAATTGTATCCTATCTAATAGTACTTACTTATACGCGATGTTCCTGTGTATGTTCTCTTTAATGCTTTGACAACTCCATCATAACCAAAACTCTTAACATTGATTACCCCTCTTATAAGTATAATATTTAATTTTATGTGTGAGAAAATATGTTGCGGCAAATAAATTAAACCCTTATTTTAAGATTGATTGTCCACATGCGTTTTTTATTGATTGCAAAACACAATGTAGTGAAAGTTATTTTTAAACAAATTTAAAAGAATATACTTTATTTTCTGGAGATGAAAATTCAATTCTCGGAATAAATATATGTTTGGAAGTACATAGACACCTATCATGATTTTTGTATATATGACCCTATTGTTAAGACCTCTACAGACCTTTTTTTGTACCATTACATAAGTCATTAGAGGGTTCTAAGTTTCTTCGTAAGCATGATGTTCTTCAAAACTAACTTGTAAGCAAATGAAGATTATTTTTAACTTTGACTATTATGTACATACATGACATTACCTTGCGTAAGATAGTACTCCCTATGCTCCAATTTATATGATACACTTTCTTTTTTAATTAATTCACGAAAGAATGATATGTTTCTATATTTCGTATATAACAATTATACTTTAAAGTTTTCATTTTATCAATGATTTATAGTCAAAGAAATTTTTGCACTTTGTTCCTTTATAGTACATTAGTGCTTCACCGTCTGATTGACATTGTCCATGATATGCCTTCAATATGTGAGCACCTGATTATATTAATTGTAATTCGAACAACTTACATGAGCACCTATTATAGTTATTTAGTTTTGAGTATTGTTCTAGGTGGAACTATAAATATATTATTATTTTAAATGCTCGTCTTTTATAATTTACTCATAATTAAATATAAGCTAAATTAAATTCAATACTTTTTACTCCTATTTTATCTGTGGTGAAATTACAATCAGTCATTAACCACAACTTTAATTAAATTGACGATAATACTTTTGAAAGGGAGTTCTTAAGATGATCTTTTAAAACTTCCTTAAAAAACATTATTTTAAGTTTTATATTAATCATTTTTTTAAAAGTTCTTTGCCTACTCGTTTTTCTAAATGAATTCATGTAATAAATTAACATTATATTAAACTGCAAATGTAGTTCAAGAAAAAAGATCGGAAAAGATCGAGTTATTCAAATAATTAGTGTTCTATATGCTAAAAGTTTTAGCCTAAAACCCTACGGCAAATACATGTACTGGTTATATTAGCGGACAATGTGTGAAGGCTACAATAGCGTAAGTAGCGAGTTATCCAAATATCATTAGGAATGTAATCATTGTTGTCCCCAAAAAAAAAGATTCTGTTATAAATAGAATTCTATTTATGGTGAATGTCCATATTTAGAGAGATTCTAGGGTTTATTACTTGGTGGCTAAGTCAACCTCTCCCTATAAATAGAGGGTTCTATTCCATTGTAATTCATCCCAAAAAATCCTTCTCTCTCTTTCTCTGCAATATTGTTCTTCTACTTTTATTGTTTTATAACACGTTATCAGCACGAGACTCTACCGTCTCAAGAAGCTCTTTGAGAAGATTAAGGTAATTTTTCTTCTCTTTTTAATTATGACTGACATTATGAAAAGAAAGTTCGTTACCCTTGAAATTTCGGGCAAGAACTATATGACATGGGTGTTGGATGCTGAAATCCATTTAGATGCCATGGGTCTTGGAGACGCCATTAAAGACAGAAATAAAGCATCCACCCAAAACTGTGCTAAGGCCTTGATTTTCTTGCGCCATCACCTTGATGAAGGGTTGAAAATTGAATATCTCACAGTTAAAGATCCACTTATTTTGTGGAATGGCTTAAAAGAAAGATATGACAACTTAAAGTTGGTCACTTTTCCACAAGCACGATATGATTGGGCTCATCTGAGGCTCCAAGACTTTAAGTCTGTTTCTGAATATAATTCTGCGATGTTCAGAATTACTTCTAAATTGGAACTCTGTGGAGACACTATCACTGATTATGATATGCTTGAAAAAACGTTCATAATGTTTCATGCCTCCAATATGGTCTTGCAACAGCAGTACAAAGAGAAAGGTTTCAAGAAGTACTCTGAGCTGATTTCTCTTCTCCTTGTGGCTGAGCGAAACAATGACTTGCTCATGAGAAATCACGAAAAGCGACCCACTGGGTCTACACCATTGCCTGAAATTGATGAGGTGTATTCCCATTATGCTAAGCGTGAAAAAGGCCGTGACTCTATTCGTAGTCGTGATCGTGGTCATGGTCGTAGCCGTGGCCGTAGCCGTAGACAAGGAAGAAATTTTCCTGGTGTTAATCATCCCCCAAAGAGAAATAACCACCAAAAGTGGAAAGGGAAAGATGAGAAGCCAAAAGAAAATGGGTTCAGAAACTGAATGCTATCGTTATGGTGGAAAAGGGCATTGGGCAAATATTTGTCGTGTACCAAGACATTTGGTTGAGCTTTATCAAGCATCTCTAAAGAATAAAGGCCCTGAAGCCAATTTTGTCTCTGACAATGATTTTGACATCACCCACTTGGATGTGGCAGACTTCTTTGAGCGCCCTGATGGAAAAATAGACCACTTGATCGGTGATGGATCCGTGGTTAAAGATGATTGAGTAGTTTGATTTTTATTTTTACATATTCGTAATAGCTAATAAACATCATGTAATCACAGTTCTTTACATGAGTAGTAGTCATTAGTACTATTTATTTTATAGGATTAGTTATAGTATTCGTTTTAACAATATTTCAGTTTGCTTAGTTTTTTTTTTTCTCTCAAGGATTAACATATTCTTTGCTAAGTTAAGGTTGTGATGTGAAAAGAATATTCAGTTACTTGAATTGAAAACAAAAGGATTAACTTTGAAAGATTTCACGTAATTAGAGAATGACGTCAAATTAATGCGAGCATATTTGCAAGTGAATTACGTTATCACGTTACTAGTGCCCAACTGCTGATTATAGGATTTGAATGGAATATAAATTCATTTCTTTATTACTACACCAAGTTAATCATTAGATTNGCTGATCCAGTTCCCTTTTTCATGGGTTGGCCTTGCAGCCCACTCCATTAAGGCTATTCTTGGGCTGTTTCCAATGAATATTCATTTATCAATGCTAATTAATTAAGGCTTCTATTTTTTTAGATACAAATTAAAATAGAAAACCATAGTTGCTTGAGGATTGACCTTTAAATAAAAGTGATGAGACGAGCCTCGCCGAATAAAATACAAATTGCGGGGCCCTCATTCAATGCTTAATTAAAAATACTTAGAATTCGGGATGGGCCGTTTAGCGAATTTCGCGGCCTTCCCCAAAGTTAACAATACGCTAGACGCTTTAGGGCCGTCACTGAATAATTTTACCTTCCTAAATACGGGTGCACATTTATGTGACCCAAATCCAAATCTCAACGAAGTCGAAACATGTCAAAAATTGCGGGTGCATTTATGTGACGCGATTCGAGACATGTTTTCACGACGTTGCAATTCTCTTAAAATAATAATGATAAAAGCGGTTCAAAGTTAAAAGCACATAGATTAAAACATGTACTAAAATCAAGTAAATAGGCCAAATATGACAGTTGAGCGACCGTGCTAGAACCACGGGATCCGGGAATGCCTAACACCTTCTCCTGGGTTAACAGAATTCGTTACTCGGATTTCTGGTTCGCGTACTGTTAACAGAGTCATAATTTCCTCGGTTCAGGATTCAACCGGTGACTTGGGACACCATTAATCTCCCAAGTGGCGACTCTGAACCTTAATAAACGAATCCCGTTCTGATTGTCCTTTAAGTGGAAAAACTCATTTACGCCCTTGCGGGTGTATGAAAAAGGAGGTGTGACAGCTCTGGCGACTCTGCTGGGGACAAGAACCCAGAACGTTTTGTTCAGGGTTCAGAATTCAAGCTTAGAATAATTGTTATGTTTGGCTTTATCTGATTTTCCACATGTTTCCATGCCTTATGTGCTAAATGTTTACCGCTTTGATATTATCTGAACTGTATATATAAATTGTGCCGAAACCCTTCTCTTCTCACCTCCGGGGATGTGCTTACTGGTTGAGACTCCCTATTCTGTTAGCGTCATACCTTGAAATAAGAAAGAGTCCGGACAAGTTCCTAAGCCTGACGATCCTGCGAGTCCCCGGTACGTAGCCCCCTCCTCGACTCGAGTTGTCCGCTCGGGTACACAGTCTAGAACCTATACCCAGGTTTTAAACTTAGAATAACTTGACCTCATGTCGGATCCCTAGTAGGAACGCTTATTTGCATCACGTGCATTTTGACTTAGGGGACTCAACACAGGGGTTGGGTCCGTCTAGGACAGGTGTACCCGGAATAATGGACCATCCTGATGCATCCTATTCGTGCATTTATCTGTTTTGGATTCGCATGCTGACCGGCTTTGAATATCTGGAAAATTGAAAAGCGAAAAGGGAAAAGAGAAAATAGCAGTGTGGAAAGTTAATTACCTATATTAGAAAAACCAATGTCCAAGTAGTGCCGAAATGCTGCCGGATTTTTGAAAGAAAAAGAAGAAAAGTAGTTTTTTTAGTTTGTTTTGTTTACCAATGGAAAAGAAAATCAAAACAAAGGGTTTTGTTTTCAAATTAGTTTGTTTATTTGCCACTGGAAAAAGAAAATATAAAAAAAAAAAAAGAGTCTTGCTTTCAGAAATAGTGCCAACAAAAACAAAAACAAAAGAGTCTTGTTTTCAAAAATAGTTAGGTTTATTTGCCCGAACTACGCAGGTTTGATTCTCACCGGATGTGAGATACGTAGGCAACCCTCATCGGGTCCAACCTCCCCTTCTTCAAAAATAGCCAAAAATGCCAAAATTTTTAATTTCGTCATGAATAAGTCGGGTGCCGCCATTCTTGTTTAAAATAAGCCGAATGTCCCCAAAAAGGGCGCCGGAAGGCTGTTTTTGCAAGAACAATCACCCTGAGTCAGTTTCAACGGTTAGCAGGCACAGCCTTAAAATCTTCTCCCCGAAGTGCTGAAAGGTCGTAACTGCAAAAC
>NC_032000.1:21307851-21312113 GCF_001879085.1 Nicotiana attenuata | reverse complement strand
GTTAAGCCTGTTGGCTATAAATGGGTCTTTGTACGCAAGAGAAATGAGAAAAACGAGGTACAAAGATATAAGGCACGCCTTGTTGCACAAGGATTTTTACAAAGGCCTGGTGTCGATTATGAAGAGACATATTCACCTGTTATGGATGCTATAACGTTCCGTTATCTCATTAGTTTTGCTGTCCATGAAAAGCTTGACATGCATTTAATGGATGTGGTTACCGCCTACCTTTATGGCTCACTTGATAATGAGATATACATGAAAATTCCCGAGGGATTCAAAATGCCTAACGCAAATAATTCAAAATCCCGGGAAATGTTTTCAATCAAATTGCAAAGATCTTTGTATGGTCTAAAGCAATCAGGACGAATGTGGTATAATCGTCTTAGTGAGTATTTATTAAAGGAAGGCTATATAAAATGATGCCATTTGCCCATGTGTTTTTATAAAGAAAACAACATCGGAATTTGTTGTACTTGCCGTATATGTTGATGACATAAACCTTATTGGAACTCCTATAGAACTCCAAAAGGCAATTGATTATTTAAAGAAGGAATTCGAGATGAAAGATCTCGGAAAGACAAAATTATGTCTTGGTTTGCAAATTGAACATTTGGCAAACGGAATTTTTGTTCATCAACCTACCTACATAGAAAAGGTACTGAAACGGTTTTACATGGATGGAGCACATCCATTAAGTACTCCGATAGTTGTTCGATCACTTGATGTGAATAAGGATCCATTCCGACCTCAAGAAGAGAATGAAGAGCTACTTGGTCCTGAAGTACCATATCTTAGTGCAATTGGTGCACTAATGTATCTTGCCAATACTACAAGGTCTAACATAACTTTTTCAGTTAATGTCTTAGCAAGATATAGCTCTGCTCCCACAAGGAGACATTGGAATGGAATCAAACACATATTGCGGTATCTAAAAGGGACTACCGATATGGGCTTATTTTATGACACAAATGCAGTCCCGATCTTGTTGGTTATGCTGATGCTGGGTATTTATCTGACCCATACAAGGCTCGGTCTCAAACAGGTTATATATTTACCTGTGGAGGCACTGTCATATCTTGGCGATCGACTAAGCAATCAATTGTGGCTACTTCATCTAATCATGCTGAGATAATTGCTATTCATGAAGCAAGTCGAGAATGTGTGTGGTTGAGGTCTATAATACATCTTATTCGAGACAAATGTGGTGTGAAATGTGACAAGTTACCCACAATTTTGTATGAAGATAATGCAGCATGCATAGCTCAATTGAAGGGAGGATTCATAAAAGGAGATAGGACAAAGCACATTTCACCAAAGTTATTTTTCACACATGATCTTCAAAAGAATGGTGATATTAATGTGCAACAGATTCGTTCAAGTGATAATATGGCTGATTTGTTCCCAAAATCTCTACCAACGTTAACCTTCAAGAAGCTAGTTTACAAGATCGGGATGCGAAGGCTCAAGGATGTGAATTGATGCTCTCATCAGGGGGAGTTAATGGGCGTTGCACTCTTTTTCCCTTACAAGGTTTTGTCCCACTGGGTTTTCCTTGCAAGGTTTTTAACGAGGCAACCAATAGGCGCATTTCTAAACATGTGTACTCTTTTTCCTTTTCTAGAATTTTTTCCCATTGGGTTTTCTTTTAGTTAAGGTTTTAACGAGGCACATTATCTGTTGAATAGACATTCAGGGGGAGTGTTATAAATAGAATTCTATTTATGGTGAATGTCCCTATTTAGAGAGATTCTAGGGTTTATTACTTGGTGGCTAAGTCAACCTCTCCCTATAAATAGAGGGTTCTATTCCATTGTAATTCATCCCAAAAATTCCTTCTCTCTCTTTCTCTGCAATATTGTTCTTCTACTTTTATTGTTTTATAACAGATTCTATATTCTACACCATGCATATTTAACGGTGAGTTGTTCAAAAACGAATTACTATAATTATGTCCTCTTTAGGTAAGAAATTATATCTAATATTAGAATTATATCCAACATCATATTTCTTAGCTAAATAAGTATTTAGGACTATTTTGGTCTACCAATATTGTATTCATGCTTTTATAATAATACTACTTACTATGTACGTGCGTTGCACGTAAATTTTTAGTCATAGCTTTTATGTGAAAAAATAACTAACTAAATTTAGTAACAAATTATTTACACGATGAAATGATCAGTGTAATGATAAAAATACAGCAATCATTTACTAAAAATATACTTGAATTCAAAATGGTATCGTCTTAACCTACAAAGAAGATCAATTTTGTTAAGTTAGAAAATATCTCTAATTTATAGTGTATAAATATTCAATGTGTTAATATCATATCTAATAATTTTTTATAGATGACGTTTTTGGTGTATATTTTTTATAACTTTGGCTTCTCTCTCTTAAAAGTAAAATATATAGTTGTCCATCTTTGAATCACCTCCAAAAAGTATTACTTTTTCTCTATTATACTTTGACATATTTGTGAGGGTTGTCTCAATTATTTATAAAGTTTTGTCGAATTTACCTTATGACGTATATAATCGAGTAAAATGTGACGACTCGACCCGTCGTCTCATGAGTTACCGCTCCGTTTTCCCCATTTTCTGCTTCGTTATGCTTCATTATCAATGTCTTGTGTGATCGAGTTGGTTTGGATTGATTTTAGTGGGAAATGAGACACTTAGTCTCTTTAAGGAAGGCTTAGTTTGGAAAAGTCAACCGGATGTTGACTTATGAGTTAGAGGGCTCGGATGTGAATTCCGATGGTTTGGTTAGCTTCGGGAGGTGATTTGTGGCTTAGGAGTGTGATCGGATGTGGTTTTGGAGGTCCGGTGTAGAATTAGGCTTGAATTGGCGAAGTTAGTATTTTGCCGATTTCCGGTTGATAGGTGAGATTTTGATCCGAGGGTCGGAATGGGATTCCGAGAGTTGCTGTAGCTTCGTTAGGTGATTTGGGATGTGTGCGTAAAATTTCAGCTCATTCGGAGGTGATTTGGTTGGGTTTTTGATCAAATGCGTGTTTCGGAAGTTTTAGAAGAACTTAGGCTTGAATTCGATGTAATTTGTTGGTTTTGGTGTTGTTTGAGGTGTTTTGATGATTGGAACAAGTTTGGATAATGTTTTAGGATGTGTTGGTGCCTTTGGTTGAGGTCCGGGGGCCTCCGGGTGATTTCGGATGGCTAACGGGGAGTTTTGGACTTGGGCAAATCTCAGATTTCTGCTGTTGCTGGTATTTCCGCACCTGCGGAAAGGGGATCGCAGGTGCGGTCTCGCAGGTGCGAAGGGAAGGCCGCAGGTGCGAGTTTTGATCGGGGCAGCTATTTCCGCAGAAGCGGACGAGGAGTCGCATCTGCGAAGCCGCAGATGCTGAAATTTGGTCGCAGATGCGGGTTTGGGGAATAAGCTGGAACCACAGATGCGGCTATAGAACCGCAGATGCGGCCAGGCGGACTTAAGAAATTCCGCAGATGCGCAGGTAGGACCGCAGAAGCGGTTTTTGACCGCAGAAGCGGTTATGACTGGCAGAAATATTTAAGTCTTCTTCGCGAATTTTGAAGGGTTTTATCATTTCTAACTTCGGACTTGGAGAATTGTGGGCAATTTTAAAGAGGGATTTCAAGGAGCTTCGATAAGGTAAGGATTTTTGGACCCAAAACACGATTCTATGGTGTTATTTCATGAATTAGGACTGAAAATTTAAGGAATTAATGGACAAAAATGGTGGTTTAGGGCTTGAACTTAAGAGAGCAAAAATTGAGGATTTGAAGGGTCAATTGAACTCCGATTCTTGTGTATTTGATATGTATAAACTCGTGGGGAGATAAGGAGTCTAATGATGTGAAAATTTCTGAGTTTCGAGAAGTGGGCCCGGGGCTCGGGTTTTGCTAATTTCGGGATTTTTGATATTTTTAAATTGTTTTCGATTTGGTTTTGTTCCTTTAGCATATTGTGACGTATTCGCTCTGGTTTTGGTCAGATTCGACGCGCGAGGAGGCCGATTTGAGAGGCAAGGGCATAGCGAGCTAGAGTTTGGGCCGGCTTGAGGTTAGTAATGAATGTAAATGATGTCCTGAGGGTTTGAAACCCCGGATTTGCACATCGTAGTGCTATATTGAGGTGAGACACGCGTTTGATGATGAGCGCGGGGTCGTTTACTATTGGGGATTGTGACTTGGTCCGTCCCGAGTGATGTTCTTACCGCTTATTTGATTGAAGCCTATTTGTTGTCATCATTATTTGTATTGATTTTCATATTTGGGCTTCGT
>NC_032000.1:21231197-21307751 GCF_001879085.1 Nicotiana attenuata | reverse complement strand
CTTCTAGGTGGATTCTCCGGCGTGGGAACTACCGAGGGAGCGATGCTCATCATAATCTCCCCCTTGTCAGGGATGTGTTAGATATGCTGGTGGACGGACAGGTAAATATGTACCTACACTTGCTTGTTTCAAATTGAGTTGTGTTGCGCATACTCACTTTTATGTTATTATTTGGTAGTTCATCTGGACGCCATACAGCGACGAGTTGCTAGCTCAGCTGCCCGATATTTGCTCAGTCGACCGACTGCTTTGGATCACCTCCGCCCCGATGATCTTCTTCGATATGGTTGAGTATCATGCCACAGAGCATGTGCTTCGCCAGTTTCACCGTCCCCAGCCTATACCGGGGGAGCCTGGATGGGTGGCTACACACTATCAGCGGAACGACCGTGCCAGGGTGGACGATATATATATGGGATGGCTAGAGCAGCAGGTCCATATTTGGGAGGAGCGAGGTCACCGTATTCTGCCACCACCTACATTTACCCAGGAGGCCACTATTCATCTGTATACGTCATGGTACCGCCGTCATCGGGAACCCCATTCATGTACTTGGCGAGCGCTACAAACCATACTCCGGGAGGCACGAGGCACTGGTATGTTTTTGTGGCTTATTAATATCTTATAATTGTGATATAGCGTTATTTAATTAATATTTTAAATGTTTCACAGGCTATTGGGCATCATCACCCCTACCAGTTGGGACAGGAGATGCAGCAGCATGCCGACAATGCTGCACTCGTTGACTATGGCCGGCGGGTGGCACAGTTGGCGCGTCGGACCCTGTTTCAGGCGAGAGATGCCACGAGGTTGGACCACGAGGCTCAGTATGCGGCGCCAGAGGACTACCATCGGGGTAGGGGTGTCCCACGAGACAGGGGTAGGGCACGAGGGAGGGGTGCCCCATGAGGCAGGGGTGCCCCACGGGGTCGCGGGGGTCGTGGGTGGCGGCGAAGAGGTGGTCCCCAGCAAGGGGGCTATGAGGCACCTGTTGGCCCACCTGTTGAGGGACATGATGGGGATTTTGGAGATGAGGCTCTTGGAGATGATCAGTCGGGTTATGGACCTCAGGTAGATGAGCCTTCCAGCAGCATGCCGTCGTACAGCCTTCAGTTATCTCTGCCAGCATCGCAGGTCACCCCGTCAGGAGCATTATCGATCACGGGTACATTCGACGGGGATATAGACCAGTACTTTGCATGCCCATATATCGCAGCTAAGGATCGGCCCACCCGGGACGTGGATGGCGGGCGCAGGTTGAGTTATGCCTCATCCCCGGCGGTTGATGCGGATCTACCACAGGCGCAGGTATGTTTTTATTAATTTAAAATTTCAATTTGTTTTCTTTTCCTTAATGAGCTGACATTAATTAATTTTTAACTTTCTTATGAAGGTTTCGTCCCAGCCCATCTTTGAGGCCACTACATGCTTTGATGAGGACACCACGGATGCATATACTCAGGCGGCCGACGAGACCACGGTGAGAAAATGTTTTTTGACTCAACACGTACAATACAAATATACTTTTTCACATGCTAAGATTACTACTTGTTTTGTAGGTTGCTGACGGCCCGACGACCTATTCTTCTGATCCTGCCAGCTGTGGTGTCGATGCTGCTGCACATCCTCACATAAAGAGGCGGCTTGATGACGATGATCTAGATAGTGTACCCGGGCGACAGGGGATGCGACTTAGGCCAGCAGCAGCACTGAAGCACACAGGCTACGGGACTCACTGATTTACTTATGTTTTTACTTTGTGTAAATAGTGCATTATGTAAATAATGGTAACAATTATCTTTTAACAACAATTTTATTTTAATTGCATTTGAACAGCAATTTTACTTAAACAGTACAACACAAACACAAACCTTGCAAACCTAACACAAAAACAAACAATAGAACTAAAACCATCACTGCACAAAGGAAACATAAAGAAAGCACTTTTTTCACATGGTTTTCATCTTTTTCAGAACGACAAGACAACTCCATAAAATGTAGTACTATACCACGCTTTAAGTATTAAATTTTTCTGCAAGAAAGCAGCTTTTTTCACATGGTTTTCATCTTTTTCAGAACGACAAAGCAATTCCATAAAACGTGGTACTATACCACGCTTTAAGTATTAAATTTTGCTGCAAGAAAGCAGCTTTTTTCACATGGTTTTTATCTTTTTCAGAACGACAAGACAACTCCATAAAACGTATTACTATACCACGCTTTAAGTATTAAATTTTTCTGCAAGAAAGCAGCTTTTTTCACATGGTTTTCATCTTTTTTCAGAACGACAAGACAACTCCATAAAACGCAGTACTATACCACGCTTTAAGTATTAAATTTTTCTGCAATAAAGCAGCTTTTTCACATGGATTTCATCTTTTTCAGAACGACAAGACAACTCCATAAAATGCAGTATTATACCACGCTTTAAGTATTAAATTTTTCTGCAATAAAGCAGCTTTTTTCACATGGTTTTCATCTTTTTCAGAACGAAAAGGTAACTCCATAAAACGTAGTACTATACCACACTTTATGTATTTTGTCTCGCCTATAAATAACGGGCTCATTGTAGTTATTTTGTGTGCTCAAAAATTACTAAAAGCAAATATTTCATTAAAAGTAAGGTTTTTTTACTAAAAGCAAATATTTCATTAAATGGCTCAACCTCTTCGTCCATCAAAGTGCAACTGTGGAAAAGAATGCTCGATGCAAAATTGTTGGGACGGTGGTGAAGTTGGACGCCGCTACTGGCACTGTATGAACCAGTTTTACAAGGTTCCCGGCGAACCTATTTGTGATTTTGAGGAATGGGTTGATGAACCATGTTGTCAGGAATGATACAGAGAACAACTGCAGTATCTTCATAATGTGTGTTTACGCCAACGGGAACAAGAAAGAGAAAGCAATAGATTGTGGAACATAATTTTATTTGATATATATTGCAACACACACAAGTACAAACACGTATTACAAAAAACAATACCAAAACAAAAGACTAGGGGTATCCTTGATGACGAACTTGCACTAGGAGCCGGATTACCACCGCCACGCACACCACCTGAAGGACATTTACAACGGTCGTGTCCTGTTTGCGAGCATATGCCACATTTACGTGCATAAACGGTGTCACCAACATCCATTTGGTTCCGTATACGCGTTCTCTTTTGCACTTGCAGCTTGCGCAAATAGTCCTTGTTACATACCATCTTAAAAGGTTCCGGCGGCCAATAATGCTCAGCACCTAATGGCTGCAACTTCCCACTATACGTGTCTACGTATGCAGCAACACTGTATTGCCTATCAGTATAGTTTGTTGCCCCATATCCAACTTGTTGAAAGCACTTCAATGCATGTGCGCACGGCATGTGGTAGATGGTCCATTTCCCACATGAACATAACCTTCTATTTGCATTCACCGTCTGTAGATTATTCCCACGGTGTCCATGGATAGCGGTCTTAACTTCAAAAACACCCCGTTCATGATCGTACTGAAGAAATGAATGCCACTGTGCTCGCCTCTTGGACCTTTCAAATCTACCCATGGGTATTGGCATAAATTGAACACCCCTGTCCATCAATGCCGATGCAGCTACATGCCTTTTAACAAACCTCTCCGCACTCTGTTTGAATGTCACGCGGACCATGGTAGTGACAGGCAGTCCACGGGCAGACTTCAACAAACCGTTGAATAACTCTGACACGTTTGTAGTGAGGGCTACCCATCGTCTGCCGCCATCAGCATGCAATATCCACATGTGAAGTTCATGTCGCATCAACCAAGTATAGGCACGTGGATCTATCTGCCGGATCGCTTCCATGCGCCTCGTGAATTTGCACTGCTGGTGCTCAGTTGCAGCCATCCACATTAAGTCATGCAAGGCCTTGTCAGGATATTTCTTCTGGAAATTGGCCTTCAGGTGCCTCACACAATAACGGTGGTATGCATATGGTTCCTGCCATTCAGGCAAGTGACGTACAGAACTTAAAATACCACCATGCTGATCAGATATTAGACAAATACCTGAACGCTGTTTGACAACGTGCTGCTTCAAGTGGTTCAAAAAAAGCATCCACGTCTCTTCGCTTTCGTTGGCACATATGGCAAAAGCTAGTGAAAATATTTGTCCGTTGGCATCAACTGCAACTGCAATCAAAAGCTTAATATCATACTTTCCATAGACATGAGTACCGGCTATGGAAATTACAGGACGACAATGCACAAAACCATCAATTGCTGCTTTAAATGACCAGAACACATAGTTGAAAATATATTCGGGTCTGTCCGGACTCCGCTCACGCCTCCATTCAACAACAGTCCCGGGGTTAAAGTGTTGCAGTGCGGCCATGTACCTGGGAAGATTTGAAAAAGACTTATCCCAGTCACCATAAATAAGTTCAAAGGCACGTTTGCGACTGAGATATGCCTTTCTTTTGGTTATAGTACAACCATACTCCTGGTGGACGGCTGTAATACACTCTTTAATCTTAAACCTAATGGACACTTCCAAATATGAAATCAAGACAAGAGAAATCAAGTCCACATCCAAGTTGAAGTGATTCTCATTGAATGTGTCCATTTCACATCTGTGCTCGCTAATAAATTTACCCACTTTCCACAAACCTGATTTCTTCTTGCTGGCACGCAACATCCAGTGACAACCCATAAAGTCTCTACGGCATACAGCCTTGTATACCTCCGTAGTTGACTCACTTACCGTCATCTCACGACACTCTCTTATACTGTAGATTTTTACAGCCCAAATTAGGCGAGCTTTATCGGGGAAATACATGCCCTTTGTCAGAACAGCTGGTCTAGACTCATCCCACATCGCTGACCGAATTTCGTCATCATCCCTTGTGAGGGCATCCACGTTCGGCATACTTGGCAAATTATCAAGGTAGGGAATATTCCGCTCATGAAATGGCATGTGGGACTCGTACACTCTTTGTCTAGCGGGAGGTGGAGGAACATGCTCCTCGTCAGCTCAGGTTCAACATTCACTTCCTCCTCATCATCACCCTCATCATGGAAGGGTGTGTCATCCCCAGACTCATCCGCATTGTTGTCATAATCACTATCATCTTCCTGACTCTGCGCATCAGCCAAATCACGAGTCAATACGTCGTCTATGGGCAACTGTGTGAGGTCAGGAACATCAAGAAGCTCGTTTTCACTGCACAAAAAGAACAAAATGATAAGTTTCCCAACTACATAAATACTTTAGATATAGCTATATCACTTTACTTACAAGTCGTACTGTCTTGACGTTTCATGATGGATATTTTCTTGTTGGTAATGACTCCCGGATGGACCACCGTGCTCCAATACTCCAGAACTACGCATATTCCAACTAGGGACGGGGTCATAACTTGTAAAATTCATATCCGGACGGTACCCCCTATGAAAAATATAAGTGTTAATACAAATCCAATTAAAACATAAAATAAACATCGCTAAAGCGTAGTAAAATTGAAGTTTACCAGTCGTCTTATGGATTATATAAAGTCGAAAAATTATTTTGTGGTTGCTCATTCGCCGGTGGTGACAAGTTTAAATCAAGGCAAGCTCTTTCATCAGCAATCTGTCCGGCAAAAACTGCTCCAGAATAACCACCCGATGACTGGGGGTTATCCCTACTATGCACGCCCTCATTATTGGGAACGTCTTCCACCTTGACGTACATTTTCAATAATTTTATTACAATAAATTCCCTGTATTCATCCGGAATCCGCAAAAAATCTCTATGAGTTTCATCATCCTCGATGTTAAACTCAGAATAATAAGCAAACCACTGCGGCACTGAATACGGAAACCTACCGGTTACTTTAAGGTTAATCGAACGCTTCCTCACAGTTATTTTTTTACATAACAATGAAACCAATTTATCATACTCCATAGTAAGCGGCAATTTAACATGACACCGTGGAGGTGAGCTATACCTCACAGAGTTATTCTCCAGCACAACCTCACCCCCCCAATATAATGAAACCCTTATTTTTGGCTCTTTAGACATTGCAAAAAAATGATTGATAAGAAGAAGAGAGAAGTATGAACGGAAGTTTGAAGTTTGTATTGAATGAATTTTCATAAAATTGAAACGCCTTTAAATAAGGCAAGTCCGAGCTTGGGGTGCAGAATTTTTTTATGTAAAACGCAGTACAATACCACGTTTTATGTATTTGAATTATTGTTATGTCAGTTAATTATTGGTGGGGCCAAATTAATAAGTGAAACGCAGTACTATACTGCGTTTAAGTAATTCGCAGTATTGTACTGCGAATTCCTTAAAAAAAATAATTTTTTAATAATACGCAGTACTATACTGCAAATTACTTTAACGGCTAAATTTCCGTTAAAGTAATTCGCAGTATAGTACTGCGTTTTAGATATTTATGTAACTTTTTTTTTTAGTAGTAAAAACGTGTTTTGTGCCAAAAAAGGCATTAGAAAAGTTTCGGACTCCTAAAGAAATTCCAGTTTTTATGGTGTAGTTTAAGAAAAAGAAACGACAGAATCGTTGTCAGAAGAATTGGAAAACAGCGGAGCAATTATGAGCCTCATCATGTGCATGCAATCCTAATTAAGCAAGCATATGATTGCCACTTTTACAAGGATGGTTTTCAGGAAAAAGACACAATAACATTCAAAAACCTACTGGAATTTGATGTAGACATAGACGAATAAGAAAAATTTGGTCAAAAGCTTTCGAAGATTTCATTTTCAGTGGTCCAAGTTAGAGACAAATTTGAAAGCCAAATGCAAAGACAATTGTATTTCAATTGGTTAGTACAAGAAGTGGGGCGGCTGTGAATTATTTTGGAAACACGGTATGAGAGTTCAAGTGAAAAACGCAGGCTTGAGAAGAATATTTTGTAATCACTTAATAGTGCCAAATGCAATAAACAAAAGCACCTCTTTCCATGAAACCAAAGTAGTACATACGATTTGTTTTTAGACGATATGTTTTCTACTCTGAGATGTTGATCCAAATTTTATTTCTATGTGCAACACATCTTTAGAGATGCCAACATTGTTTTATTTTCTCGTGTATATATATGACTGTTCTGTTAATGATTCTTCAAATCAGGCATTGGAGAGAAGAGTCACATTTTGTAACAACTAGTAAATATATAACATTGTCTTCAGAAGCAAAAAAGAATTTATTATTATTATATTTATAACCCCCGGCCAGTTACTGCACACATTTAGATATTCTTGCATATAACAAAAGTTTGGTGACATAAAAATATATTCACCCCTCAAGACTGGAACAATAACGTACGTATAAATTAGGACGTGCTAAAATCCTGCAGATCTAGAAACATGAGCAAAATAAACACAAAGCAAGAAATGTTCATTGAAATGAATGTAGTAGTTCATGAAAAGTTACTCCACAAAGCAAGAAAATTAACTTATCAGTCTGTCACGGCCCAAAATTCTAACCTGTAGTGCTGGTGCCTATCGTGATATTAGGCAAGCCGATATTTCCAAAATATTTCCAACAATTACCATAAAATGAATCAAAATAGTTTTAAATAACAAAAGCTTTCATAAACGGGGTAAAAACCCAAAACACAAATGCAGAAAATTCACAAATCGGATTGTCACTGAGCTCATGAGCATCTATTCATCACCAGTCTAGAAGAGTAATGTCTATGGAAGTTTGGATCTAAATACAATCAAAAGGAATGATACGGAAGGATAAACAAGGACTGCGAATGCCGGGCAGCTACCTTGTAGTCTCCAAAGATCAGCTGTGCACGATATCAACACCCACCGTGTCCAGAAATACCTGGATCTGCACACGAAGTACAACCAACTCAGTAGTAACAAGACTAAATAAAGAACTGAAGATACTGACGAGCTACACAGTTATAGTTCATTTTCAGTAGTCTCAACAAAAGAAAGTAGGCATGCTTTCAATTCCGGCAATTTAAGTCAAATTAGTTTATACAAGCCATGTTTTAGTAAAACTGGATATAACATCTCCCAGAAGTTCAAACAGTGCTATATGACAGTTATGTGCAACAACAATGAAAGCAAATACAGCCTCGCAGGGCAACATTCACTCAGAATTTCTCAATAGCTCATCACACGGCACTCATCCCTCAACACTCACAATAGGTACATGCGCTCATTAGGGGTGTACAGACTCCAGAGGAGCTCCTACAGCCCAAGCGCTATATCCGCACGGACAACTAACGTGCTCCACTGACAACTCCCGTGACTATAGTATCATATCAGGATCTGCACGGACAACTCATGCGCTACAGTATAAATATCTGGATCCGCACGGACAACTCACATGCTATGGTATTAATATATATCAAAATCAAGCCCTCGACCTCACTCATTCATCAATCTCTCTAGTCTCACGGGCTCTCAATAATCATGGAAATCAGCCTAGAACAGAAATGATATAACGTATCAACAAGGAATAACAAAGACTGAGGTAAGATATGCAAGTAAGACTACGACTGAGTACAAGTAGCAATTAGCAAGTAATTGAACAGGTATCACGGCCTCTGTGGGTCTCTACAGTACTAACACATAGCCTAAACATGATTTCTAACATGATTTACAATCAAATTTCTATAACACATGGAGAGCATATAGCTAACAACAAGTTATTCAACTTTACAGTTCCACGGAATGGACCAAGTCACAATTCCCATGGTGCACGCTCACACGCCCGTCACCTTCAAAACAATCACATAACACATAATTCGGGGTTTCATACCTTCAAAACCAGATTTAGAATTGTTACTTACCTCAATCCGAGCCAAAAACTCTACTTTGATACGCCTTTGCCTCGCAAATTAGCCTCCAAATGCCTCGAATCTAGCTACAAGCAGTACAATACAATCAATACGGACTAAAGGAAATAATTCTACAAGAAATTACGAAGTTATAGTTCAAAATCTGAAATCGTCCCCCGAGCCCACGTCTCGAAATCCGACAAAAGTCACAAAACCCGAAAGCCCATTCAATTACAAGTCTAGTCATACCAAATTCATCAAAATCCAATCCCAAATCACCATTCAAATCCCCAAAATCAACTCTCCAAATCCCTAGCCTCAAACCCCAAATTACACCTCAAAAACACACCAACTAGGTGGGAAGATCAATGGGGAATCAAACATATTGAATAAAAATGAACACAAGGAACTTACCTCAAGAATCCCCTCGAAAATCCTCTAAAAGATCTCCAAAATTCGAGCTCAAAATGTTAGAAATGGTAAAAATCTTGCAACCCTCGCTTATTTAGTTTCTGCCCAGGCTATCCGCACCTGCGGCTTCGCGGGTGCGACCAAGACACCCGCTTTTGTGAAGGGTTCCGCTCCTGCGAACCAAAATCCCGCTCCTGCGAGGAAAAATCCGCTTCTGCGAAGCCCAGCCCACAGTCCACTCCGCTTCTGCAGTCCTACAGCCGCATCTGCGGTCACGCAGGTGCAGCGACTGCTCACAGTTCACCAAATCCGCATCTACGCTGCCCTATCCACACTTGCGAGCTCGCACCTGCGATGCCCACTCCGCCAGGTGCGATTACACTAGTAGAACCCAAGCTTCAACAATCCTTCAACTTCAAACCTCGATCCGTTAACTACCTGAAATCAACCCGAGGCCCCTAGGACCTCAAACAAACATGCCAACAAGTCCTAAAACACGACACGAACATAGTAGAATCCTCAAAACACCTC
The DNA here is from genome assembly GCF_001879085.1 of Nicotiana attenuata. Classification (NCBI taxonomy): domain Eukaryota; kingdom Viridiplantae; phylum Streptophyta; class Magnoliopsida; order Solanales; family Solanaceae; genus Nicotiana; species Nicotiana attenuata. The sequence goes on along the minus strand of NC_032000.1, from coordinate 21,298,049 downwards.
AAACAACATCAAAAACATGAATCGCACATAGATTCAAACCTAATGAACTTTGAAATTTTTAAATTCTACAAACAACACTGAAACCTATCAAATCACGTCTGATTGACCTTAAATTTTACAAACAAGTACAAATGACACCACGAACCTACTCCAACTTTCGGAAATCCAATCCGACCCCGATATCAAAAAGTCCACTTCTGGTCAAACTTTCCAAAATCCAACTTTCGACATTTCAAGCCAAATTCTACTATGGACCTCCAAATCACAATTCAGACACGCTCCTAAGTTCAAAATCACCCAACGGAGCTAACAGAACCATCAAAATTCAATTCCAGGGTTTTTTACATATAAGCCAACATCCGGTTAACTTTTCCAACTTAAGCTTTCAATTATGAGACTAAGTGTCTCAATTCACTCTGAAACCTCTCCGGACCCGAACCAACCAACCCGGGTAAGTCAAATAACAATTGTAAAGCACATAAAGAGTAGAAAAATAGGGGAACGGGGCAACAACTCTCGAAACGACCGGCCGGGTCATTACATCCTCCCCCTCTTAACCAAACGTTCGTCATCGAACGGGTCTAGAAACATACCTAGAGCCACAAATAGGTGTGGATATCTGCTCCGTATCTCCCACTCGGTCTCCCAAGTAGCCTCCTCAACCGGTTGACCTCTCCACTACACCTTCACTAAAGATATATCCTTTGACCTCAACTTTTGAACCTGCCGATCCAAAATGGCTACCGGCTCCACATCATAAGTCATATCACCATCCAACCGAACCGTGCTGAAATCCAAAACATGAGACAGATCACCGATATACTTTCGGAGCATAGAAACATGAAATACTGGATGCACACTCGACAAACTAGGTGACAAGGCAAGCTTGTAAGCCACCTCCCCAATCCTCTGAAGCACCTCAAACAGACCAATAAACTGAGGGCTAAACTTCCCCTTCTTGCCGAACCTCATAACACCCTTCATGGGTGAAAACTTCAGCAGAACCTTCTCCCTAACCATGTAAGACACATCACGGACCTTCCTGTCGGCATAGCTCTTCTGTCTAGACTGCGTCGTACGGAGCCGCTTCTGAATCAATTTAACCTTGTCCAATGCATCCTGAACCAAGTCTGTACCCAATAGCCTAGCCTCACCCGGCTCAAACCAACCCGCCGAAGACCTACACCATCTCCCATACGATATCTCATACGGAGCCATCTGAATGCTCGGCTGATAGTTGTTGTTATAAGCAAACTTTGCAAGTAGCAGAAACTGGTCCCATGAACCCCCGAAATTAATGACACAAGAGCGTAGCATGTCCTCTAATATCTGAATAGTGCGCTCGGACTGTCCGTCCGTCTGAGGGTGAAATGTTATACTCAACTCAACCTGCGTGCCCAACTCTCACTGCACGGCTCTCAGAAAGTGCGATGTAAACTACGTGCCTTGATCTAAAATGATGGACACTGGCACACCGTGAAGGCGAACAATCTCTCGGATGTAAATCTCAGCCAACCGATCTGAAGAATAAGTAGTAAAAACTGGAATGAAGTGCGCGGACTTGGTCAGCCGATCCATAATCACCCAAATAGCATCGAACTTCCTCGAAGTCTGTGGGAGCCAAACTACGAAATTCATGGTGATCCGCTCCCACTTCCACTTTAGAATCTCTATCCTCTGAAGCAAGCCACCAGGTCTCTGATGCTCATATTTTACCTGCTGACAGTTAAGACACCGAGCTACAAACCCCACTATATCTTTCTTCATTCTCCCCCCTAATAATGTTGCCTCAGGTCTTGGTACATCTTCGCGGCACCCGGATGAATGGAATACCGCGAGTTGTGGGCCTCCTCTAGAATCAACTCCCGTAGCCCATCTACATTGGGCACACATATCCGACCCTGCATCCTCAACACCCCATCATCTCCAATAGTAGCATCTCTGGCATCACCGTGCTGAACCTTGTCCTTGAGGACAAGCAAATGAGGATCATCATACTGGCGCTCTCTGATGCGATCAAGTAAGGAAGACCGAGAAACCACACACGCTAGAACCCGACGGGGCTACGAAATATCTAATTTCACGAACTGGCTGGCCAAGGCCTGAACATCAACTGCAAGAGGTCTCTCACCAACAGGAATGAATACAAGGCTACCCATACTCACTGCCTTCCTACTCAAGGCATCGGCCACCACATTGGCCTTCCCCGGATGATATAGAATAGTAATATCATAGTCCTTTAGAAGCTCCAACCATCTCCGCTGCCTAAAATTTAGATCATTCTGTTTGAACAAATGCTGGAGGCTCCGATGATCTGTAAATACCTTACAAGACACACCATAGTGATAGTGCCTCCAAATCTTCAATGCATGAACAATGGCAGCCAACTCCATATCATGAACAGTGTAGTTCTTCTCATGAGGATTGAACTGGCGCGAAGTATAGGCAACCACTCTACCCTCCTGCATCAAAGCACACCCAATGTCGATCTGAGAAACATCACAATACACTATATAAGAACCAGAAACTGATGGTAGAACTAGAACAGGAGCTGTGGTCAAGGCGGTCTTAAGCTTCTGAAAGCTCTTCTCACACACATACGACCACCTGAAAGGACACCCTTCTGGGTCAATTTGGTCAAGGGCGAGGCAATAGACGAGAAACCCTGCACGAAGCAACGATAATAACCAGCCAACCCTAGAAAGCTCCGAACCACTGTAGCTGAGGATGGTTTGGGATAACTCTAAACCGTCTCTATCTTCTTCGGATCCACCTGAATCCACTCACTAGACACCGCGTGCCCCAAGAACGCCACTGAACTGAGCCAAAACTCATACTTGGAGAACTTGGTATAAAGTTTCTCCTCCCTCAACCGCTGCAACACAATCCTCAAATATTGGGCATGCTCCTCCTAGCTACGAGAGTACACCAAGATATCATCAATGAATACAATGATAAACGAGTTGAGATAAGGCTGAAACACTGTTCATCATATGCATGAACGGTGCTGGGGCGTTGGTCAATCCAAAAGACATCACAAGGAACTCATAATGACCATATCGGGTCCTGAATGTTTTCTTTAGAATATCCGAATCCCGAATCTTCAACTGGTGATACCCTGACCTCAAATAAATCTTGGAGAACACCCTCGCTCCCTGAAGCTGGTCAAATAGATCATCAATATGCGGCAAAGGATACTTGTTTTTTATTGTGACTTTGTTCAACTGCCTATAATCAATGCACATTCTCATAGTACCATCCTTCTTCTTCACAAAGAGAATCGGTGCACCCCAAGGTGACACACTAGGCCTAATAAACCCCTTATCAAGGAGTTCCTGAAGTTGCTCTTTCAACTTATTCAACTCAGCCGGTGCCATATGGTATGGAGGAATAGAAATGGGCTGAGTGGCCGGCACCAAGTCAATACCAAAGTCAATCCGACAGGTCTGCAGGAAACACATCCGGAAAATCTCGCACTACCGGAACCGAGTCAATAGTAGAGGCCTCAACACCAACATCCTTCACAAAGGCCAAATAAGATAAACAACCCTTTCCAATCATACGTTGGGCCTTCATGTATGAAATCACTCTACTGGGAACATAGTCTAGAGAACCTCGCCACTCAATCCGCGGCGACCCCGGCATCGCCATCACGGTCTTAGCGTGACAATCCAGAACAGCATGACATGTGTGAGCACGTGATTTTTGCCCTATATATGAATCATTCCCAAAATTCAAACAAAATAATTTCTTTTCATTATTTGCAATTTTTTTTTTGAATTTTGTGGCATTTTTGAGTTAGTTGTTTGCATTTGTTTGTGCATGTTTATTTTATTTAATTCATGAAAAATACAAAAAATATGTTGCATTTGCATTCAGGATTTAATTTGGCATTTTTAAATTAGTTAGTAATCTATTTGTGTTACAAAAATAGAAAATCACAAAAATAATGCATTTTGCATTTAGCGGCAAATCTTGCAGTTTTCTTTTAATTTGGTATTTAATTAGTTGTTGTAAATATTATTTTGAACATTAATCTAATTTGGTAGGATAATTTTGGTTTAGAATTAATGTAGGTTTTATTTAGAAAAGAAAGAAAAAGATTTGAAATTGAAAAGAAATGGAAAGAAAAGAATAGAAATATAAGTCTGTTTGGGCCATCTTTAATTTCAAAACCCCAGGCCCAAACGTTTTCCCCAAACCCACTCCCATACCCGTCCAAACTGGTCCACGACCCGCCCCAGAACCCGGTCTTTCCCCCCCTCCTAAACGACGTCGTCTAGTAACTTTCAATCAGGACCGTCGAGGTTTTCTTTAATCTAACGGTCCTGAAGCCTAGGTTACTAAGTATATATATGTCCGAACCCCTGCACCCCCCCCCCCCCGTGTCGTCTCTCTCATTTCACCCCAAAACAGAGCCCTGTAACGCCGCCGCGCTCCGCAGCCGGAAATCGCCTCACGGCGGCGGCCGGCCTCCGTTCCCGTCCAAATTAACACCCTTAAATCCTTTTCTCCTCCTCTCTCCATATCTGGCCTTAGATTCACTCAAAACACAGTCGAACTGCTCGAATATTGGATCAAAAACCTCCGGCCAAGACGCAAAGTTATCCAAATCCAACCAAATGAACACCCTAGGACCGCCTTGTTCTCCTCTTTCAAACCCCCCGAACCCTGTCCTTCGAATCCAACCAGAAATGCTCGAATATTGATTTGAAGTTTTCCGGCCATGATGTCACTCCGTCCAAACCACGCCAAATTAGCACCAAATCATCCCCGTCCTTCCCTCATCCTATATCCGTCCTCCTTCCCTTTTGAATATCGACCAAGTTTTCCAAATTTTGAATCTAAGATTTGAATTGAGGATTGATCCGGAACTCAAGCATGCAAGGCCCTTCTCTGGTTTCCTTAGTCCTAAGCCTGCCCCAGGCTAATGCTTTTATCAGTGCCTGGACAAAGAAAGGGTTTTTGACATTGTAGCAGGGGGTTAAATTAGAAGTTCAACTTTGAATCCGAGTCGGTGGGTGAGCTCTCTTTTTGCTTCATCTTCTTTTTCTCTCTTCGTTGTATACTTGGCCTTTTGCTTCATCTCTTCTTTCTGTTTGTTTAATCAAACTGCCATTCGAACAAGGTGTCAGATTAAATTGAGTTTGTCACTCTGCTATTTTGGTTGTTCGTAGTTTGCGTTCAAATCCTGATTTCTTTACCTTTTAATTACCTTCATGATTGAATGATTTAGAGTGTTAGGTTTTGATTAATTTTGTTAATACTGTCCTGCCTCGATCTTTTCTAGTTTGGTTTTGTGTTGATTCATGAGCACTTTTGATAATCTGATTTAGTTTCAATTGCCTAATTACCGGTTCACTGATTCTTAAGTTTAATTGCTTGATTGTTTAACTAGTTTAATTTTTAGGATTTTTCTGGTTATAGCTGAATAGGATAGGATCTTGTTTAACCACGGTTAGTTCTTGACCAGTTACTAGGGTAACAGGGGAATGGTCTGGTTTAGCTCAGTAATTCCAAGAGGGTTCAAAGGGTAGTTTAGGCATGAAAAAGGGTAGTTTCATTAAGATTGGTAAAATCAAAACCAAGGCAAGGATAGAATAGGAATTGTAATGGGTATAGACCTTTCTAGAGTGGGCTATAGTATAGATTTCAATAGAATAGGTATAGTTACTTGTGTAACAAGTCAGAAAATAAAGGGTAGAAAATAGAACTAGAATAGGGACTAAGGGGTAAAAAAAAAATCTGAAATTGGACCCTAAGTTCACCTATAAATAGGTATTCATTTGCCTTGATTCACAAGTTTTGGAACCTCTAAAATTCCCCAAAAAAAAATAACATTCTTCAAGTTTTCATTAACAGAAATTCGAATCCAAACCCCTTTAGATCTTAGCTTTTCTTCAAAAAATTCAAAAAAAAAAAGAATAAAAAATACAAAAGAGGCTGCTACTGTTCCATCGGATTTCAGTTTTGAAATTTGAAAGATTCTCATCTCTGAATCAATTTTGGTTTTCACCTTCTGACTCGGCTTTGAAATGGCTTGAAAGTTAGTCAATGTGGGCAGATTTGAGTGTTTTGGTTGTTAAGAATAGGGTATCAGTGTTCAGATTTAATTTCTCTGGGTTTTGAATTGTTGAGTCTGCTGTTCCATTGAATTTTGGAGTTAGTTTCTGTGGTTTCATCGTTGGATCTGTGGCTGTCTGTTGCTGTGTTCAGTCCCTGCTGAAATCTAGCTCCTGATTCCCCTTGGTTCACTTTTCTATCATTTCAGGCACATTTTTGTAACCATGCTGGCTGTGAAATAGATTGGAGAAAAATGAATTGAAATGAAGATGTTGAAGCATGAGATATGTTTCAGCTTGTTGGAATAATTTGTTCACTTGCTGCAATGTTTTAATTACTCTATATTTGTAGTTGATTTGTAATTAGTGTTAGAAATGATCTTTGTACTAGTTCCATTTCATCCCCTCCCTGATTCCTTCAAGTGTTAAGTGTTCAAGTCCATTGAAGAGTTGTAAAATATTTAAATGCTGGTAGTATAAACTGATCTGCAGTCCATAGTAGTTAAAGGTAGTAGGCGATTCGAGATTCATCTGGTTCTATCACTGATTCAGTGTGTGTGAACTGGATATTTCTCTAATAGTTTGGCCAAGTAGTATAATTGAACTTATATTGTTCCTATAACTTAAGCTGTAGTGGTAATGACTCATTTCAGGTGCGTTTTTTCATAGTTTTTCCACCATGCTTTAAGGGCTAGTTTAGATTTCAGATTTGGAATATTGCATAATCCAGAAATGCTTGTAGGATTGATATATATGTTCATGCTAGTTTTAATTTTGAGAACACCTGACTAGAATTTATGTATCTTCGAATAGCTTCCAGCACGCCTGGGTTTCCTTCATGTTCATATGGTCATGTGTAACGTGTCTTTATGTTGTTAAAAGATGTTGCCAGTTTCGTTCCTGAATTCGAGAACAAGAGCTAATTGAAAGTTGCTATGAATTTGATTGCGTCAACTTAAATTGCTCCGTTTGCTAGTAGGCTGTTGATGAGTATTTAGGTTGGCTGGGCTTGTTATAGTTTTAGGAAACTGTTAGTTTGAGCCTATTTAACAAGTAAACTGTTGAGACAACAATGTTATGTGGCAGGTCCATTTCGCGATAATATGCTTTTGGCCCATCCCTTCTTTAATGACAAAGCTGATTACTTCCTTACTTCCATTTCGCGATAATATGCTGTTACCCCTAAAGCTCTCATGTCTTGCAATAATCTTAGAGTAGTTTAAGAAAAATACCTTATAAACATCCGTAGTTTGTCTTAGTTGAGTAACGCCCTTTAGGATAGTTCGAGGTGCAACGTGCCAAATAAAAATGACAATTGCGGGGCCCTCAATAAATGCTATAAAATACTTAGACTTCGGGATGAGCCGTTTTAGCGAATTTCACGGCTTTCCCCAAAGATAATAACACGTTAGCCTCTTTAAGCGCGTCTTTTAATAACATTTACCTTCCTAAAAGTGGGTGCACATTTATATGACCCAAATCCAAATCTCAACGAAGTCAAAATGTGTTAACAATCACGGGTGCACTGGTGCGACGTGGTTCGAGATGCATTTTCACGACGTTGCAATTCTATTAAAAATAAAAAATAATGAAAGCGGTTTACTAATAAAAGCATAGGTTAGAATATGTTTTAAAAATCAGATAAGAGTAAATACAACAGTTGAGCGACCGTGCTAGAACCACGGAATCCGGGAGTGCCTAACACTTTCTCCCGGGTTAACAGCATTCCTTACTCGGAGTTCTGGTTCGCGGACTGTTAACAGAGTCATAATTTCCTCGGATCGGGATTCAAACGGTGACTTGGGACACCATTAATCTCCCAAGTGGCGACTCTGAATATTAATAGTAAATCCCGTTCCGACTGTCCTTTAATTGAAAAAACTCCTTTGCGCCCTCACAGGTGTAGCGAAAAAGGAGGTGTGACAACATGGAGACAACCAGTCCATACCCAAGATCACATAGAAATCAACCTCACTAAGCAACAAGAGATCAACTCTAGTCTTTAATGCCCCAATTGTCACTATACACAACCGATATACACGGTCCACAACAATAGTATCGCCAACCGGCATAGATACATGAACAGATGCAACTAGAGACTCGCGGGGCATATCCAGTAATGAGCAAAAATACGATGATACATACGAATAAGTGAAACCAGGGTCAAATAATATAGAGGCATCCATGTGGCAAACTGAGACAATACATGTGATCACTGCATCTGAAGCAATGGCATCTGGTCTGGCGGGAAGAGCGTAGAATCGGCCCTGGCCGCCACCTGATCGGCCTCCCCCTCTAGGGTTACCTCTAGATGATTGAGCCTTACCCCCAGCTGGCTGAGCGGGTGGTATAGCTGCTGGTGCTGGTGCCATCAATCGAGAACTCTGCTGTGGGGTCCCACTCAACAACCTAGGGCAATCTCTCTTGATATGACCAAGATCTCCGCACTCTAAACGACCCCTCTTTTGACGAAAATGCTGCTCCTGATACCCCGAGGAACTACCCATAGAAACCTAAGCAGACGAGGCATGGTGAGAACTCTGCGATGTTAGTGCGCTGAATAAAGACTAGCCTGAGTGAGCACTATAAGAACCGTGGCTAACTGATGCACCACGATGAGTTGGTCGAGCCGTCTGAGCATGCTTGTAAGGACAACCCCTACCGTGGAGGAATTGACCCCCGTAAGGAACACCACCAAAACCACCCGATCCACGAGGCCTCTTGGCCTCCCTCTAATCCAGCTCCTGGCTGCGGACTATATGCCGAGCAATATCGACCACCTCATCAAAAGTAGCACCATATACCCTCTCGAGTCATAAGCAACCGCAACTGATATGTGAGGCCATCAATGAACCTTCTGATCTTCTCCTTATCAGTAGGAACGATCTAAATCGCATGAAGGGCCAACTCAGAAAACCTCATCTCGTACTGCATCACAGACATATCATCCTAACGTAACTGCTCAAACTCTCTGCGCAGCTCCTCTTTATGAGACTGCGGCACGAACTTCTCCAAGAAGAGAACAGAGAACTCCTGCCATGTAAGTGGTGCTGCATCAACCGACCTGCACCTCTCATAAGCCTCCCACCATCTGAAGGCAGCCCTAGAAAACTGGATAGTGAAGGAGACCTCATTGGTCTCTAAAATACCTGTTGTACGGAAAATCCTCTAACACTTGTCCAAGAAACCATGGGCATCCTCCAACTCTGCCCCACTGAAAGATGGAGGCTGGAGCCTTCCCAACCTTTTCAATCTCTGCTTCTCATCATCAGTCATAGCACATAGGCCTGAGCAGCTGCAACCAGCTGGGCTGGTAGTGCCCCCGGTGTCTGGAGTCCCTGCATCACCTGCTTTGGTGTGCCGACAGCGGGAGTCTGAGTACCTTCCCCAGCGTGAGAAGTGGCTACTGTGGCTAGAACTGCAATCGCTGATCTCGTCCAAGTCACACCTCTATTTAAGGTTGTATGAAGATGTAGCTGAAGAAGTCGACCACTTATCTCCTCTATTAGCATTTTCTATACTTTTGAACAGTGTCCAACCAGTTCTTTCTGGTAAGTTACTTGATTCATATGTTAAATCTATGAAGTAGTAAACATAAACAGTTAAACCTATTTATAACAGCCTCATTTTTTCTGATATATTTTGGCCGCTATAGTGAAGTGTTGTTATAAAGAATATATATTATAATATAACATAAAAATGGGTTCTGAGAAAAACTTGGCTTTTATAGTAAATGATTATTATATAGAGATGTTATAGAAAGGTCTGGCTGTATGTACACATAATTTCCAAGATTTGATGTCACAACTTTAAGATTTCATGTTACAGGTGTAGCTGTTGGAGCTGGATGGCAGAGCATAGTAGCATATGTTAACATTGGCTGTTACTANAGGAACGATCTAAATCGCATGAAGGGCCAACTCAGAAAAACCTCATCTCGTACTGCATCACAGACATATCATCCTAACGTAACTGCTCAAACTCTCTGCGCAGCTCCTCTTTATGAGACTGCGGCACGAACTTCTCCAAGAAGAGAACAGAGAACTCCTGCCATGTAAGTGGTGCTGCATCAACCGACCTGCACCTCTCATAAGCCTCCCACCATCTGAAGGCAGCCCTAGAAAACTGGATAGTGAAGGAGACCTCATTGGTCTCTAAAATACCTGTTGTACGGAAAATCCTCTAACACTTGTCCAAGAAACCATGGGCATCCTCCAACTCTGCCCCACTGAAAGATGGAGGCTGGAGCCTTCCCAACCTTTTCAATCTCTGCTTCTCATCATCAGTCATAGCACATAGGCCTGAGCAGCTGCAACCAGCTGGGCTGGTAGTGCCCCCGGTGTCTGGAGTCCCTGCATCACCTGCTTTGGTGTGCCGACAGCGGGAGTCTGAGTACCTTCCCCAGCGTGAGAAGTGGCTACTGTGGCTAGAACTGCAATCGCTGATCTCGTCCAAGTCACACCTCTATTTAAGGTTGTGAAACGGTCAATGCAATAGTAATACCCAATAAAGAGTCGAGGTCGAATTCCACAGGGAGATATGAATGGGACTTAGGAGTATATATTATAGTGAATGAGCTTGAATTATCTCCAATTGCACTTCCACAATATTGGGTTGTTTTTAAGTCTAATGTAAACTAAGATTACCAACTAAGAATTGAATCTAGGAAATTGTATTTTGTTGTTTTTCAAATGATATAAAAGGCCTAGGGATATGACCTTCGCCTAGGTGTTTGCCTAATAGGTTGTAAACTTTAAAGCTTGTTTTATTGGTCAGGGTGTATTATAGCCATCAACACTCGAGTACCCACTCAATACCTCTCGGTCAGAGAGTGATTTTGCCCAAATTTGGCTTTCTCAAGTCCAAATGGGTATTGAACAAAACGGTTGATACAAAGCTCAAGTTGGGTTTTACTATATCTAGGTTCAACCTTTTAATTGGACTTATCAATCTCTCGATTGACCCAATTTCTTGTTAGCCAAGTTTGTCACACCTCCTTTTTCACACCCCCGCAAAGGGGTATAAGGGAGTTTTTCCAATTTAAGTGACAATCGAAACGGGATTAATATTTAAGATCAGAGTCGCTACTTGGGATAGTTAATGGTGTCCCAAGTCACCGGTTTAGAATCCCGAATCGAGGAGATTTGACTCTGTTTTAATGTCTACGAAACATAGAAATCCGGGTAAGGAATTTTGTTAACCCGGGAGAAGGTGTTAGACATTCCCGAGTTCCGTGGTTCTAGCACGGTCGCTTTGATCATACTTGGCTCATTAAAATTGTCTAATTACTTATTTTAGAACCTATGTGCATTTGGTAAAATTACTTGCTTCCAAAATGATGGTTAAAGTTTTTAAGAAAAAACTCTAATCAACCTGCTTTCTCTATCCTAACAAGGTGATTAGAAACCAGAAATATACCATCTCTTAGGAATATTACCTTGTAACAATCAATAATTTCACACCACAAAGAAGAAACGTTTTTCACTATTATTACCTGTAACAATCAATTACAGATTTGTCGTGATTACGAGAGTAAAGAAACTATTGGCATACCCTACCTGAATTCTTTAATCTCTGGAGTTCTTATGTTAACAGGCCTGGAATGCTGTGACTAGTCACAGCTATCCAATTTCATTTCAAGCTCATGGCAATAACCCATTGAAACTAAAGCTGTATAGGGCTAGCGAAAGTTTAAGAGAAGCATTTACAGCACTAATTACCAAACTAAACTATGACAAATTATACTAATGAGAACAGATATACAGCACACACCATTCTCAGAAAGCAGCAATTTTGTTAATATAACCAGATGAACAAAGAAATGCAAGTATTAGGCCTACTTTACCTTTTAGTAAGACAAGTGAATGGCGCATACCACAAGCAATTTGCTCGACATGCTTACTCTTGAAGTGCAGCACTTGTACAGGAGAACATCTTGAGACATAATCCCCATGCCCAAGCTGACCAAATGAACCATCTCCACAAGTGAATACGTAACCAGTGTCTGATAATAGTTAAAAATTTACACTCAAAGACAAGTTAAAAGAGGTATTCAGCTAAACAAGAACCATCTCCACAAGTGAATACCACAATTATTATTGCAGCAACAGAACATAAAACATTCATGAATATATCAAACCAAAAAGTTGTACAGCTACTCTAGATGACAACAAAAGTTCATATCATCTGTTCCGCAAAAGCTTTCAATTACCATGAAGAAAAGAACTTTAGGAATAACCTAGTACATAAATAGTTCCTCGCAGAATGGCTCTAACTAGGATATACGGAATTCTGCTTTTCGTCATCTGCACATTTAATATGCACCAAGCATAAATGAATTAACTTTTAACTAGAGATGTCGTGAAACATAATTGAAATCTCAATGCATGAACTTTCAATTTCAACAGAACTAATAATATCTAAATAAGGGCTACTAATGAGTAACTTGAAGTAAAGTATTCCGGAAGCAAAAACCTTATAGTATGAACAAGTATAATCCAATCTCAGATAAGATTTACAGCTGAAGCAGAAAGAAAGAAACCTGACACAAATCCTGAGTGATTCCATCCAGCAGAAGCATGTGTAATAAAGACGCCTTCCAAAGATTCCACATACTTTGGGTGTAAGCAGTTAACCATCTTTCCATGACCTAACTGACCAGATGTACCCCTCCCCCATGTTAGCACTCTTCCACCTGCAAAACTGTATCGGTAAAAAATATACCAAACACGTGGCAGGTACAGGATTCAACATGTGGCAAGCAAATTAAGGTTATCATAGTCAACTTCAAGTCAGCCGGAGTAGTCCAGACGAAGACTGAACACCGATGAGCTGATCAAGGGATCACTCTTCCCGTACAAGATCAAATATGGAACGATTCCTCCAGATGGTCTGAAGCAGCATCCGGAGAGTTATCACCCTTTGAACGGCAATTTTGAGATATCTGCGATCCCCCATTAAACACCATCAGCAGTTACAAGTCAATCATCATAATTATCAGTAATGCCTGCAACGTGTAGGAGTGATTCTAGGGAACGGTTTTGACAAGCTCATCCTATAAATACCCCTCTTCCCCACATCGTATCCCATTCTAACTCTGATATACACGATATTATACTGAAATTATTACTACAGCTTTCCTAATCATCTCCACTGTTCCTCCACCTTCGTCCATTGAAGATTATTCAATAACAATCTTTTTCTCTCATTCTTCATTAATTTGATTATTTTAGCTACATCCTTATTTCCATTACACTGTTTTTCATCAGCAAGGGTTTTAGTTATCTAGGTTTAATCAAGTTGCTTGTGGCCTAATTCCATAAATTTAATTACTTAATCTAATAACCAGATTTTATGTTAAACAAAAACCCCAACAAACTGTGCCTTTTTTCCTTTGAAAAGTAAAAATCTTTCCATTGAATCTCAAACCAAGATGGTATCTTTACACAACAAGCTTTTGTAAAAGTTCAAAATTCTCCATTGGTTCTCACATCAAAATGGTGTCATCTGAACCCCATCAACTTTTAAAAGAAATTCCATTGAAGAGCTCACTCCAAATAGGTGTCATCTGTACAGCAAAACCCTATCAAGTTATTCTTTTATAAAAAGTGAAAAATCAATTCATTGAATCTCAAACCAAAAAGGTGAAATCTTAACTGCAAAAACTTAAACCCCATCAAGTTAAAAACAAATTACAAGGAAATAAATACACAGAACAAAAGAAAAATGCAAATTGGAGAGTAGATAAAAGTGCAGACCAGGAGTGAGGGCAATGACATGGGCACCACCACAGGAAAGATAAGAGATGGGACCAAAAGAAGAGAGAGAATGAATGAGTTGAGGTTGGTGCTCATCTTGGAGTTTTCCTGTTCCTAATTGTCCCTCTGTTCCTGCTCCCCAGCTCCATATTTCTTCTTTTACAAACCCTTCTTCTTCTTGTTCTATAACTCTTTCTGTTTCTTCCATCATTGTGGACATTTGACGGCTTTGTTCCTCTCTTCTCTCTTTTTATTATTGGAATGGAACTTGTTTGCCAACTTTGATTACCTTTCCAGGTTCTATATTCACATTTGAGTACCATGGTCAAAATATTTTAATTTGTAGTGTATACTATATTCAAATACGATATTTGGAATTGGGAGTACTATTAGTTATGAAAATCTTTTATCATAAATTTTTTCTTTGAAAATATTTTCAAATATATAGTATAGTATTCAAAGAAAAAGTAGTCGGACTCTAAATTGCCATTATTGCTCAATTTTATCTTTATTGCTTGGTCTATTTATATCATTGGCGTTAACAAATCATTTACTATTTGCTCTTACCATTAACGAAATTTTATGTGAAATGAGTGAATTCTCATAGAAAAAGTTCAAATTTACCCCTCAAATTTTTTATTACAACAACAACAATAACAACAACCCAGTAAAATTTCAATGGGGTCTGGGGAGGGTACTGTGTATGCAGACCTTATCCCTACCCCGAAGGAGTAGAGAGGCTGTTTCCGGAAGACCCTCGGCTCAAGAAAACAAAAATGAATATCACCACAAAAATCATAGGAAAAATAGGAACAATATGAAATCTAGAAGAAAGATGCAAAGCAAAAGCGAAAGTTAATCAAAAGATCCTGTATTGAAAAGCGAAATAGTAAGACACAAACTATCTTTGACAAAAAACTCTACCAGACTAGTCTTACAAATTTTTTATTATGATTCAAAATTATCTACGGCTAGAGCTTTGTTATGGATCAAGGGCGAAAACGAGACTTTTCCTAACAGTATGATCTTATTAAACCAAAAGTTTAATGAACGATATATTTGCTTAATTTCAACTAGTACACGATAAATTTGACCTTTTTTCCCTTTTTTAAATTTATCTGAGTTTATTGAGATTGAAAATTATCTTGAATTACCGACATTAAAGTATATCCTATGGCAATTTATTCAGTTGTGGGAGGAGTATAAAACTACTAAACTATTTTCAGGCAGACTAATCAAATAGCGAAAAGTATATTACGAATATAAAGTTGTTGAAGATTTTTCCTTACAATAATTAATAAGATTCTATAGAATAATTATAGTTCGTATGAGATCAAAAATAGCCTCTTGTTAAATTGAAATGGAAGTGATGAAATTGAGAACTGGCGAGAGTTTTATTCTTGCGTTTTTTTCTAACCACAAGGTGTCAACAAACTTCCTAACCAATTTTTATAAATTAATTGGCTTTACTTTTTGTACGCATGTAGTTTCAATGAAGAATATCAAAGAAACCAGAAACCAATGCTAGCTCCTTGACTAAAATAGAACAGATTTCACTCCAAGTCAAGATACCAAGTTTAAGTATATCATGGAGACCACCCAACGATTCTGGTTGGATTGTAACTACTCCTCCATTCTTGACCAGAAATCTCGGGTTCAAGCCCTCCATTCTTGACCAGAAATCTCGGGTTCAAGCCCAGAGAATGAAATTGTCTTTGTAAAAAGCACCTTACTCCCAAAAATAAATAAGAGATTCAAATAAAATCTCGAGCATTGAAGATATACCTGCATTATCTGGAATTCTTGATCAGTGACAAAAATGGAATATCCAGGCTCCTCTTGACTTCTAAACAAGATTACTACACTCATTAACAACAAAGATTGGCCTAAAGCTGAGAACTTATTGGACATTCATTCGAAGACTTGGGAACTCATCAAGAAATGTGAAGGTTGCTTAAAGCCGATCAACCAAAAAGAATCAACTAGTTTAGTTTTGGTCTGAGTAGGCTTATAATAAGGACTACCCTAGCCCTGGAACTGGCCTGGCCGTCCTTTGTTTTTCTGGAATCAGCAAAAAACAGCTCTCCTGCAACTATGTAACTAACATTTGGCTTAAGATAATCCCAAAATAGGAGTACTCCATGGTTGAAGTGAAGTTCTTATGTTGAAATTTAGCAACAATACCACTTGCAGCTGAGGATTTCTCAGCACGAAAAGAAGCATCAGTGTTCGTTTATGCTTTATACAATCAGCTGAAGAAGATTGCACGGGCAAAGTGCTGTTTGTTAATCTCTGAAAATACATAGCAATCAACGCAGCTTTGTCGAGAGGAAGTACCTCTTCCACATGAATCCCCCTAGATGTCCAATCCTCCCTACTTTTGCGTAGATACCACACAATGACATTCTTCTTCTTTTTCCTATAAAGTAACATCAATTTCTATTTTATTTTGATAATAATGGTGTATGTGCCAGCTTGCGTGCAATTTAGTAGTTCCACCAAGTACCTGCTACCTCCCACTAGCACAGGTACCAGGTAACTCTATCCACCAAAACCTATGAAAATGGAAAGAAATCATCTAGTTCTTTTGCATCTGCTAGTTTCCCAAGGTATTCTATCTAATGACATTATGATCATACTAAGAGCTATCAGTTCACTCTCATTCTTGCTAGAAAAAGATTGAGCCAATAAAAGCATCAACACACTTATCCATCTCCAATCAGTCAAGTTCTAGAGGTTATTATGTCACAAATTTATAGAATAAGTACTCCATAAACCCCTCAGCCTCACCACAACAGGGTCAAATAACATCAACATCCGTTGTTCTCTCACATACTCATGTCTTAGAGTTGACGTGATATTTACTCAAAGTTTTAATTTTTTAACCATGACACCATTCCTTATCCCTGGTTCTCTGGTTCAATCCCAGAGAATGCCTTATACAATCATACCCCTGTTGAGCAAAGGACGTACAGTGATTTACCTGAATATTCCTCTGATTGATGGTAACGCAACTCCTTATACGCAAAATTCTGCAAAAGATCAATAGCAATCTGCAGCATAACAGAGCCAGTCAGATTAGATATTCCTCTTTTCAAGTTATCTTGCAATGCACCCTCCCAGCTAAATTGGTACAGTTGCTGCAGGATTCTCTGGAATAAAACACTGAAAGGATCATAAAACATTTATACTTGAAACAAAATGACGTTTCTTCCTATGAAAAAGAATTTTTTTTTACCTAACTTGCAACACAGCAAGAAGTTGGGAGGGGGAGGCCTATATAGAACCCAAAAAAAAAACCTGTAATCAAGCATCATCTTCATTTGCATCATATGATACTGTTCAGCAAATGAGTATGAAACTATGAGAAAGCGGTAGTTGCTAGGATTCAAGATGGCCCTCTTATCATTTTTTAGTGTATAACATAAAGAACAAAATCAACTGCTTCGACTCTCCTAAGCACACAAAATATAACTGCTTCGACTCTCCTAAGCACACAATAACAAACCTCTGATTCAACATTTACAGACATCATGCAGACTCTCATAACTTATCAATAAGGTAGGGTGCAACAACATTTTGTCATAGTCAGCTTCAAAATAGCAAGGTCTCAAGGCGCCATCAAGAATACCATCAGTATGTACCAAATAAGATAATTAACACAGGGTGAATTAGCCATACAAGATTATGTAGAAAGTGGCTGCTTGTTGCAAACTGCACCTGCCTTTTTATATATGACACAAGCTAAAAGCCACGACAGGAAAAGCGGATTCTTCTACATCCCCGTTGCAGCTGGACAATCCAAAATATATAATGTTAAGCTCATCAGCGCTGCCAACTTCTTCCAAGTTGTATGCTGCAAGTACAAGTATTGGGGAACCCAAGAATAGTAACAACATCTATCTTTTGGACAAAATCCAAATCAAGGAACACTATCTTATTTGCTAAGACAGAAGCACATATGAATTACATACTCAAATAAAAAAATCTTACGTACATGATTATTATCTAATGCTTGTATTACACAGAGAAGGAAAAACAAACAAGATCTGAACCTTACTGAAAACACATTTAGAACTGAAAATCACCCCAACTAATCTGCAATAAAAACTCAGCCTTTTACCTAACCTCATAAATAAAAGCTCTAATATTACTTGAGAAAGCCATATCGCTAATGTTACAAGTGAGGCAATCCCTCATTAACCATGACCATAAGTTACAGAATATCATCATAGGCAACAATTTCCCTACCCTTGTACGGCTCAACCAGCCTTGTACTAACATGTCCACGACCATTATCGCCAGCATTATCAGGCTCACCCAGCCTTGTACTAACATGTCCACGACCATTATTGCCAGCATTATCATTATCCTCGTCTTTGGGGTTCACTATTGCTGATCCCAGTCTGTTACCTCTCCCGTGCTTACTTAATGGAATCTCGGCTCTAACTAGCTTAGATGCAACCGTTGATGTGGATAGATCATCCTTTCGCATCACGCCTTCCTTCCATTGTGGGATATGGTCAGTTGCCCATATTACCTGTACCTGTCATCTCCAACAAAATTAAAGTAAAAAATATATATCAGCTCTCAATTCTACTACCTCTATACACTGTCACTGTAAAAAAAATTCAAAACTGTCAGGTCACGAATTTCAGATCCGAGATGGTAATTAGCATGCTACAACCTGTTAAACTATACTTATTGTGCAAAAACTACTTACATAGTCTATGTATAATATTAAAATCCATACAATTATACCAACTAAAGTGATACTCACATACCAAAATTTGTAGTCTAAAAAAAAAAGCAAGAATTTAACACCAAAAAAGTTGCAAACTTGGCAAGAATACTATTAGATGCGCAAAAACTACTTACATTGTCCATATATATAATTAAATCAACACAATTATGCCAAAAAATGTGATACCCACATACCAAAATTCTTGGCCAAGCTGGGACTTAGTATAAATTATCGAACCATGGATTCAACTAGACATCTTAATATCAAAAGATCAAAAAACACCAATGAAGTTGCAATCTTGGCAAGAATTTCTACTATTAGAAGATATAACTTAAGAGAAAAAGAGTGCATACTGGTTTGGAGTGGAGAGTAATGGGGAAAGAGGAATCTACAGCAGCATTAACAGCAGACTGAGCAGAATCATAGGAACGGAAAGTGATGTAAGCGAGACCATTGGGGTCTATACGGGTGCGAGAGATGGAACCATAAATCTCAAAACGAGATTTAAGGTCAAGTACTGAGCAATCAGTAGGAACCCCAATAACTACCACACCACCGGGCTGCTGCTTGGTGGTGGAAGAGGAGGTGTTTTCCGGTAAAGGGTCATCGGAGACGGCGTCGGTAGGTGGAGGACGGCGGCGCTTGGGGAAGGAGTAAGGGACGTGGCGAGGGAAGTGGGTTCTGTCTCTCTTGCGGCCCATGATTTTTGGGTTCTACTTGGACTTCGTAGTGTACAAGTTTAAGCTGCTATGAGAAGTACCAAAGATATTTGGACTATTTATTCCTTTTGGGATTAGTTATTTAATTAGCTAAGTTTGATACCTTATTTATTTTAAATAAATATCCTTTTAAAAAATTATATTTCATAGCTATCTTTTAATTTTTTATAGCCAAATATATATTTATGGTCACCTTCTACCCTTAAGCCATAAAATAAGCTTTGTATTAATTTTCTCTCTCCACTCAAATTTCCCATATCCGTTCAAATTTCTCGTATCCTCTATCCCATATCTATTCTCCCTCTCTCTCTCATCTTCCACCTTCATCTCACTTTTACAGAGCTTCTCAAAGATATTTTTATTTGTATAGTTTCGAATCTCATCTCTTTGCCATGGATTTGAACTGTAAAGTTTTGAAGTTTATGATGAAAACTCCGGCTGATTCCTGTTAGCGAATCTGCTCCCGTTACATCTTGAAGTATGTGGTAGGATTGGTCTGTACCTCAATTTGAAGATAACCATATATTATTCGACCTAATTTTTGGAGAAAGAATCAATCCATGACTTCTCTTCGGGCATAAGTAGATAAAAATCTTTCTTAATAATTTGTTTGGTAATGGTGGATTCTAATGGATTTCTGAATGGCAGCACCGTTAATTACGGATGGAAACAAACTGAAAATTCAGGTTCATGTTTCGAGGAAAATCGTTGGCGGCGAGAACGATGTGGTAGATAAGAAGAAAGTGAAAATTGAGGTTCCTATTCCGAGGGAATTGTTATTTCCATCTGCTGAGACGATATTAGGGTTGTTCTTGAACAAAGACGACGGAGTTTGGGGCTGAGCAACCTGAATTTTCTATTAATATATTTCAATGTATCTCGCCGTATTTCCATGTATTTCATTGTATTCATTACTTTTTTTTTCATTGAATTTCAATGTATCTCGTTGTATTTTATGTATTTCATTGTATTCACTGTCTCGTTCTATTCCATGAATGTATTCATATATTTTTTTTAATTAATATAATTTATTTATTCAGATGTATTATATAATTTCTCTGAAGATTGCTATGTTTTTGGGGTGTTTTTCGGTTGAGAATCTTTTTTATAACTGGAAATATAAAATTTGTATGTTATAATTGAGTTTGTTGAGTTATATTAGGAGTCTATTATGTTAATTGATTCACTTTCCGTTTAAAAACAGTGTAAACCCCTGTTTCATGCCGTGAATACAGTCGAATACAATAATCTGTCCAGCTGTATACAAAAATCTGTCTAGCTGTAATCCCCTGTTTCACGCCTAGAAATGCTATTGTATTTATGAATACAATAGCTTAAATACATCGAATACACTCTAAAAAAATCTGAAAACATAGCTATAGGAAGTAATATAGTAAATGGTAGCTACAACTAGCTAATAACCACTAAAACATAGTGGTTTCTGAAAGTTTCTCTTCCTTTTTCCTGTTATGTATAAATGCTTCTCAATGTTGTACACAAGTTATAAATATAATGTACTCTTTCCCTTTAATTTTAGGGAAAATCTCACTTTATACCCATTAAATTCAAACTATTTACCTTTAATATCCAAGTCTAAACTATTTACTTTTCCTACCTATGCAGCCCAAACTATTTGCCCGACCCACCCATTAGCTATTTGCCTTCTCATTTAAAGTACAGAATGTTAAAAACATTCGGGTTCAGTTGTGCAAGCTTACCTGGTGGTGGATTTGAATGGATCTACTTCTTCTCTACCAGATCGATCTTTATTAAGAGAATCAACCCAAGCTATTGCTTTACGTCCTTTCCTTATGATTTTTGTGTGTGTATGAATTCCCACCATTGTTAACTTTGAAGCTCCTGAATTTAAAATTTTATTTTTAAGATTTATTGTTTGATTCGATGTGGGTGCCATAAAATTTTGCTTATAGTACCTTCGAGTAAGCTTCTGAATTTTATGTGTGTTTTAATATCCACCATTGTTGGCTTGAATCTCAATTTTTAATTTTGAAGATTTTTTATTTGATTCAAAATGGGTGTTATTAAATATTGCTTATAGTACCTTCTGGAAGTTCATACTGAAATTTGATCACATTTGAAGTTGATTTGAGGTGATTGAGATCGAATCTTTCAGCTGAAAATCGAAGAAGAACACAATTACCTAATAGTATACTGCTACGGTTTACAATATGTTGTAGGAGTATATAGCTCTATTGCAACAATATACTATCATAGTATGCAATATACTGCAACGGTATACTGTAATAATCGAAGAAGAACACAGTTACCTAACAGTATATCATTACGATATACAATATACTATTGGAGTATATAGCTATAATGCAACTATATACTATTATATTATATAATATACTGTAACTGTACATTGTAATAATGTGCAATATAATGTAACAGTATGTTGTAATAGTATACAATATACCATAATAGTATATTATTTTAATGTAATATATAATGTTGAATGAAAAACATAAAATATCATTTTATATATTGTATGCTATTTTGGTATATAATATATAATTCAATAGTATATAGTTTACTACAGTAATATATTGTTACAATATACAATAGTATGATATTATAATTGGGTCAACTTTAAAAATTTTAAAATTTTTTAACTGGATCCTTTTTAAATATTTTAACAAAGTTCTCATGCTTTTTACAATTTTCTTTCTTAAAAGAGGTGTTAGATGGAATTCCATGGAGATGTTATTTATTGTATTAAAAGTAGATGATGAACATAATAATTATTTTTCTCTTCTCGATACTTAACTTTTATGGGCAGCCTACAATTTCACCTCCAGTTGGCTTTCTTAGGTTCTCGCTTCCCTCCTCCTTGTTTAATGTGTCAAGAATAAATTAATAGCATAATTTAATCTCACGGTTTAACAATAGCCTCTTATGACTTTCCATTTAACTTTATGAAAGCATAGCCACAATCACGATTCCCCTATCTCATTTCACTAATAATATTACACACAAAAGGTGCAATGTGTAGGAAAGGTAATTAGTTTGGTGGGTAGAAAAACTAATGGGTAGATAAGAAAAATTAATTTAGTTTTAGTGGGCAAGGGCTATAAAATGCCCTTTATTTTATGGGGAAGAGATTAGCTCCAGTGATGTTAGCTCCACTAATCTTCAACGGAGTAGTGGATATATGCCACATGTGCAAGAAAAATATTAACGGCTGGATCCTTTTGTATGGTACTCATTAAAAAAAAAATTCTTAAATTTATTTCAACACTAAATAATAGGAGTATTTAAAAAACACAAGGTACTTACATATACAATATTTCTTCTGTTTTACTTTACTTCTTTTATACACTAAATAAAAGAAGGATACCTTTCAATGTTCAAAGAAGAGAACAAGAATTATAGTATCTACTTTTGTAATTATATTAAAAAAATACTCCGTCAATTTACTTCACTTGTTTTTATTTTGTTTCTATATTCCATAGGTTTTTGTTATTTTGATTATAAGAAGTGCTTCCAGTTGTAATGGGGTTACACCAAGGTTCTGCGATAAGTCCGTTATTTTTCGCCCTGGTGATGGATGCGTTGACACACCACATTCAAGGGGAGGTGCCATGGTGCATGCTATTCGCCGATGATATAGTTCTGATTGATGAGTCGCGAGCCAATGTTAACGAGAGGTTGGAGGTTTGGAGACAGGCTCTTGAGTCTAAGTGTTTCAAGCTGAGCAGGACGAAGACGGAATACCTGGAGTATAAGTTCAGCGTTGAGCCGGGGGAAGTGGGCGTGGATGTGAGGCTTGAATCACAGGTCATCCCAAGTAGAGACAGCTTCAAGTACCTTATTTCGGTTATCCAGGGGGAAGGGGAGATCGACGAGGATGTCACACACCGTATTGGGGTAGGATGGATGAAGTGGAGGTTAGCATCTGGAGTCCTGTGTGACAAGAGAGTGCCACCGACACTCAAAGGTAAGTTCTATAAAGCGGTGGTTAGACCGGCCATGATGTATGGGGCTGAGTGTTGGCCTGTTAAGAACTCACATATCCAGAAGACGAGAGTAGCAGAAATGAGGATGTTGAGGTGGATGTGCGGGCACACTAGGATGGATAAGATTAGGAATGATGATATTCGGGAGAAGGTGCACGTCGCTCCCATTGATGACAAGATGCGGGAAGCGAGGCTCATATGGTTCAGGCATGTTCAGAGGAGAAGCCCAAATGCTCCGGTACGGAGGTGTGAGCGTGTGGTTGTGGAGGGCGAGAGGAGAGGTAGAGGGCGGCCTAAGAAGTATTGGAGAGAGGTGATCAGACAGGATATGGCGAGGCTTCAAATTTCCGATGACATGACACTTGATAAGAAGATGTGGAGGTCGAGTATTAGGGTTGTAGGTTAGGATGTAATTGAGTATTGCCTTTCTTCGTACTATTGTGGGACTAGTATGGTAGGGTTTTTTGTCTAAGATAGCTAGTGACAATGTTGTGTTCTACTATTTCCTCTTTCGAGTGCATGACCTATTTACTAGCCATCACTTTCGCTTTTGCTTTGCATCTTTCTTCTGGATTTCATGTTGTTCCTACTTTTCTATGATTTCTATGGTGATACTAATATTGTCTCCTTTAGTCGTTTGTCTTCTTTTTTTTCTCTTGAGCCGAGGCTCTTTCGGAAACAACCACCCTACTCCTGCGGGGCAAGGGTAAGGTCTGCGTACATACTATCCTCTCCATACCCCATTAGTGAGATTTTACTGGGTTGTTGTTGTTGTTGTTGTTGTTGTTTATAAGAAGTGCTTTTCTTTTTAACGTCTCGACTCGAGCTATATTTTCACACTATATATTTTTAGTAAAAATTGCACGAGGCGCCCTATTTGGTCGCCCCTATTTAACCTATACCCATATTTTTAAAAAGTTTTAACTTGTACCCACTTTTTAAACAACTTCAGTCCCCTTTCTCCTCCTCCTTTGTTTTCTTCTTCTTCTTTCTTCTGCTGTTGTTGGTGCTGCTATGAAACTTCAGTTCATGGAATGATTGCCATAAGTATGTTTATCATATTATTTAAAAACAAATTATAAATAATTACGTAAGTTAGTAGACAATAATTTGTGAATATTTCCACGTACGGGAAGTTTAAGGTCACACTTAGTGATTCTTTTCATGATAATTCTGTTCTTTCCACGTTTATTGTTTCCAAAATTTATGATTTAGATATTGTTGGCAATCTGATTATATTATAGTAGTAATACACTACGAAAGAATAAGGTGATTATTTATCTAGTATGTTAGAAAACTTTTTCAAAAACTTCAGCTTATATAGTGCTGAAGTTTTTACAAATGAACTAAATAACTTCAGCATCTTCTGCTGAAGTTTTTGAAAAAGCTTTAAGACAAAACTAATGAATCCAGGACAAAAAAACTTCAGCTTATTTAGTGCTGAAGTTTTTACAAATGAGCTAAATAACTTCAGCATCTTCTGCTGAAGTTTTTGAAAAAGTTTTATGACAAAACTAATGAATCCAGGACAAAAAACTTCAGCTTATTTAGTGCTGAAGTTTTTACAAATTAACTAAATAACTTCAGCATCTTCTGTTGAAGTTTTTGAAAAAGCTTAATGACAAAACTAATGAATCCAGGACAAAAAAACTTCAGCTTATTTATTGTTGAAGTTTTTTTACAAATGAACTAAATAACTTCAGGATCACAAAACTTCAGCTACTAGAATGCTTAAGTTCAGCAATTACAAATAAGAACTTCAGCAAAATAGAACAACAAAAACTTCAGCACTAGAATGCTTAAGTTCAGCAATTACATACAAAAACTTCAGCACACTTGATTCAGCAATTTTTGCTACTTCAGGCCCGTCTACTAGAATGCTGAAGTTTGCGTGATTGCCTTTGCTACTTCAGGCCCGTATGCTGAAGTTACGCAAAAAAGTGGGTACGCTTGCAATTTTTTTTTGCAAAACGGGCACAAGTTAAAACGTGACCCAAAAAAGCGAGTATAGATGCAAATGCCCCATATTTTTAAAAGAAAAGTTGGTAAATTATTGTACTCTGTATTTTTGTTTACGAAAGTGGATAAATTCCAACACTTCTTGTCTATAAATCCCTTCCCTATTTTATGTGTCTTTAGTTTATAAACACTTCTTGTTTATAAATCCTTTCCCTATTAATCCGTATTGAAGATTAATGGAGTTAATTTCACTGGAGCTAATCCCTTCCCTATTTTATGTGTCTTTAGTTTGATTAAACAATAAAGTTCAAATATGTAGATAAGATCTTTGAAAGTTTGTGTGAAACATTAAAAAAAAAAAATCCTTTTGAATCTTATGTTATTAAATATGTTATATTTTACTATCTAATAAGGGGGAGTTAGCACACAGCTGGACGACATGCCTGTTTGGGGTCGTAAGGATAATTTGGTCATTTCACCTAAAATGGAACATTATGGTAGGCTAAAATGGAATATTGCTGTAGCTGCTATATAGATTTTTGAGTAGCTTGACTAAATTGACCTTGCTTTTGTCATAATCTGTCACTGCACACTTCTCACATCAGCTTTACTTTGTACTCCCCCATGTGGACCCCACGTCCCATCCCACCTAAACCGTCTCCCATCTTTACATTTTCCAATCCTTCGTATTATTACAATTGCTACTATTTACTATTTGCATATACCTATATTAATCTTTCTGTAATTAGTATATAGTTAATTACCATTATATGTGAATTATGTTACTAATTTTTTGGAAAAGTTTTAAATTATTTTTTTAATAAAAATCATCAAGTTCTTTGTTAAATAACCACAGGTGGCGTAAATATTTTAAATAGAAAAAGGAAATTGTGTTTTACTCAATCATATTAAATTTATCATATCATTATGTAATATTAAACTACCTCTTTCTGATAAAATTTACTGTTGCACAATCACGTAGATTCAATAAGGACTTAATAACTTATGAATAATTGGAAATATAATTAAACTAATTATTTTTTTAGATAAGTTCAACATTGAACCATAATGAAGAAATGTAACGACCCGACCGGTTGTTTTGGGCCCTAGCGCGTCGTGCAGCAGTCAGAGGCCATGAGCAGCTTCATTCAGGTATTATGACTTGTACGTGTGGTCCAAATTGAATTTCGGGAAGTTCAGAGTTGATTTGGAAAGAGAATTCTCATTTCGGAAGCTTAAAGATGAAGGAATTAACCAAGATTTGAATTTTTGAGTAAACGACCTCGGAATCGAGATCTAAAGGTCCCAGCAGGTACGTATGATGATTTCGGACTTGGCGTATGCTCGGTTCGGGTTTTGGATATCCCGGGAGCATTTTGGCGCATATTGTGGAAGTTAGCATTTTAGAAGAAATTTCATAAGTTTGGCTTGAAGTGCATTTCAGTGTTATCGATGTCCGTTTGGGATTTCGAGTCTGTGAATAGCTCCGTATGGTGATTCTGGAGTTGGCAGCGCGATCGGAAGTGAATTCGGAGATCCGTAGGTCATTTTGGAGTTATTTGGCTAAAGATAAAAATTTGAAGGTTTTTGAGAAGTTTGACCGGAAGTGGACTTTTTGATATCGGGGTCGGAATCCGATTCCGGAAGTTGGAGTAGGTCCGTAATGTCGAATATGACTTGCGTGCAAAATTTGAGGTCAGTCGGACGTGATTTGATAGGTTTAAACATCGAAAGTAGAAGATTGAAATTTCAAAGTTCATTAAGCTTAGATTGGAGTGTGATTCATGGTTCTAGCGTTGTTTGAGGTGATTTGAGGCTTTGATCAAGTCCGTGTTATGTTTTTTAGACTTGTACGAGTGTTTGGTTTGGAGCCCCGGGGGCTCGGGTGAGATTCGGGATAGCTTCGGAGTGATTTGCTAAGAATAGGAATTGCTGGTGCTGGTATGATCGCAATTGCGATGTATTGGTCGCAATTGCGACCTCGCATTTGCGAGGTTCCGTTTGCATTTGCGAACTTGGGATGCTGAGTGGGGGATCGCATTTGCAAGGGGAGCCATCGCATTTGCGATGCTGTCCTCTCCGCATTTGCGAGGAATCTGTCGCAAATGCGACCAAGTCAGGGGAGGCTGGGCTTCGCATTTGCGGAGCTTTTGTCGCAAATGCGACTTCGCAATTGCGAGCCTCGAGTCGCAAATGCGACTTTTGCGTCTGGTGTAGTGGCTTTTATTCCGAGACTTAGCCCATTTCCCTCATTTCCCACTTGGCCTTAGACGATTTTTGAGAGCATTTGAGGAGGGATTCCATCACCATCAAAGAGCTAAGTAATTTCTACACATCTTAAGTCAAATACATAGATTAGGGGTAGATTAACATGTGAAAATTTGGAGAAATCAAGGGTTTTAGATGAAAAACCTAGAATTTGGTAAAAATAATATTTAAACACGAAATTTTTTAGGGAAGAGAGTAAAAATCATATATTCTTGATCCTTAGGTTATGAGTAACGACTTTCTTCAAAAATTTCCGGAATCCGGGCACGTGGGCCCGGGGTGAATTTTAGGAACCTTGCATTTAGGGTTGGAAAATTGGTTTAATAATTAGAATATGAACTTTTGAGCATGTATTGACTAGTGCTTACCCTATTTGAATAATTTTGGATCGCTCAGCTCCGAATTGGAGGTTTGAGCGCATTCTTGAATCGGAATAAAGGCTTCGGAGCGAGGTGAGTCTCCTTTCTAACCTTGTAAGAGGGAATTGTCCCCATAGGCGAGTTAATTGGTTATGTGCTCCTATTTGTGGGGGCTACGTACGCACGAGGTGACGAGAGTCCGTGCGTAGCTACTATTATGTTATTGTCCGGGTAGTCTAGGACCCAAAAGCATGTTGTACTTGGAATAATTGTAATGTTGGTTACAGTTGAATTGCTTAAATCCTGTCGAATTGGTAAATGAATTTCTAAAAGGATTAAACTTCATTTTCTTAAGTCTTTAAAAGAGAATTGGCTTTTATTTGGATAAATGTTCCTCGATAAATTCTTAATCTGCTGTTTGAGCATGTATTTCTATGTGTACTTGCGTCGCATGTAAGGTTCGCGAGCAGGATGATTGCTTATTTAAATTTGACCGCGTCGCAGTATGGTTCGCGAGCGGGGTAATAGATGCATCTGTGGTTCGTGCCGTTCGACCCTCGGCATTGCACAGTTTAAATATTGTTGGATCGGGCCGTACGTCCTCGGCATGAGTTGCACATGCTTGTATTACTTGCTGTGAAAGTTGTTGATATTAATACCTGCTTTCCCCGACTTGAGATAATTGTCAATTAATGAATTATGAATCCGGAGATTTTAATTAAAAAGGAACTTTCACCTGTTTAGTGACTCATGTGAATTTTACTGTTGTTCTTAATGGATCTGTGAGTCATCGCATTTATAATATTATTACTGGACCTTTAGTAAGTGTCGAAGTTGCCATCTCGTCTCTACTTCTTCGAGATTAGGCGGGATACTTACTGAGTACACGTTGTCTATGTACTCATACTACACTTCTGTGCATTTTTGTTGCACAGGCACTTGTACTACTAGTGGCCTACTGGGCGTAGCAGTATGGATGATACTGAGACTAGGTGAGTTGCATTACTCGAGGCGGCCCGCGGCTAGTATAGTCCCTTCCAGTATATTATATTTACTTTCTGTCCATTTGTATTCCGGACGGATGTGGTATTGTATTGTCTCTTAAAAATAGCTCATGCACTTGTGACACCGGGTTCTGGGGATGTCTATGGGTTTATTCAGAAATGTAAAATTGTTAATTATTTCGTCATTTATTCAGTGGAATTCATCACGTATTGTTTAAACGCCTAAAAGAAGTGATTTCAGAAAATATTTAAACGACAAGTTACTAGTTATTTGTTGTTGGATTGCCTGACAGTGGAGTCCGGCGCCATCACGACCCTTAGTGGATTTTGGGTCGTGACAACATGGTATCAGAGCACTAGGTTCCTAGGGTCTCACGAGTCATGAGCAAGTCTAGTAGAGTCTCGCAGATCGGTACGGAGACGTCTGTACTTGTCCTCGGGAGGCTGCAGGACTGTTAGGAGTACTTCCCTTCTTGATTCCTTATCGTGCGACTTGATCCTTGGGGGCGTATGCCTTTAATTCATTCCTACTCAATCTTACGCGGCGCAAACCGCTTGTTATAAATAAAGAATTGAAGAACTGTAATGGTAATACATATGTGATACGGGATGTTTCTCCCGGTATAGCGGATCGGATTATTATCGTCGCTTTGTAGAAGGATATCTTAATGTTTCAGCCCAGTAGCGGTACCTCTAAGGCTCTGAGGCTAGGCACAAGTTGCCATGATGCTTATGAACTATTGTTCCGCAGTATTGATATGATGGTAGGACATTTGCCTACGTGTCGGGGCGGTAAATGACTTGAAGGGAGGTTTACTTAGTGCATAATCTAGAGAATCAGTTTTTTTTATTCCCGGCATGGGAAAGGCAATCGAACTAAGAATGGTCAGATGTCGGCTGGCAGAGTAATGAGACTTGGTATTTGCAAGCGTGGTGGAGCTTTCTTCTATGATGGGGTGTCGTTGTCCTAATTGAACGTACCAAGTTCGCCGGTGTTATGATCTTCTGCAATTCGCCTTTGGGGCAAGCTATTGTGAGATAGTATCGAAAATGCGGCTGTCAGATATCGCAGGGTGCGGTAGTTCAGGGTTGAATCAGTGTTTCTAATGTCGACGGTATGAGAAAGATGATCTTCCGAAAGGTGTAAAGTTAGCAGCAATTGTGGGTTCAAGTGCCACGAAGATAGATTTTATTTAAGACAACAGCTGAGCAGTAAAGGATGAGGAAAGGCATGTGGGAAGTGTCAGGCGGTGGCTAAAATTTCTAGAAGGCCAAGTATAAGAGGCAAAGGTCGAGTAGTCGATTAAAGGGACGAGTTCCGCCAAAGTGGGAGAGTGGCGGAGTTGCATATGGACATTGTGGTAGGATGACTATGCGCCTTAAGGAGAGTCTGGGATGACTTGCGAATTTTAGTAATTTGGTGATTGAGGTCTACGGATTTAATTTGGAGTATGGGCTATTATGCGGCAGGAGGTTTGATATAACGGGAAGGAGTTGCTTGAATGAAGAAGGATACAACATAACCTTGAATTGGAAGAATATTTCCGCACATTTAATTGATTTCCACGAGGGGTGAATGGACTTGTGCAACTGGAGAGAGAGCTCGGACTCAGGATGGGTTATTGATGTCGTAGTGATTGTACCCCGTGCAGCAGCGTTGGGAGATGTCGGGGAATGATTTCCACAGGTGGGTTATTCCTGTGAGCAGTTTAGCGGTCGCGTGGTTGGCGAGGCTTCAGCGAAGAATTCTAGGGTTATACAGCGAAAGGATCGGTCGTGCGAATGTTGTTGATGATTCAGAGTATAAAAAGGGGGTTTCTACAGTAAGATATCGAGAATTTTGGCGGTTGATTGCGCAAGGTTATGTCAATAGGAGATTAAGAGGTAAATTTCAGAGTTGTGTAATAGTGGCTTCGAGCTAAGTGGGAGAGTCCCGCCGCCTATGATGGGGTTGCATGGTTAATTACTTGCGGGGTTTCTGATTTTTAGCATATTGATGGGTTATCTCAGCTACGGGAAAAGAATATAGGTGGTAATTTGAGCAAAGGAATTATTAAAGGTGGGCTATCGTTGGCCTTACTGGCCCATGTTCACACTTGGGGAAGGATTCAGGATTGTGCTTTGTAAAGATGCGGGTTCCAAGGGAATGATCCTGCCAGGTGCTTCACCAATGGGGTATTCATGTGCTAGAGATTTATGGAATTGATTATACTCGGGGCCAAGTCAGAGCGGGTGGCTCTCAACAACGGTCCTAGTGAATTCAAAAGATTAAGTGTGATGCCTAATGATTTCGAGCCTATAGGTAAGGTTAAGAATCAATCTTGATATAAGCCTATGAGAAGAGGCACAAAATGTTCTATGATGTTTTGGCTTGCGATGTAGCAATTGGGAGGTACGAAATGGTACGTGGGATTTGAGACAGCATGGTCTCGTGATTCATGGTCACTCGGGAAGAGTGCGGATGGAGTGTGTTAAGTGTTGAATGGGGTTATCATTGTCTCTATGGCAACCAAGGACAAATTGGAAGAAGAGGGATTGGTAAGCCATAGTCGAATTGGCATGTTGTTGGTAATGATCAGTTCTTTCAGCGTGAACAAGTTATGCAAGTGAATTGTGACGGTGCGTGCGAGGCTTGTCGGCCGCCGTAGTTAGTGTTATTCAGAAGGTATTCTACCGTTGTGGCCTGTTATGTAGAGGTGGATCCCGGAAGGGCTATGGTGGTTTAGACCACTACTTAGAGATTTGCATATTCTACGATCATAAGAATTCACCTGTGTGTTGCTATGGTCCTCCTGAAGTGAGTTAAGTGGAAAGTTTTATATGATGAAGTGTTAATCTAATAGTGGTTCCAAAGCTATGATGAAAAATGAGTTCTATCGTATATTGGCATGTTGGGTGCAGTGAGTGGTATGAAATTTGAAGTGAAGATCAAGGTAGCAGTTTGGTGTCGACAAGGATGTCACGAGCTCGGATGAGCAGGAAAGAAGTTTCGATGTTTAAGGTAAGTTGGTATTGTCTTCAGCGTCACCTGAGATCGGTGTTTTGTAAAAAGGGCTTTGCATCCTGGTAAATGATTCTTGATCGCTTTTCAGCGTTAGTGCGGACGGTGGTTTGGAGATACGACCCAGTTATTTGTTATGGTAGGTTGTGGGAGTGTGTCCCACAGGAAGATTGTATAAGTGTGGCAGGTAGTCACTGGATTGATTAAAGACTTAAACCAAGTATGAAGGTTGTGATGATATCGTTGATTTGAGAATATATGCCTGGAGGGCACTCAGTTTATTGGGTTGTGGACTGCAGAGGATTTTTCTTGTTGTGATAGTTGTTCTTGTGTGTTATGAGAAAAGGGAAGTTAGTATGGACCTTTGAAGGGTCATTTGCCTAGTTTGGAACGATCAGGGTCGACTTGATGTCGATGGATGGATTTAAATGTAAATATGGGCTCTATATCAGGCCAGATGTGTTCATTTCAATGCAACGCTCCTTAATGGAGGAGTAGTCGGGGTGTTATTTTGTCATCAGCTATTTCATGTAATGATGTATTGAGTCGTGCGTGTTGTGAGACGGCTTGGTGAATTCCTTATGTGTTGAGGCTCCGCATAGAGATGATGTTATATGAGCAGGATGGCTTTTGAGATTTCAAATTGTATATCGCGCCTCAGTCGTGCTTGATTTTTGTGGCTTCTGGCGCTATATGTCTCCCCAGGGATGGAATTATGCACTTAGTGTGCTTGTGACCAATATTCGTAATATAATTGAAATGAGCAATCTAGCTCAGTGCGTATCTCCTTATGCGAGTTTTATGGGTGGATCGGGTGGCACGCCGCCATGGTTATGTTGTTCGGGTCGGGTTGCGCGCCGCAACAGAGTGAAGCTGAGTACAGTTCCCCATATCTGTTTTTATGTGTTTTATTTCCTATTTTACGAGGAAAGCTTATATTAGTTGTGTGCCCGCGTCGCATGTATGATTCGCGAGCGGGGTGTTTGTTTAATTAAGTCGACCGCGTCGTATGTATGATTCGCGAGCGGTGTAGTTGAATTTCCTTCTTAAAGTTTGCTTTCCTTTATATCACGTTCGATATGGTAGCCTATTGGCACATTGTAGCATCACATCGTACTTTTGGTCATGTCGGGCTGGCTGCTGAGCAGTTCTACTGGGTGAGACGAGATCATTGAATTCAAGATCAGTGTAATCT
Organism: Nicotiana attenuata; assembly: GCF_001879085.1. Classification (NCBI taxonomy): domain Eukaryota; kingdom Viridiplantae; phylum Streptophyta; class Magnoliopsida; order Solanales; family Solanaceae; genus Nicotiana; species Nicotiana attenuata. The sequence goes on along the minus strand of NC_032000.1, from coordinate 21,265,001 downwards.
GAGTATATGAAGTATATTAAGGAACTAAGGCCATTATTCGGTTCCGAATGAGGTGAGGGTTCTTGTCAAGAGTATAGACCCAATGATTTGTTGATTCGGCAATTGGTTAGGAAATTCTACGCCTATCTTCCGTCGTGTCGGTATTGTAACAGTTAGAGTAAGAGCTATGCACATCATGAGGTGCGTTGTGAGCATCAGAGTCATAGAATTTCGACTAAATTGATCAGAGAATGTTATTGTTGTCCTATGAAAAAAAAGAAAAAAAAAGGTGCGAGGGGTAAATTCAGCTAAGGTATGCAGTCGTGTTTTGGTGCTGCGTGTAGATGTTTATATGGTGAGCGTATGTTGGAAACAGGCCTAGCATAGAATTCCGGATGTTTGAATTGGACTTTAAGGCTTATTTGCTTGAATAAAAGGAAATATCTTCAGAATTGATCGAGCTAATGTGCCCAACTGAGCTATGGTAGCACGGGAAGGTGCATGAGATATTAAACAGTGATTTCAGACTACTTCAGTGTAGTTCTCAACACGTTCGAGGACGAACGTATGTTTAAGTGGGAGAGAATGTAACGACCCGACCGGTCGTTTTGGGCCCTAGCGCGTCGTTCAGCAGTCAGAGGCCATGAGCAGCTTCATTTCAGGTATTATGACTTGTACGTGTGGTCGGAATTGAATTTCGAGAAGTTCAGAGTTGATTTGGAAAGAGAATTCTCATTTCGAAAGCTTAAAGATCAAGGAATTAACCAAGATTTGGATTTTTGAGTAAACGACCTCGGAATCTAGATCTAAAGGTCCCAGCAGGTTCGTATGATGATTTCGGACTTGGCGTATGCTCGGTACGGGTTTTGGATAACCCAGGAGCGTTTTGGCTCATATTGTGGAAGTTAGCATTTTAGAGGAAGCTTCATAAGTTTGGCTTGAAGTGCATTTTAGTGTTATCGATGTCCGTTTGGGATTTCGAGTCTGTGAATAGCTCCGTATGGTGATTCTGGAGTTGGGAGCGCGATCGGAAGTGAATTCGGAGGTCCGTAGGTCATTTTGGAGTTATTTGGCTAAAGATAGAAATCTGAAGGTTTTTGAGAAGTTTGACCGCAAGTGGACTTTTTGATATCGGGGTCGGAATCCGATTCCGGAAGTTGGAGTAGGTCCGTAATGTCGAATATGACTTGCGTGTAGAATTTGAGGTCAATCGGATGTGATTTGATAGGTTTAAACATCGAAAGTAGAAGTTTGAAATTTCAAAGTTCATTAAGCTTAGATTGGAGTGTGATTCATGGTTCTAGCATTGTTTGGGGTGATTTGAGGCTTTGAGCAAGTCTGTGTTATGTTTTTAGACTTGTACGAGTGTTTGGTTAGGAGCCCCGAGGGCTCGTGTGAGTTTCGGGCATGGGTTCGGATTAAATCAACACACCAGCTTTCTGGTGTTTTTGCTGCTGCTGCAGGTTTCGCAATTGGGAGACCTTGATCGCAATTGCGATCTCGCAATTGCGAGAGTAGCATCGCATTTGCGATGAAGCTGGCTGGGAGCAGTATTCGCATTTGCGACTTTTGCTTCGCATTTAGGAACCCAGCAGGGTCCGCATTTGCGACCCCTCTATCACAATTGCGATCAGTGCAGAGGGTGACCCAGTTCGCATTTGCGAACATATTGTCGCAATTTCGACTTCGCATTTGCGAGCCTGATGTCGCAAACGCGACATCAGAGACCTGGACACAGCTTTTAAAAACGGGACTTAGGCCATTTATTTCATTTTGTCTCTACACTTGAGCGATTTGGGAGCTTTCAAAGGGGGGATTTCAACATAGCATTGTGAGGTAAGTTATTTCTACTTAATGTAAGTTTAATACTCGAGATTTGGGTAGATTAACACCTAGATTTGGAGAAATCAAGGGGGGTTAGAGCTAAACCTACGGTTTTAGTAAAACCTGGATTTAACCACGAAATTTGTTATGAAATTAATTAGAAATCGTATATTAGTGATCCTTAGGTTGTAGAGAACAACTTCCTTCGAAAAATTTCGGAATCCGGGCACGTGGGCCCGGGGTCGGATTTTGGGAAACTTGTGTTAATGGTTGGAAAATTGGTTAAATAGCTAGAATTCGATCTTATGAGTCTATATTAACTAGTTCTTACTTCGTTTAATTAGTTTGGGATCGTTCGGCTCCGAATTGAGGGCTTGGACTTGTTCTTGGCATTGGAAGTGAATTTTGGAGCGAGGTGAGTCACCTTTCTATCCTTGTAAGAGGGAATTGTCCCCATAGGTATAATAATTGAATTAAATGCTAATATTTGTGGGGGGCTACATACGCAGTAGGTGACGAGAGTCCGCGTAGCGACTAATATGTTAAGTTCGGGCAGTCTAGGACCCATAAGCATGCTCTACGTGATATTCTTGTGTCTTGATGATAAATTCGGATTCGTATAAACTATTTTGATTAAGATAAATGAAACTAGTAAAGGAACCTTATCCTGTTTGGTCTTTCAAAGGAAAATATTAGGTATTCCTGTGTATAACTACTCCTTAGATATATATTATTGTTTGCTTGTTGATGAGTTTATTTATATTTGACCGCGTCGCATGGGTGATTCGTGAGCGGGGTAATAGATGCATCTATGGTTCGAGCCGTTCGACCCTCGGCAGTGCACAATTTATTTTATGTTGGATCGGACCGTACGTCCCACGGTGTCACTTGTATATGTTTTCCTTAGTGTTTCTCTGAGGTACGGGATTTCATACCTGCTTGAAATATAGGTGACTATCCATGAAATACTTGGGGAAGAACTGTTATGCCATGATCTTTTTTNGGAAATTGCTTAAATAGCTAGAATTCGATCTTATGAGTCTATATTAACTAGTTCTTACTTCGTTTAATTAGTTTGGGATCGTTCGGCTCCGAATTGAGGGCTTGGACTTGTTGTTGGCATTGGAAGTGCATTTTGGAGCGAGGTGAGTCTCCTTTCTAACCTTGTAAGAGGGAATTGTCCCCATAGGTGAGTTAATTGGTTATGTGCTCCTATTTGTGGAGGCTACGTATGCACGAGGTGACGAGAGTCCGTGCGTAGCTACTATTATGTTATTGTCCGGGTAGTCTAGGACCCAAAAGCATGCTATACTTGGAATAATTGTAATGTTGGTTACAAATGAATTGCTTAAATCCTGCCGAATTGGTAAATGAATTTCTAAAAGGATTAAACTTCATTTTCTTAAATCGTTAAAAGAGAATTGGCTTTTATTTGGATAAACTTTCATCGATAAATTCTTAATCTACTGTTTGAGCATGTATTTCTATGTGTACATGCGTCGCATGTAAGGTTCGCGAGCAGGATGATTGCTTATTTAAATTTGACCGCGTCGCATGTATGGTTCGCGAGCGGGGTAATAGATGCATCTATGGTTTGTGCCGTTCGACCCTCGGCGGTGCACAGTTTAAATATTATTGGATCGGGCCGTACGTCCTCGGCATGAGTTGCGCATGCTTGTATTGCTTGTTGTGAAAGTTGTTGATACTAATACCTGCTTTCCCGGACTTGAGATAATTTTCAATTAATGGATTATGAATCCGGAGATTTTTAATTAAAAAGGAACTTTCACCTGTTTAGTGACTCATTTGAGTTTTACTGTTGTTCTTAATGGATCTGTGAGTCATCGCATTAATAATATTATTACTGGACCCTTAGTAAGTGTCGAAGTTGCCATCTCGTCTCTACTTCTTCGAGATTAGGCGGGTTTCTTACTGAGTACACGTTGTTTATGTACTCATACTACACTTCTTTGCATTTTTGTTGCACAGGCACTTGTACTACTAGTGGCCTACTGGGCGTAGCAGCATGGATGATACTGGGACTAGATGAGTTGCATTACTCGAGGCGGCCCACAGCTAGTACAGTCCCTTCCAGTATATTGTATTTACTTTCTGTCCATTTGTATCTTGGACGGATGTGGTATTGTATTGTCTCTTAGAAATAGCTCATGCACTTGTTACACCGGGTTCTGGGGATGTCTATGGGTTTATTCAGAAATGTGAAATTGTTAATTGTTTCATCATTTATTCAGCGGAATTCATCAAGTATTGTTAAACGCCTAAAAGAAATGATTTCAGAAAATATTAAACGAGAAGTTACTAGTTATTTGTTGTTGGCTTGCCTGACAGTGGAGCCCGGCGCCATCGCGACCCTTAGTGGATTTTGGGTCGTGACAGAAATGCTCCCGGATCATCCAAAAATCGATTCGAACATACGCTCAAGTCCGAAATCATCATAAAAACCTATTGGAACCGTCAAATTCTGATTCTGAGGTTGTTTACTCAAAACGTTGACCGAAGTCAAACTTAGCCTTTTTATCCAACCTTAAGGAACCAAGGGTTCCGATTTCAACCCGAACCCCTTCCAAATCCCAAACTAACCATCTCTGCAAGTCATAAAACAGTAAAAGCACATACGGAAGTCTTATTTAGGGGAACGGTGTTCTAGAAAGTAAACCGACAGGATCGTTACAAAACCTACTGACCGCACATGGAATTGTGCGGCTGCATAACCTCCCGAGGGGCATTTTTGTTCGAAATTATCAGCTTTGTATAAATAGAAGTGTTTCAAGAAATTAGATCAAGTTTTGAATATTCAAAGTGTTGTAGCCGTTTCTCTCTACTTATTTAGGCAACTTTAGCTTATTTTGGTGATTTAACATCGGATTTCTATATTTTAATCTTTCAATATGAGTTTTATTATCTTTTCTTCTTTGTTTCTTCTACACCCACTATGAGTTGCTAGATTTTTACTATTGTTGTGACCCAACCCTATTGTGTAAACCTTATGGGTGATTAATTTTATGCTTGTTTATAAATGGGTGTTTATTATTTAGCTTGGTTCATACTTCATTTGTGGAATTAATGGTTGCAAACATTGATTCATGCCTATTTGACTTAGTCTTTTCTTGTGAAAGAGGGATCTAGTCTAGGTTAACTTAGCTAACATGGAATTGGGTCAATTGAGAGATTGGTTAACCCAATTAAAGGGTTCAACCTAGGGATAGTAACAACCCAACTTGAGCTCTTATCAACCGTTTTGGTAGATACCCATTTGGGCTTGAGAAAGTCAAATTGGGCAAAACTACTCTCTGAACCAGAAGTATTGAGTTGGCACGTAGTGTTGTGAGCTATAATACACCTCAGTCAACAAAACGAGAATAAAAATCTTTATCCCATTAGGCAAACACCTAGGTCATGGTCACAGCCCTAGGTTTTTTATATCTTTGGAAAATACTGAAAAACAATCTTCACTAGTTTTATATCTTTAGATTTGCAATAATTAGCTTAATTTTAGAAGTAGACTCAAAACCCTATTTTTGGAAGTGCACTCTAGATACTTCACTTACTCATCCCGAATATATACTACTAACTCCCATCTTAGATCCTTGTGGATTCAATCCCGACTCTTTGTTGGGTTTTATTATTGCAAACGACCGTGTCATATCTATTTAGAGGCGTGCATTTGGACGTGACCCTACACAAAGGAATTTCTAACGCTGGGTTGGTGGAAAACCAACTCAAATCAATTTCCTACTTTCGGCCATGGCTCGAGACGTGCTAAATGTGACGATTTCAACATTTACATCAGAGAGCGCATTTAGCCAAGCAAGGCAGCAACTAGGAGATACCTGTCATTCATTGGGTAGCAATGCTTTGGAAGTTCTAGTGTGCTTCAGAGATTGGATAAGATTAGAACGGCGAAATCAAGGGCGTGAAGAGGTAGATGAAATGGAAGACCAAGAAATTGGAGATATAATGATTTATGGTTCTGATTCAAGCAATACTAGAAACCAAGAACCTCATGTTGACATGGATGAAATTACAAAAATGGTGCAAAACATGTGATTTACTCTTTCTTATTTTTTATAATTGTTGTAAACTTTTATTTTGCAAGTTCAAGAATTAAAAATCAAAATAGAACTTGCAAATTAATTTGAAGTATTATTTATTATTCAATGAAATATAAAACGAAAGCCTTTGAAGTTTGATCCTTACATATTGGTCTTATTAATTAATTTTATGTATCCACTTAGTCTCAATTTTAAAATTTTAAATTTCAAATTTAAGCTTTAAAGTTTAAAAGATTAATTATATGCTTTAAAATACTTATTTTATTATTTTAAAAGTTTGCAAACACTTAAGTATCAATTAAATTGAATAAGGAAAACATAGTGCACTAAAAAATATTAACCCGCCATGGTCTGGACCCGATAAGCCCGAACACGGACGGGCCCAATTTAACCTGGAAATTCCTAGTCCACTATCAGCCCGATAGCTAGCCCGCCCCACTAATCGGACGAGCTGTTTCTTTTCATGTCCAGCGTGGACCAGCCTGTCCGGTTAACACCTTTAATTCAGAGTGGCGGATCGAGAATCTTACTGGGTTATATTCACATATAACTCACTCTTTACCTGCATGTCCGTGCAGATATTTTTGATGAGGAAGAGGCTAGTGGATAACGAGTTTGTTGAGTTCATTCTATCACTGAGGTGAGACGCCGTATTCTTTGTGAAGGCCACTGTTTCAGCTCTACCTATCTTATGTCTATTGATTCTTTTGGGTTCACATGCCCATCAGTTAAAGTCTCATTACTCTATCAGATACTCTGTGGTCTTAGTATGGAATTTGGGTTAAAGATTTATTATTTGAGTACTCATTAGATTTTATTAATAAAATTATTTTAGTTGGATAATTATTTCGCATCTAGTAATTTTTAATGTGTTTGGACTTGTACGTATTTTTCTCAAAGCTTATATAAAAGGTTAAGAGTACATGAATTGGTTTGCCTGGCGAGTTGATATTTTAAGCGTCAATACCACACAAGAGGGGGGTTGATTTGTGTGATACCCAATTTTCGCTTAACTGAACTATAGAAGAACCTGGTTCTTCTAGGTGCTCTAACTACTACTGTTTGCAGAATAATAAATACTAAAATAAAGAACCCAAAGATGTTTACGTGGAAAACACCTGGCTCAAAAGTTGAAAAAACCACGACCTACTACTCAGTAGGATTTTCCTAAACTTCCACTAAAATCACTGAGCCAAAACAGCATTTACAAAAAGTCTTTGTAAACCTAAGGATTAACTCTAATCCCATTGTGGCACACAGCCTTAACTGTTGCGACAACTTCAAGTTAGCTATAACTTGAACACTCTAGGTACATAATACAATTGCTTCTATGAAAGCTGAAAGGTACAATTTTAAATCACCTACTACAATTGAACTAGAATAAAAGATAGACACAATGTAACTGGTTATTCTATCTCGTTCAAGTAGCTTCAGGAGTGCACACTCAAATCACACATAAATTGTTTGCAAAATCGCCTTGCTCTTTTGCTCTCAATTTAGTTTAACTTCTTTGTATGTGCAATACCTGTAAAACAGAACAATACTGTCATTTAATAGGTTAGTAATCAGAGTTGATTGGGACTCAATTATTGTTCTTCTATCGTAGAAGAGTTCATGATGATCTCAAACTTTAACACTATCTTCATCCTGGATTGTGTTCTCTTCATATAAGGAGACTTTCTCCCCTTATCTAATATGCATCCTTTTCGGTCAGATTAGGAGATATTGCTGCTTGATCAGTAGACCTTATCTCCTTCACGTGCATCTCACATGTATAGATTGATCATGACTGTGCTACACAAGATGGACCTGGTCCATGACTGAGTTCTTTTGTCAATCTTCAAAACATCACCTATTCTTGGGCCAACAAATTCCCCCTTTTGATGATGACAAACTCTGTGCTTTTTACTGATTTGGAACCTGTAAGAACTCATCTTAACCATCAATACTAACTTTAGAAAATTCACTTATCATCAAGGACCATGTTAATTCGGTTATAAATATCACTTATTTCAGAATGTGTAAAGCACAATGTCTCTTCCCCCTTTTGGCATCATCGAAAAGTTGCATACAAAGTGTGACTTCTAGATTTTAATAAGTACTCATGGCCACTGGGGCAAATGCAAGTGCAATCATGGTGCAATCATCAGTAATCAAACAAACATATTTAAACTATCAAGGACAAATTAATCATTGAACAAGAGAAAAACAGTAGTTATCATTGATAGAGATATATCGCCACCTACAATCCACAAAAAGAAAGAAAAACATTCAAACCATGAGCAAATACAAAAAGATAGAAAAATCCCTAATCTGGGTCACTGAGGTGCTAGGCAAGTTTAGGAGACAAGAGCTAGGAGTCCTAAGGCTTGGAGAAACTGGAGGGTTGGGTTTGGGTTTGGAGAAGATTCGGTATGTTCTGAAGAATTTCATCATTCTTCTCCTTTTCTTTGGCAAGCTCATATCTGACACCATCCCTCTCAGTTTCCACTTCAACCACACGAGACCTGAGCCTAGCTTTTTCAGCATCCTTGGTTGCACATTCCTGAACCAGAGCCCTAACTTTGCTGTTGATGGGTGTCTACTGGGATGAACCAGGTTCATTTGGAATGGCATTGACTGGATAGTCACAAGCAAGAAGAGTGTTGATACCAAAGTGTTCCTTGCTCGAGGCCATTTCCCATTTCTTCAGAGGCACATTGAGCCTGTCCAGATGTAACAACCCAACCGGTCGTTTTGAGCTCTAGCGCGTCCCTCAGCAACTTGGGCCATGAGCAGCTTCACTTCAGGTATGTCTCTATGCTCGTTCGAGGACGAACAAATGTTTAAGTGTAGGAGGATGTGACGACCCGGCCGGTCGTCTTAAAAATTAACGCCCCGATCCCCTATTAACTATTTTCCCCAGGTTTATTTCTGCTATTTTGAATTGCCGGGATGTTTGGTTTTGCGTTTCTGAGAGTTTTGGGACACTTAGTTCCCAAATGAGAGCTTAAGTGTTGAAAAGTTGATCGTAGTCGGAACAGTGTGAAGACGTCATCGGAATGGAAATCTGAGGGTTCCGTTAGCTCCTTTTGGTGATTTCGGGTTTAGGGGCATGGTCGGATTGTGTTTTGGAGGTCCGTAGCTAATGTAGGCTTGAAATGCCGAAAGGTCGAATTTTAAAGTTTCCGGTTCGATGGTGGGTTTTTGATCCGAGAGTTGCTGTAGTTGTGTTATGTCCTTTGGGACGTGTGTGCAAAATTTCAGGTCATTCGGACGAGGTTTGATAGACTTTTTGATCGAAAGTGTATTTTGAGAAATTTTGGAGTTCTTAGGCTTAAATCCATGGTTAATTCGAGGTTTCGATGTTGTTTTAGGTGTTTTAAGGATTGGTACAAGTTTGGGTAGTGTTTTGTGACTTGTTGGTGCCTTTGTTTGAGGTACCGGGGGGCCTCGGGGTGAATTCGGAAAGTTGACGGAGGAATATTTGGAGCTTAAGTTGCAGCTTCAGCTGCTGGTGCTGTCATAACCGCATCTGTGGTTTGGTTCCGCAGGTGCGGTGCCGCAGAAGCGGCTAAGCGGCCGCAGAAGCAAAATTTTGGCCATCTCTTCAGAAACCGCAGATGTGGTATATTTTCCGCAGATGCGGTATATATTCCGCAGAAGCGGGATCGCAGAAGCGGTCACATGACCGCAGATGCGGAAATTGCTGGGCATTATTTTAAAAGAGGTTTCGCAACTTGGGGGTTTATTTCCACCATTTCTAATCATTGTTGGAGCTCTTTGAAGGGGATAGAAGAAGGATTCGAGGGGAAACGCTTGGAGGTAAGATTCTTGGTCTTAAAACTTGTTTCTAATGTGAAATCTACCTAGTAAATCTTGGAATTTAGACCAACAATTGAAGAATTAGGGCTTGGGATTTAAGAGACTTTAAATGAGAATTTGAGGGGTCAATTGAACTCCAATTTTTGTGTTCTTGTTATGTATAGACTCGTGAGAGTATGAGGATTCCAAAATGTGAATTTTACCCGATTCCGAGACATGGGCCTGAGGGGCATTTGGTCATTTTATCTAATTTCGCGTATTCGCTTAGAATTTAATTATAGAATCAGTTACTTGAAGTGTTATTTACGATATGCAATTGAATTGAATAGATTTGGCCCATTTGGAGTCGAGTACTCGGGGCAAAGATGTGGTATCGGGTTGATTTTGAGCCGGTTCGAGGTAAGCGGCTTATCTAACCTTGTGTGGGGGACCTTTTCCCCTTAGTATTGATATTGTGGTAATTGAAATGCCTCGTACGTGAGGTGACGAGTGCGTACTTGTGCTAATTGTTGGAAATCCATTTTTTTTCATTAAAATAGCCTTAAATTGTGTTCTTCCTTTTTCTTACTTACACTTTTGGAAATTAAACCTGCTGTAGCCTAGAGAAGCATGTCTACTTGTCTAAATTGCTCTATTTGCCTTAACTACCTTAATTGTACTACGTGCACCATGCTAGGCTAGGATTACCTGATTCACTTTGATATGAAATTGATTGGATTGAATTCTTATGTTGCTGCATGTTTACTTTGGGACTACGGAACGGTATTCCGAGAGATCCCCCTGCACTTTTACTTTGGGACTACGGGACGGTATCCCAGGAGCTCCCCTGTATGTTTACTTTGGGACTACGGAACGGTATTCCGGGAGATCCCCCTGCACTTTTACTTTGGGACTACGGGACGGTATGCCGGGAGCTCCCCTGTATGTTTACTTTGGGACTACGGAATTGCATTCCCGGAGATCCCCCTCCATATTTATGAGTTGGACTACGGTACTGCACCCGGGAGATCCACTGGATATGGTATTTATATTTGGGGACTACAGGACGGTATCTTGGGAGATCCCCGAATGTTATCTTAGAGCTGAGTTGTATTCTCTTGCTGTGTTTTACTTGCCTCTGTGATAGCCGTTGCTGTCCTTTATATCTTGTGTTACTTATTTACACTGTTTATTTCACACTGTTAACCCTTATATTTCATTTAACCTCAGTGGGGCCCTGACCTTCGTCGTCACTACCCAAACGAGGTTAGGCTTGGCACTTACTGAGTACCGCTGTGGTGTACTCATGCCCCTTCTGCGCATGTTTTTCATGTGCAGCTCCAGGTACTTTCGCTCGGTCTTATCATGCTTCAGGCGAGGCACTTCTGTAGAGACTTCGAGGTATATCTGCCGCGTCCGCAGACCGAGGAGTCTCTTTCTATTCTTGCTGTTTAGTACTAGCCCTTCTGTATTTTTCAGTTCTTGTTAGACATTCTGGAGTTAGAGCTGTGTAGTACTTCTTAGCTTGTGATTCATGGGTTTCATGGTCTTGGATTTATGTGTTGGTTTTGAGCGTTAAAAATGGTGTTTACCGAGCGTCACATTTACACACTAGTTATTTCTTATTTCTGTTTTAAATTGTTTTACTTCCATAAATTTTTGGTTTCTTTTCCGCAATTTAGGCTTACCTACTCGTAGAGACTAGGTGTCGTCACGATGGTTCATGGAGGGGGAACCGGGGTCGTGACAAGTTGTTATCAGAGCTCTAGGTTCATAGGACTCATTGATCACAAGCCGGTTTATTAGAGTCTCGTTGATCGGTACGGAGACATCTGTACTTATCTACGAGAGGCTACGTAACTGTTATGAAAATTCCACTTCGTGATTTTCTCATCGTGCGACTTGATTCCTTGAGGCTTATGCCCTTGTTTCCTTCCTACTCAATCTTACGCGACGCGAACCGCTTGTTATAAATCGAGAATTGAAGAATTGTAATGTTACTGCAGATGTGGTGCGGGATGTTTCTCCCGGTATAATTGTGTGAGCTATTGCCGGCGCCTTGCGGAAGGATTTTTCTATCGTTTCGACTCGATAGTTGTGCTCCTAAGAGCTTGGAGGCTTGCACAGGTTGCTACAATGCTCGCGATTGGTTATCCCACAGTATTGACTTGATGGTAGGAGACTTGCCTATGTGTTGGGGCGGTGAATGAGTTGAAAGGAAATCTACTCAGTGCACGATTCAGAGATATGATATTTCACTTCCGGTGAAGGAAAAGCAATTGGCCTATGAATGTCCAGATTTGGGGTGATGGAGTAACGAGACTTGGTAAATTCGAGCATGGTGGAATTTTTATCTGCAATTTAGTGTCGTCGTCCTCGATTGTATGTGTTATGTTCGCCGGTGTTATGGTCTTCTACAATTCGCCCTTGGGGTAGGATATTGTGAAATAATACTGGAGAAAAGACCGTTGGATATCGCGGGGTGCGGTGGTTCAGGATTGAATCGGTGTTTCTAATGTCGACGGCTCGAGAAAGATGATATCCGGAAAGGTTTAAAGTTAGCAGCGAATTGTGGGGTCAAGTGCTACGAAGATAGATTTTATTAAGGCAACAACTGAGCAGCAAAGGATGAGGAAAGATATATGGGGAGTGTCAGGCGGTGGTTAAAATTTCTAGAAGGTCAGGTATAAGAAGCAAAGGTCGAGTGGTCGATTAGAGGGGTAAGTTCCGCCAAAGTGGGAGAGTGGCGGATTTGCATATGGGCTTTGTGCTAGGATGACTATGCACCTTAAAGAAGAGTTTGGAACAACTTAGGAACTTTAGTGATTGATGATTGGGGGGCTACACATTTAAATTGAATTATTGGGCCATTATGTGGCAGGAGATTCGATATAACGGAAAGGAGCTACTTGAAATGAAGGAGGATACAACGTAACTTTGAATTGGAAGGATGTTGCTGCACATTCAATTGATGTCCACGAGGGGTGAATGGACTTGTGCAGCTAGAGAGTGAGCTTGGATTCAGGATTTATGCCTTGTATAGAGGCGGATTTCAAGGGAAGTGATTCTGCCGGGTGCTTCGTCGACAGGGTATTCATGCTCTAGAAGATCATGGAGTTGATTATATTCGGGGCCAAGTCAGAGTGGGTGGCTCTCAACAACGGTCCTAGTGGATTCAAAGGGGCAAAGCGTGGTGCCTAATGATTTCGAGCCTACGGTTAAGAATCAAGCTTTGTAGCAGCTTATGAGAAGAGGCACATAATGTTCTATGATGTTTTGACTCGCAGTGTAGCATTTGGGAGGTATGAAATGGTTTGTGGGATTTGAGATAGCATGGTTCGTGATTGAAGGTCACTCGGGATGAGTGCGGATGGAGTGTGTTATGTGTTGAATGGAGTTATTATTATTTCTAAGGAAATCAAGAATTAATTTGGGAGAAGATAGATTGGTTAGCCATAGTTGAATTGGCATATTGGTGGTAGTGATCTTTTCCTTCAACGTGATCAAGTTATACAAGTGATTTGTGAAGACACTTGTGAGGTTTGTCGATCGCCGTAATTGATGTTATTCAGAAGTATTCCACTGTTATGGCCTGTCATGTGTAGACGGATCCCGGAAGGGCTATGGTGACTTAGACCACTAATTAGAGATTTGCATATTCTGCGGTTATAAAAAAATTCACCTGTGTGTTGCTATGATTCTCCTGAGTGAGTTAAGTGAAAAGTTTTGTATGATGAAGTGTTAATCTATTAGTGGTTACGGAGTTATGATGAAAAATCGTGTTCTATCGTATATTGGCATGTTGGTGCAGTGTGTGGTATGGAATTTGAAGTGAGGATCAAGGTTGCAGTTCGGTGTTGACAAGGATGTCACGAGCTCGTATGAGCAGTAAAGAAGTTTCGATGTTAAAGTAAGTGGGTATTGTCTTCAGCGTCACCTGAGATCGGTGTTTTGTGAAAAAGGCCTTGCATCCTGGTTATGGATTCTTGAATGCTTTCTCAGCGTTAGTGCGGCTGGTGGTATGGATACTCATATTTGTTGTCTATTACGGAAGGTCGTGGGAGCGTGCCCCACAGGAAGATTGTATAAGTGTGGCATGTAGTCACTTGATTGATTGAAGATTTAAACCAAGTATGAAGACGGTGGTGATATCATTAATTTGAGAATTTATGCTTGGAGGGCACTCAACTTATTGGGTTGTGGACTGTGGAGGATTGCCCCGGTTGTGATGATAGTTCTCGTGTGTTATGAGAAAAAGGGGGTTATTATGGACCTTCGAAAGGTTATTAGCCTAGTTCAGTATGATTAGAATCAGCTTGAGGTTTGTGAATGGATCTAAATGTGAATATGGGCTCTATATCAGGCTAGATGTGTTCATTTCAGCAATGCGCTCCTTTGGACAAGTAGTCGGGGTACTATTTCGTCGTCAGCTATTTCATGAAATGATATATTGCGCCGCATGAGTTGTGAGACGGCTTGATGAATTTCTTATGTGTTGAGGTTCCGCTTAGAGATGATGTTATATGAGCAGGATGGCTCTCGAGATTCAGATCGTATGTCGTACCTCAGTTGTGTTTAAGTTTTGTAGTCTATGGCACTATATGTCTCCCCAGGGATGGTATTATGCACTTATCATGCTTGTGACCGATATTCGGAATTTTGTTATAATGAGCATTTTAGCTCGATGTATATCTCCTTATGTGAATTCTATGTGTGGATCAGGTGGCACGCCGCCATGGGTATGTTATTTGGATCGGGTTGCACGCCGCAACAGTGTGATATTGAGTACAGTTTTCTATATGCTATTTTTGTAAGCCTTGCTTCCTATTCTCTAACGAAAGTTCATATTAGTGCGTGAGTTGGGTAGTTCCTTCTAGAGTTCGTTTTCCTTTTGTCACGTTCGAGTTCATAGCCTATTGGCACATTGTAGCATCATATGAGACTTTTGATCATGTCTGGGGTGGCTTATTGCCTGAGCGGTTCGTACTGGGTGAGACGAGATAATTGGATTTAGGATCAGTGCCATCTGATTATGTGAAGTATATTAAGGAGCTAAGACCATTATTTGGTTCAGAATGAGGTGATGGTTCTTATCAGGAGTATAGATCCAATGATTTGTTGATTCGGCAGTTGGGTAAGAATTTCTGCACACCTCTTCCGTCTTGGCGGTATGGTAAGAGTTAGAGCAAGACCTATGTAGGTCATGAGGTGCAATGGGAGCATCAGATTCGTGGGATTTCGACTAATTTGATTAGAGAATGTTATTGTGGTCCTGTGAGTAAAGTGGTGCAAGGTGTGAATTCAGCTAAGGTATGCAATCATGTTTTGGCGCTGCGGGTAGTTATTGATACGGTGAGCGTATGTTGGGACAGGCCTGGCAGAGAATTCTGGAAGTAGGAATTGGGCTCTAAGGCTTATTTGCTTAAGTGGAAAAGGATATCTTCAGATTGATCGAGCTAGGGTACCCAGTTGAGTTGTGGTAGCACGGGTAGGTGCTCGAGGTGTTAAACAGCGATTTCGGACAACTCCAACATAGTTCTTAGCACGTTCGAGGACGAACGTATGTTTAAGTGAGAGAGGATGTAGCGACCCAACCGATCGTTTTGAGCTCTAGCGCGTCACTCAACAGTTTGGGCCATGAGCAGCTTCACTTCAGGTATGTCTCTATGCTCGTTCGAGGACGAACGAATGTTTAAGTGTAGGAGGATGTGACGACCCGGCCGGTCGTCTTAAGACTTAACGCCCTGATCCCCTATTAACTGTTTTCCCCAGGTTTATTTCTGCTATTTTGAATTGCCGGGACGTTCGGTTTTGAGTTTCAGAGAGTTTTGGGACACTTAGTTCCCAAATGAGAGCTTAAGTGTTGGAAAGTTGACCGTAGTCAGAACAGTGTGAAGACGGCATCGAAATGGAAATCCGAGGGTTCTGTTAGCTCCGTTAGGTGATTTCGGGTTGAGGGGCGTGGTCGGATTATGTTTTGGAGGTCCGTAGCTAATTTAGGCTTGAAATGCCGAAAGGTCGAATTTTGAAGTTTCCAGTTCGATAGTGAGTTTTTTATCCGAGAGTCGGAATGGAATTCCGAGAGTTGCTGTAGTTTCGTTATGTCCTTTGGGACGTGTGTGCAAAATTTCAGGTCATGCGGATGAGGTTTGATAGACTTTTTGATCGAAAGCGTATTTTGAGAAATTTTGGAGTTCTTACGCTTAAATCCATGGTTAATTCGAGGTTTAGATGTTGTTTTAGGTGTTTTATGGATTTGTACAAGTCTGGGTAGTGTTTTGTGACTTGTTGGTGCCTTTGGTTGAGGTCCCGGGGGGCCTCGGGGTGAATTCGGATGGTTGACGGAGGAAAATTTGGAGTTTAAGTTGCAGCTTCAACTGCTGGTGCTGCGGCTAAGCGGCCGCAGAAGCGAAATTTTGGCCATCTCTTCAGAAACCGTAGATGCGGTATATTTTTCGTAGAAGCGGGACCGCAGATGCGATTTTTTTCCGCAGAAGCGAGACCGGAGATGCGGTATATATTCCGCAGATTCGGAAACTGCTGGGCATTATTTTAAAAGAGGTTCCGCGACTTGGGGGTTTATTTCCACCATTTCTAATCGTTTTTCGAGCTCTTTGAGGGGATAGAAGAAGGATTCGAGGGGAAACGCTTGGAGGTAAGATTCTTCATCTTAAAACTCGTTTCTAATGTGAAATCTACCTAGTAAATCTTGGAATTTAGACCAACAATTGAAGAATTAGGGCTTGGGATTTAAGAGACTTTAAATGAGCATTTGAGGGGTCAATTGAACTCCAATTTTTGTGTTCTTGTTATGCATAGACTCGTGAGAGTATGAGGATTCCGAAAAAGTGAATTTTACCCAATTCCGAGATGTGGGCCTGAGGGGCATTTTGGTCATTTTACCGAATTTCGCGTATTAGCTTAAAATTAATTATAGAATCAGTTACTTGACGTATTATTTATGATATGCAATTGAGTTGAATAGATTTGGGCCACTTGGAGTCGAGTACTCGTGGCAAGGACGTGGTATCGGGTTGATTTTGAGCCGGTTCGAGGTAAGCGGCTTATCTAACCTTGTGTGCGGGACCTTTTCCCCTTAGGATTGATATTGTGGTAATTGAAATGCCTCGTACGTGAGCTGTCGAGCGCGTACTTGTGCTAATTATTGGAAATCCATCTTTTTTTCATTAAAATAGCCTTAAATTGTGTTCTTCCTTTTCTTACTTACACTGTTTTTGAAATTAAACCTGTTGTAGCCTAGAGAAGCATGTCTACTTGTCTAAATTGCTCTATTTGCCTTAACTGCCTCAATTGCATTACGTGCACCAGGCTAGGCCAGGATTACCTGCTTCACTTTGATATGAAATTAATTGGATTGAATTCTTGTTGTTGTTGCATGTTTACTTTGGGACTACGGAACGGTATCCCGGGAGATCCCCTTGCGCTTTTACTTTGGGACTACGGGACGGTATCCCGGGAGCTCCTCTGTATGTTTACTTTGGTTCTACGGAACGGTATTCCGGGAGATCCCCCTGCACTTTTACTTTGGGACTACGGGACGGTATCCCGGGAGCTCCCCTGTATGTTTACTTTGGGACTACGGAATTGCATTCCGGGAGATCCCCCTGCACATTTATGAATTGGACTACGGGACTGCACCCGGGAGATCCACTGGATATGGTATTTATATTTGGGGACTACAAGACGGTATCCTGGGAGATCCCTGGTTGTTATCTTGGAGCTGAGTTGTATTCTCTTACTGTGTTTTACTTGCCTCTGTGATAGTCGTTGCTTTCCTATATATCTTGTGTTACTTATTTACACTGTTTATTTCACACTGTTAACCCTTATATTTCATTTAACCTCAGTAGGGCCCTGACCTTCCTCGTCATTACCCAACCGAGGTTAGGCTTGGCACTTACTGAGTACCGTTATGGTGTACTCATGCCCTTTCTGCGCATGTTTTTCATGTGCAGCTCCAGGTACTTTTGATCAGTGTTATCATCCTTGAGGCGAGGCGCTTCTGTAGAGACTTCAAGGTATATCTGCCGCGTCCGCAGACCGAGGAGTCTCTTTCTATTCTTGTTGTTTAGTACTAGCCCTTGTGTATTTTTCAGTTCTTGTTAGACATTCTGGAGTTAGAGCTGTGTAGTACTTCTTAGCTTGTGATTCATGGGTTTCCGGGTCTTGGATTTATGTGTTGTTTTGAGCGTTAAAAATGGTGTTTGCTGAGCGGCACATTTACACACTAGTTATTTCTTGTTTCTGTTTTAAATTGTTTTACTTCCGCAAATTTTTTGTTTCTTTTCCGCAATTTAGGCTTACCTAGTCGTAGAGACTAGGTGCCGCCACGATGGTTCATGGAGGGAGAACCGGGGTCGTGACACCAGAACTGTGGTTAGAATAAAGCCATATGGAGTAGCATGAGCCTTGGAGCCATTTATGACCCTGTCTAGCAGCTTGATAATGAAGGCAGGCCAGTTGATTTGCTTTCCTCTTTCCAGGCACTCCATAAGAACCTGATCCATGTAGTTAGCAGTGTGCCTTCTCTCCTGTCTGGGCAATAAGCATTTGTTGACAAATTCAAACACAACCTTGTGCTCAGGCCTCATTTCACTTTTCTGCGCAGCCCTGGCTTCATTCACATCTTCTGAATCACAAAACCTCTTGGTGATTTCAAGAGCAGTAGAGAGGGAGTCCAGACATGGTCACATTTGCCTTGTATAGTCATCAAACCCTTCAGATGGTATGTCTAGGATCTCTCCCAGTTTCTTTGCATCGAACTGCACTTGGACT
The DNA here is from genome assembly GCF_001879085.1 of Nicotiana attenuata. Classification (NCBI taxonomy): domain Eukaryota; kingdom Viridiplantae; phylum Streptophyta; class Magnoliopsida; order Solanales; family Solanaceae; genus Nicotiana; species Nicotiana attenuata. The sequence goes on along the minus strand of NC_032000.1, from coordinate 21,246,546 downwards.
CCTTTCACCGTGCTGCTAACAATGCCTTCCTGATGGGTTGGTTTTCAGTATTTTATGTTTTGATGATCTAACAAACTTGTCATGAAGAACTAGATACAGCACCTGGCGCACAGGACATACAGTTCATGTAAACTGTTCAAAGGCTATCTCAGGCAAGACCACATGAAGGAACACAACAGGGACCTGTTGACATGGTCCCTTAGGGTTCTCCGACAAAAGCACAAGTCAGTGACTGTACACATTCAAGATAAAGAGAAACACAACAGGGACCTGCTCCCTTGGGGTTCTCTGACAAAAGTACAGGTCAAAGTGCACAGCTGGAACGTAGCAGAAGAAAGTCCATCAAGCAACTGTTACCGAAGAGGAACATAACTAGGACCTGGTCCATTGACATGTTCTAAACCTGGTTCATTTGTATGTCCTGACAGAAGCACAAAATCCAGCTGGAATGCAACTGCTCAGAAGTGGATGTGCAGACTGTGCAGCAGTCACTTCTCTCTGAAAAGAAGTACACCAAGAGTTGACTCCACTATCCAATTGTGATATCTTTTGTGATAAAACATCCTGGTGCAAGACACACCAGTTCTTATGCATTCAGTGATATTCTCTCAAGCAAAAAGAAGTATTGATCTGTCAGTGAAGTCACTGGTGCGTCAAGAACAAGAAGACAACTCAACTTAGGATCAGTTTCTAGCAAAGTTGATTGTTTGTCGATAGTTGAGTTGTAATCTTGTTATTTGCTTTACATTGTAATTCCTATTTAGCTTTCTTAGAAGCACTATTTTAGGAACAAACCAAATCCGTAAACTTTTGAGTTTGCGTTGTGACTAGGAATAGTCATAAGTTGATAACTAGGAGAGTTAGAGAGTGGCTTGTGGTGGTGCATCACAAGTTAGTTTGAAGTCTTTGCAAGGGAGTTTGCAAAGTGGCTTGTAATAGGTAGATTACAAGTTAGTTGAGTTTAAAGCCTACTGGTGTAGGTCGTGGTTTTTTGATCCCCTTTTGTGGGATTTTTCCACGTAGAAAACCTCTGGCCTCCTTTACATTCAGTATTTACAGCTTTCAACGTATCAGTCTCATAGAGGACCAGGTACTCTATAGGTTGGCGAACTCATACAGGCTAACAATTGGTATCAGAGCAGGTTTCTCCTATCAGGCTAACACCTAGGAGAAATCCTCAATGGCCGCCCCACCAAGCTTTGAAGAAGGAAAATCAACCTATAGACCTCCTAGATTCAATGGTCAATACTATGGCTGGTGGAACCAGGATGCATGATTTCATTATGGTAGAAGATTCAGAGTTACGGGACATCATATGTGATGGTCCACATGTTCCCATGAAAATGATTGAAGAGAGAGAGAAACTGGTGCCTATAGGAAGAAGAGAGTACAATGACATTGATAGAAAAGCTGTAGAAAAGAACTATCATGCCAAGAGGATATTGATGTGTGGCATAGGACCTGATGAGTACAACAGAGTCTTAGCTTGTGAAACTGTCAAAGAAATATGGGAGGCATTGCAAATCGCTCATGAAGGAACCACCCAGGTCAAGCAATCCAAAATCGACATGCTCATAACAGAATATGAGTTGTTCAGGATGAAGGATGATGAATCTATACAAGACATGCATACCAGATTCACCTCCATCATAAATGAGCTTCATTCGCTTGGAGATGTCATTCCTAGAAACAAGCATATAAGAAAAATTCTCAGTGTTCTACCTGGGTCTTGGGAAAGTAAGGTGAATGCCATTACAGAAGCTAAAGATCTACAGACTCTGACCATGGATGAGTTGATTGGTAATCTGAAAACATACGAGATGAAGAGAAAGAAGGACAATGAACGAAGAGAGTCTAAGAAAGAGAAGAACCTGGTGCTTAAAGATCAAAGGAGTGATTCAAGTGATGAAGATAGTGACATGGCCTATCTTACTAAGAGATTTCAAAAAATGGTTCGAAGAAATGGTGGTATACCAAAGTGGGGCAGGTCAAGCAAAACAAGGAACAACGATCTCTGCCACGGATGTGGAAAGTCAGGACATTTCGTCAAAGACTGTCCCCTTGCAAAACAGGAGCAGTACAAGCAGAATCTTGACAAGGCAGGAAAAAGGAACCTGGTTCCCGAAAAAAGATTCAATCGAAAAAGTGCTGCAGACAATATCGTTAAGCAGGCCCTTGCTATTTGGGGAGACTCCTCAAGTGAATCCGAAAGAGAATCAGATGCAGAAAACAGCTCCCTGTTGGCAGTGGAAACTAGAGCAGCAAAGTACGACTCACTGTTCGCGCTGATGGCTCAGTCAGATGATGAGGATGATGAAGAAGATGAAGACGATGAGGTAAGCTTCCGGGATGTTCAGAGAAATCTGAAATCCTACTCTTCCAAGAAGTTAAGGTCTTTATCAAATGTCTTAATTGATGCCTATTATACTCTTGTAAACGATAAGGAGACCCTCACAATAAAACTAGGAGAGGCAGAGCAATCTAGAGATGATCTAGTGGTGTGTGTAGTGGACTAAAATGAGACCATAGCCAATTTTGAACTAGAGAAGGAGGCCCTGAATGAAAAAAAAACAGAGTGGAGAATGAGAGAGACGAACTGATGGTAGTAGTTGTCGATCTGAAGGAAACAATAGAAGATCTTAGCAGTAAGAAACACATTTTAGAAGAAAAGATCGCCTCTATTGAAGAGGAAAGGGATGACCTTCTTGTGATATGTGCTGATCTAGAGGAAACCAGTGAGGGACCTAATAGAGAACATAGGAGTGTAAATCTTGATAAAGGGAAGGGAGTAGCAAGTGAGTCGCACATCTTGCTGGAAAAAGAGTTGAATGTTGTAAAAAATAATCTTTGCAAAGAACTCGAGAGGAATCACCAACTCCAAATTGAGTTGGACAAAGTAAGAACTGATCTTGAGAAATCCTTAAAGTGGACCTGGTCCTCAGATGCTGCTAGTGCCATGTATCTCAACAATAGTGGGAACAAGCAGGGCATCGGGTTTCAAAGGGAAAAAACTCCCTACAACCCACACAGTAATATGCCACTGTACCTGATAACTGGCTATGTACCCACTGCGGAAACAATGGGCATTTTAAAGAAAATTCTCAGGCCAGGGTTCAGTTGTTCAGAAGAACAAAGCGTTCACTGATAGAGTGACTACGAGCAAAGGACCAGGTACCACTCACAAAAAGCGGATGCTACATGCGTGGACTAGGAAATCTCTCATTCATCCTTTTTATAATAACAAGGGACTCAAACTAGTTTGGGTTCCTAAATCTAACCCTTGATGAGCATGTGCAGGGAGCAGTGAGAGGAAGCACACTGCGACAGACCATGGATAGTGAATGCCTGAAGCACGCAGCTGAAAACATCAGGAAATGCTTCTCACTGTAAATCCTGCAGGAATGGAATGTATCCTTAAGAAGAAAGTAAAGAGTACATTCTCTGTAAATAAAAAGGCAGAAAGGTTCTCGTGGGACTCGAATAGGAAATGACGGAACTGGAAAATGAAGCATAGATAGCGCTTGTCGCCTATGGAATCACTAAAAAAGGCTCTGGGAAAAAGGAATGAACACTGCTCTCTACTGGAGAACAGGTGTCGAACCAGGTTCTTCCTAAATTAAAACTCGCCAGGAAGCGCCAATTGGAAGAAGATGGCTTGCCCCTGACAACAGGAAGGATCAACTTGGAAGCATAATGCAAATAGACAAGTGAAGGAATCCCTCTGGGGAACAACCCACAAAACAAGGTTAAATGGTCTCCAACACAGGAAGCACTAAATGGCGGGAGATGCTTATGGGGAAACATCTGAGGCTTCAAATCAGGAGGATGTTAAAGTGAGCAAGATGAAGGAGACTGGCAAAAAAAAAAACAACGCAGCTTCATTCTCCGCGTCGCACAAAGAACCTGGTACAGCGCTGGCTACCAATGAAGCTGAAGGAAGAAGCAAAGATGCAGCTAATGGCACTACGCAAACAGCAGAACACATAGCATGGGAAATCAAATGAACCTCCATATTTCTCTCCTCAACCAACTTCTGTCTCAAATTAGAAAAACCAAAATGCACCTGTGATGATTCATGCCCCATCTTCTGGGAAACAAGGAAGCAAACGAAATAACCTCATCAACAACTGGAGAGAAATTGCAAACACATTGAAGGGTGAGATCATCCTCTGAGGGTCAATATGAAGAAAGGATTGGTCTGTGGAAAGCATTGCAGAACAGAAGACCAAACTCCAGTTATCTGCATCAAAGCCTCAAGAAGAGAATGTTTTGGATAAATCAAAGTGAAGAACCGGACCTTCCATCTGCTGGCTGTGTAAGATACCATCAGGTAAAAGCAGCTAAAGTATTTTCTGACCAAGCCTAACTCACATCAATACCGTTGTAGGTAAACACGCATGACGATCATAGAAGCTAAAGGTATGGCTATGAATTGCGAGAGGGAAGCTGCTAAAACTTTGCTCAAAAGACTGCTTTGGCATCAGATGCTTGTATCTCAGGTTAGTAGTAATGTGCTTGTTTTGCATGCCCTCATAAAACAAAGAAAAAATTATGTGTAACAAAAGTAATTCAAATGCCACATCATCTGACTTTTCAGTGTCTGCGTGTCATGTCTTGTCTTTCAAATCCTTTCATCTCCTCTGCACGGTAACACTTTCCCACAAACCTACCGCCTTTCTTCACAACTGTTCAGAACCTGTTTCGATCTCCACTCATCATTAGCCCCTCTTCCAATAAAACCCTCTCTTTCTCTCAAGGCAAGTCATGAACCTTCATCTATTCTGTACCGCTGGGATCTTCTCTTTATCTCTTTCTATACTCGTCTATCAAGTATTCATCTAATGACTATCGAAAAATCATCTTATTCTCCCACCATTGACATCGCTCCCACTTCTTCATTATTCTTGAAATCATCCCCAGAGCGCCATTATTTCACATCCTCTATCACCTTACCAACTCCTGGTTCCTCCTCCACTCCTACAGTTTTTCCATTCCTGATAAACCCAGTTTACCATTATTTTGAGAATCCTATGTCTAACCAATCTTGCGATCTCATCAAAGATCACACAGGAGGTTGTACTCCTCAAGTATCAGAAGCCCTTGAGGATGATCCTGACCAGTATTTGAACACCTCTATATTGGACTCAGCGACTCTCAAGGAGTCACCAGAAAAGGAAGCAGCTCATAACATAATGGCTATAGCTGCTGAGAGTGTGATGAATGAAGGAGCATATCTCTCATCTGAGTACCAGGGGGAAGAAATTCCATTTCTAGGAGATGTAAGAACTACAGCACTCCTCGAGTCATTAGCTCATGAGATATTCTCAGAAAAACCCTCCGATGAACCTTATTCTCTTCCATGCAAACCCACTCCTACACCTTCCGTTCACTCCAAGCTCTTAGAGTCTTCCTCCAAATCACTCACTATCAGGTCACTACAGCAAGAGAGTTCTGAGTCCTCATTTCAGAAAAATAAGAGGAGTGTCAAGACAAGGAAAAAGAGGAAAATGAATCCAAAGGATTTCATCAGAAGAGTGTCAGTAAACCAAGTAGATCTAGATGCCTCCAAGAAACCTGGTTCCTCAGTGCAACAATCTATAACAATTCAACAGTCTACAAATAGGGTCATTGATGAAAATGTTGAGAAACAGAAAGGGTTATCTGTGAGGTACAGTAGCAAGTCTAAACGGAGTCTAACTGAGCTAGTTGTGTCTGAGGACCATACTGTGGGAATGGCAAGCTGGAAAGGAAAGTCTGATGAAGGGTCTAGCAAACAAAAGGAGGAAACAGGTAAGGAACCTGGTACAATAAGGTCTGCTACCCGTGATAATGGCCTTTGGCAACAGAGGTTAAGAACTCAGAAAGTGTTGTGGGGTCGTACATTTGATCCAGCAATTTTAGAGATGACAGGGATGAGACAAATTCTGGAGATTGTGGAATTTCAACAATGGGAACACTTGTTTGAAGAGAGAATGCCTTTGGTGTACGAAGATGCAGTACAAACTTTTTACGCATCTCTTTTCACTGTTGAGGGGGATCACATTTGTGCGCTTGTAAATGGAGTAGACATTGTACTCGACGCTTTGATGTTGGGAAAATTCTCAGAATTCCGTGTGAAGGTATGTCCTCGGTTAAGGGTGTCTGTGGAGTAAACTTTCGAAGAGCCATCATGAAAGAACAAGGTATTCAACACGGGGAACAGGTGCATAAGAAGGTCTTGCTTCCTGAGTACCAGCTTCTCTTTGAACTGGTCAATAAAGTGCTCTTACCTCGCTCTGAGAGGCGCTCTATTGCTACAAGATCGGACATGGTCCTGATGGAAGCGCTCGATGAGTTTGTTCCAATCAATTTGCCTGCAATCATGATTGACCATATGCAGAAAGTGGCAAATTTCAAGGGAGGAAATCATGGGTTACCTTATGGCTTTCTCCTCACTCAGGTGTTCAGATTCTATAAGGTTCCCTTGGGGAATCCCAGAGTGGGCACACGCAAGCAGACCTTCTCTAAGACCACTCTAGAAGAATGTGAATGTATTGAAAAGGTTGGTGGAAGCATCTCGACCATCTCTCAGCTAATCAACGCTCAAAATGTAGCCTCTGAGGAAATAAGAAGGCTGAGGGCTCAAAATGCTATACTGGAAACTCAGCTCAGTCAAGCAGTTAAAGGACCAGATTCTGCACATACGGAGATTATCCGATTGACAAAGAAAAATGAGAGACTTCAGGCTCAATTACTTGAAGAACAATTGTCTGCAAATGCTAGACTGGATCTGGTTCTTAAAACCATGGTTGTCTCTTCTTCCAAGCCTCATTCCTCTAGTACCCCCTAGGATCTTCCTTGTGTCAAGCTATTTTTACTCCAATCTCCCGTGGCTGCTGTTTTACTTTTGTTTGCATGTTTTTGTTATGATGGCATGTTGTACTTAACCATTACTGCTCCTCAATTACTCAGTCCAATGTAACCATTAATGAAACAGCTTCCTTTTCGTTGCTTGCACAAATCCTATGTTCCTTTGGCTTCTCTTTTCTGTCATGTTGTGCGCACATATGTGGCATGAGCTAGCTGTGTTGGACCATTTTATGCTTATTATCTACTGGTTCTCTTCTTTATTTTTATCCTTTTTAATGATGCCAAAAGGGGGAAGAAAGAAAGCTTATAGAAAGAAAGCTTATATTAAGGGGGAACTTAAGTGTGATGGAGCTTATATTAAGGGGGAACTTAAGTGTGATGGAGCTTATATTAAGGGGGAACTTAAGTGTAATGGAATGGAGCTCTTAGACTAAGGGGGAACTACTGGCATCTCATCTGGTTATTTTTGCTCTAAACAAATAGTGTCCATGCCTAAATTTGTCATCATCAAAAAGGGGGAAATTGATGGGTTGGTTTTCAGTATTTTATGGTATAATGATCTAACAAACTTGTCATGAAGAACCAGATAGAGCACCTGGCGCACAGGACATACAGTTCATGTAAATTGTTCAAAGGCTACCTCAGGCAGGACCACATGAACGAACACAACAGGGACCTGTTGACATGGTCGCTTAGGGTTCTCCGACAAAAGCACAAGTCAGTTACTGTACACATTCAAGATAAAGAGAAGCACAACAAGGACCTACTCCCTTGGGTTCTCTAACAAAAGTACAGGTCAAAATGCACAGCTGGAACGTAGCAGAAGAAAGTCCATCAAGCAACTGTTACCGAAGAGGAACACAACTAGGACCTGGTCCATTGACATGTCCTAAACCCGGTTCATTTGTATGTCCTGACAGAAGCACAAAATCCAGCTGGAATGCAACTGCTCAGAAGTGGATGTGCAGACTGTGCAGCAGTCACTTCTCTCTGAAAAGAAGTACACCAAGAGTTGACACCACTATCTAATTGTGATATCTTTTGTGATAAAACAACCTGGTGCAAGACACACCAGTTCTTATGCATTTAATGATATTCTCTCAAGCAAAAAGAAGTATTGATCTGGTAGTGAAGTCACTGGTGCGTCAAGAACAAGAAGACAACTCCACTTAGGATTAGTTTCTAGCAAAGTTGATTGTTTGTCCATAGTTGAGTTGTAATCTTGTTATTTTCTTTACATTGTAATTCCTATTTTGCTTTCTTAGAAGCACTATGTTAGGAACAAACCAAATCCATAAACTTTTGAGTTTGCGTTGTGACTAGGAATAGTCATAAGTTGAATCCTCTGTAACTAGGAGAGTTAGAGAGTGGCTTGTGGTGGTGCATCATAAGTTAGTTTGAAGTCTTTGCAAGGGAGTTTGCAAAGTGGCTTGTAATAGGTAGATTACAAGTTAGTTGAGTTTAAAGCCTACTGGTATAGGTCGTGGTTTTTTGATCCCCTTATGTGGGATTTTCCACGTAGAAAACCTCCGACCTCCTTTACATTCAGTCTTTACAGCTTTCAACATATCAGTCTCATAGAGGACCAGGTACTCTATAGGTTGGCGGACTCATACAGGCTAACACTTCCTTAACCTCAGCATTTGCTATAAATTCAATCAGCTCATTTCTGGCAAGCCTACCATCCATCTGAAGGACCATGTCCTTCCATCCCTGAGTTGCTAAAGCATCCACCAATCTAGTCATTCCTGGTTCCACCAGGTCCTTCAACAGTCTACCCTTTAAAATCTTCTTCTGCCAAACTTGGCAGGCTTATCCTGTTCCTTCTCAGAATCATTTTCTACTTCTTCTCCACTCCAGTCATCATCATTAGAAATTTTTGATTGTTTGTTTTTCACTGCAGATCTTGTTCTCCTGGCTTGTGTAGGTTCAACAACCTCATACATAAAGGAAGACTTCTTGGGGGAAGTCTTGGGATTTTTGGGCTTGGGGGTAGGAACCTCCACTGATGTACCCCTTTCTTGATAGACCAGTTCCATCTCCTCTTCCTCAACAGCCTCTGAGGATTCTGCAATCCTTCCCTTCCCTTTATCCATTTTCTTTTTCTTACTTGCATCTAAAGCCCTTTGTAGCTCAGCTTCACTCTGTTTCACCCCGCTTCTTGTGGCTCTATCCTTTGGCAATGAAGAGGCAGGAGGTGTTGGGGATGAAACCCTTCTTTTCATGGAAGGCTTAGGAACATTTGGGGCTTCTGTTGTGGAAGGTTTTCGTTTCTTTGGGTCATATCTTGACCCAACCTTTTTCAGCAGGTCTGCTAGGGTTTCTTCAGCAGATGAAAAAAGTTCCTCTCTTTGTGTGCTCAGATGAACCAACCCCTCAGCAGCTTCCCCAGAACCACTTCCCCCTGACTTCATGCCACTCTCTTCTACCCTTTCATGTTCAACCTCACAGATAGCAGGCACTACTCCCTTCCCAATTCCCCTCTCTTCACCACATGCACCCTCTCTCTCTTTTTCTTTTTCAAATTTCTTTTTACCTCCACTCCTTCGTTTCTCAGGCAATTCAACATCCCTAATGGGTCCAACCAGAACAACCTAGTCTCTAAGTTGTCAGTCACAGATGAACTTACCTTAGAAAGGGATTCTTGAGTCTTTTCAGAATCAGAAGACCCATGTCCTTCCCCATCAGTAGCGGATTGATAGGATTCAGAATCAGAACTGGAGTCTGAGTTTTGAGCTTGGCTTGCTTTCACTTGGCTTGCTTTCAACCTTTCATTTAATGCCTTCCTCAGAGCCCCAGATGCTACAGTCTTTCGGGCAAGAATTTTCACCCTTCGTAGTCTAGGTTTTGGAGATGCACTGGGTGGAGTAGTTGAGGATGAATTTAAGGGAGATGGTGGTGGAGGAGTTCCAGGATTGTCTTGTGGGTTAGACATGATCGTTGGTTTCTTGAGAGAATATGGGAATTAGAGTTTTGGAGAAGGAGGCAAGTGAGGGTGAAGAAGAATTTTTGACGGTTTTGAATTATTAGGATGGCAGGGGAGGTGATGTGTATTTAAAGAGAGATACACATTTAATAAGTAACGGCAGCTTTTTAACATTGGTCAATTAGAGGTCTAATCAACCTGAAATTTCTGATTTGGAATGATCGCTTTATCTTCCCTAGATTTTAGGCAAAATTTTTGATTTTAGAGTTCTAGGCAAACGGAACTGGTTCAATGCTAATGGATAGAATTTTCTAGGAATTGAACAGTTATAGGACTTCTGCTCATGATTGAAATATTAATCTTTCTAATTGTGCAGAGCATAGAAAATATACCTTAGCTTTCATATGAACCCATACTGATGAACCAGGTTCTTCATTTAGAACTCTCTTGAACATGCCTCAAATGCCATAATAGAAAAAATTTGTAAGAGATCAGTGAGTCATATAAACACATGTCACAGGAGTATACTAATTAAAGTATGAAGTTGAGTAAGAATTAATCTAGATATTTACACAAGTTCAAAATTCCTAGCCAATTTTTTTTTTTCATTTTTCAATTTTTTTTTCATTGTGCATTCTGAGCTGGACCTATTAGGTGATCTTAATCATCCCTAATTCCAACCTGTTCAGCTTTCTCTACTCATTGCTTTAGTGAAGATGTCAGCAATTTGTTTATCAGTAGCACAAAATTCTATGGAGATCAATCCTTTCTCATAGTTATCTCTCAAGAAGTGGTGTCTAACATCTATGTGCTTAGTCCTCTTATGATGAACAGGGTTCTTTGTCATACTTATAGCACTAGTGTTATCACAAAATATAGGAATGCAACCAACTTCAATGCCAAAATCTATCAGCTGCTGTTTGATCCATAGCAATTGAGCACAACAAGATGCAGCAGCAACATACTCAGCCTCAGCAGTGGATAAGGCCACTGAATTTTGCTTTTTAGTGGCCCGTGATACAAGACATGAACCAAGAAAGTGAGCCATACCTGAGGTGTTTTTCCTATCCACAAGGAAACCTGCATAATTAGCATCAGTATATCCTACTAGATTGAAATTACTACCTTTGGGATACGAAAGACACAGATCAGTGGTGCCTTTCAAATATCTTAGTATCCTCTTGACAGCAGTCAAGTGAGACTCCTTTGGATTAGCACAAAGCTCTACACTGAAAACAATGTCAGGTCTACTGGCAGTAAGATACAAGAGTGAACCAATCATACCCCTATACAACTTCTGATCAACTGATGAACCAGGTTCATCAATGTCTAATTTAGTGGCAGTTGCAATGGGGGTGTCTATTTCCTTTTGATTCTATCCATTTTAAACTTTTTGATCTANTGAACCTCCATATTTCTCTCCTCAACCAACTTCTGTCTCAAATTGGAAAAACCAAAATGCACCTGTGATGATTCATGCCCCATCTTCTGGGAAACAAGGAAGCTAACGAAATAACCTCATCAACAACTGGAGAGAAATTGCAAACACATTGAAGGGTGAGATCATCCTCTGAGGGTCAATATGAAGAAAGGATTGGTCTGTGGAAAGCATTGCAGAACAGAAGACCAAACTCCAGTTATCTGCATCAAAGCCTCAAGAAGAGAATGTTTTGGATAAATCAAAGTGAAGAACCGGACCTTCCATCTGTTGGTTGTGTAAGATACCATCAGGTAAAAGTAGCTAAAGTGTTTTCTGACCAAGCCTAACTCACATCAATACCGTTGTAGGTAAACACGCATGACGATCATAGAAGCTAAAGGTATGGCTATGAACTGCGAGAGGGAAGCTGCTAAAACTTTGTTCAAAAGACTGCTTTGGCGTCAGATGCTTGTATCTCAGGTTAGTAGTAATGTGCTTGTTTTGCATGCCCTCATAAAACAAAGAAAAAATTATGTGTAACAAAATTAATTCAAATGCCACATCATCTGACTTTTCAGTGTCTGCGTGTCATGTCTTGTCTTTCAAATCCTTTCATCTCCTCTGCACGGTAACACTTTCCCACAAACCTGCCGCCGTTCTTCAGAACTGTTCAGAACCTGTTTCGATCTCCACTCATCATTAGCCCCTCTTCCAATAAAACCCTCTCTTTCTCTCAAGGCAAGTCATGAACCTTCATCTATTCTGTACCGCTGGGATCTTCTCTTTATCTCTTTCTATACTCGTCTATCAAGTATTCATCTAATGACGATCGAAAAATCATCTTATTCTCCCACCATTGACATCTCTCCCACTTCTTCATTATTCTTGAAATCATCCCTAGAGCGCCATTATTTCACATCCTCTATCACCTTACCAACTCCTGGTTCCTCCTCCACTCCTACAGTTTTTCCATTCCTGATAAACCCAGTTTACCATTATTTTGAGAATCCTATGTCTAACCAATCTTGCGATCTCATCAAAGATCACGCAGGAGGTTGTACTCCTCAAGTATCAGAAGCCCATGACGATGATCCTGACCAGTATTTAAGCACCTCCATGTTGGACTCAGTGACTCTCAAGGAGTCACCAGAAAAGGAAGCAGCTCACAACATAATGGCTATAGCTTCTGAGAGTGTGATGAATGAAGGAGCATATCTCTCATCTGAGTACCAGGGGGAAGAAATTACATTCCTAGGAGATGTAAGAACTACAGCATTCCTCGAGTCATTAGCTCATGAGATATTCTCAGAAAAACCCTCTGATGAACCTGATTCTCTTTCATGCAAACCCACTCCTGCACCTTCCGTTCACTCCAAGCTCTTAGAGTCTTCCTCCAAATCACTCACTATCAGGTCATTACTGCAAGAGAGTTCTGAGTCCTCGTTTTAGAAAAATAAGAGGAGTTTCAAGACAAAGAAAAAGAGGAAAATGAATCCAAAGGATTTCATCAGAAGAGTGTTAGTAAACCAAGTAGATCTAGATGCCTCCAAGGAACCTGGTTCCTCAGTGCAACAATCTATAACAATTCAACAGTCTACAAATAGGGTCATTGATGAAAATGTTGAGAAACAGAAAGGGTTATCTGTGAGGTAAAGTAGCAAGTCTAAACGGAGTCTAACTGAGCTAGTTGTGTCTGAGGACAACACTGTGGGAATGGCAAGCTGGAAAGGAAAGTCTGATGAAGGGTCTAGCAAACAAAAGGAGGAAATAGGTAAGGAACCTGGTACAATAAGTTCTGCTACCCGTGATAATGGCCTTTGGCAACAGAGGTTAAGAACTCAGAAAGTGTTGTGGGGTCGTACATTTGATCCAGCAATTTCAGAGATGACAGGGATGAGACAAATTCTGGAGATTGTGGAATTTCAACAATGGGAACACTTGTTTGAAGAGAGAATGCCTTTGGTGTACGAAGATGCAGTACAAACTTTTTATGCATCTCTTTTCACTGTTGAGGGGGATCATATTTGTGCGCTTGTAAATGGAGTAGACATTGTACTCGACGCTTCGATGTTGGGAAAAATTCTCAGAATTCCGTGTGAAGGTATGTCCTCGGTTAAGGGTGTCTGTGGACTAAACTTTCGAAGAGCCATCATGAAAGAACAAGGTATTCAATAGGGGGAACAGGTGCATAAGAAGGTCTTGCTTCCTGAGTACCAGCTTCTCTTTGAACTGGTCAATAAAGTGCTCTTACCTCGCTCTGAGAGGCGCTCTATTGCTACAAGATCGGACATGGTCCTGATGGAAGCGCTCGATGAGTTTGTTCCAGTCAATTTGCTTGCATTCATGATTGACAATATGCAAAAAGTGGCAAATTTCAAGGGAGGAAATCATGGGTTACCTTATGACTTTCTCCTCACTCAGGTGTTCAGATTCTATAAGGTTCCCTTGGGGAATCCCAGAGTGGGCACACACAAGCAGACCTTCTCTAAGACCACTCTAGAAGAATGTGAATGTATTGAAAAGGTTGGTGGAAGCATCTCGACCATCTCTCAGCTAATCAACGCTCAAAATGTAGCCTCTGAGGAAATAAGAAGGCTGAGGGCTCAAAATGCTATACTGGAAACTCAGCTCAGTCAAGCAGTTAAAGGACCAGATTCTGCACATACGGAGATTATCCGATTGACAAAGAAAAATGAGAGACTTCAGGCTCAATTACTTGAAGAACAATTGTCCGCAAATGCTAGACTGGATCTGGTTCTTAAAACCATGGCTGTCTCTTCTTCCAAGCCTCCTTCCTCTAGTACCCCCTAGGATCTTCCTTGTGTCAAGTTACTTTTGCTCCAATCTCCTGTGGCTGCTGTTTTACTTTTGTTTGCATGTTTTTGTTGTGATGGCATGTTGTTCTTAACCATTACTGCTCCTGAATTACTCAGTCCAATGTAAACATTAATGAAACAGCTTCCTTTTCGTTGCTTGTACAATCCTATGTTCATTTGGCTTCTCTTTTCTCATGTTGTGTGCACATATGTGGCATGAGCTAGCTGTGTTAGACTTCTTTATGCTTATTATTTCTGGTGCTCTTCTTTATTTCTATCCTTTTTAATGATGCCAAAAGGGGGAAGAAAGCTTAGATTAAGGGGAAACTTAAGTGAAAGCTTAGATTAAGGGGGAATTAAGTGAACTTCAGTGTGATGGAGTTCTTAGATTAAAGGGGACCTTAAGTGTGAGAATGATGGATATCTTAGATTAAGGGGGAACTACTGGCATCTCATCTGGTTATCTTTGCTCTAAACAAATAGTGTCCATGCCTAAGTTTGTCATCATCAAAAAGGGGGAAATTGATGGGTTTTCAGTATTTTATGTTTTGATGATCTAACAAACTTGTCATGAAGAACCAGATAGAGCACCTGGCGCACAGGACATACATTTCATGTAAACTAATCTAAGACTGAAAATCAGCAAATGGAGAAACACAACAGGGACCTGATGATCTGGCTCTTTTGGTTTCTCCGACATAAGCAAGTCAGTGACTGTACGCAATCAAGATAAAGAGGAACACAATAGGGACCTGCTGCTTTAGGGTTCTCTGACAGAAAGTACAAGTCAAGTACACAACTGGAACGTGACAGAAGAAAGTGATCATCTAGCAATTGTCACAGAAGAGGAACACAACGAGGACCTGGTCTGTTGGTGTGTACACAATTAGGACCTGGTCTGCTGGTGTGTCCTGACAGGAAGTACAAAGCCCACTATCCAGCTCGAACGCATATGCCCAGAAGTGGATGCTCAGACTGTGCAGCAGTCACCTCTCACCTGGAAAAAGTACACCAAGAGTTGACATCACTACCTATTGTGATATCTTTTGTGATAAAACAACCTGGTGCAAGACACACTTCCGGTGTACATTCAGTGACATTCTCTCAAGCATAACAAAGTTTATCTAGCCTTGAAGTCACTGTGTGTGTCAAGAACAAGAAGACAACTCTACTAAGGATCAGCTTCTAATCGAGTCTCATGTACGTCCATAGTTGAGTTGTAATTTTGTTAATTGTTCTACATTGTAATTCCTAGTTTGCTTTCTTAGAAGCGATATCTTAGGAACAAACCAAATTCGTAAACTTTAGAGTTTATGTTGTGACTAGAAATAGTCATAA
>NC_032000.1:21072279-21231097 GCF_001879085.1 Nicotiana attenuata | reverse complement strand
TTCTTGATTCATGTTATGCCCGAGGGGCTCATTACGAGTGATTGTGAGGTACGCCGAGGGGCTGGTTCTGTTGATATTATGCCCGAGGGCCGGTTTATGGTACATGTTTTGCCCGAGGGGCTGTTTACGTTCTATCATTTTTACTCACTGCTTTATCACTCGTTCTGAAACTATTGAAAGTTGTTTTAAAAAGGTTTTTACTGAAATTGAGCATGATTTACAAAGTAAATGATTTCTGTACTGTTTTGGAAATGTACTGCATTTGGTGTAGCGTTATGACGTGGATTACGTGTTTTCTTACTGCTCAGCTTTCATTTACTTTTATTACTTACTGAGTATACTCACATTAACCCGTGCATCTTGTGTGCAGATTCAGGTATAATTTTGAACCCAGTAGCGGGTGTTGATTGCTTAGTGGCAGAGTCATTGGAGTTAGCAAGGTAGCTGCACGATGTTCGCAGCACTGCTTTTCTCCCTCTTGTCTTGCTTAGACTGTATTTAGTACATTTTTAGATTCTTTATTGTATTCAGACCTTAGTAGATGCTCGTGACTTGTGACACCCCGATGTCGGGCTTGTGTATTTATTCCGCACTATCCATTTAGACTTACATCATGGGGTTGTTGATTAATAAATGATATTTTATTGATTAATAATTGGTATAAAAATGACTTTTATTGAATAATGGTTAATTCGGGAGTTGTGGCGGCTGGCCTAGTTCCACGATAGGCGCCATCGCGACTGGGTCGGTTTTAGGGTCGTGATATTTTAGGACATAAAATTTTTACTAAACGGATAGACATTTATAAGGCTAAAATAGATCTTATAGCAGGATTACCCCCTCTGATCACGCCCAACTCTAGTCCTAAAAAGGATAAGCGGTCGCTGCAAATATAATACGGTCTAAAAGTCCGGAGTCGAATCCCACAAAGAACTAAGGCTTAGCTGTATCTGTTTAATATCACCAAGAAGACAAGATTGAAAATAAATAAACAGCTGAAAACTAACTATGCTTGAATTGTAAACAATTAGAATAAAGGTCTAAGGTAATGGTTTCCCCCGTTGTTGATTTCCTTGGTTGTATGTTTCTTATAGCGTTGACTTAGTTGCCTCTATCAATCATGAACTCTCCAGCTATCATAAATCTCTCTCAAGCAATTATGATAATTTACTAGACGCACTCTCTCAAGCTATGCTAGCTAGATTCGCATTACAGTTCACTTAGGTCGCACCCGAGGTATCGTTATCTCTAATCCAACCTCTAAACCCTCGGTTATGACTCTCGCCTATACTCTGGGAGTGATGTTGTTCAAATAACTACCTAAATATGCACTCTCTCTCAAGTAGGTACATAATAAATAGGAACGGCTAATTGAGGATCCTTTCAATTAACCATAATCAAAATATAATTGAACAAATAGATATTAAACTAATTCAAATCTATATTACTTATAACAACCAATTCATCCCCAACGGGTTTCACCAAAACCTTAGATTAGAAAAGTTATCTACTCATGAAAATAAAAAAATCACAAAAGAATTCATATTCAAAGGTAAAAGAACAAAGAAGAAGATTAAAGATTGATGCCCAATGATCCTCCTTGCTTCTTGCCCTTCCTTCTAATGTGTTTCACTTCCAAAAATCATTCTCTTTCGCTCTTGGCCGGCCTCCCTCGTTTAATATAGGGTTTAGGGCTTAAAATCCCATGTTTTGCACTTTAGTCCCTGAAATTTACGTGTCCTGCCGCGGTCCCACCGCGGTTACGCCAGGACCGCGGCCAGAATGGTCCTCTGAATCTTTGGTAATGTTCTGTCGCGGTCCTACCGTGGTCCTACCATAACCGCGGTTTTTCACCCTGTTCCGTTTGGAATTTGGAAAAACGTAAAACATGAAAGTTGTATCCCTTTGCGTTAGCTTTCCAACCATATATTTTGGAGCCCAAATGGAGTTCTGACAAAAAAGTTATGTCTATTTTACTAGACAGTGCGCAATATGCCTCCTCGAGTCTTCGTTTGTTCTCAACTATCAAATTTGACCCCCGAACACGATCCCGGCTTAATTCCTTGAGCTTTTACTCAGATTTCAAAGCTTCAAATCACTTAAATTCATTCCATAACATCTATATATCTTGGAATCACTCCTATAAGGCATAAAACACACCGTTAGTGCAAAACACTAGCGATTAAAGCGCAAACTCAATTAAAGTGCAGTAAATTAGAGTGTAATAAGCGACTAAAATACGTAATTATAGCTTATCATCACCCTCCTACCACTGTTAAAGGCATTACAAGTTTCTTAGAGCATGTAGGTTTTTATAGAAGTTTTATAAATGATTTTTCAAAAATTTCAAAACCTCTGACTAACCTATTGATGAAAGATGTGAAGTTTGAATTTTCAGATAATTGCAAGAAAGCATTTGAGATTCTCAAGAAACAATTGACTAATGCTCTAATTATTGTTTATCTTGACTGGAGCCAGCCCTTTGAAATAATGTGTGATGCAAGTGATACAGCAGTAGGAGCGATTGGGACAAAGAGAGACAAAATCTTCAGACATATCTACTATGCCAGTAGAACACTTAATGAAGCTCAAAAGAATTATGCCACAACTGAGAAGGAACTACTAGCAGTAGTATTTGCATTTGACAAATTTCGTTCCTATTTGATAGGAACAAAAGTTTCAAGTTATACTGATCACACAGCTTTAAAGGACCATTTAGAAAAGAAAGACGCTAGACCCAAATTGCTAAGATGGATACTCCTTTTGCAAAAATTCGATCTTAAAATAAAAGATCGAAAATGTTTTGAGAATCGGGTAGCTGATCATTTGTCTCGTTTGGAAAATCCTCCTACTGAGATAGAAGATATCAAAGAGGAAATTCTGGATGAACATATATTTTTAGTCACAACCGTTATAAATCGACCGCCTTGGTTTGCTGATATTGCCAACTACTTGGCTGGAGGATGGATTCCAAAAGATTTTTCTTATGAACAAAAGAAAAAATTTAAAAAAAGAAGCAAGACATTATTACTGGGAAGATCCTTACTTGTTTAAATTTTATGCAGATGACATAATTAGGAGATGTGTACCGGAGACAGAAATGAACAACATCTTAAGTCACTTCCATGATGAGGCTGTAGGAGGACACTATGGAGGAAGAAGGACAGTAGAGAAAGTACTTGAAGTTGGATTTTTGTGGCCTACTCTATTTAAATATGCAAGGAATTATGCCGCCACTTGCGATAAATGCTAGAGAATCAGTAACATTTCAAAAAGGCATCAAATGCCTCTTAACTCTATTTTTGTGTGTGAAATCTTTGATTTTTGGGGCATTAATTTTATGGGTCCTTTTCCTCCTTCAAAAATCTATGAATATATTTTGGTAGCTCTTGACAATGTTTCAAAATGGGTAGAAGCAATTGCTACTAGGAAAAACGGTGCTCATATTGTTTGTGTTTTTCTCAAGAAAAATATTTTTTCTAGATTTGGAACTCCACGAATTATAATAAGTTATCAAAGAATTCATTTTATAAATAGATAATTTGCTAGTTGTTAAAATATGGAGTAACTCATAAAATAGGAACTCCTTACCATGCTCAAACAAGCGGGCAAGTAGAAGTTTCCAACGGAAATTAAAAAGAATTTTAGAAAAAACTATTAATTCTTCTCGAAAAGATCTGCACGATCCAAAACTTAGCCTGTCGTGATGGCTCCTAACATGGTACTAGGCAAGCCGACACCTGAAAACATTTCCAACACCTTTAAACGAAAAATGACTAAAACATGTTTAAATAATTAAAGCTCTCATAAACTAGATAGAAGATCAAAACTCAATACAGAAGTTCCCAAAACCAGGGTGTCACTGAGTACATGAGCGTCTATACAACACAAGTCTGAAATTTTGTCTATGAAAAAACTGAAACTAAATACATAAAACTGAAAGATAGGGGAGGAGAGTCAAGGTCTACGGACGCCGGGCAGCTACCTCGAAATCTTCGAATGACTAAACTGCTCAGATAATCAGTACCGACCGTGTCCGGAAACACCTGGATCTGCACACGAAGGGCAGGGCGTAGCGTGAGTACAACCAACTCAGTAAGTAACAAGACTAAAGATTGGATTGAAAGTAGTGACGAGCTTCACGGGTGCAGTTCAATTACAGGATTACAGTACAG
Organism: Nicotiana attenuata; assembly: GCF_001879085.1. Taxonomy (NCBI): domain Eukaryota; kingdom Viridiplantae; phylum Streptophyta; class Magnoliopsida; order Solanales; family Solanaceae; genus Nicotiana; species Nicotiana attenuata. The sequence continues at coordinate 21,226,922 of NC_032000.1, read as the reverse complement.
AAATGTAGGCAAGCTTTCAAATTAAACAGTTAAAGCCTAAATAAGTAAATCATGTCAAATTCAATTGAAATCAGATATGATATAGCTCGATATCTACATGACAATTATATATGCCAACTAAAGTATAATGACAGTACTGAAATCATATGCATACTCTCGAAGTATCAGTCACTCAGTCCTCCCATTCACTCCTTCCTCACAGTCACTTAATCCTCCCAATCGCTCGGCACTCGGGCTCAGTAGGTACCTGCGCTCACTATGGGTGTGCAGACTCCGGAGGGGTGATTCCAGCCCAAGCACTATAATAAGCTAATCATGGCATGAATCAAATAAACATGCTGCGGCGTGCAGCCCGCTACCATAAATATCCTTACAATCAGGCCCTCGGCCTCACTTAGTCATCAATCTCACCAGTCTCTCGGGCTCTCAAGAATCATGATAATCAGCCCAAACAACAATGATATAATGTATCAATAAAGAACAACAAAGACTAAGATATACTATGCAAGTAAAAATTGTGACCGAGTACAAAATGGCAACTAAGCAGATAATTTAACATGTAACACGACCTCTGTTGGTCCCTACAGTACCAACACATAGCCTAAGCATGATTTCTAACATGACTTGCAGCTAAATTTCTCTAAGACATGGAGACTATACCGAAAACAACAGATTATTCAACAATACAGTTCCATGGAATTGACCAACTCACAATTCCTACGGTGCACGCCCACACATCCGTCACCTAGCATGTGCGTCACCTCAACACCAATCACATAACACATAATTCGAGGTTTTATACCCTTAGAACCAAGTTTTGAACTATTACTTACCTCAAGTCGTGCGAAACTCTACTCCAACACGCCCTTGCCTCGCGAATCGGCCTCCGAAAGCCTCGAATCTAGCCACAAACAATTCGATACAATCAACACAAGCTAAAGGAATCAATTCCATAAGAAAATACTAAGTTCTTAGTCAAAAGTCCAACAGTCAACTCAAAAACCTGCCCCTAGGCCCACGTCTCGGAATCCAATAAAAGTCACAAGCCCATTCAACCACGAGTCTAGCCATACCATATTTACCAAAATCCGACACCAAATCGTCACTCAAATCCTCAAATTAAACTATCCAAATCCCTTGCCTCAAACTCCCAAATTCCACCTCAATAACACACAAACTAGGTGGGAAATTCAATGGGGAAACATAATTATTGAATAATAATAACCACAAGTGACTTACCTCAAGAATCCCTTCGAAATCCCTCTCAAAAATTGCCCTAATCTGAGTTTGCAAAGTCAAGAAATGATAAAACCCTCGGAACCCAACGTTTATATTTCTGTCCAGGCTTTCTTGCACCTGCGATAACTTACTCGCACCTGCGGCTTTGCAGAAACGACAACTCTCCCACTTCTACGGTAATTCACTGGGGACAGACCTTTGCACCTGCAGAAACATTCTCCACTTCTGCACAAACGCAGGTGCGACATACTTCTGCTCCTGCGCTTCCCCCACGCGTCTGCGCTCAACCTCACCGCATCTGCGACCACACAGGTACGGTCAAACCTTTGTACCTGCGACCACTGCACCCCCTTCTCCTGGCCGCATCTGCACTTCCCAGCTCACACCTGCGATCAAAGCTCCGCAGGTGCGACTGCACCAGAACTGGTGTGCTTCAGCAGTCACCCAACTCCAAACTTGATCTGATAAACATCCGAACTCCACCCGAGGCCCCCGGGACCTCAACCAAAAATACCAACAAGTCCTAAAACATGTTAAGAACTTAGTATAGCCTTCAAATCGCATCAAACAACGCCAAAACCATGAATCGCCCATCGGTTAAAACCTAATGAACCTTTTAACTTCTAACTTCTATAATCGGTGTCGAAACCTATCAAATCACGTCGGATTAACCTCAGATTTTGCACACAAGTCGAAAATGACATGAAGAACCTACTCCAACTCCTAGGACCCCAATCCTAGCCTAGTAACCACAAAGTCAATTCTCGGTCAAACTTCTAAATTTCCAACTTTCGCCATTTCAAGCCTAATTCAACTACGAACCTCCAAATAAGAATCCGTACACGCTCCTAAGTCCAAAATCACCCAAAGAAGCTAACAGAACCATCGGAACTCCATTCCGGGGCCATTTACACACAAGTCAACATCCGGTCAACCTTTTCAACTTAAGCTTCCAACCTTGAGAATAAGTGTCTCAACTCCTTCCGAAACATCTCCAAAACTAAACCAACTACCCCGGAAAGTCACATATCAACCATTAAGCATAAAATGATCAGTAAATGGGCGAATGAGGCTAGAACTCTCAAAACGATCGCTCGGGGTCATTCATCATCCACTTCTTAATCAAACGTTCGTCCTCGAACGGGTCTAGAAACGTATCTGGAGTCTCAAATAGGCGTGGATATCTGCTCCAAATCTCCCGCTCGGTCTCCCTAGTAGCCTCCTCAGTTGGCTGACCTCTCCGCTGCACCTTCGCTGAAGCTATGTCCTCTGACCTCAACTTTCTAACCTGCTGACCCAAAATGGCCACCGGCTCCACATCATAAGTCAAATCACCATCAACTTAACCATGCTGAAATCCAAAACATGAGATGGATCGCCGACATACTTCCGGAGCATAGATACATGAAACACTGGATGAAAACTCGACAGATTGGGTGGCAAGACAAGCTTGTAAGCCACCTCTCCAATCCTCTGAAGCACCTCAAACGAATCAATACACCAAGGTCTCAACTTTCCCTTCTTCCGAATCTCATAACACCCTTCATGGGTAAAACCTTGAGTAGTACCTTCTCCCCAACCATGTAAGCAACATCGGGAACCTTCCGATCGGCGTAACTCTTCTGTCTAGATTGCACCGTGCAAAGCCGATCCTGAATCAATTTAACCTTGTCCAAAGAATCCTGAACCAAGTCAATACCCAATAACTTAGCCTTACCCAACTCAAACCACCCTATCGGAGACCAACACCATCTCCCATACAAAGCCTCATACAGAGCCATCTGAATGCTCGATTGGTAGTTGTTATTGTAGGCAAACTCTGCAAGCGGTAGGAACTGATCCCAAAAACCCCTAAAATCTATGACACAAGCATGTAGCATATCCTCCAATATCTGAATAGTGCGCTCTAACTATCCGTCCTTCTGAGGGTGAAATGATGTACTCAGCTCAACCAGTGTGCCTAACTCTCTCTGCACGGCTCTCCAAAACTACAATGTAAATTGCGTGCCCAATCTGAAATGATGGATACTGGCACACCGTGAAGGCGAACAATCCCGCGGATGTAGAACTCAGCCAACCGCTCCAAAGAATAAATAGTCCCAACTAGAACAAAGTGCGCGGACTTAGTCAACCGATCCACAATCACCCAAATAACATCAAACTTCCTCGAAGTTTGTGGGAGCCCAACTACAAAATCCATGGTGATACGCTCCCATTTACACTCCGGAATCTCAAGCCTCTGAAGTTATCCATCGGATCTCTGATGCTCATACTTCACCTGCTGACAATTTAGGCACCGAGCTACAAACCCCACTATATCCTTCTTTATCCTCCTCCACCAATAGTGTTGCCCCGAGTCCTGGTACATCTTCAGGGCACCGGATGGATGGAATACCGCGAACTGTGGGCCTCCTCATGAATCAACTCACATAACCCATCTACATTTGGGACACAAATCTGGCCCTACATCCTCAATACCCCATCATCTCCAATAGTAACATTCTTGGCACCACCGTGCTGAACCGTGTCCTTAAGGACAAGCAAATGGGGATCATCATACTGGCGCTCTTTGATGCGATCATACAAGGAAGATAAAGAAACCACACAAGCTAGAATCTGGCTGGGTTCTGAAACATCTAATCTCACGAACTGGTTGGCCAAGGCCTGAACATCAACTACAAGCGGTCTCTCACCAACAGGAATGAATGCAAGGCTACCCATACTCATCGTCTTCCTATTCAAGGCATCGGCCACCACATTGGCCTTCCCAAGATGATACAGAATAGTGATATCACCCTTTTATTTGAACAAGTGTTGGAGACTCTGATGATCTGAAAATACCTCGCAAAACACATCGTAGAGATAATGCCTCCAAATCTTCAATTCATGAACGATGGCAGCCAACTCCAAATCATAAACAGGGTAGTTCTTCTAATGGGGCTTCAACTAATGCGAAGCATAAGAAATTACTCTACCCTCCTACACCAAGACACACCCAATACCAAAATGATAAGCATCACCATACAGTGTATAAGAGCCGGAAGCTAAAAGCAAAACTAGAACTGGAGTTGTGGTCAAGGCAGTCTTGAGCTTCTGAAAGCTCTCTTCACACTCATCTGACCACCTAAAAGGAGCACCCTTCTAGGTCAATTTGGTCAAAGGCGATGCAACATATGAGAAACCCTCCATGAAGCGGCGATAATAACCGGCCAAGCCAAGAAAGCTCTGAATCTCAGTAGCTGAGGACGGCTTGGGCCAACTCTGAACCGCCTCTATCTTCTTTGGATCCACCTTAATCCCCTAACTGGACACCACGTGCCCCAAGAATGCTACTGAACTAAGCCAAAACTTACACTTGGAGAACTTGGCATAAAGTTTCTCCTCCCTCAGCCACTGTAGTACAATCCTCAAATATTGACCTCAAATTTTGCACACAAGTCAGAAATGACACGACGGACCTACTCCAACTCCTGTAACCCCAATCCGAGCCCGGTAACTGATAACTAGGGATTTTGATGTGTTTCATGCTCCTTCTTGCTTACGCTTTGATTACAAATTCTTACAAAATAGTCTCAAAAGGCTCATAAGTTGTGCTTGATTGCAGGTTAAATCAACAAAGTGACGGGATGTCAAATATCAGCTCAAAATGAGTGAAACCTGCACAAGTATCAAAGACAAAGACAACTCAAGACAAACTAGCCTAGTGCGGCCGTAGTCCATTCTATGCGGTCCGCACTAGGGAGATTCAGAGACTGGTTTTTCAAGGCGTCAAAGCAGTGCGGCCATAGTAGATATTGTGCGGCCCGCACTTAAGACACCGCGGCCGCACAACCATTCCATGCGGTCTGCGGAAGAGAAGATCAGAGAGATGTAATTTGCAAAGGTTCAAGCCAGCGCGGTCCGCGGTCATGTTTGTGCGGACAGCACTAGAAACCTCCGCGGCCGCGGTCCATCCTGCGTGGTCTGCGGAGCTCGAGTTCAGAGAACCAAGATTTCAAGTCCAAGAGCCTAGTGCGGCCGCAGTCCATTTTGTGCGGCCCGCACTGACCCCGCAGGGGTATTTTTGTCCAGTTTTTCCAGATTAGTAAAAATAGAATCTTTTTCCATTTTTAGGGTATCAGATATTACAAAACAGTATTTGCGCTCGTGAGAAGCCATTTTGTAGCCATTTTGGGCATTTTAACGTAGTTTTAGCAACTGAATCATTATATTTACTTGAGTAATTTAATATTATATCTTTCTCTTCATCTATTTCTCTGATTTTATCTTCAAGCATGAGTAGCTAAACCCATTAGATAGGGTTGTGGCTCAACCCTAGTGTGGGTAATTGATGGGTGTTGTAATTTAAGGTTAGATTAATTATGGATGTTTGTTATTTGGGTCAATTTTATGGTTTAATTTATGAATTAGTGGTTGCAAACACTAGTTTGTGCTAAGTGATTGCAACCTACTTGAGAAAGAGAGCCTAAGTCTCCAAAAGTGACTCAACAAGGAATTGGGATGGACTCAAGAGATTTGATAGTCCCAATTAAAGGGTTAAACCTCGAGAGAGTAATACCCGACTTGAACCCTAGTTGCTTGGACAAATATGCATACCTAATTGGTCTTGAGAGAGTCAATTGGGCAAAACCACTCTTTCTACCGAGAGGTGTAGAGTGGGTAGTATTGAGCAACGGTTATAACATATTTCCCCAATCATGTCAATCGTGCCTTAGATGCAAGTACCCGTCAATTGGCCATCTAGGTGAAAGTCACTACCCTAGTGCCTTTTAAACCATTAGATACAACTTGTAGCAATTTACTCTTAGTTTAATTTAGTTGCAATTATAATTTGTAGTTTGATCATAGTAGAATATAAAGAAAAACCAAAAATGAATAGAAGACCAATTAAGAGCACATACGCAATCCTAAACTAGATAGATACTCGATTCCAATCCTAGCTCTCTGTGGATTCGATCCCGACCCAAAATCGGGTAAAAGCTATTGCGACCCTCTCTTGCTACTTATTAGTAGTGCGGAGTTGGTAGCGATCACTTTTTGGCGCCGTTGCCGGGGAGCTAACGGTTTTGGCTATCTATTTAGTTAGTTTTATGTGTTGTTCTTCTTTCCTTCTTTGTTACTAATTTGTTTGTGTGATTACTACAGGTACCAAATGGCTTTAAATGCTAATGACCCTCTTGGAAATGTGCTTGCGGGGGAGGAGGTTGATGAAATTGGAGAGGATGAGGTGCCTCTTGTACCTCCCGGGCCACGACGAGGCCGTCAGGCCAATGCTAATGAAAACGTTCCAGACCCTCCTCCGCCACCTCCAAGAGCGGTTCCGGGGGTGCTACCAAACCAAGGTTATGAAAGTGCTATTATCCCACCTAGAATCCGGGCGGGCAATTTTTAGATAACCAATGTGATGTTGACCTTACTTGAGCAACGTGGGTATTTCACAAGCGCCTCCGATCAAAATGCCTACAAGCATCTCAAGGGGTTCGTGGATACATGTTGGGGTAGCAAGCAGACGAATGTGTCCGAGGATGCTCTTAGGTTGAGGCTTTTCCCATTCTCACTTCGGGGGAAAGCATTGGATTGGCTAGAGAGACTCCCCAACCATTCCATCACAACTTGGGATGAGTTGGCGGATAAGTTTATTGCTAAATTTTTCTCACCCGGGCACATGGCGGCACTTCGAGTTGAGATATTGGCTTTCAAGCAAGAGCCCACGGAACCTTTGCATGAGATTTGGGAGCGGTTTAGAACGATGGTGAAGGAATGTCCCAATAATGATATGACGGAGGCGATGATACAACAAACCTTCTATCGGGGCATCAATACTACAAATCAATGCATAGTCAACCAATTGGCTGGGGGTAATTTCATGAAGTTGCCTTATGACGAAGCTTGTGAGATTCTTGATGAGAATGCCGATACATCCTCCGCATGGAAAAGTAGAGCCAATGTTCCTCAAGGTGACCCTACGGTTATTCATTTGCATAAGGAAATACACGACCATGGGCAAGCTATAGCGGAGTTGAAAACTACTATGAACCAATTGGCTAAGGCACAGTTGCAACAAGTCCAAAACCCTCGCCAAGTGAATGCTATGGAAGGTGTTAATCTTCTTACCAACAAGAGAAGGCAAAGAAGGCAACAAAACCAAGGGAATTCTGAGCAATTTGCTGATGATTGTGATGGGTTTCAAAATGATGGCTATGATGAGCAAAATGAAGAGGTACAATATGTGAACAATTTTCAAGGCCAACGGGGCAACTCTTCAAACCAACAACAGTGGAGACCTCAAGGTAATTGGGGCAATCAACAACAAAACTGTGGTAATTGGGGGAACAACAACCAAAATAACAACTGGGGCAATCAAGGCAACCAAGGGAATTGGAATGGTAATAACAACAATTGGGGTGGCAACACTAATCAAGGTGTATGGAATAATGGAAATCAAGGACACCGGGGGCAAGGCTTTCAATGGCCCCCAATGTACCAACTACCGAACAATCCACCCCCTTTCCCTTCTCAAGGTCCTAGTTCTTCGGTTAATGATCTGGGTAGAATCGAAATGATGTTCGAACAACTGATGAAGAAGAATGCGAATTCGGATGCACAGTTGGCTTCCCATAATACCTCTATCATAAATTTGGAGCTGAAACTAGGCCAAATCTCTCAATCATTGAATACTCGCCCGAAGGGTGCCCTACCAAGTGATATGATAGTGAACCCAAAGGGTGGGAACAACCATGTCATGGCGGTTACAACTCGAAGTGGGAGAGGCGGTGATGTGAATGCCTCGAAACAAAACCAAGTTGTTGATGATGATGTTGAGTTGCAAGAAGATGCGGTTCCTTTGGTAGTTGAAGATGTGGTTGATAACAATGAAGTGAGGATTGACATTAATGAAACTGAGGTGGAAACTCAAGAGGCCGTGAACCCGTCTAGGGAGCACGTAATTGACATGCCGGAGCCGGTTGTGCCAAAAGCCAAGGCACCTTTACCTAGGCCACCTCCCCCTATCCTCAGAGGCTCGCCAAGAAGAAAAGTGAGAATCTATTCAAAAAGTTCATTGACATGATGAAGAGCTTATCCATCAATGTGCCTTGGGTGGAGGCTTTGGAGCAAATGCCTGGTTATGCTAAATTCATGAAAGATTTGGTTACAAAAAAAAAGATCAATGGACTGTGAAACTATCAAGATGACCCACCAAGTTAGTGCCATAGTACATTCCATGGCCCCGAAATTAGAGGATCCCGGTGCTTTCATGTGCAGACGAAAGCATCAATTTAATGCCCTTCTCAGTTTTCAAGACTTTGGTTATTGGGCCTCCGAGGTCAACTTCCATGCGACTACAAATGGCAGATAGATCAATGAAGCGACCATTGGGTATAGTTGATGATGTGCTTGTCCGGGTGGACAAATTTATCTTGCCAGCTGATTTTGTGATTTTGGATTGTGAGGTCGACTATAAGGTCCCGATCATATTAGGGAGACCTTTCCTTGCTACGGGGAAGGCTCTAGTGGATGTGAAAGTAAGAGAACTCACTTTCAAGGTGGGTGATGAAAAGGTAGTCTTTCATGTGTGCAAATCAATGAAGCAGCCTAATTGTACCGAAGTGTGCTCATTTGTTGATTTAGTCACGGCGGTGATAATTGATGACACAAGTGCAATGATTAATGCTGAGGATCCCCTAGAGGCCGTGCTATTAAATCTTGATGACAATGATGATGCAAGCAGAGTGAAGCGTGTCAATGCTCTATATGGGATGTGCTCTTATTCCTATGAGCCTAGAATATTGTCTTTGGATCTTGAAAATCGGAAAACTCCACCAACCAAACCATCAATTGAGGAGCCACCGGTGTTGGAGTTGAAGCCACTACCTCCACACCTCAGGTATGAATTCTTGGGCTCTAATTCAACTTTACCAGTTATTATTTCTTCTTGCCTTACTAACATCCAGGTTGAGGCCACTCTGGAGGTGCTTCAAAGGCGAAAAAGGGCAATTGGATGGACTCTGGCTGATATTCGGGAAATAAGCCCCGCATTTTGCATGCACAAAATTATTTTGGAGGATGATGCAAAGCCCTCCTTGGAACATCAAAGGAGGCTCAATGAGGCAATGCAAGAGTCGGTGAAGAAAGAAGTGATCAAGTGGCTAGATGCAGGTGTAGCGTATCCAATCTCCGATAGCTCAAGGACTTCTCCGGTGCAATGTGTGCCGAAGAAGGGTGGGATGACTGTAGTGACAAATAACAACAATTAACTTATTCCCACTCGGACAATTACCGGGTGGAGGGTTTGCATGGACTACCGGAAGATAAATAAAGTGACCCGCAAGGATCATTTTCTATTGCCATTCCTTGACCAAATGCTTGATCGCCTTGTGAGGCGTGCCTTTTATTGCTTTTTGGATGGATATTCGGGTTATTATCAAATCTTAATCGCTCCGGAGGACCAAGAGAAGACCACATTCACTTGCCCATATGGCACATTTGCTTTCTCTCGGATGCCATTCGGGTTATGCAATGCTCCGGTGACCTTCCAACGATGCATGATGTCTATTTTCACCGATATGGTGGAAGACATTTTGGAGGTCTTTATGGATGATTTTAGTGTGGTTGGTGATTCATTTGAAGAGTGTTTGGGAAATTTGGATAGAGTTTTGGCCCGGTGTGAAGACACAAACCTTGTACTCAATTGGAAAAAATGCCATTTCATGGTTGAAGAGGGTATAGTGTTGGGTCACAAAATTTCTAAGCATGGGATTGAAGTAGACAAAGCCAAGATTGAGGTGATTTCAAGGCTCCCTCCCCCCACTTCTGTCAATGGAGTGAGGAGTTTCCTTGGGCATGCGGGGTTCTACCGGCGGTTTATCAAGGATTTTTCGAAGGTAGTGAATCCTCTTTTCAAGTTGCTAGAGAAAGATGCAAAGTTTGTGTTTGATGAGAAATGCATGGAGGCCTTTGAACTTCTCAAGCATAAGTTGACCACCACCCCGATCATTACCGCACCCAATTGGAGTTTGCCTTTCGAGCTCATATGCGATGCAAGTGATGCTCCGGTTGGGGCAGTGTTGGGTCAAAGAGTGAACAAAATGTTTCATCCCGTGTACTATGCAAGCAAGACTATAAATGAAGCTCAAAGGAACTACACAATGACGGAGAAGGAATTGTTGGCTATTGTGTTTGCCATGGAAAAATTTCGGCCATATCTTATGGGGGCCAAAGTCATAGTGCACCCCAACCATGCCGCCCTTAGGTATTTGATGACAAAGAAAGACTCCAAGGCAAGGTTGATGCGATGGGTGTTACTTCTTCAAGAGTTTGATTTGGAGATAGTGGACCGGAAAGGTAGTGAGAACCAAGTGGCGGATTATTTGTCCCGCTTGGAGGAGGAAGGAAGGCCGTGTGATGGCCTAGAGATCAATGATACATTTCCTGATGAGCAACTACTTTCTGTGTCGATGTGTGATATGCCATGGTTTGCGGACATTGCTAATTTCCTTGTGACTAGCATCATTCCGTGTGAGCTCTCTTCTAACCAAGGGAAGAAGCTCAAACATGATAGTCTGGACTTCTATTGGGACGATCCATACTTGTTCAAGATTTGCACCGACGGAGTGATCCGGAGGTGTGTACCTGAGGAGGAGCAATTTAGCATCATAGAGGCTTGTCATTCCCCCCCCTATGGTGGCCATCATGGAGGAATGAGGACGGCTTCGAAAGTTCTGAGTTGTGGTTTTTATTGGCCAACCTTGTTCAAAGATGCAAGTGATCTAGTAAAAAGATGTGATCAATGTCAACGAGCGGGCAGGATTTCCAAGAAAGATGAGATGCCTCTAAACACAATTCTTGAAGTTGATATCTTTGATGTATGGGGTATCGATTTTATGGGCCCTTTTGTAAGCTCGTGTGGTAACACTTACATTCTTATAACGGTTGATTATGTGTCAAAATGGGTTGAGGCTGTGGCCTTGCCCAACAATGAAGCTAGGAGTGTGGTGGCATTTCTAAAGAAGAGCATTTTCACAAGGTTTGGTATACCTCGGGCAATCATTAGTGATGGAGGATCGCATTTTTGTAATAGAGCCTTTGATGCCTTGCTTTCCAAGTATGGTGTCAACCACAAAGTCTCTACGCCCTATCATCCTCAAGCAAGTGGCCAGGTTGAAGTGTCTAACAGGGAGATCAAGAACATTTTGTCCAAAACTGTCAATGCCAATAGGACCGATTGGTCTAAAAAGTTAGATGATGCTCTATGGGCTTACCGGACCGCTTACAAGACCCCGATTGGTATCTCACCGTACCGGTTGGTGTTTGGGAAAGCATGTCATCTACTAGTGGAGTTGGAGCGTAAGGCCATGTGGGCCTTGAAGAAGTTGAATCTTGATTGGGATATAGCTGCTAATCTTCGAGTGGAGAAACTCAATGAGCTTGATGAATTTAGGTTCCATGCCTACTCTAGTTCGTCCCTGTATAAGGATAAAATGAAATATATTCATGACAAATACACTCGGGGAAAGGAGTTCAAGGTGGGGGATTTGGTGCTCTTATTCAATTCTCGTCTAAGGTTGTTCCCGGGAAAGCTGAAATCAAAGTGGAGTGGACCATTTGAAGTAATGTGTGTGACCCCGTTTGGTGCTCTTGATTTGAAGAACAAAAGTGGTGAAGTTTTTAGAGTGAATGGGCACCGGGTCAAGCATTATCTTGGGAAGTTTGATGATAGCCAGGTGGTGGCTGTTGTTCATTTCAAATGATTAGAGGGCAACATGCGTCGTGCCGCAACGTTTAATCAGGCGCTTCTTGGGAGGCAACCCATGTGTTTTTTTCTCTTTTTGTTTTCTTTGATTTTCTTTGTAGTATAGGATTGATTTTTGGGCTAACTGGTTGTGAGATGTTACATGATTGAGTTGATGCAGTGCAGGACATAATTGAAAAATTGCACAGGTCTCTGAAGTTTGCAGTGCGGCCGCACTATCATTTTGTGCGGTCCGCACTGGTAAAGGGTGACAAAAATTGCTTTCTGAAGTTTGCCACCGCGACCGCGGTTGATTTTGTGCGGTCCGCGGTGGACCACCGCGGTCGCGGTCCATTTTGTGCGGACCGCGGTGGGTTACTGAGTTGGACTTGAACATAATAGCCCAGTGCGGACCGCGGTCCATTTTGTGCGGTCCGCACTGGTAGGTGAGAATGGGCCCCAGGACTTTTTCTATAAATAGTCTCTAAGGGCCTCCTTTTACCCTTTTCGAACCCTTCACTCTCACACTAAGAAAAAGCACTGTTCATAGCTTCTTCTTCTCGTAATTAACTTCTGGAATTAATTAGCTCATTTCATCTCATAACTGGTAACATTACACTTCTTTCTACTTATTTAATTTTGTTAATTTATTTTAAATTGTTGTTTTTCTTGCTTTCTTTTCTTTTCCTCTCATTTTTTTTCTTTCATAGAGTAGATTAGGGTTGTTAATTTTTAGGTTAACATAGATTAGATAGTTAAAATCAATAGGTAACCATTTAGAGACACTAATTAGGTGAAAAATTGGACCTTAAAGAAAAATCGTGAACCCTAGTTTAGTGCAAAAACTGGGCACCCTGTGCGGACCGCGGTCAATTCTGTGCGGTCCGCGGTGCCCCAGTACGGCCGCGGTTGCTTTTGTGCGGACCGCACTGCTGAGATTCAGAGGCTATGTTTTGGAACCCCCCACCTCTGCAGACCACGGTCGATTCTCTGCGGTCCGCGATGGTCCCTGTGCGGCCGCACTACGATTTTGTGCGGTCTGCACTGGGCAATTTCTGCAACTGTCTGCAACGCTACGACACTGTTCTGCAATTTATTTTGCTGCAATAACTTGAACTGCCTTGATTGATACTAACAAATACATTGAATGATGTTTGCAGATAATGGTGAGACAACAAGGAAAAGGCTCAAAACAACCGGGAAAAGGAGAACCCTCCCGGGGAGGGAAGAAGAAGATGATAAAACTCACTCCCCAAGCTCGGGAAAACATAAAAAAGACCAGAAAAATAATCAAAGCTGCAGACAGAGCTGCTTCCCATTCCTCGGGGAGTGAGTATCAACCATCAAGGGAAATTTCTTCACACTCCGTGCCAGAATATGTTGAAGACTGGCTGGAGAGATTCAGGCTAAGAAATACCCCTCGACCATCACCCACTGCCCAAGCACCAGAGCATGTTCCCACTGAGTCGTCTGAGGGCTCAGCAGCCGGCAGTGGTGAATACTCCACCTCCCCCACAGCTTCATTATCTGGGGAGAGTGCAGACGGAGGTGAGGAGGAGGTACAAGGGGATGAGGAGATAGCTGAAGGTGGTGAGCCTCAGGTGGGAGGCATTGCCCGAACTAGAAAGCCTGATGTATGAGAGGATAGGTTTGTGAGCCAGGTGGCGTGCCACAAGTTTAGAGAGTGGTGGCCGGTGAGAAAGTTGATACCGAAGCGTAGTTTCATTGACAGAGATATATTACCCCACAACCCTGACGTGCAGAGACAGTTCAGAACTAGAGTGGGTTGGGAGCACTTCTTAGATGACTGTGTGGACACCAACGAACACATGGTCAAAGAGTTCTATTGCAATGTAGCCCACATCCAAAAGGGCTCAAAAGTGACCAAGGTTCGTAATAAGACAGTGTTGTTTGTAGGGAAATACCTCAACGAATACTTTCAATGAGGAGGATGAAACTTTATACATGGCAAAGTTGGAGATGGGCGAGGAGGTCCGTCCATGGTTAGCTCAGTACCTGGCAATCCCAGGTACCGTTCCTGAGTGTTTGACTGCTGGGGTCAAAATATTGCGGAGGACCTTAAACTTTGAGGCGAGGAGTTGGGAGACGTTTGTTTGCAGCCGGTTGGATCCTACTACACATGACCAGACCTTTCCTCTCCACCGGCCTGTATTGGTTGCTTCGATTATGGCAGGATACCTCATAAATGTGGGGAATGTGATGTCCCGCATTATCTCGCTAGTGGGAGCAGAGCATGACCGGAACTACCCTTTCCCTAGCACCCTCACTATGTACTTTTGGGACTTGGAGGTGGACAAGAAGCCCTACGACGTCAAGGTCAAGGCGACAGCCCCGTTCTCCTGGGATAGCTTGAAGGGGAATGACAACCCCAGGGACAAGAACTACAAAGCCCCTACTTCTGCCCCAACCGGCCAGTCTGAAGAGCCAGTTGTGGTAGAGGTCCCTGCTGAGCCTACCTCCACTTCTACTGACATTCCTCCTGGCCCTTCCACATCAGCAGGCCCGGAGATCCCATCTACCCGGACCCATCCCATCACTGCCCACCGGCTGAGCCAGGCCCTGCTGAGTATAAATAACTGGATGCAGACTGCCTCATCCAAGTTGTCCATATTGACTGTTACTGTAGCGACTCAGTCGGCACCTCAGCCAGCACAGGTCCCACAGTCGATAGAGGATGCTTTGAAGGAGATACTTGAGAACTAGAAGAAAATCCTCACCGCTCAGGATGCATTGGCCAAGGCAGTCGATTCGCACAGCAAGGCTCTCAAGGAGCTTGCTAAGGAGCATAAGAAGCTGCGGAAGACACGGGCCTCCAAGGATTCCGTGAAGGAGCTGCGGGCAGATGTTGATAGACTGAAGGCAGACCACCTGCCTTTGGACCTGTTGGTTGATGTTCCAGTCCCAGCAGCTCATCCACAGCCGGAGCAGACCCTGAGGCCTCCGAAGAGGAGGAAGATTCCTAGAGCAGATGATGCCATCATCCAGTTGGCAGACCCACCGGAGGCTTCCTCCAGCCAGCCACAGGATGTACCAGTTCCAGAGCCTGTCCAGGTCAGGCCCAGGTCCCAGTAGCAACAGAGCAGACCACCGGGAACCAGTCTGAGGTTCCCGAGCGCACAGAGGACCCAGGGACCCCCATGATCCTATGCAGACAGACACGGATTAGGGAGTCTTCTATATTCTTTTTCTATATTTTTGGTGCTTATTTAGACTAGTTGGCATTGGGGACAATGCCAGCTTTCATTTGAGGGGGTGAGCCCTACATTTTTGTGGATGACTGTATATATTGATATTTTAATGCTTTCTTGACTTTTCACATTTTGGTCTGTATATAAAGTTACATTTCATTGTATGTATTCTTCCCGTCTATTGTATATTCAAATCCCCTCTTGTATATATTTATTCTATTTTCTGCAAAAAATTTCCTTTTTAGCTTCTTAGCTTCTTATTTGTGATTCGTAGCTTTTTGTTTTCGGAGTTTTCAATAAACCTTTGGTTTTCTTAATGCCACGGTTCTTTTCAAAGGTGGAATGTTGTGTGAACCGGGTGGCTCTTCCCAATGATAGATGGCGTGACAAACTTCTTAAGGGTTTGAGTCCGTTTTTCTTTTTGTTTTTAGTAGTTTGTAGTTAAGGGTACCTCAAGCAAAGCTTCACTTGGGCCTAGCACATTTGCCTTTGATCTTATGGTCAAAAACAAATTGTTGTGTTTAGGATGGTGAAAGTCGTGACCTTGAGACTCTTGTGTTGACCGATGTTCATCAAGTGGTTTTTCTGGACCATTGTGGGCCCCCGACTCTATGTCTTTAGCAATCCCTTAGCTTGTGTGGTGAGTAATTGAATTGCGAGTCCAAGTCCCGAGCCAATGGTCTAGGACTTGCCCTGAATGTTTGTTGAGGCGAAATCCTAAGTGAATTTTGACTTGAGACGTGATTATAGGCTCTCCTTGATCCAAATGATAGATTGAACAATTCCATAGCCTACCAATGATAAGATCCCTAGTGCTCCTTTTGAGCCTTAGACCTTTTTCTTTCAAGAACCATGATACAAGCCTATACCCGTTCTAAAAAGATACCCTCTCTTGGCACCCAAATCTTTCCTTTAGCACATGGCAAAGGTATAAGTTTTGGGAGGAGAGACGAGGATTGCAACAAAGTGGTAAAAAGGCACAAAAGTGAAGAAAAGGAAAGGCAATGAAAAAGAAAGAAAAGCAAAAAGACAAAAAGGTGCAAAAGACTACAAATGGATTCAAGAAAAGCAAAAAGACAAAAAGGTAAAAAAGACTACAAAGGGATTCAAGAAAAGCAAAGAAAGAAAGGTGTGGAAATTTGAAAAAGGAGAAAAGGTTTGAAATGCATAAGAAAGAGTGACAATGTGTCTCTCTAACCCCTTAGAAAGAAGTGAAATGACTCAAAGAGTCAAGTGAAATTGTGCCAAATGAATCAAAAGAAGTGCTTAAGGGAAGATGGAACCCACTTGAACAAAAACTTGTCCTACCCTAAACCAAAAGCCTTCACAATGACTCCACAAAAGCCCTATATGATCTTGAGTCGAATGAAGCTTACATTAGTGGATACTTACATAAGGGGCAAGCATATGGTACTTAGAGCCGGACTTGTGACATTTCCTTGAGAGAGATGAGTGAATTTCTAATAACCTCGTTTTGTGTGCCAATATTCTAAAGGTGAGGTTTGCTTAGGGAGAGTTGAGGATGTGTGAGTTTGGGTTCCACAATGACCAAAGTAATTGAAAGAGTTCTTTGATGTGTTGAGTCAACTCTTGATGCTCTTGTGTCGCACTTGATCCATGGTTTTTCAAAGGTTAAATGTTGTTTATGATTCATTTGTATTGAGGGCAATTGTTAGTCCCTATTGATGCTAGTTGAGGTTGCTTTAGGACAGCTGAAAATTTCTTGGATTTTCCCTTAAGGGGTGGGTCTTATTTTGTTTGCTTGAGGACAAGCAAAAGCTTAAGTTTGGGGGAGTTGATAACTAGGGATTTTGACGCATTTTATACCCCTTTGTGCTTATGCTTTGATTATAAATTCATACAAAATAGTCCCAAAAGTCTCATAAGTTGTGCTTGATTGCAGGTTTGATCAACAAAGTGACAAGATGTCAAAGATCAGCTCAAAAGGAGTGAAACCTGCACAAGTACCAAAAGACAAGACAAACTCAGGAAAAATAGGCCTAGTGCGGCCGTACTACACTTTGTGCGGTCCGCACTAGAGAGGTTTAAAGACTCAGCATTTTAGGCTTCGAAGCAATCCGCCGCACTAAATTTTGTGCAGTCCGTGTCGGACCTCCGCGGCTGCACTACCATTCTGTGCGGTCCGCAGAGGCAAGGTTCAGAGAGATGCCAAGTGGAAAGATTCAAGCCTGTACGGTCCGCGGTCAACTTTGTGCGGACCGCGCAAGAAGCCTCCGCGGCCGCAGGCCATTCTGTGCAGACCGCGAAGCCCGGGTTCAGAGAGTCGAAATTTCAAGTTCAAGAGCCTAGTGCGGCCGCACACCATTTTATGCGGTCCGCACTGATCCCGTAGGGGCAATTTTGTCCAGTTTTTCCAGCTTAGTATAAATAGATTCTTTTTCCATTTTTAGGGCATCTGACGTTGTAATACAGTAGTTGCGCTCGTGAGAAGACTTTTCTTAGCCATTTTGGTGTTTTTACTGAGCTTTAATCGTTGAATCTTTGTATTTACATTAGTAATTAATTAATATGTCTTTCTCTTCATCTATTTCTCTGATTTTCTCTTCAAGCATGAGTAGCTAGACCCATTAGCTAGGGTTGTGGCTCAACCCTTGTGTGGGTAATTGATGGGTGTTATGATTTAAGGTTAGATTGACTATGGTTGTTTGTTATTTGGGTTAATTTTATAGTTTAATTTATGAATTAGTGGTTGCAAACACTAGTTTGTGCTAAGTTGACTTGGGCTCTTCTTGAGAAAGAGAGCCTAAGTCTCCAAAATTGACTCAACAAGGAATTGGGATGGACTCAAGAGATTTGAAGTCCCAATTAAAGGGTTAAACCTCGAGAGAGTAATACCCGACTTGAACCCTAGTTGCTTGGGAAAATATGCATACCTAATTGGTCTTGAGAGAGTCAATTGGGCAAAACCACTCTTTCTACCGAGAGGTGTAGAGTGGGTAGTATTGAGCAACGGTTATAACATATTTCCCCAATCATGTCAATCGTGCCTTGGATGCAATTACCCGTCAATTAGCCACCTAGGTGAAAGTCACTACCCTAGTGCCTTTTTAAACCATTAGATACAGCATGTAGCAATTTACTCTTAGTCTAATTTAGTTGCAATTATAATTTGTAGATTGATCGTAGTAGAATATAAAGAAAAACCAAAAATGAATAGAAGACCAATTAAGAACACATACGCAATCCTAAACTAGATAGATACTCGATTCCAATTCTAGCTCTCTATGGATTCGATCCCGACCCAAAATCGGGTAAAAGCTATTGCGACCCTCTCTTGCTACTTATTAGTAGTGTGGAGTTGGCTGCGATCACACATCAGCAATATAATAATAATAATAATAATAATAATAATAATAATAATAATAATAATAATAATAACAACAATAACAATCCTGGAGCTACACGGCGACAGGGTCAGGTTATGCCTCATGAAAGGCAACAAGGGTACAATCAGCAGAATCAACAACTAGCTTATCAACAACCTCAATTGCAACAGATAGTGCGACAAGATGATGGGTTGTTTGAAATTAAAGGAATGCTGCAACAACTCATTGGGTCCAGCGGGAAAATGGAAGAAAAGTTCCACCAGATGCAAGAAAAGGTAGTACCACACGACTCAGCTACCAAAGGCATTGAGATTCAACTAGGGCAGATATCGATGTCTCTGAATAATCATCCCCAAGGGACGTTACCTGCGGACACACATGGCAATCCAAGAGAGCACGTTCCAAAGCAGCTTATGGCGGTGAGTCAAAGAAATGGTAGAGATCTTGATCTAGAGCAAGAAATTGCTCGCGAAAGACGACCAACTGAGATACTTGTGTCAGTGCCAATTAAGGTAGATGAGTCAAATGAGCTAACAGAAGTAAGAGTGCAGCCAGCCCAAGAGTATCTAAACAAAGAAAAAGAGGCTGCAAAGGAGACTGACAAAGGAAAAGAAAAGGAAATTGAACAGCTCCCAGAACAGGTAGTGGAAAAGACGTCTAATCAGGAAAAGACACAGAGCAGTGGACATAAGCTGATTCCAACACCATTCCCTCAAAGGTTGGCAAAGCAAAAGAAAGATGATCAATACAGGAAATTCATGGAAATGCTCAGACAAATTCAATTGAATATTCCGCTGATGGATGCTTTGAGGAAAATGCTAGGCTATGCGAAAAATGATACAGGATCTGGTGTCTGGAAAGTTTGAGTTCTAGGACCTGTCCACTATAACTCTGACTCAAACTTGTAGTGCGGTAGTGACCCGACCTATGGCTCAAAAATTGTCTGATCCCGGTAGTTTCACTATCACATGCACAATTGGAAGTTATGCTTTTGCTATAGCATTGTGTGACTTGGGAGCTAGTATTAACTTGATGCCCTTAGCAATCTACACAAAGTTAAGCATGGCAAAACTAGACCGACCTCAATGTTGCTACAACTGGCTGATTGCATAGTGAAAAGGCCGACATAAATTCTGGATGATGTGCTCGTCCAAGTGGGGAATTTTGTATTTCCTGCCGATTTTGTGATTCTTGAATACCAGTTTCATGAAGAAATATCCATAATTTTGCGAAGGCCTTTCTTAGCCACTCGAAGAGCGTTGACTGATTGTGAGACTGGAGAGTTGAAAATGTGGTTGAATAATGAAGAAATAATATTCAATATTCAACAGTCTATGAGGAGGCCCATCGAATTTGCAAATTGTTCGCTAGTGGAGGCAGTTGATGTGATACTACAAGAGGAGGATGCGTCTCTTAATGTCAGAGACCCGTTAGAAGTTTGCTTGATGAATTTGGAAGATGTGGATGGTGAAGAGTTGGCAGAGCGGGTCATGGCTCTCAAAGGTCATGGGTTCTAGAAAAGGGAACCCCAGTTCGAGCCACTACATTTAGAAGAAAGAGAAACACCACCTACGAAGCCATCAATAGAGGAGCCACCACAGTTGGACCTGAAATCGCTTCCAGCTCACCTCAGGTATGTTTTCTTAGGGCCCAACTCTACTTTACATGTTATTATCTCATCCGTTTTATTAGCTGTGCAGGTAGAACAACTCCTACAGGTGTTGTAGTAACGTAAGACAGCTATTGGTTGGACCATGGCAGATATAAAGGGTATCAGCCCGGCCTTTTGCATGCACAAATTCTCTTAGAAGTGGTGAAGAAGGAAGTGATTAAGTGGCTGGTGCAGGCCTCATTTTTCTCATCTTAGATAGCGTCTGGGTAAGCCCAGTCCAATGTGTTCCGAAGAAAGGTGGTATGACTATTGTACAAAATGAGAATAATGAGTTGATCTCTACTCGTACAGTCACGGGTTGGCGAATTTGCATGGATTACAGAAAACTGAACACTGCCACCTAGAAAGACCACTTTCCCCTGCCATTCATTGACCAAATATTGGATAGATTGGCAGAGAGGTCTTACTTCTGCTTTTTGGATGGATATTCGGGGTACAATCTGATTACAGTAGCCCTTGAGGATAGAGAGAAAACGTCATTTACTTGTTCGCATGGCGTCTTTGCCTTTCGGAGAATGCGATTTGGCCTATGCAGTGCACCAGCCACCTTTTAGAGGTGTATGTTAGCCATTTTCACTAATATGGTTGAAGATATTATGGAAGTCTTTATGGATGATTTCTCAGTGGTGGGAAATTCATTCGAAGACTATTTTCACAATTTGAGAAGAGTTTTGAAAAGGTGTGTGGAGACAAACCCGTTGCTGAACTGGGAGAAGTGTCATTTTGTGGTACAAGAAGGTATAGTTTTAGGACTTCGAGTGTCAAGTAAGGGTACTGATATCGACCATGCTAAGGTTGACGTGATTGATAAGTTGCCACCGCCTACTTTGGTCAAGGCAGTAAGAAGTTTCCTTGGGCACGCAAATTTCTACAGGCGATTTATAAAGGATTTCTCTAAAATTGCTAACCCCTTATGTAAACTGCTTGAAAAGGATCAGCCCTTTGTGTTTTCTGATGATTGCATGTTAGAATTTGAGGAGCTGGAGAAAAGACTGGTGACTGCATCAATCCTCGTTGCACCCGACTAGGAGCGGCCATTTGAGTTCATGTGTGATGCGAGTGACTATGCTATAAGAGCAATTTTGGGGCAGCGAAAGGACAAAATGGTGCACCCAATTATTATGCAAGCAGAACGCTAACCGGTGCACAACTCAATTATACCGTGACCGAGAAAGAGATTGGTTCAAAAGTGATTATTTATACTGACCATGCAACACTTAGGTACTTGATAGCAAAGAAGGAGTCAAAGCCACGCTAAAGCTGTTGGGTTCTTTTGTTTCAAGAATTTGATTTGGAGATCCGCGATAGGAAAGGAACGGAAAACCAAGTGGCAAATCACCTTTGAAGGTTGGAGGGAGATGAAAAGAAAGTAGAGGTTGAAGATATAATAGATACATTCCCGGATGAACAATCACTAGCAGTGGCAATAGAGGATACGCCTTGGTATGCTGATATTGCTAACTATTTGGCTAGTGGTATTGTACCTTATGAACTCTCTTCCATTCAAAAGAAAAAGTTCTTTCGTGATTATCGATCTTATTACTGTGATGAACCTTTACTTTTTAAAATATATGTGGATAACATGATCCGGAGGTGTATCCCCGAGAAAGATCAATCTTCTATTTTGCAGGTTTGCAACGCTTTACCATATGGTGAGCACTTTGGAGGAATTCGAACAGCTGCGAAGGTATTGCATTCGGGTTTGTATTCTCTGACTTTATTCAAGGATGTCCATGCCTGGGCAAAAAGTTATGATGAGTGCCAAAGGAGTGGCAACATATCTCGCCGCCACGAGATGCCGATGAGTACAATTCAAGAGGTGGAAGTGTTTGACGTGTGGGGGATTAATTTTATGGGACCATTTATCAGCTCGTTTGGTAGCAACTACATATTGGTAGCAGTTGACTATGTCTCCAAATGAGTTGAAGCGGTGGCTCTTCCAACAAATGATGCCAAGGGAGTGATAGGATTTCTAAGAAAAATTATTTTCACACGGTTTGGAACTTCGAGAGCTATAATCAGTGCTGGTGGAACCCATTTTTGCAATAGAGCGTTCGCAAAGCTGTTAGAAAAGTATGGAGTTCGCCATAAGGTTGCCACACCTTACCACCGGCAAACGAGCGGGCAAGTGGAAGTTTCCAACAGGGAAATCAAAAGTGTCATGACCAAGACAGTGAATGCGACTCGGACTGATTGGGCAAGGAAGTTGGATGATGCTTTATGGGCTTACCGCATAACATTTAAAACTCCAATTGGTATGTCTCCGTACAAGTTGGTGTTTGGAAAAGCATGCCATCCTCCGGTGGAAATTGAGCATAAAGCCTTATGGGCACTGCGGCAGTTGAATTTGAATATGGAAATCGCGGGCACAAGTAGAGTTACAGAGCTACATGAACTCGAGGAATTCCGGTTCCAAGCATTCGAGAGTACGAGATTTTACAAAAAAAGGATGAAGATGATGCATGATAAGCACATTCTAGATAGGAACTTCAAACCTGGAGATCTAGTGTTGTTATACAATTCGAGATTGAGATTATTTCCAGGTAAGCTAAAGTCAAAACGGTCAGGACCATTTAGAGTTGTGTAGGTGTTCCCAAGTGGAGCGGTAGAGATTGAGTCTGAAGATGGGACGAATAGGTTTAAAGTGAATGGGCAAAGGTTGAAACACTACCTTGGAATGATTGAAGAAAAAGAGGAGAAAGATGTGATGTACTTGGAAGAGCCCCAATATGTGAGCAAAGTGTAATCCTAAAACCCTGCGTCGTGCCGCAACGTTAAATCAGGCGTTTCTTAGGAGGCAACCAATGCTCGTGTTGTATTCTTCATGTCATGACGTTAACTAAGGCGCTCAAAGGAAGGCAACCCAATTCATAGCGTAGAGTTAGTTTAGTTTTAGTTTTTGTTTTTATTTAATATTGATGCGGACTAACAAGTGAGTTTGGTGTGAATTTGAAGTGTTTTGATAGGTTGTGGAGCTACGTGGAAGGAAGATGTGCTTGGGTGTCCTAAAGAAGCTAAAAGGTTGCAAAACGAACAAGAAAACATCGATCCATCACGAGGCAAAGTCCAAATGGTAAGTTTTGAATGACTCACGTTGCCTAGCGAGGCAATGGCCAAACACCGCCCCAGTCCCCGCCCCACTCTGAAATTTCAGCGCCTCCTATCACTCCTCACACTGTCCAACGCGCTAAGGCCACCGCGCCTGATGGCGCCTCGCGTAAGGCCTTTGTCGCAGCCCACAATGCCTCGCGCCAAGGCCCAGGTATGTCTTTAATTTTTATTTATTTAGCCCACCCCAACCCAATTGAAATAACAACAACATTAAAACCCAACCCCCACGCCCCAACTTCTAAAACACAAAGAAAGCAACACCTCTGCCTAACGCCTAGCTCTACTATCCCGTTTCTAAAGAGACAAGCGATTTCAAAGTCCGTCTCTCTTTCTCAAAGACCACCTCACTGCCTCGCCCGCTCTTCCTCATTCCCAGTATGATTTTGTTCTCTTTCTCACTCTCATATGTACTCTTTTTCTTGTAAATTCTAGTTTGTGGGAAATATGTTTTACAAGGTGCAACAATGGTGTAATTGTGCTACAAATTTCCCAACCACAAATACCCCATAGGATATCTTGTGATTGTTGTAACGAGTGTTTCACACTCGACTCCCAAGCCGATTTGGGAGGGTGGAGCAATCCTTCACCCACAAAGAATCTCACACACAAATAATGCATACAAGGTGTTCGATAAATTGCCTCATTGGCAATTTTAGTCCCAATTAGAGCCCGAGTCTCTGTGATTAACTGTTTGGTGTTAGGTGAGCATGATTATATGAAAACCTAAGTGTGGGGTAACTCTACGGAGTCGGGGTGGATTGATAAAGTGTGTTTTCAATGACATACAGGCTATGTATAGTACCGAGATTTCGATGCTAATACACTTACTTGATGAAGGTGAAGTCTAAATAGCCTATGGTTTAAAGTGATTGGCATATCTTAGAGCTTTAAGTGTGGGGTCACTCCGACCTATTTTTTTGATAGTTTTTGTTTACTTCCATTGACAATTGGTATGGTTGACAGGTACATGCAAAATGGGTCGTCCAACAGCGAGTTCTAAGGCACCGGCTAAGTCCAAGGCACCATCAAAGGATAAGGATACCTCGTCAGGCCCACCGCCAAAGAAAAGGACTAGAGTTGAGGCTACGTCTGGTAGTCATAGTGGTAAAGGAAAGCAAGTAGCTTCTTCTTTTACCGGGGCACAACCTCAAGAGAGAGCAACTCGTGAGTATGGCATCAAGAGTGTGCCCCCATATGGGAGAGCATTTTATAGGAAGTGTCGCACAGACTCATATCTCCCTGATTTTGCAGTTGATGAGCACAAATTGAAGTCCCGTTACCCTAAGATTTGGGAAAAAGTACATGAACTAGGATTGGGTTTTGTATTTAAAAATCCGGGAGAAGCAAACTTAAGCTTAATGCGTGAATTCTGTGCCGGGTGGAACATTGAGGATAAGGAGAAATTGGTACCTATTCGTGGGAGGTTGATTGATATTTCGGCAACTGCATTATGTAGATTTGTGGATGCCCCTGATGTCCCATGTAATCCGTTGTGTGACTTTATTGACCGGCCTACTTACAGAAATAATAGGCACACACTATGTGGTGTTAATTCGAATGTTGTGTGGACACGGGACAAGAGATACAACACCCGTACTTCTTTGCCTAAAGTGAAGTTTACGAAAATTGCTAAAGTATGGTTGTGCTTGGTGAATGCGAGACTACTTCCGTATGAGCATGATTCTGTTGTTGTTCGAAAAAGAGTATGTCAAGTGTATTTCTTGATGAAATGGTGGCCGGTGAATGTGGGCCAATTGATATGTAGTCAGATGGCAAAATCTAGAAAGGGCAAGCTTAATAGGATATTCTTTGTGAATATGCTTACGCAATACTTGCGTAAAGAGCAGGTAGATGAGGAGCCCCAGTTTGACATGTTGCTTCCTCCCACATCTCGAGCTACCGACATTACTATTATCCGTTGGCTAGATGACGAAGATGATACGACATTGACTACATCGGAGCGTCAGGATCGCGATGAGAGTGTCTTGCCTCACTTGTATGGGATGATGGATTTGTAGTTGAGGATTGGAGGTAGGCCCGCTACTTCAGAGGAGAGGACTCAGTTGACTGAGCGGTTCTCGCTCAACCTACTGGCGCAATGATTGTTTGTTTAGCTGCAGATCAGGGGGTGCCACCAGAAGAAGATATCAACACTCTAGAGCATTCAGTATAGGGCGACGAGGAGCAGGTTGATCCAACAGTTGATGCCACTGGTGAGGATCTGGGTGATGATGTTGATTATTGGGAGGAGGCTGACCGGGCCTTCTTCGATGAGGGCCATCGTCTCGAGGATTGATTTGGGAGTTCTTATTCACCCTTTTCACTTTAATTATGCACTGAGGACACTGCATGTGTTTAAGTGTGGGGTGGGTAACTCTCATTGTGCATAGTAGGAATGGATTAGTAAGCATATTAGCTTCTTATATTTTTAATTTCTAGCTTCTCATATTTTTAAATTCTAGCTTCTTATTTTCTTTATTGTTAGCTTCTTGTTTTATTAGTTTAGGATACTCTAGAATAGTATTGAGTAGTGCAGTAGTTTTTATTTTTTATCCTGCTTGGTCTTTTTGTTTTATTATCGAATAAAATAGAAAAAATAAAAAAAATGAAAAATATAATAATAATAATAATAATAATAATAATAATAATAATAATAATAATAATAATAATAATGAACTTTTTCCGACGATGGATCTCTTAGATAGTTTTCTTGAGGGATTAAAGTCTAAACAAAACATAAAAAAAATATAGAAATGGAAAAATACAATATATATATATATATATATATATTATTCTTTTCTTCTTTTCCTTAGGTAGTAATAATCCCCCATGGTTTTTCTTTGTACCTCGGTTCTTTTCCATGGGATGTAACTTGAACTGGGTAATAGACTAATTTTTTTTTTTAACTTTTAGAGTAGTATGTAGGAAATAAAGGAGAAGAACTTATGTGATGTGCACCTTTTGACTTGTTTGATGATGGCATACTTAGGTTTTGGCATGTGTTTCACATTTCCTGGATTTTAAATACATGATGGTGCCTTGGTAAAAATGAATAGCATGTGTTATGACTCTTATGTCTCGTTTGCTTGACTGGGTTCATTTTGTGCTTTATGCTTAATATATCTCGTGGCTTTGTGAATACTTGTTTGATTGAGAGTCCGAATGAAACCGTCCTTAGGGAGTCATGTGGCAGGTGTGAAGTGAGTTCTTTGCATAGTCCATGTCATTGCACTTGAGCCTAGAACTTCTCCGGAATGTGAATTGAATCGAAATCCTAGGTGTTGCACGGCTTGAGAAGTGATGTTAGGCATTCTTTGATCTTTTTGAGTTTTGTTGACTATCACAAATAAAGTCATCCCTAGTTACCCTTTTGAGCCTATAAGCCTTTCTCTTGGCACCCGCATTACAAGCCTATCCCCTTTTGTTCTTAATTAAATCATCTTGATCCGTATACCTCTTAAAGCACTTGAATTGCAAAGAGAGCGCTAGAAAGAAGTAATGAGGAAACTTGGGGTAACTTTTGAGTGGAACCAATAGAAGGAAGAAATGTGCAAATGTGCTTTAAATGGAAATCCACTAGCGGCAAGGCAAAAATACAAGAAGAAGAAGAAGAAGAAGAAGAAGAAGAAGAAGAAGAAGAAGAAGAAGGTTTTTTTATTTTTGCTAGTGGATGTGATATGAAGTAGTGTGTAAAGAAGAAGGAATAATAATTTGGGGTGAACTATCTTGTGATGATTGAAGTGGATTAAAGCAATTGCGCTTAAAAATTGAATACGTGATGTGTTAAAGTGGTTAGGAGGATTAGCCACTATATCCCAAATATATCCTACCCGTCCCTTAGCCCCATTACAACCATAATAAGTCCTAGTTGATTTCAGACCAAGCAGGTCTATATTAGTAGAGATTTATATAGTGGGCAAGCTTATGGTATCTTTTGCGTGCATGTGACTTCTTTGAGAGAGTGAGTGATTTATGTGTGAGTCCTTAAACTATATTCAATCATGTGATTTGGATGTGTGGAGTAATTACTCTTTGTTTTATTGTGAGGGCACATGGATTCACAAAGGATAGGTGACATTATTAGACCTCTCTGTTAGATTAAGTATTCAAGCCTTTGGGTGCATTGTGACATTGTGTTAGTTTTCGAGGCTAGGATTGTTAAAATCATGTTGTTCCTGTATTGGATATTTTGAAAGTGGGCATAAGTATGGAAGGGTATTTTGACAACATATGCTAGAGCTTAATTGTTGCTATCAACCATGGCCATAGGTGTAGTGTGTTATAAATGTGTGGCTTGTTGGGTCCGTGATGAGGAATGTTTAGTTGGTTGACTCGGGGGCGAGCAACATTTAAGTGTAGGGTGTTGATGTCGTGCGATAATTCCATATATTTTGACGTTATTTACCCTTCTTGCTTGTTGTTTAGATGCTAATTTGTGCGACAATTGCACTTAATAGAGCTTATTTCATGTGTAGGAATGCTTGGACATGAATTGAAAGTAAAATTGCATGAAATGGTATCTCTGGGCTACAAAATGGAGCAATCAAAGAAGACGTGCAAGACAACGAAAATTCAGTGCCATAGGCAGTGCCTCGCGCCAAAAATTTAGTGCTACAGACAGTGCCTTGCGCCGAAAATTCAATTCCATAGACAGTGCCTTGCGGCAAAAATTCAGTGCTACAGACAGTTTCTTGCACCGAAACGATAGTGCTACAGGCAGTGCAAGGCGCCAACAATGCCATCGAAAAGAAGTTTAATTCCTCTTTAGTATTGGACATGTAAATTCGGCCCTTACCCTATAAATACCCCCTAAAAGTTAGTTTTTGAAGGGTAAGACATCATTAGAGAGGCAAGAGGCTACGGAATACTTTGGCATCACGAATCACTCGAGTTTTTCTCTCCGCTTTCCTTTTACTTGTAGTTTAATGCTTCTAGATATTACTATGATTATTTACACAGTTATGAGTAGCTAAACCCGTCATCTAGGGTTGATGGAATCAATTGTTGGATGAAGTCTTGATTGTGTTTTGATATGATTGAGCCGATATTACTCTTTAATTGTTCAACTATATGTTTCTTGTGATTAATTGAAGGGCCCTTGATTAATCGTGTCTAGTTATATCGTATGTTGCTTGAGAAAGAATACTTGATTAGATTGTTGTTGAACAACGCCACTTTCGAGTAAATTGAGAGATTAATTACTTGTATTTAAAAGCGGGATTAGAGATAATGAAGCTTTGGGCGATATTTATGAGTTGTATGAATTGTCAACTAGAGTAGTTCGAGAGAATACTTCTAGTAAATTAACGTAATTGATCGAGATAATTACGGTAAACAAGAACTCATCATCTTTAGAGAGTGTTACGGCGAGATTAATCCGACAATTGGGGAAATAGTAAACCCTAGATCCTTTTATCCTTGAATTCAACTTCATTCTTGCTCGTTGATAGTTTTTATTGTCATTTTTTCTTCGTTAAATAATTTCTGTTAATTCTCAAATCAAATATTAGAATCTGAAAGTTGTCTGAACTTATCATTAGCGATACAAAAAGTTGTAGCAATAGGTTAGTTCCCTGTGGGATTCGACTCCGGACTCTTGAACTGGATTATTTTTGTAACGACTGCTTAGTCCTTATTATAACGCATAGTTGGACGTGATCAATAACCTTTCTCAAAATAACAGTCGAAAAAAGTATATTTTTTTATATTTTTTCTATATATATACATTCTGTATGTTATATACAAAAATTATAAAAAAAATTTATAATTTTTCGGCTACTGAATGTAAAAAAGGCTAAAAGTGAAAAAAACCCTTTTTTTTCCTATTCGGTCATCGATATTCGTTTTTAAGACTCGACTAATTTGAATTCGCATCGGAAAATCGCACCTTAGGGATAAACTGTTCTCTACCAAAGCTGACTTCATTTCTATGCTCGAACGAAAACCTATGATTATAAGTAGTTAACAAACATAAGTGTTTAATATATTATCCAAAGATTCTCAAAGAAAACAAGAAAAGAAAAAGACAACAAACACAACACAACACAATTCAATTCTATTTGGCTCAAATACAAAATCGGCGAGGCTTATAACCCTCTATTTGGTTGGACCAC
This sequence comes from Nicotiana attenuata, assembly GCF_001879085.1. Taxonomy (NCBI): domain Eukaryota; kingdom Viridiplantae; phylum Streptophyta; class Magnoliopsida; order Solanales; family Solanaceae; genus Nicotiana; species Nicotiana attenuata. The sequence goes on along the minus strand of NC_032000.1, from coordinate 21,197,502 downwards.
TTGGGTGGTTTATTGGTTATGACCACCACAGTTCACCACCCACGACGCACTAAGAGAATACTTTGAAAAGTTTTATTTTGACCTTCCACTTGTTACTGATTTTTCTAGAAAGCATTCTTATATATTTTGAGGTTAAGATTCGAAAAGAATGAGTTAAATATATACTTATTTCTGTGGTCCTAAGAATAACGGAAGGAAATTCACACAAAAAGGAACAAGGAATTTTCAATAAAAAATACTCTATGAAACAAACGTAAAAGTAGTTTTTCATTAGACAATATAATTTTTTTCTGAAATTCTAAGTACTCTGACTTGGATCATATATCCAAAAAAGGTTCGTTCTCGATCATTCGATACGCTGCCTAGTAGAAACATGGTTATCTGCCATGAATTCTCTCAAAGCAATGATATATATATATATATATATATATATATATGTGTGTGTGTGTACTCTAGACTATTCCAAAATCCCGAAGGTCTTAAGTCTAATGAAATTGGCAAGTCAAGTGAGTGAAAGATATAGTATAAGATCCTCTTCTCTTTTCTTTTGTAAGTAAAACCTACAAATCTAAACAAATGTACTTTCGGTGTTATATCTACGATAAGATATAACTCAATTTTGGAGGATAGAGAGAGTTCGATTGCCACTAACTAGAAGGTAGGTATTGACTCATTTCAGCCCTCCAACACAAACAACACAATTAAAGAAAAACGTACAAAGGAAAAAGAAAAAGAAGGTGGAAGGAAGGAAAATACGGTCTCGGATTTGATCGGGCTCCAATAAAAGTATCGAACACCGGGCAAGAAATCACAAAAAAATATGTAGTTAAACTTTAGGGGTCATTTGATAAGGAATAAGTTATGCAAAAATTGTAATACATCTATTAGTCATGCAATAACTAATAATGTATAGATTATATTGCAAATTTTTTTTATAATGTTTAATTCTTTGTACTAAAAACAGAATATATAGGATAAAATTTAATACTATATGTGTAAGGAAGGAGGAAAAAGAAAAAGAAGGTGGAAGGAAGGAAAATACTGACACCGGGCGAGAAATCACAAAAAAATATATAGTTAAACTTTAGGGGTCATTTGATAAACAAGTAAGTTATGCAGAAATTGTAATATATATATATATATAATATATATATATATATATATATATATATATATATATATAAAAATTAATAATGCATAGATTATATTGCAAAAAATATTTAATATTTTTTAATGCATAGATTAGTAATGCAATAATTAATAATGGATAGATTATATTGCAAAAAATATTTTTTATAATCTTTAGTTCTTTGTGCTATATATAAATTAGAATATATAGGATAAATTTAATATACGAATATTGATAAAGGATGAAAAGTGTATGTTTTGAGTGTGTTTCTGTGTTAATTCTTATGTGTGTTGCGGGAGTTCACACCGCTTTTGAAGTGAAAATATGCTTATTACGTGTTTCTTATGTGTAGGAACAAACTTATGCGGAAAGGATCAAATAGAAGAAAAATTGGTGAAAAAAGAGCTAAAGAGAAAAGTCCGGAACAGCGAAGCGAGGTTCATTTCGCCAAAACGGGATCGGAGCAGAAGAAACCAAAAAAATCCCGGACAGCGAAGCGAGGTTCACTTCGCTAGACCGGGACCGGAGCAGAAAAAATCAGCTTTTCCAATCCGAATTAGGAGAAGAAAAATTCGCTCCATAGAAACCCTAGTCGCTATAAATACATCCTAAAACGTGCTTTGTTGAGGAGACACTACTTTGGAGAGAGAGAAGACTCCAGGGAGGCAAGAACACGTTTGGAGCAAGGAGAAGAATTTAACTTCACGTTTTTTCCTTTTTCTTCCTATTTTTACATTGTTATGAATTCTGGTATTGTATTTTTACATACTAGCATGAATAACTAATATCTTATCTAGGGTTTTGATGGAATCTTTTGGAGGATGAATTCTTGCTACGTTTTTATATAATTGAGCCTTTGAATTTCTCTACTTGTTCAACTATGTGCTTATTTCAGTTGTTTGAAGAGCTCTCAATTGACTGTGCCTATTTAGTCTGTATTGCTTGGAAAATGGTACATATTTAGGTAGTTGTTGAACAACATCACTCCTAATGTATGCGAGGAATCAATACGGAGGGTTTAAAGGTGGGATTAGGAATAAAGAAACCTTGGTGCGATCTTAGTGAGTGGTGAATTAGTGCTAGCTAGCGTAGTTCGGAAGAGTTTGTCTAGTAGATTGTGGTAGTTGCTCAGAAGAGAACTACGACACCCGAAGTACTCACGATCGGTAGAGAATACATAGACGAATTTATATGAGACGTAGCGAGGAGGATTCCGACGATTGAGGAAATCATAACCCTAGACCTTTCAAATCTTATCTCCAACCCTTAATCTGGTTAGTTGAGAATTTTACTGCTTTTAATAGTTGCTTGTTAATTAGTTTAAAATAAGAATCGCAATCTTTATAATTTAGGAATTGTTCGAGCTTGTCTTCTTAGTGATATTGAATAGTTATAAAATCTTAGTTCTTTGTGAGATTCGACTCCGAACTTTTAGATCAGATTTTATTTGCAGCGACCTTTTATCCTTTTTAGGACTAGAGATCAGGTATATGTTTTAAACTTAATAAAATTGAGAGGACATTGATGATGGGTTGATGAAAAGATTAAGGGTAATTCTGTCTTTTGGTGTTTAATTTGTGTATTAATTAATTCATGTATTACTGTTCCATGTTATATTGGGTATAAAACATGACATCAACTAGTGTATCAGATTATACCAAGATTAGTTATACATAATTCAAATACAAATCAAACATCGAATAAAGCATACCAAATTCTATACCATGATTATTTATCTCATCCCTCAAACCAAACCAACCGAATCCTTATTCTATAACCAATCAAATCCTTATTCTAACATCATATCCATCTCTCTTCTTTTCATTCCCGGTGAAAAAGGGAAGGGAAGAAAAGCTAGAGTACCAAAGAGGAATTGTGTCATAAATAAATAAATAAATAAATTGTTATTTTGAAAAGAAAAAGAAAAAAAAAATGGAAATTCTTGAAATTCTCCTATAGGAGGAGGACCTTTAGCCTTTGCTTTTTCCCAAACCATTCTCTTCAACTCTTTAAATAGCCCCACCTTACATAACCTTCTTTTCCATCTCATTCCTCTGTATTCTATAGAGATCCCTCCACTCTTTTTAACTCTCAACTTAAACCCCTAAAATCCAACTTGAGATTAAAGCTAATAGGAATTCAAGAAAAAAATAAATGGTGGGTTCTTCTTTCTTTCTCTTTTTCTCCTCTCTTTTCCTTTAACCGTATTTTTTTGCCTTTCAATATATTCATCACTCTGTTTTGTGTTGCAGGAAACAGAGAGCCAAACCCAATCAAGCACTTGGGATGGCTATGTTGATTGGAAAAATAGGCCTGCTCTTACTAAGAAACATGGTGGTTTACTTCCTGCCTCCTTTGTCTTAGGTAAAAAAGTCATTTTCTTATGCCTAAACTCCTTATTTTCTGGAAATTTTATATGGGGTTTTGAGAAAGTGATATTCCTTCATTCTTGCATGTTTGAAATAAGAGGAGTCTTGGAACGACGGTCAAGTTGTTTCCGTATAGGTTATATGTCCAGCTCTTTTTTGGACTTTGCACGGTCAGTGGTGGAGGCAGAATCTCCGCCAAGGGAATTCAAAAAGAAAAAAGTAAAAAATGATTGTAGCTAGTGGGACTTTTCAAACGTTTTGAACCCCTTTGACCACTAAGCTACACTTTTGGACTATGTCAAGGGGATTCAAAACTTAATATTTAGAATTAAAAAATATATTCCTTATATATACAGTATAATTTTTCTGGGATTCGGGTGAACCCCTTCCGCCCCTAAATCCGCCCCTGTGCACGGGATGCCTTTGCACACTTTCATGTCCTTTTTCATCCTTTCTTGCATGTTTGAAATTTTGATTTGTGAATTTTCTTGAAATGAAAAATTACAGTTGTGGAGGTGCTGGAGAATTTGGCATATCTGGCAAATGCAAGCAATTTGGTGCTCTACTTGTCCGAATATATGCATTTTTCACCGTCAAAATCAGCAAATTCTGTGACCAATTTTATGGGCACAGCATTTCTACTGGCACTACTTGGTGGATTCTTATCTGATGCCTTCTGCACTACTTATTTCATCTATCTCATCAGTGCAATCATCGAATTTCTGGTAAATTTTCATTTCTATTTCTATTTTGTCTTTTCTTTCATCTATATGTTCATCGCCGTTCTACTCTTCTTTCTTTGTTTTACTGATCGTGTAAAAAATATTTACATATTTAAGTAATATGTGAGGTGAAATGATTTATGTAACCTACTTAAAAGTAATACTACTATGGGGTAAAATAATGTTTATATTTATAACTGACTGAACTGCACGCACGTGGATTTTAATTTAGTGAGGCGTAAAATGAGCCGAAACTATGGCATTTTTAGCCAATATTGAATTAAAGAGAGTTGGGAAATGTGATCAAAGGCAGTAACGTAGCCACACTTTTTATGCACCCCATTCACTCTCTTTTGTCTTGTAGTATTATATTTTTTGAGAATCTTCCTTTTTACTTGTATTATTAGTGTATTTTCATTTTTTAACTACTTGAACCGTTATAATGATAGTAGTCGTACTTTCAGAAGAAAAAAATGGGAAAAAGTCAAATTACTTTTGAAGTAAAGAATGACTATGTCTTTTTACTCCTATGTTCTTTCACAATACTCCCTCTTCTATTACTTCCTCCTAATTCTTTTTTTGTTGAGTGAATTTTCATATATACAATAAAGATTTGCATAGTGCAATAGTTTTTTTTCCTCACCCGGTATCTGGTGCCGTATTGAAGTTCCGACTAGTCGAGTTCGCGCCACATAAAGCCCATTAAAGAAGAAGCGATGTCTACCAAAAAGAATTCATTCACAGTCCGCAGATTCTAACCAAAGGCGTATCTAGGTCAAGAGATGTGGGTTCACGTGAACCCATGTTCCTCATCCTAAATTATATATAATAATGTTATATTTCTTCAAAATTACTTAAATATATGTGCGTGCACCCATGCTCAAAAGCTGATCCTATGATGCAATTATTATTGGGTGCACGTATATATATATATATATATATATATATATATATATATATATATATATATATATATATATATATNGAGACAAAAGTCAAATCCGTCAATATATATTCTAGATCCACCTCTTCACAATAGTACACCCATCCTCTAGAAATTCTTGATCCGCCTCTGACTCAAACCCGAGCATAATAGTGAGATAGTCTATACTAGTAATTAAGAATGGCATCCTAAAAATAGTGAATGATCAGTTTTAAAATTGCAATAGGGCAAGCAACTTGCAAATGAGCAAGTTGTTCGATTCCAGCGATAAAAGTTTTGTTAGTATGACTAAAAAGATACACAGGAATTGGTTGCTTTTTTTCTTTTTATCTTCTCTGTCTGCTTCTTTTTCTTTTTCTTTTTCCTCATAGTCCCATCCATCAAACTTATTAACGAAGAAATTAGGAAAATTAATATTAACCCCATAATGGAGCTTAGCTTTTCCTTTGTCATTCTTATTCTTTAAAAAAAATTCAAAAAGAAATCCCACGAGCCATGACTTAGAAAAGAAACTACTTGATATGATTCGATTTGGTGAAATAAAAGTTGTGGCATCGTGGAAAACACAGTTTATAGGATGAAAAGATTTGTCGTCTAATTTTTACAAATTAAAAATTGATTTTTAGATACAATATTTTAGTGGAAGGAATCCCCCCCCCCCCCCCTTCTCGCCATATCATTCATGCAGCGTATTAGTTAGGGTGTTGCAATTTCCAGGGACCCATACCCAAAATAAGCCTTTTTTCACATCAAAACATACACTCACACAAACCTTTTTTCACATCAAAACATACACTCACACAAACCTTTTTTCGTTTGTATTTAAGTACTTACTTTTTTCTCCCGCACTTTACGTTAGTTACTGTGTATATGTTGTGACAATAGACTAAGAAAAATATTTACATGTAGTCATTTTTCTTGATTGGATGTGAATTCAATAGCGGAGTCATCTTAGGTTAAGGGGTGTCAACTGATAACCCTTCACCGGAAAATTACGTTGTGTAATTGTGTCAAAATTTTATTTTTATGCATATATACTATATGTTGACTTTACTTAACTTCTTAGTGTGTTTAATTATTTATATTATGACACCCCTTACCCTTAGTGGAATTTCTGACTCCGCCAGTATATGATGACATATGAATAGTGGGGAAGGTGAAGATAGGAGAGTAAAGGGATCGTTTGGTAGGAAGGATAATGAATAATTAATTTCGGGATTAAATTTAAGAAGAGTTTATCCCGATTAGTTGGGATAAACTTGCGGTATAATTAATCCCGGGATTAGTTATCCCGGGATTGTAGTTTTTTTTATCCCCATAAAAGAGTGGAATAACTAATCCCGGGATAGTTAATCCTGGGATAACTTCTTTCCAACCAAACAACCCCTAAGTATATTAATAAAATTGTAATATCTTTTTGTTCAGATTATAAGCGGTAAATTTCAACCACAGATTATGTGAATTCATCAGATGTTATCAAGAATTTACGTTAACTTGCTGGAGCTTGGGATAAGGATTTGCTGGAATTAGATGAGGGGCAATTAGGAAAAAGACAAAAAACATATAAATATAACATCTAAAATTTCCGTAGGAAAAGTAATGTAACAATATTGTTTGTTAAGTAGCATATATTGTTAGCATTCAAGTTGTTTGTCTAAGGGTACACGACGATTGTTTGCCTCAAACTGTCAAACCAGTAATTAATAGCATCTCATCAGCCATGGCAGATGCTTCATTTCCTGTCGCTTCATATATATAATATATGTAAATTCGAGAAGTTGAGACTCTTGGCATGTCATATTGGCATCTTAGGTTTTCACATTTTACGTTGTCGTTTTCTTCTTACCTATACACGCATACCTAGCGTGTTGAGAGCGGGTTCAGTTGAATCCATTATTTTCACTATAAACCATATCCATGCGTTAAGAAACCCTGGACAGTAGCATAATACTAAGTCTTGAACAAGTATTTTAAGAACTCAGAACTTTGAATTCATTAATTTTAAATTCTAAATTTTGTCTCTTCGCATACAAACTTTGTTGGATTTTTTTTTTTCCTTTCTTGTTCTGTTGTGTGACTTTGGATTTGTTGCTGTCGTCCTATAACTTTGTTAACCTATGGTGTTAATGGTGGTAGGGCCACCCCAGGTTTTGGATTGACACTTTCCTTTTTGGTGGCTTGTTTAGTGGCAATTAATACCCAATTTTGTTATGTTCACTCTATGACGTGGATTGCAAGTACAAGAAATATCATAAATTAATCATTAATTTTTTCTTAAACAACTAAGCCTGTTTATTTTAGAAAAAAAGTTTTCCAAGACTGTACCAAAAGATAAAATATACATAAAAAACAAGTTTTGTTTTTTTAAAATAGGAAAGTTTTTGCATAAATGGTATGTCAAGTGGCATATGGCATTAGGGTTTTGCTTTTTATGGTTAGCCTATGGGAATATTAACCATCAGTGGTGATTAAAAAATAGTAACTTTTAGAAGGCTAATGCAACAGGTGTTTGGTTTTTAGTAATGTGGCAGTGCTATCTATTTCTTTAAATAGACATGAACTTTCCATTATGAGAAAATGCCCGCAGAAAACATTTTATATTCATTTGGCAAAAGGGAAAATGCCACTACAGCAACTTATCAATGCTTGATTATACACCTATTAAAAGTAGAAATGCGTAGTAAAATAACTTAGATTTGTTTTTTAATGGCCAGAGCCTATTTGTTTGGAGTCCTAATTGTCTTTCTTGCATGCCATGTCAACATATTTTGGTCATTACTATATAAATTTTTCTCATAAAACTCTTTTCCTTTTTCTTTTTTTATAGTGTTAATTCTAAAGATTCCACTGTTGCTAGGTACTTATTAAATAACTTTGATAGATTTAATTTGTATGGTTAGTTCTACAATTTGGAATGTCAAAAGTGGACTTAAAGGAGGAGATTGTCTCTTTATTCCAGTGACAGCCAGAGAAACTTTTTCTTCACTTTTTAATGTGTGAACTTTGAACTCATTTAGGGTCATTCTTTTCCTAGACTAGTCCTACTTGAGTTTTAGTAATATTAACATTTAACGTTCACTATCCTGCCCTGAATATTCCCACAAGAAAATTAAAAGTGCTATTAAGGTGTACGTTGCACATTATACGTTGTAGTACTTAATAGAGTCTTGTTTAGGTATAGAACGTAGACCTGTTTAACAATGAATTCTGTAAGGTGAATTGCTTATATGCAGGTCAATTGACCAAATCATGATAAATTTAAAGAAAGAAAAAAATCATTGCATTTTATTTCAGCATCTTGACAAGAAAGCTAAACGTTTTAAATTATAAAATTGTAGACGCATAATTCATGCATCATATTTCATTCTTCTTAACAATGATTTGATTGATAGTTTTTGAATAGTTCCTGAAAACTTTGCTTCGAAACAGGGGCTAGTGGTACTCACCATACAGGCTCGTTCTACGTCGTTGAAGCCACCAACATGCGACCTGCATGCAGCACCCAACGTGCCGTGTAAACAAGTTCATGGTACACAAGCTGCAATGTTGTTCATAGGGCTCTACCTAGTAGCATTAGGTGTAGGAGGTATAAAGGGATCGTTGCCACCCCACGGTGCAGAACAATTTGATGAAGCAACCCCACAAGGAAGAAAGCAAAGATCAACTTTCTTCAATTACTTTGTGTTCTGCCTCTCCTTTGGAGCTCTCATTGCTGTAACATTTGTGGTTTGGGTGGAAGACAATAAGGGTTGGCAATGGGGATTTGGGATTTCCACTTTGGCCATATTTTTGTCGATCCCAGTCTTCCTCGCTGGTTCGCCATTCTATAGGAATAAGATACCTTGTGGAAGCCCTCTTACAACAATCAGCAAGGTATATAGTTTCGCAAAACCTCAATCTTTCATAATCTAATTCATATTATATGCAGGGCGGATGTAGCATTAAGATATCATAGCATAAATTTATGTATAAATATCCACTATAATTACAACAAATAGTAAATATGAACTCATAACTTTAAAAATATAATATGTTCATGTTAAGAACCTTAAGGTTAAATCCATGCATAGATTTCAAATCCTGAATCTGCCTCTGATACAAAAGTGCTCTTTGATTCATATATTTTCTAAGTGACTAAAATGATGATTTTTATTCGTAGGTTCTAATTGCGGCCTTGCTAAATTCTTGTGCATCAAGAAACTCAACTAGTGCGATAGCAAGTATGGCTTCAAGCCCTTCTCCTCCAATTCGCACCGGCAAGGAAGGTGGCCAAGATTCAAAAAGCAAAGATGTAGAACCAATTGAGACTCCATCGACAAGTCTTAGCTTTCTTAATCGGGCTGTTTCAGATACACCCGCTTGTGGTGCACTAGAATGCTCAGTACAACAAGTAGAAGAAGTCAAGATTGTGATGAAAATCCTCCCTATTTTTGCCTGCACCATCATGCTCAACTGCTGCCTTGCTCAACTGTCTACATTCTCAGTCCAGCAAGCAGCCACAATGAACACAAAGGTCGGCTCTTTAAAAGTCCCACCGGCTTCACTCCCCATTTTCCCCGTCGTATTCATGATGATCCTAGCACCAGTTTACGACCATTTCATCATCCCATTCGCTCGTAGAGTAACCAAAACAGAAATGGGCATATCTCACCTCCAACGCATTGGTATCGGATTGTTCCTCTCCATTGTGGCCATGGCAATCGCAGCTCTTGTTGAAATCAAGCGCAAAAGTGTAGTTACGGACTCAGGCCTCCTCGACTCTGCCAAGCCATTGCCCATAACTTTCTTCTGGATCGCGTTTCAGTACCTGTTTCTTGGATCAGCCGATCTTTTCGTTCTAGCTGGACTACTCGAATTCTGCTTCTCAGAAGCGCCGGTTAGTATGAGATCATTGGCAACATCTCTATCATGGGCTTCTTTAGCCATAGGCTACTACCTCAGCTCGGCGATAGTATCGATAGTAAATAGTGTGACAGGAAATTCAAAGCACAAACCATGGCTCTCTGGTGGAAACTTGAATCACTACCATTTGGAGAGGTTCTACTGGCTAATGTGTATACTCAGTACGTTAAACTTCATGCACTACTTGTTCTGGGCTTCAAAATATAAGTATAGATCTGTAAGGTCATGTAAGTAAACATGCAATGTACAGAAGTCAAATGTGTTGTTTTAATAACTCAAAAAGGAAGCTAAGATCTCAGCATTGCATTGCGAGTTAATTGAGAAGAAGAATCTCGCTACTCGTTGACCCTCTTGTTTATATTTAAATGCCAGACTCAAGCAGTGGCAGAGGATTCAAAAATGCAAGAAAGCGGAATTGAACCTGTGACTTAAAGCAACTTTTGAGCCATTTTTGCTGCTACACTTATGTAAAGGGTATTCAACAATTTATAAATATATAATCGATTTTGCTTTTGTCGTATTTGCACAGTATAATTTTCTAACGAAAGCATTTCAATACCTTATTATGGTATAAGTGAATCTATCATCTATTTTTTTGTTGTCTAATCAATGTGTTTCACTTTTTCTGTAGTGTGTTACTGTGTTTTTTTTTTCTAATGCCGTTAACATGCGGACATCCCAAGTTGTAGACTTCTTATATTGTCTTTTGCACAAGTTACGTGCATCCTCCCTTTCTACAAAATCTCATTTCAATATTCCATTCCCCACAGAAAACACAAACATATCTATCATCTACGTGAAATGACGCTTGAAATGATCAATTTTTGCCAGCGGCAAAATTGTTAAGGGATGGTTTGGTTAGGAAATAAGTTATTCCGGGATTAATATAATATCGAGATTATAAATACTCGAATCAAATAGTGATGGGATTATTTAGTGGATATTTTTATCGGTAAATGTTTGATTTATTAGACTAAAAATGGGACGAATTATAATTTATACTTTATATACTCCTATAGCCTCTAGGCAGAGGCGGACTTATGCTTGTAGAAGAGGGACCATCAAACTGTGTTAACTTCGGCAAAAATTCTGAATGTATAAGTGTATATATATTGAAAATGATCATATATTTACTTGAAACCCTTAAAATCAAAAGTTAGACAGGGGCACTGATTGAGCAGTTCGTTCATGTGCCGCAACCTTCAAATCCTGAGTTCGCCTCTGCTCGAAGGTATATATAGTTGGCGGACTGATGTTCACTGGTACAACAATTTAAAGGGTAATTACATACTAGAACTCTGCTAAGTGATAATACCAGACGTGATCTCAATCAAAAATGTTTCATACTGCATGTTTTATTCTATGTTGTAATAATCTTGCTTGACAAAGACTTGAATCGGCTGGTCAAGAAGATTGAAACCTTTTTGAAACATCAAAAGGATGAAGGTGATCAAATAACTAAGATGGTATATTTGACCAGCTAGATATATAGTCTTAGGTCTTGACCTAATTAATGGGTTGTTTGAAAATTCATTTTCTGTCATTTTATTTTCCAATCAAACACCTCTCCCTATGGTTTGTGGAGGTATTTGCATCTAACATGAATCACGAGACTCATGTTTATGTTTTATTAACATACTATAATGTGGTCCAAACTTTGGTTGATAATATTGACTCATGTCTCAGCGTGTGAAAGACCTTAGAAAAGATTTACTTTTGTTAATTAATTGAGATATAGTAGTTAACTATATCAGGCTATCCAGTTAGGTCTGATCTCTTAAATCTTTTGAATGTTTAGAAAAAGTAGATTGTATCGAGAAAATGAAGTTCCATTAACATCTAGGGTTTATTAATCTGTTGACCAGACCCTTTCATGTTTTTCATTTTTTCATTTTTTTTATAGGAAAAATTACGGTTCAGTGTTGGGATTTGGTTACGTTTGAAGTTTAAGATGCTGGTAAAAAATGGAATACAGTTTGTTTTTGTTTAAGTTCTATGCTTGTTGATTAATTAATTAATCATCCCTATCTTTCTCTCTCTTTTTTCCGGCTGGTATTCGCATTGGTGCTTCGAGTAATCTAAATTCGCATCACGTAAGGCCCATAAGGGAAAAGGATTACCTATAAAATTTTATTCCTATAACTCGAACCTGAAATTTTTAATAAAAAATAGAGAGATCATATCCATCCCGTCACAACTTGGTACTCTAACTCTCTCTTTCAAGTGATGTTACATCCATTAGGCTAACGCATGAATGAGAAACATGTGCTGGTATAATGACAAATGTTTTGTAATTGGTGGTCAATTCATAATTTTTAAATGCCGATACTTATCTTGCCTGGTCATAAAGAGTATTCAAATATTGCGAAGTGAGTTTTGATTTTAAGCCAGTAACATTTTTAAAAAATAATTTTAACATAATTGAATAATTTAAAATGTCAATAGTAATTAAAAATAGATGACAAGATATATAACGGAACTGATGTAAAAATTATCTACTGTGTCGCTAGATTTTTTATACGTAGTATCTTTTCTCACGACCTCGTATGTTTTTTTCAGTAAACAAAAATAGGGTACACCTCGGTTGAATTTAAATTTTACGAAAATATTCCACATTTCTAATTCTCCCCATTTCCAAGTTTTAGTAGTTGACAATCAATGAAAATAAAAGAAGAATTAGCCCATATAGCCGCTCACCCAATCGCTTAAACTAAAAATAGCCGGTTGAGATACAATATATGTATAAATTATTTATTATATATATATATATAATGATGTATAATCAATGTATAAATTATGTATATGGTTAGAAAAAGTAAACAATGAATATGGTCGGCTAATAAAAGAACCTTTATAAAGAAACAAAACTGATGATCAGGGTTTACTTGGGGAAAGGGGCAAATTTTGAAGGATAAGAATAAGAGAACAAAAACAGGTTTCCCCGACAAAATTCCAACATTATTCCAACCTCAGCCATTTTGCCCATTACTCTAGGGATGATCTTATTGTAGACAGAATTAGCCGTTTTAATTCAATGTTTGGGCGAATAAGAATTTAATATGCGGCGCCAATTACTTTGGATAAACCTTTTAAGTCTACTGTGTTACTTTTACTAAAATTCTTCTCTTTTATTACCCTTTTTCACTTTCCACTTGGTACTTGCCCTATGCTAGACATCAAGTCTTTCTCATTTGTGAGCCACAAAATTGAAGAATATGTCAGTTGATGATTATTCTACCCTTCAATTTGTTGTGCGTCATCATCTTTTTATATCTCAAAATTTCATATTCTATACATATTCACTTTTTTTTTCCCGCGTATTATCAAGAATTGTGGTACGATTGATTTCCATCCTGCAGAAGTCTCGAGTTCGAGCATTAGGAATGAAGAAAGATTTTGATAATGAACGCCTCCATTTTTCAAGGATCTTATGCGGCACGAATCCGAATTATTAGGGATCCAAAGCAGATATCAGACACCAAATTTGAAATCAAAAAGAAAAACTGCCTTTGTGATTTTTTTCCCATGAAGATGCAAAGTTTTGACTTAAAAAAAAGGAAAAGAAAAAAGGAAGACGACTTTTGTGTTCGAAAAGTTATACATTTAAATGTTTCTATAGAGTAGTAAACTGTTTATGGATGTAAAATGACTTCAGTCAGAACTTGCTTGAGGATTACTACTTTTGAGCATCTTATGTCTATCAAAGACACATAACTTATTATTCTGCTCCACATAAGGTGGAAAGGTCTCTCTCTCTCTACATAGAAAGTGGCAAAGACATCAAACAAGAGCCAGAAATTTGGTTGCAAATTGGACAGGCCAAAGAATCCTCTTAATATTTGCCGCATCTAGCATTGTCATACCCTAGCCTATAACTTGTATATAAGGAGCCGTTTGGTTTAAAGCAAGGGTATCGCGGTATTAGAATTTCACCTTCTATTAGCTAATATCAATAACCAAATAATGGATAAATACAATCCCAAATTTGGTGTCGGGACTAGAACGATATCCAAACGACCCCTAAGTGTTACATTACTATTCTATTAGGTTATAGGTTTGCGCATTAAAAGGCCACTTGAATAAAAAAGTTAGGATATAGGTTCGAGCTTGGCCTAGGCAAGATGGGCGTGGAACTTTGGTCGGAGTGACAATGACAGATTAGGAGCTAGAGATTCTTGCATAAGTAATGGGCATAGAGGACATATGCGTTTTATTTTTACAAGTTAAGCATGTAAAAGTTCTTTCTAGTAATGAGTTAGAATTGAACTGACAACCTCTGTTTGATTTGAAATTATGTGAAATCGTATGACATACTCATTTAAATATATATTTGCGATATATAAGATAGAATATATTTTTATTTGTTTAATTATATTTTTGGTAAACCCATAACAACTCTACCAAAAATAGAACACACATAGGTCGAGTTGGCTGAACTCATTCCTTTTGTAACTATCATGGGCCAACATGGCCACAACTCATAACGTACAAATGTAAGTGGGCAAATGCTGTATCAGCGATCCATCGTATTTAAAACATGAATTGTTATGACCTGAAATTTCCACCTTAGGTACCGTGATGGCGCCTAACATTTCACTTGCTAGGCAAGCCAACGTTAGAGGATTCTTTAAGCCAATTTTAGTCAATTTCAATAATAGGATCAATTAAACCAAATAGAAGCTAAAACTGAGTACGGAATAAATACAACTGTTCTGAACAAAAAGAAATAGTAAAATAGGGAAATATGAGGGGACTTCACGGTCTGCGTACGTCAACAGATCTACCTCGAGTCTCCAATAAGCAAATCCAAGCGGCTAAGCCTCACGAACAGTTGGGGCCAGTACCAAAGTCTGCACAAGAAGTGCATAGTGTAGTATGATTACAACCTACCCCATTTACTTCGTAAGTGTCGAGCCTAAACTCGTCGAAGTAGTGACGAGGCTATGACAAGACACTCACTTAATAAACCTGTGAAGATAACAGTGTACGTACAAGATAACAACAAATAACAGCTAAACATGTACTTTTGGGAGGGTACATGTGAAAGGGGTAAAAAATACGATAATTACAGCAGAAATGATAACGTGAAAAGTCAATATGCCTTTAACCAGTAACATGAGTAAACACAATGAATAAAACTGCACGGCATCAGCCTTCGTGCTTTTACTCTCAATCTCACAGTGAAACAATAAAAACGGCACAGCATCACCCTTCATGCTTTTACACTCAGTTTCATCACCAATCAATTGTTACGAAACGACATCACGCTTCGTGCATTAACTCTAAAAAATATAACACGGCATCACCCTTCGTGCATTAACACTCATATACAGCACGACATCACCCTTCGTGCCTTAACACTCTCCCTTACCATATAACAATGAACAAGTAACAACAGGGAGATAGAATCAACAATGGTTCCACAATACCAATTTCAACTTCAGAAATAATACTCAATTATCACAAAAGCCCATAAAAGAGGCAAGAACGATCAATTAAATAAGTAACTAGTCTAAGCATGGATAACATGATCAAAGGAAGCAATAAATTACAAGGAACAAGTCCCACCCACATGCTTTAACCCGACAACAACGCATAAGTATTCGTCACCTCACATATACTTTGTACCCAACATCTAAACATGTAGCAAATAGACAAACAAATCCTAATCCCTCAAGTCAAGGTTAACCACGATACTTACCTCGCTCTAAAGATCAACTCAAAGCTCAACCACAGCCTTGCTTTTCAAACAAGCCTCCAAACCAATAGAATCTAGCAAATTACTGACCAAACAATTCAAATTAAGCCTTAGGAACTACCCACGATTGCAAAGGATTCATTTAGCTCATTATTAAAAAATTCAACTCCCGGGCCCGCTTGGTCCAAATCCAAAATTCGGACCAAAACCCAGTTACCCTTTCACCCCTGAGACCGGTTATGCAATTTGTTTTGTAATCCGACCTCAATTTGAGGTCTAAATCCCAATTTTACAAAATTCGTAATTCTACCCAAACCCTCAATTTTCACCATGAAAACACTAGATTTTAGGTTGAATTCTTAGGAAATGTAATGAAAGATTGAAAGAAAATAGATTAGAATCACTTACCAATGATTTGGGGAAGAAGGGTACTTGGCAAAATCGGCTCTAGGGTTTTCTTGTTTTGAAAATATGAAGAATGAACGTAAATCCCGTCTAACTCCTATTTGTTCAGTTGCAGATGTTGCATTTGCGACAAGGGTTTTGCATTGAGCGAATCTAAGCTGCTAGAATTTCTACAAACAGGGTCAGAAATAAATACAACTGTTCTGAACGAAAAAGAAACAGTATAATAGGGAAATAGGAGGGGACTTCAAGGTCCGCGGACGTCAGTAGATCTACCTCGAGTCTCCAATGAGCGAATCTAAGCTGCTACGCCTCACGAACAGCTGGGCCCGGTACCAAAGTCTGTACAAGAAGTGCAGAGTGTAGTATGAGTACAACTGACCCCATGTACTTCGTAAGTGTCGAGCCTAACCTTGACAAAGTAGTGAGGAGGCTATGAAAAGACACCCACGTAATAAACCTGTGCAGATAACATTGTACGTATAAGATAACAATAAATAACAGCAAAACATGTACTATTGGGATGGGACATGCGAAAGGGGTACAAAATACAATAATTACAACAGAAATGATAACCAGAACAGTCAATATGCCTTTAACCAGTAACACGATTAAACACAATAAATAAAACTGCACGGCATCACCCTTCGTGCTTTTACTCTTAATCTCACAGTGAAACAATACGGCACGGCATCACCCTTCGTGCCTTTACACTCACTTTCATCACCAAACAATAGATACGTCTTGACATCACCCTTCGTGCATTAACTCTAAAAAATATGGAATGACATCTCCCTTCGTGCATTAACTCTCACAATATGGCACGACATCACCCTTCGTGCATTAACACTCCCCTTTACCATATAAAAATGAACAAGTAATAATAGGGAGATAGAATCAACAAGAACAAGCCTTATGTCAACAATGGTTCCACAATAGTAATCTCAAATTTAGAAACAATACTCAATTATCACAAAAGCACATAAACGTGGCAAGAACAATCAATTTAATAAGTAACTAGTCTAAGCATGGATAACATGATCAAAGTAAGCAATAAATTACAAGGAACAAGTCCCACCCGTATGCTTACCTCGCTCCAAAGATCAACTCAAAGCTCAACAACAGCCTTGCTTTTCAAATAAGCCTCCGAACCAATAGAATCTAGTAAATTACCAACCAAACGATTCAAATTAAGCCTTAGGAACTATCCACGATTGCAAATGATTCAATTTAGGTTATTATTAAAAAAGTCAACAAAAGTCAACTCCTGGGCCCGCTTGGTCCAAACTCGAAATTCAGACCAAAACCCGATAACCCTTTCAGCCCCGAGCCTGGGTATGCAATTTGTTTTGGAATCCGACCTCAATTTGAGGTCTAAATTCCAATTTTAGAAAAATCCCTAATTCTACCCAAACCCCCAATTTCCACCATGAAAATACTAGATTTTAGGTTGAAATCTTAGGAAATGTAATAAAAGATTGAAAGAAAATAGATTAGAATCACTTACCAATGATTTTGGAAAGAAGGGTGCTTGGGAAAATTGACTCTAGGGTTTTTTTGTTTTGAAAATTTGAAGAAGGAACTAAAATCCCATCTAGCTCTTATTTGTTCAGTTGCAGATGTCGCATTTGTGACCAGGGGTTCGCAAATTGCGAACCCCTGCAAATGCAAAGAACACCTCGTAATTGCGAAGTTTGTGCACCTCTGCTTTTATCGCATTTGCGATGAAATGTTCGCAAATGAAAACTCTGGCATCCCCGCAATTGCGACCTCCTAATCATAAGTGTGAACCGTGGCTAACTCAAGAACTCTTCGCAAATGCGAAAAAGTCGCAAATGCGAGCCTGACAGGATTTGGGATGTTCGCAAATGCGAACACTGATCTCGAAATTGCGAGATCAGAGACCAGTACCAAAAATTGCAAAACACCAGCTGAGTTTTCTAAGTCCAAAGCACTCCGTAAACTATTCGAAACTCACCCGAGCCCTCGGGGCTCCAAACCAAACATGCACATAAGTCCAAAACATCGTACAAACTTGCTCGCAAGATCGAATCGCCAAAATAGCACCTAGATCTACGAATTCAACACCAAATCAAATGAAATTTTCAAGAAAATTCATGATTTTCTATTTTGACAACTGGACGTCCGGATCATGTCAAACCAACTCCGTTCTTACCAAATTTGACATACAAGTCATAAATATAGAAATGGACCTATACCGGGTTCCGAAACCAAAATATGTATCGGATATCAAAAAAGTCAAACATTTATCAAACTTTTGATGTCATTAAGCTTTAAAACTTTCAAATTTCAACAAAATGCGACGACTTGAGCTAGGGACCTCCGAATTCGATTCCGGACATATGCCCGAGACCAAGTCACGATACGGACCCACCGGGACTGTCAAAATACGGATGCGGGTCCGTTTGCTCAAAACATTGACCGAAGTCAACTCAAATGGAGTTTAAGGCAAAACTTTCATATTTTCTCAGTTTTTAACCTAAAAGCTTGTGGAAAAACACTCGGACTGTCCATGGAAATCGAGGAGGGCTAAGATTAGGTATTTAAGGCTTCAAAGCACAGAATTAGGTTCTAAAACATAAGATGACCTATCTGGTCATCACATGAATACACACGGGCCGTCAAGGCCTCTGACATACTATATAAAATGAACTTGTGTCTACAAATACTCTAAGAGTATTCGACATCAAATGGGACAGGGCCCCGGTATACCCATAAGTATGTAGCTGTGACGACCCGATAGGTCATCTAGGGCTTTAACCCTTAAATCTATGTTTCAAAACCTCAAATAGATCCTTTTATCCTTCCCCATTTTATGTGTGCTTAGTGCCTTTTACTGGAAGGCTTCTATGCGAAAAATTGATTAAAATATGAAATTGTGCTTTGAAACTCACTTTGGATGACTTCAGTCAACATTTTGAGCAAACCGATCCGGATCCGTATTTTGACGATCCCGATGGGTCCGTATCATGATTTGGGACTTGGTCATATTCCTGGAATCGAATTCGGAAGTCCTTAGCTCTAGTTATCGCAATTTATTGAAAACTAAAAGCTTAAAGTTTTAAAGAATTAAAAAGTTAGACCGAAGTTTGACTTTGTTGATACTGGGTCTGAACTTTGGTTCCAGATCTTGGTATAGGTGAATTACTGTATTTTTTACTTGTCTGTAAATTTTGGTGCAAAACGAAAGTGATTTGACGTGATTCGGACGTCCGGTTGTCAAAATGGAAGTTCTTAAATTTTATTGAAAATTTCATTCATTTTTATGTCTTATTCGTAGTTCTAGGTATTATTTTGGTGTTTTGATCATGCGAGCGAGTTTGTATAATGTTTTTGGACTTGTGTGCATATTTGGTTTGGAGCCTTGAGGGCTCGGGTGAGTTTTGGATATGCTACGGAACTTTGTGAACTTAGAAATTCTGGTTTTCTTTAGCTTCTGTTGTCATTTGGTGTTCTCTTCTTCGCGATCGTGAAGGTACTCCCGCGATCACGAAGAGTAAACTAGGCTGGGGTGGATTTTTCCTCTATGCGAACGTGAGGTTGAGGACGCAAACGCGAAGAAGTGGTGGGATCACCCTCCGCGAACGCGCCCAGCTCTACGTGAATGCGATAAGTAAGTGATCTGGTTGGGGAGTAGGGGTTTGTTCTACGCGAATGCGAGCCTAGGCTCGCGAACTAGATAGACAGGGGGGACAGACCATCGCGAACGCGTGCAACCCCTCATGAACGCGAAGGCCACTTGGGCAGCTGCACTTCGCAATCACGTCAGGCCCTTCACGAATGCAAAGAAAGTTTGACGCCTAGTGACTTAAATGTTTCGAAGACGAGATTTCACAAATGTTTCACCCTCTTTCCATTAGAGCTCGGCCTAGAGGCGATTTTGAAGAGAAAAGTCATCACCAATTCATAGGTTAGTATAGTTTAACTCGTTTTCTTCCATTTCTAATATCACCCACTAATTTCTAGCCTTAATCTTTGTTCTTCCATGGTAGAAAACTAGGGATTTAGGAAGAATTGGGGAATTTTTGAAATTTGGGATTTAGACCTCAATTTGGGGTTGGATTTCGAAACTAATTACATATTCGGGCTCGGGGGTGAATGTGTAAATGGGTATTGGTTCAAATCTCGGGTTTTGACCAAGCGAGCCCGGGGTCGACTTTTCTTGACTTTTTAGGAAAAGTGTAAAAATCCTAGCATTATGTATTTTAATTGATTACTTTAGCATTATTTGGCGTTATCGAGTTGATTTTGTTAGATACGATTGATTTGGAGGTGGATTCTAGAGAAAAGGCCCCGATAGAGCTATGAGTTGATTGCGGAGTGAGGTAAGTATCGTGGTTAACCTTGACTTGAGGATTAGTACTTGTTTGCCTATTTGCTTTACGTGTTTAAATGTTTGGGTACAACATATATGTGAGGTGACGAGTACTTATGTGTTGTTGTTGGGTTGAAACATGCGGGTGAGACTTGTTTCCTTGTGATTTACTCTTTTTCTTTAATTATGACATCCATGCCTCGATTAGATTATTATTTATTTGATCGCTCATTCCGAATTTATGAATTAATTGTATTTTTGGAAGTTGAGGTTTGGCATCTTGGAACCATTATTGATGTAAGGTTTATTCTCGCATTATCTATCTGCCAAAGCTTTATATTCATTACTGCATGCTATGGGAGAGTGTAAAAGAACGAAGGGTGATGTCGTGCCGTTTATTGCTTCATTTATTGATTAATACATAATGAGGAAGAGAGTAAAAAATGACGGGTGATGCCGTGCCGTATTTATCATTTCCCGGAGAGATTGAAAGTAAAAGCACGAAGGGTGATGTCGTGCCATATTTATTGATTCATGGTGAGGTTGAGAGTAAAAGCACAATGGGTGATTCCGTGCCATCTTTATTCATTATGTTTATTCGTTTTCATTGAGAGTAAAAGCACAATGTTTATCGCATGTCCCCTCCCAATTTTATGTATTGGATCTTTATTTATTACTATTTTATACATATAACTACATTGTATAGGTTAAATTAAGTGAATGTCCTCTCATAGCCTCGTCAGTACCTTGTCAAGGTTAGCCTCGACACTTACAAAGTATATTGGGTCGGTTGTACTCATACTACACTTTGCACTTCTTGTATAGATTTTGGTACTGGTCCCAGCTATACGTGAGGTGTTTCAGCTCGGATTATCAGAAGTGGAGACTCGAGGTAGATGTACTGGCATCCACAGACCTTGAAGTCCCCTCCCTCTTTCCTCATTTACTATTCATTTCATCCAAAACAGTTGTATTTATTTCAGACCCTATTTGTAGAACTTCTAGTAGCTCATGCACTTGTGACTCCATATCCGGAATTTGTACTTAGGTTATTATGCCACTTCATACTTTATTTTAGCTTCATTTCAGTTTTATTGGTTTTAAATATTTAAATTGTTATAAATTGGCTTAAGAATTTCTCTGACGTTGGCTTTCCTAGCGAGTGAAACGTTAGGCGCCATTACGGTCCCTAAGGTGGGGATTCCAAGTCATAACAAGTTGGTATCAGAGCACTAGGTTGCCTAGGTCTCATGAGTCACGAGCAGACTTAGTAGAGTCTGGAGGATTGGTACGGAGACGTGTGTACTTATCTTCCAGAGGCTATGGAGTTTAGGAACAATATCACTTCTATTCTTCTCTGTCATGTGATTTTATTCTATCATTTATGATTGAACTCTTCTATTATTGGTCTCTCGCAGATGGCGAGAACACGTACTGCATCTATAGCTGGACAACACCTGGAGCCCCTAGTGGCAGCTCCTACTAGGGGCAGAGGTCGAGGCCGAGGTCGCGCCAGGGGCCGAGGCAGAGGCAGAGCTCAACCTAGAGCTCGAACAGCAGCACTGGCATTGGAGCCTTAGGTAGATTTTGATGAGGAGGTTCCAGCTCAGACTGTACTTGTTGGACCAACTCAGGTCCCACAGGGGTTCATCGCCACTCTAGTGCTTCAGGAAGCTCTAGTCTATTTAGTGGGCCTTATGGAGAGTGTGGCCCATGATGTCGCCCAAACTCACATAACAAATGTAGGTAGTGAGGCGGTCGAAGCAATAATAAAACCCAATGCAAGTTGGGTTCAGAATCCTCAAGGAGTTAGAAATGGGAATAGGTATACACCTAGTGTAATTGTATAATGTGCCTCAAATTGCACTTCCACATTCTTGTTTGTTATTTCTACTTCTACTTTAAGCTATTGATTGCAAATAATAAACTAGAAGACAATGTTTTTTGTTTTGGTTGTTTTTCAAATGATAAAGGATCTAGGGTTGTGACTTCCACCTAGGTGGTTACCTAATGGGTCATAAATGCAAGGACAAATTTGATTAGTCGGGGTCGTAATATAGCAATCACATGCAATTACCCACTTTATACCTCTCGGTACCTTAAGTGATTTTTCCCAATTTGGCTTTCTCAAGTCCAAATGGTTATTGCACAAAGCAAGTGATATATGCTCAAGTTGGGTCTTACTATCTCTAGATTTGACCCTTTAATTGGGGCTATCAATTTCTTGAGTTCACCCCAATTTCTTGTTAGCCAAGTTTTTCTAGAATTAGTCCCTCTTTCTCAAGTAGAGACTAAGTAAAATAGGCATGAATCAATGTTTGCAACCGTTAATTCTTGAATTCAAGCATGAACAAGGCTAAATATCACTAACCCAATCACAAACAAGACTTAAATCAAACACCCATTAAGTACCTATACTAGGGTTGGGCCACAACCTTAGCTAGAAATTTAGCTACTCGTGAACATTGAATAAACTAAAGATGAAATTAAGATAGAATGCATAATAATTGATTAGGGAAAGAAAATCTAATGTTTAGAAGTTAATCTGGTACAAAATTACACAAAACGGCAAAGAAAACAGCTCAGGTGCAAAACTAAACTTAACCTAAAAATGACAAAAAGTTCTATTTATACTAAGCTTAAAATATCTAACAAAAATGCCCCTGCGAAGGTTATGCGACCGCATAATTTTAGTGCGGTCCGCACAATGAGATGCTGCGGCCGCACAATTATCATGCAGTCCGCATTCCTGGAACTTCGGCTTGGTACTTCGCGACATCTGCGGTCCACATCAAAATGAGTAAGGCCGCGTTTCTGATTGTGCGGCCGCACAAAAATAGTGCGGTCCGCATTCCAGCTTGACTCTAGAATTCCCATCTCTCTAATCTTTGTCTTCTGTGGACCGCATAATTTTGAGTGCGGCCGCACTTGTCCTTCTACGGCCGTACAATTATGGTACGGTCCCCATGCCTTCAGGTTGGCCCAAAAACTAATTCTCTGAATCTCCTCTTTGCGGTTGTACTAGAATTGTGCGATCCGCACTATTGGCCTTTTTGCCCTGTTTTGGTTCTTGTTCACTTTTGACTCCTTTATAAGTTGATTTTGAGTTCTTTTGGCTCGTTTCCGAATATTCCTGTACAAAAGCACATTTCATTAGTTCTTGGGAATACCTTTAAGCATATTTGAGCTGAAACGCAAGTAAAAGAGAGAAAATAAGCGGTCAAAATCCCTACTTATTAACTCCCCAAACTTAAGCTTTTGCTTGTCCTCAAGCAATTAAGGCAATTCCCACATCTACTAGAAAAAGGGATATTTTAGCTGGCCGAAGGTGAATCAATCACACATAAATTGGGACCAACAATTATCCAAAATACATATGAATTATCAATTACACAATGATTTGACTTTTTGAGTATCATAGTTCTAATGTGACACTAAAGCATTAAGAGTTGGCTTTATTCATCAAGGAAGCTCGCTCTTTCACGTAGGTCATTGTAGATCCCAAACTCCTCCTCCTCTACTCTCCATTATCAAATCTCACTTTAGAATGTAACACTCGAAGCAAGGATTGTGAATAGTTCGCTCATCTCTCTCAAAAGAACATCACAAGTTCGGCTTTAAGTACCATAAGTTTGCCCCTTATGTAAATCATAACTAGTGTAAGCTCACCAACTTGAAATCATGTAGGGATTTTGCGGGATGTAATGAAGGCTTTCGGACCAAGGTAGGACTTGTTGGAATAGAATGGTTTCATCTTTCCTTAAGCACTCCATTTTCTCTTTTCGGCTCATACTTTCTCGGCTTTTTGAGTCATTTTCTTCTTTCTCGGGGGAACTAGAGAGGCGTAACGTCACTCTTTCTTGATCATGATATTCATTTTTCACCTTTTCTATTTACTCCATGCCTTTCATCATTGTTTTCTTTGAATACCTTCAACTTTCTACCTTATTCACTTTCTTTTTTGGAATTTTTCCTTTTGTTCTTTCTTTCTTTTCTTTGCCTTCCCCTTTCTTCATTTCTTTCTCTTATTTGTACCTTTTATCATTTTCAAACTCCTCGTCTCTCCTCCAAACTTATGTTTTTGCCAATTGTTTCTCAAGAATGCTAACGAATGATCTGGTGCCGAGAGAGGGTCATTACAAAAAGGATAAAGGCTTGTAACGTGGTTATTGAAAGAAAAAGGGATTCGGCTCAAAGGGGTTGACTATGAACTCACATTGGTAGGCTATAGAAGATTTTAAATTTCAAATTGGATCAAGGAGAGCCTACAATCTTTACTCAAGCCAAGCTACACTTAGAATTTTGCCTAGAAACATATTCGGGGCAAGTTCTAGACCATTAGCACGGGTACTTGGACTTGTAACTAAACATCTCACCTCTCACGCTTCTGGATTGCTAAAGAGAATGGAGTCGAGGGCCCACAACAACCCTAGCTAAGATTGAGAATCACAAATGGCTCGATTTGAACCACACGATGACTGCTTAAGTCAACACAAGAGTGAAAAGGGTCACAACTAGAGCTATTTCCTGCCAACAACTTGTTTTTAACCATACAATCATAGGTAAATGTGTTGGTACCAAGTGAAGCATACTTGAGACCCTTTTATTCATTACTACTATATTGCCTAAATATAAAAGAAAACGGACTCAGTCTCTTAAGAAGGTTGTCACGCCATCTATCGTTGGGAATAGCCACCTGGTTCACATAAAATCCACCTTTGGAAAGAACTGTGGCATTAAGAAAATCAAAGGCTTATTGTTCACTCAAACGTAAAAAGAAGTTAACAAATTAAAAAGAAGCCACTAAAAAAATAAGAAGTTATACTCTAAGGAAAAACAAACTAAAGAAGTTATGAAGTAAACTACAGAAAGTAAAATAAATATACAAACCGAAGTCAAATGAATATATACATAAGGGAAACTGAATATGTACATCATGGGAGAATATATACATCACCAAATAGAAAATAAAGATAAAAGAAGAATAGTATCATAGTTATTATAGGCCAAATCCAAATGTCAATGTCAATAAATCAAAATAGACCACCCCCCAAATGAAAATAAGCATTGTCCCCAATGCTTAACAAAAATAAGAACAGGGAAGGGTAGAGAGTTTAGAGAACTCCCTATGTGGTCTCAGTCTGCCTGGGATATGCAGCACCCTCGGTCTCCAGCTGTATCTCATCATCACCTGGCTGATGGACAACAGGGCTGAGCATCTGGATCATCTCCTCAGCAGTGTGGGCAGTCGCAACCGACTCCTTAAACTGGCCGACTGCTGCTGGTTCTACCAGTGCTGCTGGGGCTACTGACTCCATGAGCAGGTCTAATGGTAATCACCGATAGATGTAATATTTTCAATCTCTATTCTCAGATTTTCCACCGACTTCTTTGATGCCTGAGACTTCCGCATCTTCTTGACCTGTTTGCCCAAATCCTCAATGACTTTCCCTTGTACCACCACTTTAGCCATGATAGTCTTCTGGTCGGCCAGAATCTTCTTCAATGTTTCCTTAACTGACAGAGGTACTTGTGGATCTGTTGGGGCTGCTGGGGCTGAGGACTGTGCTACAACAGCATTGGATATATTAGTCAGCTTTGTAGTAGCTGCTTGCATCTAGTTGTCGAGACTCGCCAATGTTTGGGAGACTTGCAACGTGGTCTGAGGATAAGTAGATGAAGCCGGCACTGATAATGGCACTAATAGTCTAGCAGAAGCAAGTGGTCCGGCAGAGGAAGATGGTGGCATGTCCGCTGTCCTGGTGGAAGGGTCGACTGCTATGGAAGGTATGGCAGATACTGAAGGTTCAGCAGCCGAATCAGTAACTACTACTGCCGGCTCCTCAGACTAGCCAGCGGAGGTAGTAGTCTTACCCTTGAACTACGGGGTGTCAGCTCCCTGAAGGTGGTACCATGAGAAAGGCTTCTTGTCCTTTACTTCGGTATCATAATACTTTGTCTCCACCCCATGATCCTTGACGTATTCTGTGAGGAAGTTCGGGTACGGATAGGATCTTTCACCCTTCTGGACAGCTAAAGTGATGTTGGTGGACATGATGGCACCAACATTTATCGGATACCCAGCCATGATCGAAGCCACCAAGACTGCACGGGGAAGTGGGAGTTAGTTCTCATTAAGGCATGGATCAATACGGCTACAAACGATTGTTTGCCACCCTTTTGCTTCAAAATTTAGGGTGACACGAACAATTGGAGCCCCTGTTGTGAGCCATGGAGGTGTTGATCCTCGGATTGCCAGAATCTCAGCAAGCCATGGGCGAGCTGCATCACCCATAGCCAGCTTCTCCATGTATTGGACTACATCCACTTCCTCAAACCCCACATATGAATTCAATGCATAGGAGTCGAATCGGACTTCAGATTTCGCACTTTTGTCACCTTGGCCCTTTTTGATGTGAGCTACATTTGCATAGAATTCCTTGACCAGGTGCTCATTTACATCTAGGACGCTGTGGGTGAACCATTTCCATCCTTTTCACTCCTGGAATTACCTAAGGACATTGGGGTTGTGCTTGTTCAAAAATCGTTCATCAAGAATTGTCGCTCAAGAGTGAGAAAACTTTGCGGCCACCATTCTCTAAATTTTGCAAAGGCATTGGCACCCACAAATCTGTCTTCCCATATCTCTGACCTCTTTGACCTCTCTAAACCTCCCACTGCAGTATCGCCCCCTCTACCATCATCTGGGACATCATCATCATCGTCTAAGTTGATTGGAGCAGGTGGGGCATGTGAGGAAGAGGGCTTAGAATCTTTACTACCCTCTTCCGAACCATCAGACGAACTGGAAGCTGAAGATGACTCATCTACCAAATGAAATCTACTCGATATTTGTTGTAATTGCGCTTCCGGCTATGCTTGCACGGAGTTACCCTCAGAAGCTTCCCCGGATAGGAGGTACTCACTGGTCTGGGAGGGTTCAAGGGATCTATTGGTTGTGGTTTTCTTGCTAATTACTCTTTGAAGTGCTAGAGGAAGGTTTCTTCTGCCTCTACCCCGGCCTCGGGAGGGTTCTGCCCTCCCTTTTGACATATCTCCCTTGCCACGTGATCGAACCATTGTTTGCAACACATAAGTAAAAGAAATCAATTAGAATTGAAGCTCATAATGTATATAGAAGCATTATTCAAAGTTGCAGGAAAACAGTCTCAGAAGGGGCAGTGTGGACCGCACAAAAGTGAGTGCGCCCAAAAACTGCCAAGCGCAGACCGCACAAAAGTGAGTGTGGCCGCAGACTGCCAAGTGCGTACCACACAAAAATGAGTGCGGTCGCACAGTCCCAGGTTCAGACTACTGGGGTCTCTGATGTTTCATCAGTGCAGACCGCACAAAAACGAGTGCGGCCGCATAAGTCCACTATGGATCACACAATTTTGAGTGCGGCCACACATTTCATAAACATACTTGCCCTAATTTAGAGAGCTGCAGACCGCACAAAAGTGTGTGCGGCCGCAAAGCTCAAAGTGTGAACCACACAAAAATGAGTGTGGCCGCACAATATGAATTTAGGCGGCACTGTTTAGGGTTCATGCAATCTTGATCACAAATTCGACATGGTTTTAGCAATCAAACATC
The DNA here is from genome assembly GCF_001879085.1 of Nicotiana attenuata. Lineage (NCBI taxonomy): Eukaryota > Viridiplantae > Streptophyta > Magnoliopsida > Solanales > Solanaceae > Nicotiana > Nicotiana attenuata. The sequence goes on along the minus strand of NC_032000.1, from coordinate 21,169,402 downwards.
ATTAGTTACTTACCCAGGCCCCAATTAACATTTATGATGCTACCCATATAATGCTAAGCTAGAATGACCATCTATTGACATTATTAGGCATGAACTTAACTATAGATTAAAGAACAAAACAAAGAAAAAGAGGAAGAATCTAAAGATAAAATTAACATACCAGTAATGAAGATGCAGGTGAGATTCAACACTGATGAAATGAGGGAAGATTTGAGAACACTACGGATATGCACTATGCTAGCTTAGTTTCAGGGCTCAAGGATCGTAAAGGGTAAAAAGTTGAGAAAGGCTCTATTTATATTATTGACCCGTCGGGCCCAGACCTACCTGTGTGCGGCCGCACAATTTTGAGTGCGGTCCGCAATCCTTACCTGCTCCTACGAAGAATTGCTGCGGACCGCACAAAAGTTAGTACGACCGCAGAATTAGTGCGGACCGCACAATAATGTGTGAGGCTGCAATTTGTTAAGGACTTTTGACAGACCAATCTTTAGAGACCATGCATATTTGATCTTCCAGTTATGCGACCGCACACAGAATTGTGCGACCGCAGGGTGTCAGTGCGGTCCGCATAATTCTGGTGCGATCCGCACATTTTGGGACACTTAGCCAAATTTTCATGCACAGTCCCTGCAATGCACACCCATTCCTGCATACCGTTCAAAACTAGTTAGCACAAAACAAAGCCTATATAATCTAAAGAAGAAAAACGAAAGAAAGAAAAAGACATGGGTTGCCTCCCAAGAAGCGCCCGATTTAACATCGCGGCACGACGCAGATTACCAATCACTTGAAATGAAGAACCGCCACAATGTGGCCATCATCAACTTTGACGAGATAATGTTTAACCCGGTGCCCATTGACTCTAAAAACCTCATCATTCTTATTTTTCAAATCTAGAGCACCAAAGGGGGCTACATTCACTACTTCAAAGGGGCCTCTCCATTTTGATTTCAACTTGCCCGGAAACATCCTTAATCGGGAATTGAAAAATAGCACAAGATCACCTTCTTCAAACTTCTTGTTGTGGATGTACTTGTCATATTGGTACTTCATTTTCTCCTTGCAGAGGGACGAACTTGTGTAGGCATGATATCGGAACTCATCAAGCTCATTCAAATGTGCTACTCTTAGGTCTCCAGTAACATCCCACTCAAGGTTTAACTTTTTCAAGGCCCACATAGCCTTATGCTCAAGTTCTACCGGAAGATGACACACTTTCCCAAACACCAATCGATATGGAGACATCCCAATCGACATTTTGTAAGTTGTCCAATAAGCCCAAAGAGCATCATCAAGTTTTCTTGACCAATCCGTCCGGTTGGCATTAACAATCTTTGACAAAATACTCTTGATCTCCCGGTTGGAGACTTCAACCTGTCCGCTTCCTTGATGATGGTAGGGGGTCGAGACTTTATGCGGGACACCATACTTGGTGAGTAAGGTATCAAAAGCCTGGTTGCAAAAATGCGAACCCCCATCACTAATAATGGCCCTTGGAGTAACCAAACCTTGTGAAGATGTTCTTTTTCAAGAATGCCACCACACTTCGAGCTTCATTGTTGGGTAAAGCCAGGGTTTCAACCCATTTTGAAACATAGTCCACAACTACCAAAATGTAAGTGTTCCCACAAGAGCTCATGAACAGTCCCACGAAATCAATACCCCGAACAGCAAAGATATCAATCTCCAAGATGGTGGTGAGGGGCATCTCATTCTTCTTAGAAATCCCACCGGCCTTTGGCATTCATCACAACGCTTGACAAGATCTCTAGCGTCCTTGTAGAGAGTAGGCCAATAGAATCCACAACTCAACACTTTTGTAGCTGTTCTAGCTCCACCATGGTGACCACCATATGATGAAGAGTGGCAAGCCTCGAGAATTCCCATTTGTTCGTCCTCCGGCACACATCGCCGAATTACACCATCGATACATATCCGAAAAAGATACGGATCATCCCAATAATAGTCCAAGCCATCCCGTTTGAGCTTCTTCCTTTGGTTTGAAGATAACTCATTCGGTACAATGCCACTCACAAGATAATTTGCTAGATCAGCAAACCATGGCATCCTGGTCATTGAAACCGCTAGGAGTTGCTCATCGGAAAATGAATCATTGATCTCAAGGCCGTCATGTGGCCTCCCCTCCTCCTCCAATCGGGACAAGTGGTCCGCCACTTGATTTTCACTACCCTTGCGGTCTTGAATCTCTAGATCAAACTCTTGCAATAGAAGCACCCACCGCATCAACCTTGCCTTAGAATCTTTCTTGCTCATTAAATACCAAAGCGCCATATGGTCGGTGTGAACAATCACCTTTGTACCCATCAAATATGGGCGGAACTTCTCCATAGCAAAAACAATAGCAAGTAGCTCTTTTTCGGTCACTGTGTAGTTAACTTGGGCATCATTCATGGTCTTGCTAGCATAGTAGACCGGATGGAAGATTTTGCTGATTCTTTTCCCCAATATCGCTCCAACCGCCACATCGCTAGCATCACACATGAGCTCAAAAGGCAAGCTCCAATCCGGTGCGGCGATAATAGGAGTAGTAGTCAACTTGAGCTTAAGCAATTCGAATGCCTTCATACAATCTTCATTGAAATGGAACTTGGCATCCTTATCGGCGATAGAAACCCGCATGACCCAAGAAGCTCCTCACTCCCTTCACGGATGTAGGGGGCGGGAGTTTGGAGATCACCTCAATTTTGGCCTTGTCGACCTCAATACCATGCTTTGAAATTTTGTGGCCGAGGACAAGGCCTTCCTTGACCATGAAGTGACACTTCTCCCAATTTAACACCAAATTTGACTCCTCACATCTAGCCAATACCCTATCCAAATTGTTCACACAATCTTCAAACGAATTCCCTACCACAGAAAAATAATCCATGAAGACCTCAAGAATATCCTCCACCATGTCGGTAAAAATAGCCATCATACACCGTTCAAAAGTCGCCGGTGCATTACACAACCCAAATGGCATCCTTGGAAACGAGTAAGTACCATAAGGACTTGTGAAAGTGGTCTTCTCTTGGTCCTCGGGAGCAATTAGAATTTGATTGTAGCCGGAGTATCCATCAAGGAAGAAATAAAAAGCACGTCTGGCCAACCTATCAAGCATTTGATCAAGAAATGGAAGCAGGAAATGATCTTTCCAAGTGACTTTGTTGAGTTTCCTATAGTCCATGCACACACTCCACCCGGTGACGGTTCTTGTGGGGATAAATTCATTCTTGTCATTTGTTACCACAGTCATGCCCCCTTTCTTTGGGACACATTGCACCGGAGAGCTCCACGAGCTATCGGAAATGGGGTGAACAACCCCGGTATCCAACCACTTGATTACCTCCTTCTTCACCACCTCTTGCATTACTTCATTTAGCCTCCTTTGATGTTCAACGATGGGTTTGGCACCATCCTTCAAAATAATCTTGTGCATGCAAAAGGCGGGGCTTATGCCCTGGATGTCCCCCAATGTCCAACCGATTTATCTTTTCCTCCTTTGTAGCACCTCCAATGTGGACTCTACCTGTATGTTAGTTAAAGAAGAGGAAAGAATAATCGGTAAAGCTGAAGAAGGGCCAAGGAATTCATACCTGAGATGTGGAGGCAATGAGTTAACTCCAATGTGTGAGGCTCCTTGATTGAGGGCTTCGTTGGAGGAGTCTTTTGGTTCTCAAGATCCAAGGATATCTTGTGGGGTTCATAAGTGTACGACCCCATTCCTTGCAATGCGGTCACACATTCCACATAGCTATCACTCTCCTCATCATCATCAAGACTGAGCAACACAGCTTCCAATTTTTCCTCAACATTCATTGTAGCACTAGTATCATCAACAATCACGTCCGTCACCAAATCCACGAATGAATAAACTTCATTGCTATTCGGTTGCCTCATAGATTTGCACACATGGAAGACCACCTTTTCGTCACCCACCCGGAAAGTGAGCTTACCGACTTCCACATCAACAAGCGACTTCCCCGTAGCAAGGAAAGGTCTACCCAAAATGATAGGCACCTCATAGTCCACTTCACAATCAAGAATCACAAAGTCCGCCGAGAGGATGAACTTGTCAACTCGAACCAACACAACATCAATAATACCCAAAGGCCTCTTAATTGTTCGATCCGCCATTTGCAACCTCATGGATGTGGGTCTTGGTTTCCCAATTCCCAAAGTTTTGAACACCGAATAGGGCAACAAGTTGATACTTGGCCCGAGAGCACATAAAGCTTTGGCAAAATCGGCACTTCTAATAGTTCAAGGGATTTTGAAAGCACCCGAATCTTCTAACTTAGGAGCCATTGAGTGCACAATTGCACTTACTTGATGTGTCATCTTAATTGTTTCACAATTCGTCGATCTCTTCTTGGTTACCAAGTCCTACATGAATTTTTCATATCTCGGCATTTGTTCCAATGCCTCAACCAACGCACATTTATGGACAAAATCTTCATCATATCAATAAACTTTTTGAATTGGCTCTCACTGTTTTGCTTTGCAAGCCTTTGAGGGTATGGAGGAGGAGGCCTTGGCATTGGTGCCTTAGCCTTTGGCACAACCAGTTCCGGCATATCAATCACGTGTTCCCTAGACGGCTTCACTTCTTCTTGTGTCTCCTCCACACTTTCATCTATATCAATTCTCACTTCTTCATTAGCTTGAACCACATTGCTTGGGATTTCATCTTCTTTAACCACAACATCTTCATCCACAATTCTTCTTTGATTTGACGTGGTTGCATCTCCACCTTTTCCACTTCTAGTAGTCACGGCCATAGCATGTCCCGTATTATTGCCACCCTTCGGTTTTACCACCATATCACTAGGTAGTGCCCCCTTAGGACGACTATTAAAAGATTGCGAGATTTGGCCTAGTTGAACCTCCAAATTGCGGATAGAAGTGTTGTGAGAGGATAATTGAGCATCAGAGTCGGCATTCTTCTCCATCATTTGTTTAAACATATTTTCAATTCTACCCATAGAGCTCGGACCTTGAGAAGGATATAGAGGTGGATTGCTCGGTTGTTGGAACATCCGGGCCTTTCAAAACCCGACCCCCATTTGTTGTTGTTGTTCCACCCTCCTTGGTTATTACCTCCCCAATTGCTTTGATTGTTGCCACCCCAATTGCCTTGATGATTACCTCCCCAATTGCCTTGGTTACCTTGATTACTCCAATTTCTTTGATTATTGTTACCACCACTCCAATTGCCTTGGTGGTTTTGGTTGTTCCAATTTCCTTGGTTTCCTTGTGACCTCCATTGTTGTTGATTTTGTCCTAGAGCATTGTTTCTTTGACCTTGATAATTGTTGACACATTGAACTTCTTCTTCTTGCTCATTGAACGAATCACCTTGATCATAACCACTATCATCTTGCATGAATTGTTTCGTACGGTTTTGCACACCTTCCATTGCATTCACTTGTTTTGGCCCTTGAACTTGTTGAAGCTGAGCTTTGGCCAATTGGTTCATTGTGGTTGTCAACTCGGCAATAGCTTGCCCATGATCATATATCTCCTTGTGTAGGTTAATGACATTAGGGTCACCTTGCGGAATATTGGCTCTACTTTGCCATGCTGAAGAGGTATCCGCCATCTCATCAAGAATTTGACAAGTTTCGGCATAAGGCGTGTTCATGAAGTTCCCTCCGCCAAGTTGATTTACCACATATTGATTTTTTGTGTTGATCCCCTTGTAGAAGGTTTGTTGGATCATGGCCTCACTCATATCATTATTCGGTCACTCTTTGACCATGGTACGATATCATTTTCAAATCTCGTGCAATGGCTCATTGGGCTTTTGCTTGAAAGCAAGAATCTCACCCCGAAGCGTCGCCATATGTCCCGGAGAGAAGAATTTTGAAATGAACCTCTCCGCCAACTTATCCCATGTGTTGATGGAATGATTGGTCAATCTCTCTAACCAGTCCAATGCCTTTCCCCGTAGAGAAAAGGAAAATAGCCTCAACCGCAGCGCATCCTCGGAGACATTTGTTTGCTTGCTCCCTCAACAAGTATCGACGAACCCTTTGAGATGCTTGTAAGCATTTTGACTCGGAGCCCCGGAGAATAATCCCCGTTGCTCAAGTGATGTAAGCATCATTGGTGATTTGGAAGTTGCCCGCCCTAATGCGGGGTGGTACTATATCACTTGCATAACCCTCGCCCAGTAACTGTTGGTGAGATGCTGCTCTTGGTGGAGGTGGGGGAGGGACGGGAACATTATCTTGAGGCGGGCGGCCTCGTCTATTTGCTTAAGCTTTAAGAGGAACCTCCTCAACTTGGTCATCATCCACACCCCCCCCCCCCCGCCACTGGCAAATTCCTGAAGGGCTCATTGTTGAGAGCCATTTTCGTACCTAAAAGAAATTCAAAAACAAAGTTAGTGACTCGGAAGGAAAAGAAGACAAATCACACAAAAACCTAGATTATAGCTAAATCCGTTTAACTCACCGACAACGACGCCAAAAATTGATGTCGCCCAAACTCAAGCCACAAATGTAGGTAGTGAGGCGGTCGAAGCAATAATAAAACCCAACGCAAGTCGGGGTCGAATCCTCAGGGAGTCAGAAATGGGATTAGGTATACACCTAGTGTAATTGTGTAATGTGCCTCAAATTGCACTTCCACATTCTTGTTTGTTGTTTCTATTTCTACTTTAAGCTATTGATTGCAAATAATAAACAAGAAGACAATATTTTGAGTTTTGGTTATTTTTCAAATGATAAAGGATCTAGGGTTGTGACTTCCACCTAAGTGGTTACCTAACGGGTCATAAACTCAAGGGAAAGTTTTATTAGTCGGGGTCGTAATATAGCAATCACACGCAATTACCCACTCTATACCTCTCGGTAGCTTGAGTAATTTTGCTCAATTTGGCTTTCTCAAGTCCAAATGGGTATTGCACAAAGCAAGTGATATATGCTCAAGTCTGGTCTTACTATCTCTAGATTTGACCCTTTAATTGGGTCTATCAATAGCTTGAGTTCACCCCAATTTCTTGTTAGCCAAGTTTTCCTAGACTTAGTCCCTCTTTCTCAAGTAGAGACTAAGTCAAATAGGCATGAATCAATGTTTGCAACCATTAATTCTTGAATTCAAGCATGAACAGGGCTAAATATCACTAACCCAATCACACACAAGCCTTAAATCAAATACCCATTAAGTACCCACACTAGGTTTGGGCCACAACCCTAGCTAGAAAATTAGCTACTCATGAAAATTGAAGAAACGAAAGAATAAATTAAGATAGAATGCATACTAATTGATTAGGGAAAGAAAATCTAATGTTTAGAAGTTAATATAGTACAAATTAATCAAAACAACAAAGAAAACGGCTCAAGTGCTCTTCCCAAAACTAAACTTAACCTAAAAATGACAAAAAGTTCTATTTATACTAAGCTTAAAATATCTGACAAAAAAGCCCCTGAGAAGGTTGTATGGCCGCACAATTATCGTGCAGTCCGCATTCATGGAACTTGGGGCTTGGTACTTTGGAGCTTCTACGGTCCGCATCAAGATGAGTGGGGCCGCGCTTCTGATTATGCGGCCGCACAAAAATAGTGCGGTCCGCATTCCAGCTTGACTCTAGAATTCCCATCTCTCTGATCTTTGTCTTCTACGGACCGCATAATTTTGAGTGCAGCCGCACTTGTTCTTCTGTGGCCGCACATTTATGGTGCGATCCGCGTGCCTTCAGCTGGCACAAAAACTAATTCTCTGAATCTCCTCTCTACGGGCGCACTAGAATTGTGTGGTCCGCACTGTTTGCCTTTTTGCCCTGCTTTGGTTCTTGTTCACTTTTGACTCATTTGTGAGTTGATTTTGACTTCTTTTGGCTCGTTTCCCAATATTCCTGTACAAAAGCACGTTTCATTAGTTCTTGGGAATATCTTTAAGCATTTTTGAGCTAAAATGAAAGTAAAAGAGAGAAAATAAGCGGTCAATGTCCCAACTTATTAACTCCCCCAAACTTAGCTTTTGCTTGTCCTCAAGAAATTATGGCAATTCCCACCTCCACTAGAAAAAATGATATTTCAACTGGCCTAAGTAAATCAATCACACATCAATTGGGACCATTAATTACCCAGAACACATATGAATCATTAACAACACAATGATTTGACTTTTTGGGTCTCATAGTTCTAGTGTGACACTAGAGCATCAAGAGTTGACTCTATAAATCAAGGAAGCTCGCTCTTTCACGTAGGTCATTGTGGATCCCAAACTCTTCCTCCTCTACTCTCCATTAGCAAATCTCACTTTAGAATGTAACACTATTAGCAAGGATTGTGAAAAGTTCGCTCATCTCTCTCAAAAGAACGTCACAAGTCTGGCTTTAAGTACCATAAGCTTGCCCCTTATATATATCACCACTAATGTAAGCTCACTCAACTTGAAATCATGTACGGCCTTTGCAGGATGTAATGAAGGCTTTTGGACCAAGGTAGGACTAGTTGGAATAGAATGGTTTCATCTTTCCTTAAGCACTCCATTTTCTCTTTTTGGATCATACTTTCTCGACTCTTCGAGTCATTTTCTTCTTCCTCGGGGGAACTAGAGAGACGTAACGTCACTCTTTCTTGATCATGATATTCATTTTTCTCCTTTTCTATTTACTCTATGCCTTTCATCATTGTTTTCTTTGAATCCCTTCAACTTTCTACCTTATTCTCTTTCTTTTTTGGAATTTTTCTTTTTGTTCTTTTATTCTTTTCTTTGCCTTCCCTTTTCTTAATTTCTTTCTCTTCTCTGTACCTTTTATCACTTTCAAACTCCTCGTCTCTCCCCCATACTTATGTTTTTGCCAATTGTTTCTCAAGAATGCTAAGGAAAAATCTGGTGCCAAGAGAGGGTCATTATAAAACGGATAAAGGCTTGTAACGTGGTTATTGGAAAAAAAAGGGCTTTGGCTCAAAGGGGTTGACTAGGGATATCACATTTGTAGGCTATGGAAGATTTCAAATTTCAAATTGGATCAAGGAGAGCCTAAAATCATTACTCAAGCCAAGATACACTTAGATTTTGCCTAGAAACACATTCGAGGAAAGTTCTAGACCATTAGCACGGGTACTTGGACTTGTAACTAAACATCTCACCTCTCCGGGCATCTCATAGTGCTTCAGGGAGTCGCGGCCCTTATGTGTCTCATCTCGACCCGCTAGCCTACAGTTCACCACCAGCTCTTATTAGTACACCTCCACTCCAGAGTTTTTAGGGTGGCTACCCAGGTCGACGGGGTCAGTTCCAATGGCAGCAGTCACAACAGCTGAGGGTCTGTTACACTTGTGGTGATCCAAGGCACATTGCTAGATTTTTCCCCCGCGCAGCACACAACAGCAAAGTTCTAATACCATGGTTTCGGAACTGGTTGCTCCACCTCCCGCTCAGCCAGTTAGAGGTAGGGTTCAGGCAGCCATAGGTAGAGGTCAGGCCATTAGAGGTGGAGGTCAGGCCATTAGAGGTGGAGGTCAGGCCATTAGAGGTGGAATTCAGGTCGTTAGAGGTGCATGCCAGCCAGTTAGAGGTCGTCCTAGAGACGTGGTTCAGAGTGGTGGGGCCCAGCCCCGATGCTATGCTTTCCCAGCTAGGCCTGAGGCTGAGTCATCTGATACTATTATCACAGTTATTGTCCCAATTTTCCATAGAGATGCTTCAGTTCCATTTGATCCGCGTCTACTTATTACTATGTGTCATCCTATTTTGTTTCATATCTGGTTGTGCCTCGTGATTCTTTGAGTGCTACTGTGTATGTTTCCATACGTGTGGGAGATTCTATTGTTGTAAATCATGTCTATTGCTCATGTGTGGTTACTATTGGGAGTCTTGAGACTAGCGTAGATCTCCTACTTCTTGATATGGTAGATTTCGATATCATCTTAGGTATGGATTGGTTGTCACCTTATCATGCTATATTGGATTATCACACCAAGAAGGTGACCTTAGCCTTGCCGGGGTTTTCTCGACTAGAGAGGAGAGGGACTCATGGCCACTCTACCGGTAGAGTTATTTCTTATGTGAAGGCTAGACGTATGGTCGAGAAGGGGTGTTTAGGCTATTTGGACTATGTCTGTGATTCTAGTGCAGAGGTTCCATCCATGGATTTAGTAGCAGTTGTTCGTGAGTTTCCAAAGGTGTTTCCTGCAGACCTGCCGGGGATGCCACTCGACAGGGATATTGACTTCTGTATTGATTTGGCTCCGAGCACTCAACTCATTTCTATTTCTCCATACCGTATGGCCCCGCTAGAGTTGAAAGAATTAAAGGAGCAGCGACAAGATTTTCTTGATATGGGCTTTATTAGACCTACTGTCTCTCCCTGGGGTGCGCCCGTGTTGTTCGTGAAGAAGAAGGATGGGTCAATGAGGATGTGTATAGACTATCGGCAGTTGAACAAAGTCAGTATCAAGAATAAGTATCCATTGGCGAGGATTGATGACTTATTTGATCATCTTCGGGGTGCCAAGGTGTTTTTAAAGATTGATTTTGAGGTCTCGCTGCCATCAGTTGAAGATTAGGGAATCCAATGTCCCTAAGATAGCTTTTCGAACTCGGTATGGGCATTATGAGTTTCTAGTGATGTCATTTGGATTGACAAATGTCCCACCATCATTTGTGGATTTGATGAAATGGGTGTTCAAGCCCTACTTGGATTCCTTTGTTATTGTATTTATTGATGAAATCTTGATCTAATCCCGCAGTCGAGAGGAGCACGAGCAGCATCCTTGAATTGTACTTCAGACTCTAAAAAATAGCCAGTTATATGCCAAGTTTTCAATGCAAGTTTTGGTTGGACTCAATCGCCTTTTTTGGGCACGTCGTATCGATAGAGGGGATAAAGGTGGATCCTAAGAAGATTGAGGTAGTTCAGAACTAGCGTAGACCCACTTCAACTACAGAGATCCGGAGTTTCCTAGGTTTGGTGGGTTATTACTGCCGGTTCGTGGAGGGGTTTTCATCTATAGCAGCCCTATAGACCTTTGACCCAAAAGGGTTCCCCGTTCAGATTGTCAGACGAGTGTGAGTTGAGCTTTCAGAAACTCAAGACTGCTTTGATTACGGTGCTAGTGTTGGTGTTTCCCGCCGGTTCAGGATCTTACATGGTCTATTGTGATGCATCTCGTGTTGGGCTCGGTGCAGTATTGATGCAGGATGGAAGGGTGATCGCATATGCGTCCGGCAGTTAAAGGTTCATGAGAATAATTACCCTATTCATGACTTAGAGCTTGCAACCATTGTTCATGCGCTGAAGATTTGGAGGCACTACCTTTACAGCGTGTCATGCGAGGTATTCACGGATCATCGGAGCCTACGATATTTGTTCAAGAAAAAGGATCTCAATTTGAGACAGAGGAGGTGGTTGGAGCTGTTGAAGGACTATTATATCACCATTCTATATCATTCCGGGAAGGCCAATGTGGTGGCCGATGCCTTGAGTAGAAAGGCAGTGAGTATGGACAGTCTTGCGTACATTCCAGATGGTAAGAAACCGCTTGTATCAGATGTTCAGGCTTTGGCCAATCAGTTTGTGAGGTTAGATGTTTCGGAGCCCAGTCGTGTTCTAGCTTGTACAACCGCTCAGTCTTCCTTATATAAGCGCATCCGGGAGCAGCAATATGATAAACCTCATTTGCTTGTCATTAGGGACACGATGCGGCACGGTGGTGCTAAGTAGGTTATTGTTGAAGATAATGGTGTTTTGAGGATGCAGGTTCGTATTTGTGTGCCCAACGTGGATGGGATTCGTGACTTGATTCTTGAGGAGGCCCACAGTTCCCGGTATTCTACTCATCCGGGTGCCGCAAGGATGTATCAGGACTTGCCGCAACACTACTGGTGGAGGAGGATGAAGAAGGATATAGTTGCATATGTAGCTCGGTATCTAAATTTTCAGCAAGTTAAGTACCAGCATCAGAGACATGGTGGTTTGCTTTAGAAGTTAGAGATTTCTGAGTGGAAGTGAGAGCGTATCACTATGGATTTTGTTGTTGGACTACCACAGACTCAGAGGAAGTTTGATGCGGTATGGTTCATTGTGGCAGTTACCTATTCTTCTGAGCAGTTAGTTGAGATCTACATCTGCGAGATCGTTCGCCTTCACGGTGTGCCCGTGTCTATCATTTTTTATTGAGGTACGCAGTTCACCTCGCACTTTTGGAGGGTAGTACAGCGTGAGTTGGGCGCGTAGGTTGAGTTGAGCACAGCATTTCATCCTCAGACGGACCAACAGTCTGAGCGCACAATTCAGATATTGGAGGATATGCTTCGCGCTTGTGTTATGGATTTTGGGGGCTCTTGGGATCAGTTCTTGCCACTTGCAGAGTTTGCCTACAACAACAGCTACCAGTCAAGCATTCAGATGGCTCCCTATGAGGAATTATACGGGAGGAGGTGATGTTCGCCAGTTGGATGGTTTGAGCCAGGACAGGCTCGGTTGTTAGGTACAGATTTGGTACTGGATGCCTTGGACATGGTCAAGATTATTCAGGATTGACTTCGCACAACTCAATCTAGGCGGAAGAGTTATGACGACCGTAGGGTTTGTGATGTTCCATTTAGGGTTGGAGAGAGAGTATTACTTCGGGTTTCACCCATGAAGGGTTTGACGAGGTTCAGGAAGAAGGGAAAGTTGAGCACTAGGTATATCGGACCCTTTGAGATTCTTCAGAGAGTGGGTGAGGTGGCCTACAAGCTCGCATTGCCACCTAGTTTATCAGTAGTTCATCCAGTGTTCCATGTGTCCATGCTCCGGAAGTATCACGGTGATATGTCCCATGTGTTAGATTTCAGCTCAGTTCAACTGGACAAGGCTTTAACTTGTGAGGAGGAGTCGGTGGCTATTCTAGCCCGGCAGGTCCGACGGTTGAGCTCGAAGATTTATCATTCAGTTCGAGTGTTGTGGAGAGGTTAGTCGATCAATGCAGCCACTTGGGAGTCCGAGTCGGACATACGGAGTAGATATCCACACCTTTTCACCAGCCCAGGTACTTTTCTAAGTTTGTTTGAGGACGAACGTTTGTTTTAGAGGTGGAGAATGTGATGACCCGATAGGTCATCTAGGGCTTTAACCCTTAATTTTGTGTTTCGAAACCTTAAATAGCTCCTTTTAGCCTTTCTCGTTTTGCGTGCACAATCTGTGCCTTTTACCGGAAGGCTTATATGTGAAAATTTGATTAAAATATGAAATCATGCTTTAAAACTCACTTTGGTTGACTTTGGTCAACATTTTGAGCAAACCGACCTAGATCCGTGTTTTGATGGTCCCGGTTGCTCTGTATCGTGATTTGGGACTTGAGCGTATTACCGGAATCGACTTCGGAAGTCCCTAGCTCGAATTATCGCAATTTATTAAAAACTAGAAGTTTAAAGGTTTAAGAATTAAAAAGTTTGACCAAAGTTTGACTTTGTTTATACCAGGTTCGGATTTTGGTTCCGGATCTAGGTATAGGTCCATTACTGTATTTATGACTTGTCTGCTAAATTTGGTGCAAAACGGATGTGATTTGACGTCATTCAGACATCCGGTTGTTAAAATTAAAGTTCTTATGTTTTATTGGAAATTTCATTCGTTTTTGTGTCCGATTCGTAGTTCTAAGTGTTATTTTGGTGTTTTGATTGCGCGAGCGAGTTCGTATAATGTCTTTGGACTTCTGTGCATATTTGATTTTGATCCCCGAGGGCTCGAGTGAGTTTAGGATAGGATACGGCAGTTTTTGAACTTAGAAATTCTAGTTTTCTTTAGCTTCTGTTGTCATTTGGTGTTCTCTTGTTCGCGATCGTGAAGGTACTCTCACAATCACGAAGAGTAAACTGGGCTAGGGTAGATTTTTCCTCTATGCGAACGCAAGGCTGAGGACGCAAATGCGAAGCAGTGGTGAGATCACCCTTCGCGAACGCGTCCAGCTCTATGCGAACGCGATGAGTAAGGGGTCCGGGTGGGTAGTAGGTGCTTGTTCTACGCGAATGGGAGCCCAGGCTCGCGAACGCGATGACCAGGGGGAACAGACCATCATGAACGCGTGCAACCCCTCACGAATACGAAGGCCACTTGGGCCGCTGCACTTCGCGATCGCGTCAGGCCCTTCGCGAACGCGAAGAAGGCCTGACGCGAGTAACTTAAATGTTTCAAAGACGGGATTTCACCAATTTTCACCCTCTTTCCATTAGAGCTCGGCCTAGAGGCGATTTTGAAGAGAAAAGGCATCACGAATTCATAGGTTAGTATACTTAAACTCATTTTCTTCCATTTCTAACATCACCCATTAGTTTCTAGCCTTAATCTTTGTTCTTCCATGGTAGAAAACTAGGGATTAGGAAGAATGGGGAATTTTTGCAAATTCGGGATTTAACCTAAATTTGGGGTCATATTTCGAAACTAATTACATAATCGGGCTCGGGGGGTGAATGGATAAATGGGTTTTGGTCCGAATCTCGGGTTTTGACCAAGCGGCTCGGGGTCGAATTTTCTAAACTTTTTCGAAAAAGTGTAAAAAAAACCCAGCTTTATGTATTGTAATTGATTCCTTTAGCATTATTTGATGTTATCGAGTCGATTTTGTTTAGATACGATTGGTTTGGAGGTGTATTCTAGAGGAAAGGCCCCGGTAGAGCTCTGAGTTGATTGCGGAGTGAGGTAAGTGTCGTGGTTAACCTAATCTTGAGGATTAGTACTTGTTTTCCTATTTGCTATGTGTTTAAATATTTGGGTACAACATATATGTGAGGTGACGAGTACTTATGCATTGTTGTTGGGTTAAAGCATGCGGGTGAGACTTATTTCCTTGTGAATTACTGTTTTTCTTTAATTATGACATCCATGCCTCGATTAGATTATTATTTATTTGATCGTTCTTTCCGCATTTATGAATTAATTGTGATGGTTGAGTTTTTTTTGGAAGTTGAGGTTTGGCATCTTGGAACCATTATTGATGTAAGGTTTATTCTCGCATTATCTATCTCCCAAAGCTTTATATTCATTACCGCATGGTAAGGGAGAGTGTAAAAGAACGAAGGGTGATGTCGTGCCGTTTATTGATTCATTTATTGATTAATCCATAGTGAGGAAGAGAGTAAAAGCATGAAGGGTGATGTTGTGCCGTATTTGTCGATTCCCGGAGAGATTGAAAGTAAAAGCACGAAGGGTGATGCCGTGCCATATTTATTGATTCATGGTGAGGTTGAGAGTAAAAGCACGATGGATTATGCAGTACTGTCTTTATTCATTATGTTTATCCGTTTTCATTGGTTGATGATTTATTTGACTGGATTATGTTGTCATTCCTATTGTAGTTATCGTATCTTGTTCCCCTTTCTCATATCCCCTCCCAATTTTATGCATTGAATCTTTATATATTACTATGTTGTACATATAGCTATGTTGTACGGGTTAAATTACGTGAGTGTCCTATCATAGCCTCGTCACTACCTCGTCGAGGTTAGGCTCCGCTCTTACGGAGTACACTGGGTCGGTTGTACTCATACTACACTCTGCACTTCATGTGCAGATTTTGGTATTGGTCCCAGCTTTATGTGAGGTGTTTCGGATCGGATTATCAGATTTGGAGACTCGAGGTAGATCTGCTGGCGTTCGCAGACCTTGAAGTGCCCTCCCTCTTTCCTCATTTACTATTCATTTCATCCAAAACAGTTGTATTTATTTCAGACCCTATTTGTAGAACATAGCTCATGCACTTGTGACTCCAGATCCGGAATTTGTACTAAGATATTTTGGTTATTATGCCACTTCATACTTTGTTTTAGCTTCATTTCAGTTTTATTGGTTTTAATTATTTGAATTGTTAAAAATTGGCTTAAGAATATCTCTAACGTTGGCTTGCCTAGCGAGTGAAATGTTAGGCGCCATTACGGTCTCGAAGGTGGGGATTCCGGGTCGTGACAGTAGCAAAACTCTGACACGATGACTTATAGACTCGATTGCACTCCGAATAAAGTGGATTCTTACCGATCCTTCGCTGGATACTAACCTTGTCTACTATGAGGGCTCGTCAAACTGATTACCTACACATGCAGGCATGAATGCAGCGTCCACAACAAAAAGGACGTTAGTACGAATAATGTACCGAGTATGTAAGGCATGAAAACTAGTATATAAAAGATATGAAAGAAACATGGGGTAAAGGACTTAACCTGTAAGTCTGAATAGCTCTGTGAATCATGAAACATTTCTAATGTCATGAATATGCATATAAATGTCATATAACGCATAGATATATGCGTACATAACATCATCAAGCCTCTGAGGGCATCCCATAATATCATCTCAGCCTCTGTGGGCGAAATTATCAACGTATACCAAATGATCAGGTGGTGGTGCGTATATAATCTCGTAACCTTTCCCACCCCATATATATATATAATATATGCATAGCCATCTGGTCACGGGTCAATGTACATGTATAAATGAATGCCAGTGCATAATGAAGTAAGTCAATAAGGTCTCTCGGAATGTCATAAGATCAATATGCCTTCGGATAAACTTTATCAACTTACGTATTTTCTGAGACCCCTAGTACTTCTATGAATAGAGTCATTTATGAAAGGTGCGCTTTGCTCGTTTCATTTGTATCATATGGATCATCCCAAAAGAAAACAAGGGATAGCCTTAACATACCTTTAATATCAACTTCCTACTTGTATTTGTGAACAATCTCCTCTATGCCTCAGTCTCGAACTACTTTCGGCTTAACGATAGCACCACGAGTTCGAAACAACCAAACAAATGTATACTTGTCATTACTAACTTCTCTGTTCGTTTTTGTTTGTCTAAGCTATGTAGAGAGCAGCCCCATTTTGTGCAATTCCGTATCACTAAAATGAGAGCTTACGTGAAGAATTTCTCTATTTATGTCTATGGGCCCACACAACTAATGCCATGACTTTAACACTAAGAAATTGGCTATAAAGATGCCACCAACATGATAATTTTTATTAGTCATTTGCTGCTCCTTGCTATGTAGCCATGTGGT
Source organism: Nicotiana attenuata (assembly GCF_001879085.1). Lineage (NCBI taxonomy): Eukaryota > Viridiplantae > Streptophyta > Magnoliopsida > Solanales > Solanaceae > Nicotiana > Nicotiana attenuata. The sequence continues at coordinate 21,152,408 of NC_032000.1, read as the reverse complement.
GACATCCTTGTCACCTTGTAATTGTCCACAAATTCTCATCCTAAAGTACTACTATTAAAATATTAATAAATTATGGTACCATATAAAATTAATACATACATTAATACTTCATTAAAACGTTCATGTAAAAATACATATATTTTATCAACTTCTAATTTTCCTAATCTTATATAAAGAGTACAAATTTTCGTACTGTTAATTCTCAAAACAGTAAAAAGATAACCTTTTTTCCTTGTGAGAAATAATTTCTATCGTTACAATAAAGAAAATCTCATTTTAAACTTTCTCATATTATGTATATAATTTAAAGCATATCCGAAAGTAGTAATATTAATAACTATATAAAATTATATTTTTCAGACCTTTTTTTTTTTTTACAAAAATGTTCCAGTCAAAAGAAATACCATATAAAAATGTATCTAACAATATCAAGGTTGTCAAACTTACGGGGTCTTACAATAATACTATCACAATGCTCTGTAATCTCATGAATGACCTTAATCCCTTCAAGCTCATATGGATTACTACGACTCATCCTAATGCTAAAGTACGGAATGTTACACTACTAACATTAGAGACCCCCTTTTCATTCTACACGTATAATCCTCTAGGTCCACACCTAATGACTCATCACCAAAATTTATACCTCATGTATATAAGTGTCACCTTCTGCTCATATATATATGGTCCATGTGGAATAATAGTCATCCAATAATTTCGAACAATTTACGTACATCCACTATACTTTCACATTTAACTAATTACACAGATAATTAATTTAAGGATCTCATTTCACTTAAATACTAATAAAATTTAACATACCTCATATACCTTACTATCATGGCCATGTGGTATAGCATCAGTCCATAAAAATGGGGTATTATAGCTTGGACCATTTTTTCATCCCAAATTATCAAAATTCGACGAAACTCATTTTCTTCGATTTGTTTACCCTCTAACCTTCACGACTTTACTCATCACTTGTTATAAATAGCATAAATACTTATAACCTCGAAAATAATCTTGTCCTTGAAGTTATGTCAATTATCTTACGACAAATCCAACGTACGAAAGTAAGGGATGTAACACCTTCAAGGAAGTTTTACTAGATAAAAATCTAGTTTCCTCCACAAGCTACGTTCCACACCAACCCGCATTACACACGCAGGCCTTTGAACTAAACCTGAGGAACATACCAATCCTGCTGTCAATAGAGGACAAAATCAGGCTCTACGAACCTTGAAAATACTCAAGGCTAAACTCTCCAATCTGTGGAAACAAAATGAACCACTCACCCTAATTGATCTAGGATGGAATTTTTTCATTGCCAAATTCAGCATGGAGGAGAGTATGATCAAGATCCTAAGCGAGGGGCTATGATTTGTAGCCGGGCACTTCTTATCAATCCGCAGATGGGAACCTAACTTTGCTCTAGCAGAATCTAAATTAGCCAGAACGGTGGTTTGGATAAGACTCATATAGTTGCCAACGGAATTCTACGACCAGACAATTCTAGAACAAGTGGGCAAAAGAGTGGGTAAGCTACTGAAGATTGATATTGTTGGGTCCAAATGCACACGCAAGTATACGCAGTCGATAAGTAATAAAGTGATAAGAAAGTATCGTTCCCACGAGGATTTATATCAACTATTTTCCAACCTAAGCTATTTATCTATATGATGATCAAGTGAGTGTAAAGAATATGATTGTGATGTTTATAACTAAATTACTATGAATTAAACTAATAAGCAAGCAAGAAATAGAATCGCAAATAGAGCAAACAAACACTTAGGAAGAATTCAATGAGATGAGGATATCCCAGGGTTATGGGATTAACGTCTCTCCTATTGCATTTTTCGGATTGATGTAATCACTTGACTTATCTAATTTGTTGATTAGCAGGTTTTATTATGCTCGCGAAGTTCTTTCAACGCTTCGCTCGTCTATTCAATCTAACCTCAGACTATATGTCTATAGAATCAAACTTGACAAGAACGTATGTGTATTTCCTGCAAAAATAACCAAGTAAGGCAACTAGAATATGTCTATCCTAATCACGAATATATTCTACGATGCCCTAATTCAAGAACTTACTCTATTCAATCCTATATGAAATTTATAGTTCTCACTTTCGAGTTCAACTATAAACTCGTAGATGGTACTCTAGTGTTAGCTACGCAATAGAATAATTAAGTGCAAGATTGAATAAACAAATTAATATGATAAAATCAAGAAAAGCAATCAATCGTCAATTTACAATAGTCAAGAAGACCCACAACCCCAGACTAATAAGGTTCTTATCCACTTATGTTCATAACTGTCGCGCCCCGAACCTGGGCCTAGACGTAACTCGGCACCTGGTGCCTGACTACATGTGACTGAGCGAACCAGCTGGCTGAATCAACATGTGATATCATAACATACTGAATGCGAAAGATAAACTAGCACACGATGATATACTAAAAGTCTGAATGATATAAATCAAAGGGTGATAACACTAATATAATTCTGGAACATATCTGTAGCAAACATTGCTTAACATGAAAAGCCTGCGACTCTATCTAACTGTTACTCTAGTCTATGAAGCCTCTAATGAAGTACTGAAAATACTAACTGTCTAAAAATACTGAAGGCTATAAGGTAATGATAATGCCCCGAAAGAACTGGGGATCACCAAATAGCTAGTACGAGAATCCTAGCGCTCTGAATCGACAACCTGTAAATCATTATCTGTATTGTGAGATACATGCCCCGGGGAAAAGAGACGTCAGTACATTTGAATTGCACTAGTATGTAAAGCAACTGAAAGAATGAACTATAAATGATGAAACTGAAACTGAATTGATAACTGATAACTGATAACTGGAGTGATAACTATTTCTAATAACTGAAATGATAATTGTAGAATCATACTGCAATATATGATTAGTCAGAATGGAATTCCGAGAGTGGCAGTAGCTTCGTTGTGTCATTTGGGATGTGTGTGCAAAATTTTAGATTATTCGGACGTGGTTTGGTTGGGTCTTTGATCAAAAGCGGAATTCGAAAGATTTTAGAAAGTTTGGTTTGAATCCAATGTGTTTTGGGTGATTTGATGTTGTTTGAGGTGTTTTGATGATTGGAACAAGTTTGAATAAGGTGTTAGGTTATGTCTGTGCTTTTGGTTGAGGTCCCGGGGCCTCGGGGTGATTTCGGATGGTTAATGGAGAAGTTTGGATTTTTGTTGCAGCTGTTAAATTGCTGCTTCTAGTATTTTCGCACCTGCAGATTGGGGACCACAGGTGCGGCGCCGCATAAGCGGAGGGCTTCGTCGTAGAAGCGAAAAAGGGCCTGATGAGCAGCAACCGCAGAAGCGGCAGGTTGGACGCATCTGCGATGTCGCAGATGCGTGGGGTTGTGATCGTGGCTGGTAAGTGATTTCCGCAGAAGCGGATGAATGACCGCAAAGGCGGTACCGCAGAAGTGGTGATGCGACCGCAGATGCGGGGCCTGGTAGCATAAGTGAAATCCACAGAAGCGGATGTTTTTTCGCAGAAGCGGAAGCGCAGATGCGCTTTTGGGATCGCAGGTGCGAAAGTGCTGGGCAGAATGTATAAAAATGCCCTTTCGCGATTTTTAGTCTTTTGTTCACCATTTTTGTGCGATTTTGGAGCTCCAAGCTGTGATTTCAAGAGGGTTAGAGGTAAGCTACTTGGGCTTTATACCTTGTGTTTATGGTGATTATATCGTTGTTTAATCATGAAAATTGGTGGGAAATTAGAGGAAGAGTTGGGAATTTAGGGCTTGAAATTGGAGAGTGAATTTTTAGAATTTGAGTGACCATGTGAGGTCGGATTTTGCTAAATTTGATATGTATGAACTCGTGAGAGGATGAGGATTCCATTGATATTAATTTTATTATATTCCGAGACGTGGGCCCGGGGGCCGGGTTTGAGAAATTTCGGGATTTGTGCTAATTGTTGATTATTTTCGCTTGGGTTTCGTTACCTTAGCCTATTTTGACGTCCTCGTTCTGATTGTGGATAGATTCGACGCGAGTGGAGGCCGATTCGAGGGGAAAAGGCGTCGCGAGCTAGAGATCTGACCGGTTCGAGGTGAGTAATGATTGTAAATGATGTTCTATGGGTTTGAAACCCCGGATTGCACATCGTAGTGCTATATTGAGGTGAGGCACACGCTTGATGATGAGTGTGGGGTCTTGCACTATTGGGGATTGTGACCTGGTCCGTCCCAATTGATGATTTTTTTGCGTATTTGACTGAAATCTATTTGCTATCATTATTTGGGCTGAATGCCATATTTGGGCTGAATGCTAATTATTTGAACCCTTCGGGGATTGTTGTTGATATTCCCTCACTATTTTGACTTTATACTTGAACTCAGTCATGTTATTTTCCACTGTTTTCAAAACTCAGCCATGTTCACTCGGTTTTAATACTCAAATGATATTTAAATGATGTTTTGGGCTGAGAAACACTGTTTTACTATTGCCCAAGAGGCTTATGTGATTTGACTGAGTAAGGCCAAGGGCCTGCCTTGTGAGGATACCTTTTGGGTCGGGTTGCACGCCACAGTGGTGATACACTGATTTTGATTATGAGGCCGAGGGCCTAAGATTATACTCCACGAGGTGGCTTGATATTGATATGAGGCCGAGAGCCTTTTTATGATGCCACGAGATGGCTTGATATTGCACTTGGGCCGTAAGGGGCCCCTCCAGGAGTGTGCACACCCCCAGTGAGCGCGGGTACCCATTATGATGTGAGTTATAGCCCGAGGGGCTGGTATTGTTATATGTGATTGCCCGAGGGGCTGGTATTATTCTATGCGATTGCCCGAGGGGCTGGTATAGATCTGAGATATTGCCCGAGGGGCGGAGTTGTTGACATTATGCCCGAGGGGCGAACCTTTATTTGTTGATCTATTTTGCTTACCTGTCAATTACTTGTTTAGTTGTGTAATTGCGCCCGAGGGGTGGATTCTCTATGCTTATCTATGCTAGTTGTTTTGCATTCAATTGCTTAACTGCCGAAAAGCCATTTTTGAAGAAGTTTAAATTGAGCTAAGATGCTATAAGAGATTTCACAGCTTCATTGCTTTCTTACTGGTTTTGTACTACTTCTATACAGCATGTTGATGCACTTTTCGTGATTTCTTATCACTCAGTCTTTATTTATGATTATTACTCACTGAGTCGAAGTACTCACTTTACTTCCTGCACATTGTGTGCAGATTCAGGTATTGCTGAACCCGGTAGCGGGTATTGGTTGATCGGAGGCAGAGTCATCGAATTTTAGCAAGGTAGCTGCCGGCGTTCGCAGCACTACTTTTCTCCCTTTTTATACTATTAGACTGTACTTAGTACATTTCAGACTTTGTCAGTTGTATTTGGACCTTAGTAGATGCTCATGACTAGTGACACCTTGGTATTGGGTTGAGTTGAGTTGTATTCCGCAAATTATATTGTATTGTCATTGTTACGTCTGAGTTTATATCATGTTTTTGACAAAATGCTTTTTTTTAATTGCTTAAAACTGGATTGGAAATGTATCGGCTGGCCTTGTCTTCACGAGAGGCGCCATCACGACCGAGCCTGGGTTTAGGGTCATGACAAGTTGGTATCAGAGCCTAGGTTACATAGGTCTCACGAGTCATGAGCAGATTTAGTAGAGTCTCACGGATCGGTACAGAGACGTCTGTATTTATCCTCGAGAGGCTGCAGAACCTTTAGGAAAAACTTCACATTCTTGAATTCTTATCGTGCGTCCTTGATTCAGCTTGAAAAGTAACTCTTGAAATTCCTTCCATGCATTCGTATGCGTGAACGAGCGCTCAGTATCAGATGTGCATCGATGGCTTGTGATTTCCTGATTGAGGGGCGATATGTGATCTCTATGTGCTGATGTTGGGCCAGTTTGGAGGACTCGAGGCCGGATTTTTGCCTATAGCTTGAGCACCGAGGTGCTGATTGGGTGAGCACGTGTTTCTGGATCTACATGTTCTGTTGTGTCCCTATTAAGGGGAGTAATGACTGGATAGTTACGTGATGTGACTGCGAGATGTATTCGTATGATTTGGAAGCGACGAGAAGGGTCCGTTAGAGGATAAAAAAAACTATTAGGTGCTTGATTTCCGTCTTGATTCGAGTTATAGCCCCGAGTTATGGGCGTGTGAAGAATATTTTCATGTTTCCTAGTCGGGAGTGGAGTAAATTTCATGTTGCGGTATGAGTTCAGACTCAGGAAGACTAAGTGACTGCATAATGTTTATGACGGTAGAAGGTATACAAAAATGTTAGTTTGAGGCAAAACAGGTGGATTATCTCCTGCGGAGTGTTCGGAAGTTGTGTGATCCTTACGTTGTCTGTTAGAAGATCCCATTTTAAAGTGAAATATATGTGTTGAAATTTAAATTTGGGGTCGCTTAAGAGAGTGGGTTTAACTGTTGCGAGAGTGAATGCGAGATTTGCAGAGATTTAAAGTACTAGATGGTCTGTGTTTCACGAGCTGATGAAGGATTGAGTTTAATCTCACTATGGTATTATGGCAGCAATAGAGTATGTGCATTATGAGTTATTATATGTGTTTCGATCTATGGCTTCGAACCAAGTAGGGGAGTCTGCTATTGAGTTGTTGATTGCACGGTTATATGCTACATTGGTTCCAGTTGGAGGCGTGCTGGTGAATCAGTTATGGCCTACGGAGATTAAGGCCGAGGATGGCTCGAGTGAAGGAAAATTCTTGGTAAAGGTTATAGTATGCTTCATAGGTGTGTGAGAATTCACGGAATGTCTTGAGTTGTTGTTGGTAAGGAATGCTCGGTGCATAGAGCAGGAAGTTGCTTGGTTGCATTGGGATGAGGTTATATTGTACGGTGTCGGAGTGCTAATGAGGCACAGGTTGTTCGGTTCATTTGATCAGGCTAATTGTAGTTTGAGTAAAATGGATGACTCTAGAGAATGGTTCTAATGCGTTCAAGATTTTTCATGTAATAAGTGGAGATTTTCGAGTTGTATTTTTGGCTAGAAACTGAGGTTGCACCGGAAGGTGTCAAGACTAGTAGTATTCCTATATCATTATGGGGTTCGGTATAACAGTATCAGGAAGGTAAAGGTAATGGCCTTGGATTCACAGGAAGTCCTTTCAGGGTAGGTATTTTGAATGTAGTGCTTTTGGGAATATCTAAGAGAGAATTCAGCGGCTTATGAGCCTTAGGTGGTGTGGTTTTACGTTAAAGTTGTAGGGCAAGTTTTAGTTAAGGATCGTGATGTGCTAGCAAGGAAACATATAAATTTGAAGGTAATTCAGAAGGAACTCAGAGGATTAGGACAACTTGGTACTAGGCTGGATCAACATGGTAAGGGATATGATCGGTTTCTTGGATGCTTATGAAGTGGTGGGTTTCCACAGGCGTTTCGTGGCAATGCTCTTGGGTTTTGATGGCTTGTATAGCTTGGTTGAGTTAGAAGGAGTCAGTACTGATGGTTCGGTTTTGTGCAAAAGGGTATTCATAGATTTCTTGATAATTTCTACCACGGTTAGAGATGTATATCTTCTACTGGCATGGGGAGCATGGGATGTATAGTGATTTTCTCCTATATGGGATCAAATGGAAAGTTCTTGGCTAGTTGAGTACGCAGATGTTTGTGGCTCGGAAGGGAGGTGAAGTTCTCATGTTATTCTAGGATGGTATGGTATATGCGGTATGTTGTGGAGGATTGAGATTTGCATGTGTAAGGTTATGGTTCAGTTCTGAACGGAAGGTCATAAAATCCTTAGGCAGCACGGGCAGTTTCGGATAATTATAGAAATGATCTTTAGATGATTAGGGGAACGATCTTCAGATGATTAAGGAAATGGTATTGCCAGTTGGAGGTAATTTGACGAGGGTATATGTTTCAGAAAAAGGCAATGTGACTAAGTTGATGGTACTTTGGTAGTGTTGCGCCACTTTCTTCTTAGATCGACTGCTGATATCCGAGTTTGCTTGGAGGCACAGAAGAATGTTAGAGTATCTCTCATGGAATGATTGGGTATTAGAGACGTGGTATGTATTCAGACGGCGGAACTGGGATCAGGTATGGTGATTCGTGCGCTATATGGAGTTGGAGACTGGGAGTTGGTGACTATCAGGGTTTGGAGACCCGAGTGGATCTTTCATCGCTTGGTATGTTAGATTTTGGATGCGATATTGGGTTCAGACTGGTTGTCTCTGTGTCGTGTTATTCTGGGCTATTGCGCTGAGGCGACGATACTGACTATGCCGGGAATGCCACGGATTTAGTGGCGAGGTTCGACGGATGTTATGGTATTAGTAGAGTGGTTTTGGAGTTTCGAAGACCCAGCGAACGGCTGGGGAGGATTGTCTCTCTTATTTGGGCTTTCGTGATGGATGTCAGTGCAGAGGCTTCTACCATTGATTCAGTTCCGGTGGCGAGGGACTTTTCGGATGTGTTTCCTGTGGCCGGGCATGTCGCCGGGCAAGGTTTTTGATTTCAGTATTGATTTGACGCCGGGCACCGTATCGTATGGCACCGACAGAGTTAAAGGGGTGGAAGGAGCAGCTTCAAGGTTTCCTTGATAAGGAGTTCGTTGGCAGGCCAATGTGGATGCGTGTTCTAACTTGAGTCGGCTTGGTTGGCTTCGAATTGTATTGTTGAGGGATGTGTTGATTCGATTGTTATTGAGCTTATTAGTAATCTGGTGAGATCTATGAGTTACCTTTCCGTGTTGCGAGGCGTTAGGATTTATTGGTTATTGGCACATGTAGTGCGGTGTTATTGGGGTCTCCCAGTGGAGCTCGAGCGGGAGGAGTATTGAATATTGCTCGGCGGATAGCGTATCGGCTATGTCCTTTTGGGTTGTGTGGTGTTATGTATTTGCTTCACCATGGTCATGATGATTTGCTTTGGTTCTAGACATCAATTGCGCGTGGTCGTCGATTTTGAGCAGGGTGACTTGAGGTGTTTTATGTGGACCAGTTTTTGGATAGGGTCGCGCACCGCAGCGAAGTTATGTGGAAGTAGGACCTTGCGGGTTGGATTAGATGAGATCCTTGGGATCATTAATGAATACGAACGGATTCGATTTCAGCATGTTGGAAGAATAAGTATCGAGGTCCGGCTCAAAAATTTGCTATGGTCCTTGCCAAAGGAGAAGTGGCTTCATGAATGGTTGATCTGAGAAATGATTATGGTTTATTGCGTGTTTCATTTATCATTGGCAGTGCATGAAAGTGTTGGAATGAGGCCTTAGTTGATAAGAGGTTTTCTATCGGTATTCGGTTGTTGTGTGCGACTGCTGTGGTTAGAAGTTATTGCTGCAAGCGTTTGAGTTATGTGGTACGTCATGTAATTGCACCTGAGGGTGCAAGTATGGGTTATTACAGCCTGTTCGGGCTTATTCCCAGTATAAATGTGAGATTCTGATCGCATTGAACATTTCAGAAGTGGAAATGTGGTTTTGTGGTTTATGGGCTAGATCAGATTGTGAAATTTCAGTTTCTATGTGTTATCGGACCTATATGAGATAGGGTGACGTGGGATCACCCCCGGGTATATGCATGGTAAGGCTATTCAACGATTGGTTGGCTTTTGGAACAACTCTGGGCACGTTCGCGGATGAACGTATGTTTAAGTGGGGGAGGATGTAACGACCCGACCGGTCGTTTAGAGCTTTTGCACCTGGCTCGTCAGTTCTCGGGCATGACTTGCCCCATATGATGTATTAAGACTTATGTAAATTGTTGGTTTTGGTTTTCAGGGTAATCGGAATTTGAATTTGGATGAACAGTTCCCAGTTTGAAGCTTGAAATTTGAAAGGTCTGACCAATATTTGACTTGTTTGTATATGATCTCGGATCGGAATTTTTATGATTTTGTTAGCTCCGTTAGGTGATTTGGGACATAGGAGCGTGATCGGAATGCATTTTAGAAGTCCGTGGAAGGTTTAGGCTTCAATTAGCAAAATTGAGATTTTGGCGATTTCCGGTTGGTAGGCGAGATTTTGATATAAGGGTCGGAATGGAATTCCGAGAGTGGCAGTAGCTTCGTTGTGTCATTTGGGATGTGTGTGCAAAATTTCAAATTATTCGGACATGGTTTGGTTGGTTTTTTGATCAAAAGCGGAATTTGGAAGATTTTAGAAAGTTTGGTTTGAATCCGATGTGTTTTGGGTGATTTGATTTTGTTTGAGGTGTTTTGATGATTGGAACAAGTTTGAATAAGCTATTAGGTTATGTCTGTGCTTTTGGTTCAGGTCTCGGTGACCTCGGGATGATTTCGGATGGTCAACGGAGAAGTTTGGATTTTTGTTGCAGCTGTTAAATTGCTGCTTTTGGTATTTTCGCACCTCCGGATTGGGGACCGCAGGTGTGGCGCTGCATAAGCGGAGGGCTTGGTCGCAGAAGCGAAAAAGGGCCTGATGAGCAGCGACCGCAGAAGCAGCAGGTTGACCGCATCTGCGACGATCGCAGATGCGAGTTTTGGCTGGTAAGTGATTTCCGCAAAAGCGGATGAATGACCGCAAATGCCGTACCGCAGAAGGGGTGATGCGACCGCAGATGCGGGGCATGGTAGCATAAGTGAATCCGCAGAAGCGGAAGCGCAGATGCGCTTATGGGATCACAGGTGCGAAAGTGCTGGGCAGAATATATAAAAATGCCCCTTCGCGATTTTCAGTCTTTTGTTCACCATTTTTGTGCGATTTTGGAACTCCAAGCTGTGATTTCAAGAGGGGATCAAGTGTATCCACAGAGGTAAGCTACTTGAGCTTTATACATTGTGTTTATGGTTATTATATCATTGTTTAATCATGAAAATTTGTGGGAAATTAGAGGAAGAGTTGGGAATTTAGGGGTTGAAATTGGAGAGTGAATTTTTAGAATTTGAGTGACCATGTGAGGTCGGATTTTGGTAAATTATATATGTATGAACTCGTGAGAGGATGAGGATTTCATTGATGTTAATTTTATCGGATTCCGAGATGTGGGCCCGGGGCTCGGGTTTGAGAAATTTCGGGATTTGTGCTAATTGTTGATTATTTTCGCTTGGGCTTCGTTCCCTTAGCCTATTTTGACGTCCTTGTTCTGATTGTGGATAGATTCGACGCGAGTGGAGGCCGATTCGAGGGGCAAAGGCGTCGCGAGATAGAGATCTGACCGGTTCGAGGTGAGTAATTAGGGGTGTTCATGGTTCGGTTTGGGTCGGTTTTTTCCTAAAAAGAAACCAAACCAAGTCGGTTTTTCAAATATTGGAACCAAACCAAACCAATTAAGTCGGTTTTTTATCGATTCGGTTTTTTTCGGTTTTTTCGGTTTTTTCGGTTATTTATCGATTTTTTTCTTAAATATGAGATATACACTACCAAATACATATTCCGACGACTATATTTTCAACGTAACACTATCAAATCAATTGCTCTTTGAGAAATCTATCATTTACCAAGATATATTGATGATAATTGAAGTAAATAGTGATGAATAATTTAAGTACTCAATTAAAATTTTATTATTTTTATCATAAAATAAATTCTTGTACTTAGCAAAAGAAAACTACCAATCAAACTAGAATGTAAAGGCAAAGAATTAGATTATTATAATAGCAAAGAACTAGACTAAAAATACAAACGACTAATATGTACGATAAAAATTTAGAAACTTTATATAAAAATACATATATATAGGTGTAATAATAAATTTAAATAGCTACTTTTATAGTCGGTTTGGTTCGGTTTTTTTCGGTTATTTTTTTATTAAAACCAAAACCAAACCAAATTTGATCGGTTTTTAAAATTCAAAACCAAAACCAAATCAAACCTAAAAAGTATCGGTTTTTTTGGTCGGTTTGGTTTGGTTTTCGGTTTGGTTCGGTTTTTCGGGTTTTTATGAACACCCCTATGAGTAATGATTGTAAATGATGTTCTGAGGGTTTGAACCCCCGGATTACACATCGTAGTGCTATATTGAGGTGAGGCACACGCTTGATGATGAGCGTGGGGTCGTGCACTATTGGGGATTGTGACTTGGTCCATCCCAATTGATGACTTTTCCGCGTATTTGACTGAAATCTATTTGCTATCATTATTATTTGGCCTGAATGCCATATTTGGGCTTCCTGCCAATTATTTGAACCCTTCGGGGTTTGTTGTTGATATTCCCTCACTGTTTTGACTTTATACTTGAACTCAGTCATGTTATTTTCCACTGTTTTCAAAACTCAGCCATGTTCACTCGGTTTTAATACTCAAATGATATTTAAATGATGTTTTGGGCTAAGAAACACTGTTTTACTGTTGCCCGAGGGGCTTATGTGATTTGACTGAGTAAGACCGAGGGCCTGTTTTGTGAGGATACCTTTTGGGTCGGGCTGCACGCCGCAGCGGTGATACACTGATTTTGATTATGAGGCCGAGGGCCTGAGATTGTACGCCACGAGGTGGCTTGCGCTTGGGCTGTAAGGGGCCCCTCCAGGAGTCTGCACAGCCCCAGTGAGCGCGGGTACCCATTGTGATGTGAGTTATAGCCCGAGGGGCTGGTATTGTTATATGTGATTGCCCGAGGGGCTGGTATTGTTCTATGTGATTGCCCGAGGGGCTGGTATTGATCTGAGATATTGCCCGAGGGGCGGAGTTGTTGACATTATGCCCGAGGGGCAAACCTTTATGTGTTGATCTGTTTTGTTTACCTGTCAATTACTTGTTTAGTTGTGTAATTGTGCCCGAGGGGTGTATTCTCTATGCTTATCTATGCTAGTAGTTTTGCATTCAATTGCTTAACTGCCGAAAAGCCCTTTTTGAAGAAGTTTAAACTGAGCTAAGATGCTTTAAGAGATTTCACAGCTTCATTGCTTTCTTACTGGTTTTGTACTACTTCTATACAGCATGTCAATGCACTTTTCGTGATTTCTTATCACTCAGTCTTTATTTATGATTATTACTCACTGAGTCGGAGTACTCACTTTACTCCCTGCACCTTGTGTGCAGATTCAGGTATTGCTGAACCCGGTAGCGGGTATTGGTTGATCGGAGGCAGAGTCATCGGAGTTTAGCAAGGTAGCTGCCGGCGTTTGCAGCACTGCTTTTCTCCCTCTTTATACTATTAGACCGTACTTAGTACATTTCAGACTGTCAGTTGTATTTGGACCTTACTAGATGCTCATGACTAGTGACACCCCGGTATCGGGCTGAGTTGGGTTGCATTTCGCTAATTGTTTTGTATTTTCATTGTTACTTCTGAGTTTATATCATGTTTTAGACGAAATGCTTATTGTTTAATTGCTTAAAAAATGGATTGAAAATGTGTCGGCTGGCCTTGTCTTCACGAGAGACGCCATCACAACCGGGTCTGGGTTTAGGGTCGTGACACAGGTATTCATTAACTGATTAAGAGAACTGAAACTTCAACTGTTTATGACATGATGAGTAATCTAGACTGAGACTCATGGGAATCAAACACAAGTCTATGTTGATTACGTAGTGAGCTCACAAAATGAGTTACGAAGCTAGAAAATAGAAGTTCTACAACTATTCAAGGAACTAGGCTTAACTATATTTCTTAGGTAATTAGTAACGTTGTAAAAGAAATGTAATGTAGGGAGAATCATTTACATTCCAAGACATAGAGAGTTAGCCTCACATACCTTGACTTCCTGCTCTTGAGCGTAATACAATATTCGCCAACCCCTTCAACTTTAATCTATATCAATACAAGTCAAAGGGATCCCATATTAGCAATAATACTCATGTTTTGGTCACTTAGACTTTTCATCAAACACTTTATGGGCATAAAGCCTCACAACCCTAATTAATGATGTTTATACACCCAACAACCCATTCTCTTGCTCCAAGATAAATTCTAAAATCTCAAATTGTTATCATCAACATCATTCTTCATCACCCATAAGATAAACAATACCCTTAATCAATAATCAAAAACCAACAACCCAAATCTATAAATGTTCATGCTTTTCTATCAAACTCATCAACAAATATCTCGTGAACTTAGAGTCTATAATTATTAATCCAATGCTATAATCAATTAGAGGGTGAAGACATTGCCTTTTTGAAGTTCAATCCTCTTGAATTCGAGTTCTAGGGTTTCGGCTCTCAAAACTGATGTCCCAATCTAGTGATTTGAAGGGTTTGCCCATGTTAAAAAGTTTTTGAAGAATTGAAATAAACTTAGGATCACCATTAGAACTTACCTTGGATGGTGGATGGACCTTTGAGGAGTTAGGTTCTTGAGAGCTTCCCTTTCTAGCGCAAGGCTTTTTTGTTTTGGGTTGTGGAGGACGAAGTAGGGCTTTTTAAAATGACCCTCCGGGTGAGCTCCCGTGCACCTGAAGGTACAATCGCGCACCTAGATGCACAAAGAGGCAGTAGCACTTCCACAAGTGCGCGGCCGCGCACAGATGTGCGCATTGTCCAGTAAAACGCACATAACGTTTTGCACATAGATTCGTTCAGACTCCACAAAATGTCGTTGGAAAGCTATCTTAAAGGACTACAACTTGCATGTTTTATGTTTGTTTAAAATCCTTACAGACTTTCACTAAATCCTGCTGGAATACAGACATTTCGTAAACTTAGTTGATTTTATCGAATCTTATGCACCCCACTCTCCATCTTGATTCCAAAACAACTATTTTCACCCATACTCATCTCGATTGGACTTCATATGTCTATGATGTCATATTAATACTCATTTAAGATGTCCAAACCTAGTCCAAGTTCATGGAGTGCTACATTATCTCCCCTTTGGGATCATTTGTCCTCGAATGATTGTCCTGACTGTAACTACGACTAACTCTGGAAATTAAACGGGTCTGGTGGAAACATGAACTTTCATGAACACTTGCATACTAAACTTAATGAATACACTATTACTGAACTACTGAGATACTAAACTGAATGACTATTGCATTGGCTGAATACTGAGCTGACTGAAAACCGAAGGACGTGGAGATTATAATATAAGGTCTGAATGAAAAGGTTAGTGGCCTTCAACATTTCTCCAAAACATCTGCCAACTTTCATAGCATAACACAAGCCTCACAGGGCATCATAATGTTCATAACATGAAATATATACATGAATACTGGTCTGCCATGGATACGTGAATACTAAACGAACATGGATATATAAATATTGAACAGGCACGAATATTTCAGTACTGAACTAACATCAATATTTGAGTACTAAGCTGGCATGAATATCTGAGTACTGGACTAACATGAGTATATGAGTATTGAACTGACATGAGTATCTGAGTACTGGAAACTTGAATGTCATAACATGACACGTGAAGTATTGGGTGTACATCCGCTAATTCTGGTGGCAACTCCAACTCATAAGCTATTTGTCCGATCTGTCGCAGGATTCTATATGGCCCAATATAGCGGGGACTAAGCTTTCCTTTCTTCCCATATCTTTTAACACCTTTCATAGGTGAAACTTTCGGAAATACCCACTCATCAAATTGACACTCTAGGTCTCTATGCCGCACGAATGAATAGGACTTTTGGTGACTTTAAGCCGACTTCAAACGCTCTTGAATCAACTTGGCTTTCTCCATAGCTTGATAGACCAAATTTGGTCCCAATAACTCTGCTTTACCAACTTCGAACTAACTTATTAGCGATCTATACCTTTACCCATAAAGAGCTTCGTACGGTGCCATCTTGATACTAGAATGGTAGGTGTTATTATTATCAAACTCAATGAGAGGTATGTGATCATCTCAATTACCTTTAAAATCAAGGATATATCCTCAAGTGTCTGAATAGTGCGCTCTGCCTGGCCATCTTTCTAAGGATAAAAACTATGCTGAGGATTACTCATGTGTCTAATTCTTACTGAAAGGTCTTTTAAAAGTTCGTTGTAAACTGAGCACCATGATCTGAAATGATGGAAAACGGACTCCCATGCACTATGACAATTTCTTGGATATATTACTTGGCATAATCCTCTACTAAATCTGTAGTTTTCACTTGCAAGAGGTGAGCTGGCTTGGTAAGTCGATCTACAATCACCCAATTAAATCATGCTTTCAAAATGAGCGAGATGATCATGTTATAAAGTCCATATTTACCATCTCCACTCAAGAATATGTATTCTATGGTGAAATACTGGGCTTTCTGCTACTCAACTTTCACTTACTGACATTGTGGACACTTGGCCACAAAGTTTGCGACGTTCTTTTTCAAGTCGTTCCACTAATAAATCTCCTTAAGATCATGATACCTCTTTGTGGAACCTGGGTGGGTAGAATATCTGGTATTATGGGCTTCTAACATGATCCTCCCTCTCTAAGTCTATATATGTATGGAAAACACAATCTGTCTTGGTACCTCAAAGTATCATCATCTTCCCCTTTTTCTAATCCATCATCTTATGCTTTTGAATCCCCTCTTTCAGCTGCAACCAGTAGGGATCATCAATCTATTTCTCTTTCACTTTGGCTACAAGGAGGAACAAGTCTTGTTCTAGACAACAATTCTACCATCTTTGGAGTCTGAAAGTCGAACTCCTAGCTTGGCTAATCGGTGAACTTCTCTCACCATAGTTTTCTTGTCTGCCTCTATCATGAGCTATACTTCTCATACTTGATTATCATTTCAAGGTACTTCCTGAAAACACTTATAGCGTTGCTATGAGCTAAGTATTTGACCAGTACTCCGAAGATTAGAGTCTCGTGCAATAGCACTACCCTCATGATACATAACTGGCATGATTTTATAGTTTTTTTAATCCCATGCTAACTATGCGGGTTTCAAATCTCCAACTGGACTTACTAACAATTATCACATCTCCCCCTTAGCCAAACGTTAAGGTTTTGTACTTGCAGATCCTTTTCTTTTGTTAGGATCCGAATAACTTTCCTTATCTTCAACAATTTCTTGCACTTTATGTTAAAGACGGCTTATCTTCCGACTTACTTCTGAGTAATCTTTCTTACTAGGAAAAACTAAATTACTTACATAAATAGAAAGCTAATGTATTCACAACTATCATATATAATCTTAATGAATTAACTCAGCTCACTTTGTCAATCTTGGGGAAACTTCTTTTCGTTAACTCTTAAAGGCTATTCTTCTGTAGTTTGCACTCTTACTGCTAGCTGATTTTTTTCCTTCCACTGTCACTGTACTTCAGACTTAACTTAAACTTTTTGGGTTCTAACACGTGTTCGGTATTTCAAAATGTCATCCACTCACTAGAACTAACATGGCTAGGTGAATCAAATCTTACCTCTACTAGCTCTGCTGAAATTGCTAATTCATTGTATCTACTCAAAACTTACTTAATATTCATTTACTCACCACATGCTAGCATTATATTTACTTGTTCTACTTTGAATGACTAAAGTGAAGCATAAGGTTATTCCTAACTTCCCTCATGATTCGACCCTATTGTACGGTCGCATACTATCTTTTTTCTTTTTGAACTATGTATATGGACCAAAAACTGATGTCGCCCAACCTCACACCATAAATATAGGTTGTGAGGCAGTCGAAGCAATAATAAAATACCCAATGCTTCCACAGAGAGCTTTATATGGGATTAGGTATATACCTAGTCTAGTGTATGATGTGCCCAAGATTACACTTCCACATTTTCAATTGTTGTTTCTACTTCTACTTTTAAGCAATTGATTGTAATTGTAGATCTAAGAGACAACTTTTTTGGTTTTGGTTGTTTTTCAAATTATGAAAGATCTAGGGTCGTGACTTCCACCTAGGTGGTTACCTAACGGGTTGTAAACTCTAGGGCAAGTTTGATTGGTTGGGGTTGTAATATAGCAATCTCACACAATTACCCACTCAATACCTCTCGGTAGTTTGAGTGATTTTTTCAAATTTGGCTTTCTCAAGTCCAAATGGGTATTGTACAAAACAAGTGATAAATGCTCAACTCGGGTCTTACTATCTCTAGATTCAACCCTTTAATTGGGGCTATCAATTTCTTGAGTTCACCCCAATTCCATGTTAGCCAAGTTTTCCTAGACTTAGTCTCTCTTTCTCAAGTAGAGACTTAGTCAATTAGGCATGAATCAATGTTTGCAACCATTAATTCTAAAATTCAAGCAAGAACTAGGCTAAATATCACTAACCCAATCACAATCAAGCCCTAAATCAAATACCCATTAAGTACCCACACTAGGATTCGGTCACAACCCTATATAAAAATTTAGCTAGTCATGAAAAATGAAGAAATTAAAGAAGAAACTAAGATAGAATTCATAATACTTGATTAAGGTAAGAAAATCTAATGTTTGAAAGCTAATCTAGTACAATGTTACCCAATACAGTAAATAAAAATGGCTCAGGTGCTCCCAACTTACAAAACTTGACCTAAAAATGACAAAAAGTTCTATTTATACGAAGCTAAAAATATCTGACAAAATTGCCCCTGCAGAGGTTGTGTGACCGTGCAATTCTGTGTGCGGTCCGCATGTTGAGATTGGCTGGTCAATTGGGCTTTATGCGGTCGCATAAAATTGGAATGTGGTCGCACTTCATTTAATTGTGTGGACCGCACATTTTTTAGTACGGCCGCACACTTGAACTTGGACTGGAGTTGGCCTTCATTATGCGGACCGCACATTTATGAGTGCGGCCGCACAATAATAGTGCGGTCCGCACATCTTCAATCTTCCAACATGCAAGTTATCTGAAGCTTGTTTTCTGCGTCCGCACAATAAGTGTGCGGTCCGCACTTTGTGAGGAAATTCCATCAGTGCTCCTTCAGAGTTTGCAGCCACACACAATATAGTGCGGTCCGCACTGTGGCCCTTTTTTCCTTGTTTTGGTCCTTGTCTAAAAAAAATTCTCCTTTTTGAGTTGATTTTCACTTCTTTGGCTCGTTTCCTAATATTCCTGCAAGAAAGCACATTTCATTAGTTCTTGAGAATACCGTTAAGCATTTTTGAGCGAAAACGCAAGTAAAAGAGAGCAAATAAGCAGTCAAAGTCCCTACTTATCAAACACACTTAGGGAAAGTTCATCTATCTTAAATGAAACTGGAATATCTAACCCCAAACTCACCATACACTTCAAAATCATATCAGACTATGAGCATCTGGGTAAACACTTAATCACATATGGGGAATTGTCATATCTTTGTATCTCACAATCATAGTTGCTTCTTATAGTAATTTACTAACATAGTACTTTCTAGTTCTGAGTTGAATAAATCTGAACAACTTAAAATCATTCTCTGAAATTCAATATCGGTTTCTATTGATTCTCATTTTATACATCATATCTTCTTAATCATTTGCATGAGTCGTACGAAAAGCACATCTTTGGTAGTAAAAAACGTTTCTGACTTCTCGGTATTTTGCCCTTTAGACCTTTTTCTGTCCAAAACTATAGTGATCAATTTTATGCCCATTGCGGTTAAATTCTTAAAACGTTACACCGTGGGGTCTAACATCTAAAATATCATCATCCAACATGTGGCTCCATTCCCAAAATTTAAAAATAAAATTATTCTGTGCGGTAAAACACACACGGATACACTACCATACACAAACTTCTCCTTCAGAGTACACCATCATCTGATAAATCACTTCCTACACCATCCAGCTTCTTGGGTCTTAATCCGAACCTAAAACATGTGAAGATTTCACTATAATCACTGTTACATAGATTTTTTTTTGCACCCATAGGCATCACTGTATGCTCATAGGTCACTAGAATTTGGATACACTGAAAATTGGAGATCTGGTAACTAAATAACTAAATTCTAGCATACTAAATAATCATAAACCCGCTAACTGAAAGACTTATAACTGGTAATTGAGGTAAAATGATAACCATAAAACATGATAACTGCTTTTTGTACTTTCTGATAGGGCTATACTCTGATCTGTACTACTATCCATTGCATCCCACTTGTAACATCCTCTCAAGTCTCATTTGTTACCAACAAGTACTCTATAATTATACCCCAATGGAAAATTATCTTCTCTAGGACCTTGGGTTTTTTCTTGCCCGTCGCTTGGGCATTCGATACATCTGCAATTTGATAGGAAGAGAAGGCTACCTATTTTTCTAAGCTTCATGGCACGATCTAGAGTAGAAAGAAATGAGACAATCCTGAATGTCTTGCTAGTTAACTATTTATATGAGTGGCCGGCACACACATATAAAGGAAACTCCACTGGACACGACTTCAATAATTCCCTAGGACTCCTGAACCTAGTGCTCTAATACCAAGATTTGTCTCGCCCCGAACCTGGGCCGAGACGTAACACGGCACCCGGTTCCTGACTACATGTGACCGAGCGAACCAACTGGCTAGCTGAATCAATATGTGATATCATAACATACTGAATGCGGAAGATAAACTAGCACACGCTGATGCCTGAATGATGTAAATCAAAAGACGGAAACACTAATATAATTCTAGAGCATATCTATGAAGCCTATAATGAAATACTGAAAGTACTGAAGACTGTAAGGTAATGATAATGCCCCGAAAGAAATGAGGATCACCAAATAGTTGGTACGAGAATTCTAGCGCTCTGAATCGTCAACCTGTAAATCATTACCTGCATTGTGAGATACATGCCCCGGGCACAAGTGATGTCAATACATTTGAATTGCACTGGTATGTAAAGCAACTTAAAGAAAGAACTATAAATGATGAAACTGAAACTGAATTAATAACTGATAACTGATAACTGGAGTGATAACTGATATCTGATAACTGAAATGATAACTGATAACTAATAACTAAAATAATAACTACTGAAACTAAAACTGAAATGATAAATGATAACTGAACTGAACAAAGGAAGTAAGGATATGAATACTCCCTCTTCTGAATGATGAACCACCTATTTATGTGAATAAATAAACTGCGACCTCAGGCCCAATACATATGTGCACAAACTGCGACCTCGGGCCCAAGTATATGTATATATAACTGCGACCTCGGGCCCAAAGATGCATAAAGCATTAGCTGCGGCCTCATGCCCAAAGATGCATAAAGCATAAATTGCGGCCTCAGACCCAAAGATACATAAAACATTAAGTGCAGCCTCAGGCCCAAATACAGGGGTTCAACATTCTAGGATTTAAAATCAGGAACCGAGAATCATACTGCAATATATGATACTGAAATAATGAACCATATTGAGTTATATGAATCTGGAATGCTGAATAGAACTAGACTGAGACAGGTATTCATTAACTGATTATGAGAACTGAAGCTTCAACTGTTTATGACATGTTGAGTAATCTAGACTGAGACTCATGGGCATCAAACACAAGTCTATATTGATTACGCAGTGAGCTCACAAAACGAGTTACGAATCTTATGCACCCCACTCTCCGTCTTGATTCCAAAACAGATATTTCTACCCATAATCATCCTGATAGGACTTCATATGTCTAAGATGTCATATTAATACTCATTTAACACGTCCAAACCTAGTCCGAATTTATGAAGTGCTACAATAACAATCATCAAAATATTATTTTCAAACATAAAAGCTATGAATACTAGAAGAAGAATGGAATAATTGATGAATTTCATGCTCCCGAGTGTTTCATACTTTTTTTCTCTCTCTCAAAGTAGCGTCTCTCTTACCAAAATAGGTGTAGGATTGCTTTTATACGAGTTGGGGGCATCTTGGGGTGTAAATAATCGTGTCTCGGGCAAACTAGGACAGATTCACGTCACCAGCACCCAGGGTAGCATGGGGAGCTAGCCCTGGCGCTGCACATTTGGGAGATTCTTTTTTGTGTGCAATAGGTAACGCCCCATGCTGCCTGTGGTGCTACTCTGTGGATTCTTCCCTTTTCTTCCCCTTTTCGCTTCAATTCGCGCACCTTCGTTCCAAATTACCTCCGGATGATTTCTACACATAAAAATACCACAAATTAACACAAATCATTAATTTACACATCCAAAATCTACGAGACATGAGTAAACTGCGAGGCAATATGCATACAAACATACATACTTTAAGCCGAATATCAACACTTCTCATGTAGACTCTTGCTCGGCCTCGAGCAATGGAACTATAAATATACCCCAACAACGTACATCTCACTAGGAAAGAGCACTTCAATTTTTTCAACTACACACTCTACCTTTGACTATGGTCGATACCGGCAATCAAGCA
Source organism: Nicotiana attenuata (assembly GCF_001879085.1). Taxonomy (NCBI): domain Eukaryota; kingdom Viridiplantae; phylum Streptophyta; class Magnoliopsida; order Solanales; family Solanaceae; genus Nicotiana; species Nicotiana attenuata. Next base: position 21,130,274 of record NC_032000.1, on the reverse strand, counting down.
TGAACATATGAATTTCACCTTCTTCCCATTTTAAACATACCGAAGTACACACAATGTGATTCAACCAATTCAAACGACCTATCCACAATCACTCTACCTCAAGAGTCGACTTGTGGCCAATAAGCACCCTCAACTCGCGCACTCACCAACAAGAGAAGTTTACTACATTACCAATCCGTCATGAGATCAAGTTCCCTCACCACAAATAAAAGAGTGAATATAGAAATAGTCCTGACGTTCAAATATGTCATTGAACATAAATTAAGGACATCACACAATTGAACAAAATTCGCTCACTCTCACAAAGAATTTCATGTGCATCTCGTGGTCGTATCATAAGCTTGCCCGTAGTGTACATCTATACTAATCTAAGCTAGCCAAATCAATGATCAATTAGGACTTTAAAGTTGTAATGTAGGCTAAGGGGCGGGTAGGATACTTTTAGGAATAGTGACTAACCCTCCTAATCACTTTAATACACTACACTCAAGAATCTAGCACATATTCTTCCCAATCAATTCACTCACCACAAACCATACACAATATAGCCCTTTATTCAATTAAGCACTTTTACATCCCCACTAGCACGAATTAGTAAAATTAGGAGGTGTGTGTTTTTCTTCATTTTGATATCATCAATATTTGTCTATATATTTTTTTTTCTTGAAACTTTCTTTTCTCTCTTTTTTCTACACACACTCCATACATTAAGGCTCATCGGCTAGTGGTATTTTTCATGATTTTAGTGCACCTTATGAGCCTTTCCATGGTTCCACTCGAAAGCTACTTCCCAAACCTATCACCTTACTTCTTTTAGCGCCTAAGTTCCTTCGGAGGTAAAGGTTCAACAGGCTCAAATTAAGAACAAAATAGGGATACGACTTGTATTGTGGGTGCCAAAGAAAAGGTCTATAGGCTCAAAGGCCCTATCAGCGGAAAAATTTTATTTGTGAATGACAAGCATCTCTATGATCAAGCAAGAAATGCCTACATCATCTTCTAGACTAGCACAACTCAATGATTTTGCTTTGATTAACACACGGGGCAAGTTCTAGACTACACAAGATAGCACAGAATACCACGAATCCTTACACATACATTGCACATCACTCAATCAAGATGGTTCTGTTCAACTCTCAAGTCAAGCAAGCACAGATAGTTGAGAATTTTTAAGCAATAATGCATTAGGTGGCATGCAAGTCAAACAACTGAGAAAAAGGTGTCACAGAGTAGGCTACTTATTTTACTTGGGCATTACAATTCAAATAAAATATACAGGAAGACAGAGCACATGCCATAGTTTAATGTGACAGCACCAAACATGTCAACAGGTATCTCGGAGCAGCTCAGTTTTCTTCCTATCGTGCTGCTAAAAAAACACCCGGTTCAAGTTGCACCCTTGTAAAAGAACCGACGTCCAAAGAAAAACCAAGGGATACTAACTAACTATCCTAAAAAAACAAAAGAGAATATTTTTAATATTTTTAATCGGACATTAATCCCTCAAGAAAATTGTACAAAAGATCCATCGTCAGAAAAAGTCTGAGCTTTTTCTGATTTGTTTTTTTTCTATTTTCATTTTATTATTTTTTTAAACAGCTACTACTAACTAATTAGACTGTGTGAGTTCTAAACTAAGCTAAAAAAATGGTTTTATACAATTACAAGTCAGGAAGTATTTCTCTCACCCCACACTTAGATAATACATATTCCCCGATACATAAACAAATTCAAAACAAAGTAAGGTGGAAAGAAAGAACTCCTTGCTAGTTAGATTCCCCATCCTCAGAATGCCCACCAGCCGCAGCCCCGAGATCATCATCATCATCTGCTCCTAGGGTCACCAAAGCCATGGTCCACGCGACTTCATAACCAATCTCAGCCTCACATCGGATCCTTTGTGGGTTTTCTCATCCTCAGACGGGCGAATGGGACTGCCAGGCGCAATCCCCAACATCTCCTTTGAAGAACTGGAGAGTTCATTGCGTAAATGCATATGCTCGTCATTCGTCACACCTAACCTGCTCATTATCACATTTAGGGAGCTATAGAGATATATATTGAAGTTTTCGTCCCTCTCATTCCTCGCAATCTGGCTTAGCTTTAACGTAGACTCCAACAAGCATGTAATGTCCAGCAATCCCTTTGGTGCCTCCACCACCTCATCATAGCATGGGTACTCCGGAACCTCAAGGGAAAGCATGTACTGCGTCAAGAGGTTTCCAAAGAAGAATCATTTGATTTTTCACCCAAAACGGGTGCGGGCCATCTCCCCTAGCATGATCTCACCAACATTGATGGGTCACCTAGTCATCAAAAAAAATTTAACACACACTCGGGCTCGAGTGCATTCACTGTTATGCTCAACCGACATCAATCTAGCATGCACGAAGTTTTGCCACACCTTGGCAGTCTTGTTGAAGTCGATGCGGATCATCTCAAGATGGGCATCCCCTTTAGTCCGTGTCCACCTTGCATTAGAACCGGCGCTACAAAGAGTGTGGCGTATCACTTGGTAGCTTGGGCATTTGACAAACCTTTGCAGCCTCTGTGGGTTAGGGCTATCAACTCCCAAAAATTCGCATAAGAAATGCCTATCCATTAGTATCTCCTTTCCGCGGACCCATGAATTGAACAAGTTCCCATTATAATTTGCATAGAGTTCTCGCACTATGCTCAAATCAGGGCCCGGGCACTCTAGGAACTTGTCCATGTTCATTTCTATCAACCGAGCAAGCTCATCCGAGAAGTTCTATTCCAGAGTCTTCACATTAATTCCCATTTCGGAGATGTACCTCCCATATGGCACAAAATTATTATGCCATTGGATGGCATCCTCACGAACTAGATCCAAATGAGGCCTTGGTCCTGATGGTTCCTTCTTCGATCTGCTAGCAACCTGCTTCCCTTTAGCTTGCCGAGATGAACCTTCACCATGCTTGTGTTTTTTGGGAGGGGGAGCAGTAGTAGAGGACTTCTCCACTCCTTTTACCTAAGTAGCACTGTCATGAGTCATAACAAACCTATACATGATAAACATGAATGTGAGAATGAATCAAGAAATTCGCCCAAGGTCATCGTGAGACCCCACACTTAAAACCGAAGGCTCTATATAACATACTCACAATAGTGGTTGAAAGTGCACAAATATTGCACCACAAGGCGGTGGGTACTCAAGACATCTCCATGCCATAAAATTCAAGTAGTCGAGCATGGCCATGACTTAGCCGTAGTGAAAGCAAGCAATACTTGAGTCTACAACTAGTATAATACACTAACTACTTCTAACAAGAGGCTACAAGATACATTACACATGGTACAAGGTGTGGGTAGTGCGATTATGGTATGGTGAATATGGAACATGAGCTTCGAATTAGGTAAAACCACCCCCAAACACCCCACACTTAGCCCAATATCACATACAACGACACTCGGCTACTCAGACTTCACCGGTGCACACTTTGCTTTTTCAAGCATTATATCAAACACATGGTGGGCATCAAGTATGATTCTCCTTTTTCAACAATGGTAGAACAAGGTGGCCCTCCCAAATTTAAACGAAGTAGAGAGAATTGTAGTTTACTACTTCATAGACAACTTCACAATCAATTTTAGCATAGAGTCCACCGACCATAGCATATCAAGTCTAAAAGAAACTTAGGGTAAATTTGGGGAGTGGGGTCATTTGGGATGGGGGTAGTATTACACACAAAGAAATTACAAACTACAAGAAAAGAGGGAAGAAGAAAGAAGACATACCTATGAGTCTTGAGATGAAAGCAAGCAAAAAAGAGGAGAACTTGAGATAAAGGAAGAGAAAGAAGCGGGTGAGAGAGACAGAGTAGAGGGATGCGGGTTTAGAGAGAGGGAGGGAATTTGGACTTAGGTTTATTTTAATTAGAGTGGGAATGGGTACGGGTTATGGGTTTTGGGTTTGATGATGAGTGTAAATAGGTAGTTGGGTCGGGTTATATGGGTTACTAATTTAACTAAAAAAAATTAAAACAAAAAGAAAAGAAAAAATATTAAAAGCTACTTACCTGACCCACAGCCCAGCGCTCCACGCTAGGCCTGGCGCTAGGGGTTCTTAACTTTCTGTTTTGTCCGCCCTAGGCAGCATGGCGCGCTGGCCTGGGCGCTAGTTCGCCATTTTCTTTTTTGAAGAAACAACCCCCCAACCCGAGCACTTGATACATCTATTATACACATCCCACACCATTCCTACCTGTGATTTCTGTGACTATAAAGAAAACAAAATATCTAGTCTACTCTGACTACAAAAAAATACAAAGCTACGAAAGCATTAAAAATTGGGTTGCTTCCCAACAAACGCCTGGCTTAACAATGTGGCACGACGCAACACGTTCCCTCAAGAATGCATCAAGTCTATTGAATTTGTGTGACGACGAACGCCACCACCCCAATAATGTTTTACTCTCTGCCCATTGAGTAAAAATATGCCATTGCTCACAGGATCATTTAGCTCAACGGCTCCATGCTTTGTTACCCGCACATTTTCATATGGACCTGACCATCTTGACTTGAGCTTCCCAAGAAAGAGCTTCAACCTTGAATTGAACAAGAGAACGGCTTGACCAGATTTGAACTCGTGATGCAAAATGTGTTTGTCATGCCATCTCTTTGTTTTTTTCTTTATATAACTCCGCATTCTCATATGCGTGCAGTCGAAACTCTTCGAGCTCATTCAGCTGCAACATCCATTCCCCCCCCCCCCCCCCCCAGTTAGATCCATATCAAAGTTAAGCTTCTTGATTGCCCAATATGCTTTGTGCTCAAGCTCAACAGGCAAGTGACAAGCCTTTCCATATACTAACCTGTATGGTGAAGTGCCAATTGGAGTTTTGTATGTCGTATGCCCATAATGTGTCATCTAGCTTACTAGCTTAACCCTTCCTACTTGTTCACACTGTCTTCTCTAAAATTTGCTTCACCTTCCTATTTGAGACCTCCACTTGACCACTAATTTGTGGATGATAAGAAGTTGCAGCCTTGTGTCTCACCCCATACTTAGCTAAGAGGTTGCCCAAACGTTTGTTTGAAATGTGAGTACTTCCATCACTGATCAAAGCACGCAGAGTCCCGAATCTGGTGAAAATATTTTTCTTCACAAAGCTCACCACCACTTGTCACGCCCCCTTTTTTCCCTCCTCACGGCGGGAGAATCAGGTTTATGACATTTTTGGGGTATGGGGCAACTCGTTCCTTTTGGGAACTGGGTTTTGCATTTTTTGAAGAGTCGCCACCTAATGATTTAGGGTGCATTAGGACACCTACATTTTTTATAACCAGAGATAGGGTAAGGGCTTGAAATTATCCTAAGGGGAAGGTGTTAGGCACCCCTCAGGATCCACTAGTGTGGTTCCCGGCCAGACAATTCTTTGTAGGTTTGGTGCAATTAACATGTAAGCAGATATGGCTCAAATAAGAGGGGATTTTAATACACAAATGCTTGAAAGTAAACAAAGTATGAAAGAGCAGTTATTAAAGGGCTGATTTTGGAAATAAGTCATATTATTTTAAAGACAAAGAAAGAAAGGGAAAGGGGGTCCTAGGTTTATTTATAATATGGATCACGTCAATGCAATACCCGGTAATCACTCCTCAGAAGAAGGGCTACACGTGGCATTAGCGCACTGGTCATCATATCCATATCTACCCTTCCCACCCCGTTAAGGTACTAAAGCGCGGATTGGTCTCGACCACTATTGCATGCTATTACCCGTCCCGTTCCTATCAGTCCAGGAGGCACTTAGGACTACTATTCCTAAAAGGGAGGGATATTAGGCTGACTTGGGGTTTTAAAGGTGAAAAATCTAAGGCGACATGCAAAACACATAGGACTGCACATTAAAAGGGGAAGCACGTAAACACTAAAGGCTGATATATACCTCCTCAAACAAAGCAATCAAATAGCATGACTCAAACAACAAGCAGGGTCTGAAAATATTAAGACAAAAATGGAGTTTAAGCTGTTGAAGCAGACCAATTTATTATATAACTCAGATAAGAAGTCTGAATCAGGCGTGCCTGCTGGTTGTAGCAATTACTAATTATCAGAAACGGCTCAGTTTTATTTATTGTTATTACCTATGGTTTGCCTAAGTGTTTGGGGCAGAATCCTATGAGCATGGTATCTATTACGGATTCAGAATGTGGCAAAGCAGTAACAAACTAAAAAATGAGCAGTTTGAAATCCTATAGGCATGCTTGCTAAACCATGTTTAATAGGGGATTAAATTATAAAAAAAAACTGGTTCGGGATAGACTGGTTTTAAGTTAGACTAGTCTCAGATTCTGCAGATGATGGCGTCCATTATTGCTGGTTTTAACTCCTATGGACATGATATCTAGTGTTGCTGATTTTAATTCCTATAGACATGATATCTAGTTGAACAAGAAATGGAAACAGGCAGGTTTTCACTTGGGAATTCCTATAGGCATGACCTCTATACATTATACCGATTTTAACCGTATAAACATGATACTCATTTATAGCCGTTTAGATCCTAGAGCATGATGTCTAAGTGGTAAAAAATTACGTGCAGAATAAAGTCCTATAGGCAGGTTATCTAGGTGTGAAGTTGAACATGCATAATTTTAAATGAACCCCTATGGGCATGGTATCTAAAATGCAGAATCGAACATACAGGATGTAAAACAGTCCTATAGGCATGCTTTCTAAATGCAGAACTGAATCATTCAAACATAAATCCTATAGGCATGTTTTCTACCCTTGAGCATGCATAATTACCCATCCCTTTTTCACTAGCCAACCCCAGATGTTCATTAGAAATTATTACATACCAGTTGCTGAATTACGTCAAGAAAATACATAAAAAGGGAAATTACAACCATAGGAAGCCGGATTCTGACTTCCTCTCTGAGTTATGGAACAAACCGCCTCAAATACCACTTGTTTCAAAGCCTTTCTCGGACCTGGGTGTATCAGAGTTCCCTAAGGGTCTCAAGGAATCCCGGGCAATGCTTACACCCAGGTTCAATAGAACCAGATAGAGATTAGTGCAGCGTGGAAGGGCCAGCCCTTATGTGTCTAAGTTCAGAGAGAGCTCATAGGTCCCAAGGCAAGGCTCACACAAGAGGGGCAGAACTTAAGTCTAAGAAGATAGTGGAAGTTCAGGAATGGAGTCTTAAAACCGAGGGGATAAGGAGAGGGGTAAATGGTGATTAGGGAAACAGTAATTGGTAAAATACAGAGTTGATAACTTCATACAAAGGGGGTCAGGGGTTGGGAATTCCTTGCAAGGAGCCTATGCACTTAGGCAAGGGTCAGCTTTGGGCATGCACAGCAATAGAAGGTGCTGCATGCCTATAAGCCAACCAGAACACACAACAACTAGAGAAAACATGGAGGTTATGATCCCAGGGGATCGGGTTTGGGTCATAGACAACAATGTTCAATGCTGCCATGCCCTAAACCAACCACAGATACCAAACACATTGGGGATGGGGATTTATGGTTCACAAACCATGATAAGTAAGTAACAGAAACATTAATTCAGAACAGAAAAGGCAGAATACAACATGCTTAACAATGGAACTTAGTTAAATACAAACAAGAGACAAACAAGAATGAAAGAGACAGTAAAGAAACATGTTGTTGTTGATGCTGAAGATTTAGTTAGAACATACCAGTCAGAGAAGCAAAGTGCAGTAAAGAAAAGTAAGCAGGACTCCAAAGTCTAGCCTTGGCTTTCAGCCGGCTAAACAGACAGTAGCACAAGTAGCAGTAAAGTAAGAGAGAGTTTTTTAGTGTAAGTGTGTGTTCTGAACTTAAAATTGTTCGTGTCTTTGAAAGAAGAGAAGGTGGGTATTTATAGTTTTGAAAACGAATAGAAATTAAGGTAATAAGCAAAGACTTAACATAAACATGGAAACGCTCACTATTCAGAATCAAATACACACATGATTGCCTTTAATTAAGGGATCACTTTCTTAATGGGCAGTGACATATTCAAAATAAGGAAAGAAATCAATTTATAGGCAGATTGATTATTGCCATAAAAGAAGTAGTAAAACCATCGAGTAAGTGATTAAGTCTAAGTACAGGAATATACTTGTTTTGGAAAGGATTTAGTAAGGCAAACAAGGAAAGAAATCAATTAACCTTAATGGGCAAGTGAAATCAGATTTTCACAAAAGAAAAGTTTGAAATCAGTCACAAAATAGATGGGAAACTTAGCATATAAATAGAGTGCACAAACACTAGACATGCGAGGCCAAACTATTGGCAAAAGGAAACAACATGCGATAATAGCACAAAGTTAGTAGACAGTAAACATTCGAAGCATGATAGTCACGTAGGTCAAGCTTCAGTAACTTAGTAGTAGAGAAAAAGATAGAGTATCAGAAGCATGTAAAGGGTCAAGTGAAAAACCCTTCTGAAGACATAGTCGAGTTTCAAAGATAGTAAGAACCCAGAATCACATAAAGAAATGAGATGCTGAAACAAAGGAATTTCAAATCAAGTCGAGCAACTTCAAACAGATGAATTGCACAAGCAGTTTCAGAAACTCGAATAGACCCCAAAGAAATTAGGGTTTTGAAACCAATCGAGTTCAAAGATGATGAGCAAACAGATTACACAAATACTTAGAGACTCGACTAAACCCAAAAGAAATTAGGGTTTTTCAACACCAATCGAGTCTAGAGATGATAAGCAAGTAAATCAAACAAACAAATAGTCTCAGGACTCGAATAAACCCAAAAATTAGGGTTTTCAACACCAATCGAGTCTAGAGATAATTAGCAAGTAAATCAAACAAATACTAACAAATGGACTCAGCAACCTCAAAAGAAATTAGGGTTTTTATCATGCAAACTCAGAGAGGAGAACAATACGAGCAAACATAGCAAAACATGTCAAAAATCAGAGAAAGTCTTGAAATAACTTAACAAGAAAACCCTAATCGGAAAAGATAAAGAGTTTTGGAAGTAGAGTTTTAAAAGAAACTTCGAGAAAAATGCTTAGAAGTTCAAGGCAAACATAGATCTGAAGCATATCTGGAAGAAATCGAAAGAACCTTAGAGATTAGGGTTTCAGAAGAACCCTAAGTGACGAGAAAGGCCTTGAAAGCCATTGATCTAAGCAGGAGAGTCAAAGGTCTGACTCGAATGGCCATGGCTGGCCGGAGAAAGATCAGAGACGACCGGAGAACAGTCATCGAGCAAAGTCTGGACCAAGCCCTTTCATGATCTGGTCATGAGACCACAGAAACGAACACGTAGAAGCCATGGGAGGCTGATACAGGTCTCCGATAACCTTGGAAGGCCATGGATTAGGGCGGATTAGGGTGGCGGAGGCTAGGGTTTGAGGGTGGTGTATAGAGGATTTGAGAGAGGAGGGGGATTCAGAGGCGGTGTGGTCTAAGGAATGATAGGGTTTAGGGGGTCGTTTGGGATTAATTAAGGTAAGGGGGTCTGATGGCCGTTGATCATTTTGATCAACGGCCTGGATTGGCCGGGTAAGTGGGCGGTTTAATAGAATAGGGTTTGGGTCGGTTCAGATTGCAATTGGGTCGGAGTAATTGGGCTTCAAATTGGGTTCAATTGGGGTTCAAAATCAGGCTATAATTGAAATAAAATGGGGCTAATATTCAAATAGCCAATTTTTCCTATTTGATTTATAAAAAATAATAAAATAATGTACTAAAATGATTTATAACACATAATTAATTATTTAAAAATACCAGACCTAATTTTGTGAACATAAAGGCAATTAAATCTTAAAAGAGGCTAGTATTTCAATTATATGCAATTTACCTTTAAAAATACTAAATAAATTTGTAAAAATATGAAAAAATTCCCTTGGCTATATTTGGTATACATATAAAAGTGCAATAAGGGAATCACTAAAAAATGACAATTGTGGAAACAATTACTGAATTTTATAGATAAAAATAAGAAATGAATAGATTTAAAAATCTTTTAAAATTAAGGAAAAGTAATGAAGCACTTGCATATATGCATATNCGTGAAGATGCAGATGTGGTATGAGGCGATCTTTCAGCCATGCAAATGCAGTATGAGGCGATCTTTCAGCCCATGAAATACAGTATGAGGCGATCTTTCTGCCATGCAGATGTGGTATGAGGCGATCTTTCAGCCCATGCAGATGCAGTATGAGGCGATCTTTCAGCCAATGCAGATGCAGTATGAGGCGATCTTTCAGCCATGCAATGCAGCATGAGGCGATCTTTCAGCCATGCAGATGTGGTATGAGGTGATCTTTCAGCCCATGAAATGCAGTGTTAGGCGATCTTTCAACCCATGAAATGCAGTATGAGGCGATCTTTCAGCCCATGAAATGCAGTATGAGGCGATCTTTCAGCCCATGCAGATGCAGTATGAGGCAATATTTCATCCTATGCAGTATGAGGCGATCTTCCAGCCCATGAAATACAGTATGAGGCGATCTTTCAGCCCATGCAGATGCAGTATGAGGCGATCTTTTAGCCTATGTAGTATGAGGCGATCTTTTAGCCCATGCAGATGCAGTATGAGGCGATCTTTCAGCCTATGAAATGCAGTATGAGGCGATCTTTCCGCCTATGCAGATGCAGTATGAGGTAGAGCTTAACCTCGGAAGGCAGAATAGTAGCCTTATGCAGATTTGAGGGCATAATGGTAAGCCTTATGCAATGCAAAAATGCAGATAGAGACAGCGTTTAGTCTCAGAAGGCAGAATGGTAGCCTTATGCAATGCAGAAATGCAGATGGAGACAGCGTTTAGTCTTGGAAGGCAGAATGGTAGCCTTATGCAATGCAGAAATGCAGATAGAGACAACGTTTAGTCTCAGAAGGCAGAATGGTAGCCTTATGCAATGCAGAAATGCAGATGGAGACAACGTTTAGTCTTGGAAGGCAGAATGGTAGCCTTATCCAATGCGGAAATGCAGATAGAGACAACGTTTAGTCTCGGAAGGCAAAATGATAGCCTTATCCAATGCGGAAATGCAGATAGAGACAACATTTAGTCTCGGAAGGTAGAATGGTAGCTTTATGCAAGAAATAAAATAGCAAATGATAGTAGAGTTTTCTTAGCTGATAGCAAAATACGGCATGGTAATTACTGGGAGCGTTGCGACATACGGAACATTGCGGGTGCGTGCTGATAGAAAATATTGGTAAGTGCAATGGTTCAGAGAATCGTGTTCTTGGACAAGACTTGCCCTGTGAGTGTATAGTATGCTTAATGATCTCATAATCCTAGTGCCTGCATCCAAAGAAATATCATGAGTTTTGTAAAAGGGGAGGGTTAGTTCGTATCCCCCGCTGGTTTTGCTTGACCTGTTCGACTTTGACCTGGCGATAGTGTCTGTATCATTGGGTAGTGTTGCCAAACAAAGCAGTTTCGATAATAAACATGCATGATTTTGTAAAAGTATAACATAAATGTATAACTAAAATAGTTTTTAGATGAACCGACGATTGTGACATGGTTTGGGACATTGCGACCTTTCTTGCTACGAAATTTTAGGGTCCTCCTCAAAATTCTGCCCCAGTTTGATGGGTTAGTGATTCTGACTGCTGCTTGCGACGATCAGCTGAAATTGCTTCGGAATTTTGAGGGTCCTCTTCAAAATTTTGCCCCAGTTTCCAATTTCGGGGAAAATGAAAATTTTATTGAATTGTGACCGAACCCATAGGGCTACCTACGTATCCCCTCTTAAACGGGAATCAGGTCAGGCGTAGTTCAATTACATTATGCAGGGAGAACATAAAGATTACACATAGTAGCGCTTGACTGCATCTGAATTAATCGGCTTTGGCCAAACTTCTCCGTCCATTTCTGCAAGTATGAGGGCTCCTCCTGTCAGAACCCGGTGAACCATGTACGGACCTTGCCAATTAGGAGAGAACTTCCCTTTGGCTTCATCTTGATGCGGAAAATTTTTCTTTAACACCAGCTGTCCCGGTGTGAACTGTCTTGGTTTGACCCTTTTGTTGAAAGCTCTGGACATTCTGTTCTGATAGAGTTGACCATGGCAAACTGCATTCATCCTTTTTCCATCTATGAGAGCTAGCTATTCATAACGACTTTTCACCCATTCTGCATCGTCGAGCTCAGCTTCCCGTATGATCCTCAAGGAAGGAATTTCTACTTCAGCGGGAATGACGGCTTCTGTACCATAAACCAGCATATAAGGGGTTGCCCCAGTTGATGTGTAGACTGTGGTGCAATACCCCAATAGAGCAAATGCTAACTTCTCGTGCCACTGTTTATGCTTTTCTATCATTTTCCTCAATATTTTCTTGATATTATTGTTGGCGGCTTCCACAACTCCATTCATTTGAGGCCTGTAGGCTGTCGAATTCCTGTGGCTAATTCTGAAGGTTTCGCACATGCTTTTCATTAGGTCACTGTTGAGATTGGAGCCATTATCAGTGATGATCGACTCTGGGATACCGAATCGACAAATAATACGGTCGCGGACGAAGTCTGCCACGACTTTCTTAGTTACTGCTCTGTAAGATGCTGCTTCGACCCACTTGGTGAAATAATCGATGGCTACTAGGATAAACATATGTCCGTTTGAAGTAGTAGGCTCAATTGGACCAATAACATCCATTCCCCAGGTGGCGAATGGCCAGGGTGAGCTTGTTTCATTGAGCTCATTTGGCGGCACTTTTATCATGTCGGCATGAATCTGACAGCGATGGCATTTCTGGACGTACTGGATGCAATCCGTCTCCATAGTCATCCAAAAGTAACCAGCCCGGAGTATCTTCTTTGCTAAAACAAAACCATTCATATGTGGACCGCAGGTCCCAGCATGAATCTCCTCTAGCAGCTTGGACGCTTCTTTTGCGTCGACACACCTTAATAATCCCAAATCCGGAGTCTTCCTATACAGGATTCCTCCGCTGTGAAAGAAATTGTTAGACAACCTCCGAAGTGTGCGCTACTGGGTATGATTGGCAAGCTCCGGGTATTCTCCTTTCACCAAGTATTCCTTGATATCATGGAACCAAGGTTTTCCGTCTGCTTCCTCTTCAACATGGGCACAGTAAGCTGGCTGACTATGAATTTTCACTAGTATGGGATCAATGAAATTCTTATTGGGATGCTGTATCATAGATGATAGGGTAGCCAATGCATTGGCGAATTCCTTCTGGATCCTGGGAACATGTCGGAATTCTGTCTTTGTGAACCTCTTTCTCAATTCCTGTACCTGATGCAGGTACGGGAGTATCTTGGAGTTCTTGGTTGCCCATTCATCTCGTACCTGATGTATGAGTAAGTCTGAATCTCCGATCACTAACAGTTCTTGGACGTTCATGTCAATGGCCATTTTGAGCTCCAAGAATGCAAGCTTCGTATTCGGCCATATTGTTGGTGCAAGGAAACCGGAGCTTGGCGGACACTGGATAATGCTAGCCGGTTTCAGATACCCAGACTGCTCCTATGCCAACTCCTTTGAAGTTTGCTGCTCCATCGAAAACATTCTCCAACCATCATAGGACTCTGCAATATCTTCTCCTACGAATGATACTTCTTCATTCGAAAAATACGTTTTCAGAGGTTCGTATTCTCCATCCACGGGATTCTCAGCGAGGTGATCTGTCAGGGCCTGTCCCTTGACCGCTTTCTGAGTTACGTAGACAATGTCGAACTCACTCAACAGGATTTTCCACTTGGCTAGCTTTCCAGTGGGCATGGGCTTCTTAAAGATGTACTTCAAAGGATCCATCCTTGATATGAGATGTGTAGTATAGGCACAGAAGTAATGCCTTAGCTTCTGAGCGACCCAAGTCAAAGCACAACAGGTGCACTCCAAAAGAGAATACCGGGCCTCATACGGAGTGAACTTCTTGCTGAGATAATAGATGGCTTGTTCCTTTCTTCATGTTTCATCATGTTGCCCCAGAACGCAACCGAAAGCTTCGTCCAATACTGCAAGGTAGAGTAATAGGGGTCTACCTGGATCAGGCGGGACCAAGACTGGTGGTGTTGACAAGTACTCCTTGATTCTGTCGAAGGCCTTTTAACAGTCATCGGTCCATCTGGTAGCGGCGTCCTTCTTCAACATCTTAAAGATTGGCTCACAGATAACCGTGGACTATGCTATGAACCGGCTGATATAGTTAAGTCTTCCCAAGAAAATCATCACGTCCTTCTTGTTCTTTGGTGGTGGGAGTTCTTGAATGGCTTTGACCTTTGATGGATCCAGTTCTATTCCTGGCGGCTCACGATAAACCCAAGCAACTTCCCAGTAGGAACCCCAAATGCACACTTTGCAGGATTTAGTTTCAGGTTGTACCTCCGTAATCTGTTGAAAAACTTCCTCAGATCTTTTATGTGGTCAGCGGCCTTCTTGGATTTGATGATAACATCATCCACATATTCCTCTATCTCCTTGTGTATCATGTCAAGGAAAATAGCAGTCATGGCCCTCATGTAGGTGGCCCCTGCATTCCTTAGGCCGAATGGCATCATCTTGTAACAATACATTCCCCACGGCATAATGAAAGCCGTTTTCTCAGCATCTTCTTCATCCATCCAGATCTGATGGTAACCGGCGAAACAATCTACAAATGATTGCAACTCATGCTTGGCGCAATTGTCGATCAAGATGTGTATGTTTGGCAAAGGGAAGTCGTCTTTCGGACTGGCCCGGTTGAGATCCCGGTAGTCGACACAGACTCTAACCTTCCCGTCCTTCTTTGGTACTGGAACGATGTTGGCTAACCATGTCGGGTATTCCACTACCCTAAGAACCTTAGCTTTGACTTGCTTAGTGACTTCTTCCTTGATTTTCAAACTCATATCCGGCTTGAACTTTCTGAGCTTCTGCTTTACCGGCGGAGATGTCGGATCAGTCGGCAGTTTGTGAGCCACAATAGACGTACTTAGACCGGTCATGTCATCATATGACCAGGCGAATATGTCCTCATATTCCCTTAGAAATTCTGTGTATTCCTTCTTTTCTGATGGCGATAAGTGAACACTGATTTGTGTTTCCTTGACGTTTTTTGCATCTCCCAGGTTAACAATTTCTATCTTGTCCAGGTTGGACTTAGGTCTGTTCTCAAAGTTCTCTACTTCTTTAACAATTTCCTCTGGTATGTCATCCTCTTCTGACTCAATGTCCGTTTGTTGCGTTGTCTCATTGCATGTCACAGTCATTGGTTTATCAAGATAAGTAATAGTAATGCTGTGTAAGTAAAATAATGAGAGAAAAATAATAATGAGTGTTGATTCATACGAAAAGTCAAAAATGCTTTGATAAATTCCATAACTGTTTTGAACATTGAAGATCTTATTGCGGGTATTAAAATGCGAAAAGAAAAATCATCTAGTAAATAAAAACAGTGCATGATGCTTGTTTTAGCCTTGCTACCCCGAGGCTCGTCGAGCTCTGGTTGTCCTGGTAGTCCAGTTATTGAGGCGTGCTCCTCTGCTTACGGCCTGTATGGAAGGGCCTTCCTCCCCCTCCTCCTCAAGGATAACATAGCAATCCATAGCATCGTCTTCTAAAAACAAGTTTTTCACTGCTGCGAGCGCCTCTTCTTTGTCCGTCCCATAGATGACGTCATCCTGTTGAAAAGTCTGTTCTAAGTGCGGTATCGGCTGCTCCAGTGGGTAGTAAGGACCACGCCATGGTGGCGACCAGTTGTTGAACTCTTCCCAAGTGTATTCGTATCCCAAGCCGAAAGTGGTGCCATGTTTCTTGAGTGTTATGGGTTTAGCTATTCCTTGGAGGTTTTTGCCGAGTCCTTTGCCAGGCTCGTACCCACTCCAATTCAATATACTTTCGATCTTGTTATCCCACCACTTGTCTTTGACGACAACATTGACCCGCTCGATGGTAGTAGGTCTCTCCGCCTAGCTTTCTTCTCCCTCTGATTGCTGGAATGGTCTGACGACTGTATATGGGGTTGCTACCGTCGCCGTGAATGATCACCTCCTGGTGATTCCACTCAAATTTCACGGCCTGATGAAATGTCAAAGCCACGACCCCCGCAGAATGAATCCAAGGGCGCCCTAACAGTAGGTTGTAGGATGCTGGCACATCTATCACTTGAAAGTCAACCTCGAACCAAGTTGGTCCCATTTGCATACACAAGCTAATCTCACTGATGGTAGACCTCTGAGACCCATCAAAAGCTTTTACGTTGATTGATCCTTTTTTTATCTCGTGCAGCCCTTTGCCCAACTTCTTGAGCGTTACCAGAGGACAGATGTTAAGGCTAGAACCCCCGTCGACCAGGATCCTGGTGATGAAATAGTCCTCACATTGCACGGTGATATGCAGGGCTCTGTTATGACCCAGCCCTTCAGGTGGCAGCTCGTCCTCATAGAAGGTGATTTTGTGGCTCTCTAATACCTATCCCACCATATTGGCCATTTCCCCGCCAATGATGTTGCTTGGCACGTAGGCTTCACTTAGTACTTTTAGCAGAGCATTTTTGTGTGCCTTGGAGTTCTGCAGTAGCGAGAGGATGGATATCTACGCTGGTGTCTTATTCAGCTGGTCGATGACCGAGTACTCTTTGGCCTGTATTTTTCTCCAAAGGTCGTCCGGACCTGTCTCAATGATGGGTGGCCAGTTGGAGGCCTACTTGCTGGACTCAGCTAGGTACTCAGGGGTATAAACTCTCCCCGTTCTTGTCATTCCCTGTGCTGCAACAGTCTCTTCGAACCTGACCTTACCTTTCCTCCTAGCCTCGACTGTATAATCCCAGGGTATGGCTTTTGTATGGAATGACGGCATGGTGGATCGCCACTGGGATTGGTGCGGCCACCTTTACTTCGAATGGGACATGTTCTTTGGGTGGCAAAACTGCAACCTCAAATGGTGCTGGTACTTTTGCTTATGGCGCTGCTTCGAACTCCAGAGGGATAGACATATCTACCTCAGTAACCTCAGATGGTTGGATCTGGACCATGATGGGGTTGAGAGTAACTGCTGGTTTCTTTGGATCAGCGTCGTCCGTGATCAAACCTATGGATCCCTCGGGATCCCAATCATCCTCCACTTCAATCATGTGAATGCCCCCGCTCTTATGGTCCGGCAGAGGGTTGTTGCGGATATTTGGGGTGGGTTCCTTTGCCACAATAACTTTATTGTCGATCAGATACTGGATCTTGTCTTTCAAGGAACGACATTTGTCGATGGTGTGTCCCTTCATGCCGGAATGGTATGCACAAGATTTGTTTGGGTTAACCCACTAGGAAGGATTCTCAGGGTTGTAGCAGGGATGGGGGTGACATAACCGGTGGCTTTGAGTCTCTCATATAGTTGGTCAATGGGTTCAGCAATGGCTGTATATTGTTTGGGAGGCCTGCGGTCAAAATTTGGTCGGGGTCTAGGGAAGTTTTGACGGGTAGGAGGTGACTGATAGTGGGATGGTTGAGTATTGTAAGTTTGTAGACATGTGCGGGTTGGGAATATATGGGCGAAGTAGGCTGATATATGGGAGGTGGAGATGGTTGATAGGCGGGTGGTGAGGGTGCTTGGTAGTTCAGAGTGGGCTGATATGTGAGTGGAGGTGTTGGGTAGGTTTGGTCCTTGATAGGAGATTTGGTTCTTTGTGCAACCCTCACGGCTCCTACGTCCCTCTTCTTGGACACACCACCGGACTGCAAGGCCTTATTTGTAGCTTGCAAGGCCTCGAAGTTTGCAACCATACCGCTCTTAATGCCTTCTTCAATTCATTCCCCCAGTTTGACAATGTCAGAAAATTTGTGGCTTTCGATCATCATTAATTGTTCATAGTATTGCGGGTCTTGGGCCCGGACAAAGAATTTATTCATATGTTCCTCTTCTAAGGCGGGTCTAACCTTAGCAGCCTCGGACCTCCAGCGAGTAGCATACTTGCGAAATGTTTCTGTAGGCTTTTTCTTTAGATTTTGAATGTAGAACACATCCGGCGCATTCTCTGTGTTAAACCTGAACCTGTCCATGAAATCGGACGCCATGCCTACCCAGCTTGACCATTTCTTTGGATCCTGGCTGATGTACCAAGACAGCGCATCTCCTTTTAGGCTCCTCATGAATAGCTTCATGCGGATTCTCTCGTCTTTCCCTACCCCAACCAGCTTGTCACAATACGTCTTCAGATGGACCCTTGGATCACCTGTACCGTCAAACATCTCAAACTTTGGAGGTTTGTACCCCTCGGGCAGTTCTACATCGGGTTGTATGCAGAGATCTTCATAATTCAACCCTTCAATTCCCTTGTTTCCTTCAACGCCCTAGATCCGGCTAGTCAATTTCTTATGTTCTTCAGCCAGGTTCCTGAGTGAGCAAATCCTTATCATCAGACTCGGGTGTGCCTGAGATGGGTTGGGTGGAGAGTGGCATGGTCTCCACGTAGATGGGGGTGTTATGGTGGGTGTGGAAGTGGTCATTTGTGGGGTTTTGGAGTTCTGGGAGGAGCAACGGGGTGTTGTTTGTGGTATGGCAAGTATTGCATTGGGTCTTTGGTGGAACATTATGAGGAGCGAGATGATTTCGTTGCTTCGGGATATTTTGGGGTGGTGTAGGGTTTTGAGTATTTGGAAAGGTGATATCTGGGGTGCTGAGTGAGAATGACAAACTTGCCATATTCCGAACCTGGTCGAGCTCTTCCTGGAACTTTAGCAATTTTTGTTCAAGCTGGGATACATTTTCCTTAGGAACTTGAGTACCATGACCATTAGTGGCCTCTACCCGTTCAGTTGAACTCTCTTTTCTAACGTTGTTCAAATCTTCCATCTTGCCTTTGTTCTTGTTTTTTATAGGACTAAGAGGAGGGGTGGGTGGAGGGCCCCTGGATCTCGTGGAATAGGATGATGTTGCCAGAGTGCACGAACTAACCTTTGGGGAGGGGAATAACAAAACAAAAAAATAAAACAAAAAGGGTAACCCAGTTAGTGAGGATTATAAAAAGTGTTGCAGTATTTAAACAAATAGTGCGGGAATGTAAATCGTGTCCTAATTTGGGGACCTCTTTGTGCCCGAGGTAGGCCTAGCGACAAGTTGATTTGGAGAACTTAGAATGCTAAATGCTTCATTTTATTGATAGATAACAGACGAATCCCAAAACGACACTAAAGGCAAGAAATAAAATCACTAATGGACATTGGCCTTATTACATTGTAAAGCGAAAAGATAAACTCCTATCTATTTGGTCCCAAAAGGACCCTCCCAAGATTCGGCATCCTTTGCTCCATCGAACAGCTTTCCAAACTCGCGAAGTCCCAGCAATAGGTAGGCCCTGGCTAGATGTCCACCTTCGGTCCCTTGTTAGGCTGGATCTCCAGGAGGGATGGTAGATTACCCAGATGTTTTCTGACGAGATTTTGGTCACTAGAGTGAAGATCTTTCCACCAGCTTAGCAGTCTTGGATGGATGTTGGTAACCATGCCGAATCTGGGGATTTCGTGCCTCATTATCTGCAAAATAGAAGGGTTAGACCCTTACTCCCACCAGACTCGACTATTTAATACCAACAATTAGCATGACGCATTTTAATTCTCCAAATGAATGCATAGAACGTGGTGATGTCCGTTTGGGTTTAGGGAAACCCAGTGGACTTTGGACAAGGCTATCTTAAAGGATCATTATGTGGACTACACAACTGATCCGGCTAGGTTTGACCATGATGCATGCAATTTTTAAACGAAGTAAGGTTTCTATGGGGTTTGAGACTGGTACCCTTGAGCGGACAACTCAAGGGGGAAAGGCACGGAACCATCGACTACACCGTTGATCGACTGGTTTTACCGCAAATATGCCTTTTTCGAATTTAGGGGGTAATAATATAGGAAGAGCGCAACCACTCATTATAAGCGTTGCTATGGTATTTGTTTGGCACGAGTGGAATATGATGTTGAGCATGATTGTGCAATAATTAAAAAGCATGTTGTCACGTATTTGCATGTTTAAGAAAGCAGTAAATACAACAGTTTATAACAGCAAAGTAGCAGAAAAGAAAAGAAGAAGATGAGTCAGTTTTTCCTTGTAAGAGAAATTAAGCGCTTAAAGGAATTTAAACAAGTAATTGCATATAAAGGGAAATCACAAGTTCACAAGAACAATATGAAATGGTAAAAGCCTAAAAAAAATCCCCAGCAGAGTCGCCATGCTGTCGCGCCCCTTTTTTCCCTCCTCGCGGCGGGAGAATCGGGTTTATGACATTTTTGGGGTATAGGGCAACTCGTTCCTTTTGGGAACTGGGTTTTGCATTTGTTGAAGAGTCGCCACCTAATGATTTAGGGTGCATTAGGACACCTACAAAGTTCACTATAACTACATTTTTTGATAACCAGAGATAGGGTAAGGGCTTGAAATTATCCTAAGGGGAAGGTGTTAGGCACCCCTCAAGATCCACTAGTGTGGTTCCCGGCCAGAAAATTCTTTGTGAATTTGGTGCAATTAACATGTAAGCAGATATGGCTCAAATAAGAGGGGATTTTAATACACAAATGCTTGAAAGTAAATAAAGTATGAAAGAGCAGTTATTAAAGGGCTGATTTTGTAAAGAAGCCATAATATTTTAAAGACAAAGAAAGAAAGGGAAAGGGGGTCCTAGGTTTATTATAATATGGATCACGTCAATGCAATATCCGGTAATCACTCCTCAAAAGAGGGGCTACACGTGGCATTACCGCACCGATCATCATATCCATATCTACCCTTCCCACCCAGTTAAGGTACTAAAGCGCAGATTGGTCTCGACCACTATTGCATGCTATTACCCGTCCCATTCCTATCAGTCCCGGAGGCACTTAGGACTACTATTCCTAAAAGGGAGGGATATTAGGCTGACTTGGGGTTTTAAAGGTGAAAAATCTAAGGTGACATGCAAAACACATAGGACTGCACATTAAAAGGGGAAGCACGTAAACACTAAATGCTCATATATACCTCCTCAAACAAAGCAATCAAATAGCATGACTCAAACAACAAGCAGGGTCTGAAAATATTAAGACAAAAAGGGAGTTTAAGCTGTTGAAGCAGACCAATTTATTACATAACTCAGATAAGAAGTCCGAATCAGGCCTGCCTGCTGGTTGTAGCAATTATAAATTATCAGAAACGGGCTCAGTTTTATTTATTGTTATTACCTAAGGTTTGCCTAAGTGTTTGGGGCAGAATCCTATGAGCATGGTATCTATTACGGATTCAAAATGTGGCAAAGCAGTAACAAACTGAAAAATGAGTGGTTTGAAATCCTATAGGCATGCTTGCTAAACCATGTTAAATAGGGGATTAAATTATTAAAAAAAAACTAGTTCGGGATAGACTGGTTTTAAGTTAGACTAGTCTCAGATTCTGCAGATGATGGCGTCCATTATTGCTCGTTTTAACTCCTATAGACATGATATCTAGTGTTGTTGATTTTAATTCCTATAGAGATGATATCTAGTTGAACGAGAAATGGAAACAGGCAGGTTTTCACTTGGGAATTCCTATTGGCATGATCTCTATACATTATACTGATTTTAACCTTATAAACATGATACTCATTTATAGCCGTTTAGATCCTAGAGCATGATCTCGAAGTGGTAAAAAAACGTGCAGAATAAAGTCCTATAGGCAGGTTATCTAGGTGTGAAGTTGAACATGCAGAATTTTAAATGAACCCCTATAGGCATGGTATCTAAAATGCAGAATCGAACATGCAGGATGTAAAACAGTCCTATAGGCATGCTTTCTAAATGCAGAATTGAATCATTCAAAACACAAATCCTATAGGCATATGTTTCTACCCTTGAGCATGCATAATTACCCATCCCTTTTTCACTAGCCAACCCCAGATGTTAATTACAAATTATTCCAGACCAGTTGCTGAATTACATCAAGAAAATAAATAAAAAGGGAAATTACAACCGTAGAAAGCCTGATTCTGACTTCCTCTCTGAGTTATGGGACAAAACGCCTCAAATACCACTTGTTTAAAGCCTTTCTCGGACCTGGGTGTGTCATAGTTCCCTAAGGGTCTCAAGGAACCCCGGGCAGTGCTTACACCCAGGTTCAATAGAACCAGATAAAGATTAGTGCAGTGTGGAAGAGCCAGCCCTTATGTGTCCAAGTTCAGAGGGAGCTCATGGGTCCCAAGGCAAGGCTCACACAAGAGGGGCAGAACTTAAGTCTAAGAAGATAGTGGAAGTGCAGGAATGGAGTCTTAAAACTGAGGGGATAAGGAGAGGGGTAAAAGGTGATTAGGGAAACAGTAATTAGTAAAATACAGAGTTGATAACTTCATACAAAGGGGGCCAGGGATTGGAAATTCATTGCAAGGAGCCTATGCACTTAGGCAGGGTCAACTTTGGGCATGCACAGCAATAGAAGGTGCTGGCATGCCTATAAGCCAACTAGAACACACAACAACTAGAGAAAAACATGGAGGTTATGATCCCAGGGGATCAGGTTTGGGTCATGGACAGCAATGTTCAATGTTGCCATGCCCCAAACCAACCATAGATACCAAACACATTTGGGATGGGGATTTAAGGTTCACAAACCATGATAAGTAAGTAACAGAAACATTAATTCAGAAAAGAAAAGGTAGAATACAGCATGCTTAACAGTGGAGCTTAGTTAAATACAAACAAGAGACAGACAAGAATGAAAGAGACAGTAAAGAAACGTGTTGTTGTTGATGCTGAAAAATTAGTTAGTACATACCAGTCAGAGAAGCAAAGTGCAGTAAAGAAAAGTAAGCAGGACTCCAAAGTCTAGCCTTGGCTTTCAGCCGGCTAAGCAGACAGTAGCAGTAAAGAAAGAGAGAGTTTTTGAGTGTAAGTGTGTGTTCTGAACTTAAAAATGTTCGTGTCTTTGAAAGAAGAGAAGGTGGGTATTTATAGTTTTGAAAACGAGTAGAAATTAAGGTAATAATCAAAGACTTAACATAACCAGGGAAACGATCACTATTCAGAATCAATTACACACATGATTGCCTTTAATTAAGGGATCACTTTCTTAACGGGCAGTGACAGGTTCATAATAAGGAAAGAAATCAATTTATAGGCAGACTGATTATTGCCATAAAAGAAGTAGTAAAATCAGCGAGTAAGTGATTAAGTCTAAGTACATGAATATACTTGTTTTGGAAAGGATTCAGTAAGGCAAACAAGGAAAGAAATCAATTAACCTTAACGGGCGAGTGAAATCAGATTTTCACAAAAGAAAAGTTTGAAATCAGTCACAAAATTGAAGATCAATCAAACAGGGAAACTTAGCATATAAATAGAGTGCACAAACACTAGACATGCGAGGCCAAACTATTGGCAAAAGGAAACAACATGCGATAATAGCACAAAGTTAGTAGACAACAAACATTCGAAGCGTGTAGTCACTTAGGTCAAGCTCTAGTGACTTAGTAGTAGAGAAAAAGATAGAGTATCAGAAGCATGTAAAGGGTCAAGTGAAAAACCCTTCTGAAGACATAGTCGAGTTTCAAAGATAGTAAGAACCCAGAATCACATAAAGAAAAGAGATGCTGAAACAAAGGAATTTCAAATCAAGTCGAGCAACTTCAAACAGATGAATTGCACAAGCAGTTTCAGAAACTCGAATAGACCCCAAAGAAATTNAGCAAGTAAATCAAACAAATGCTAATAAATGGACTCAGAAACCTCAGAAGAAATTAGGGTTTTTATCATGCAAACTCAGAGAGGAGAACAATACGATCAAACATAGCAAAACATGTCAAAAATCAGAGAAAGTCTTGAAATAACTTAACAAGAAAACCCTAATCGGAAAAGATAAAGAGTTTTGGAAGCAGAGTTTTAAAAGAAACTTCGAGAAAAATGCTTAGAAGTTCAAAGAAAACATAAATCTGAAGCAGATCTGAAAGAAATCGAAAGAACCTTAGAGATTAGGGTTTCAGAAGAACCCCAAGTGACGAGAAAGGCCTTGAAAGCCATTGATCTAAGCAGGAGAGTCAAAGGTCTGACTCGAATGGCCATGGCTGGCCGGAGAAAGATCAGAGACGACCGGAGAACAGTCATCGAGCAAAGTCTGGACCAAGCCCCTTCATGATCTGGTCATGAGACCACAGAAACGAACACGTAGAAGCCATGGGAGGCTGATACAAGTCTCCGATGACCTTGGAAGGCCATGGATTAGGGCGGATTAGGGTGGCGGCGGCTGTTTGAGGATGGTGTAGAGAGGATTTGAGAGAGGAGGGGGATTCAGAGGCGGCGTGTTGTGAGGAATGGTAGGGTTTAGGGGGTCGTTTGGGATTAATTAAGGTAAGGGGTCTGATGGCTGTTGATCATTTTGATCAACGGCCTGGATTGGACGGGTAAGTGGGGCGGTTTAATAGGATAGGGTTTGGGTCGGTTCAGATTGCAATTAGGTCGGAGTAATTAGGCTTCAAATTGGGTTCAATTGGGGTTCAAAATCAGGCTATAATTGAAATAAAATGGGGCTAACATTTAAATAGCCAATTTTTCCTATTTGATTTATAAAAAATAATAAAATAATTTTTGTAAATAAATTAAAGGTACTAAAATGATTTATAACACATAATTAATTATTTAGAAATACCAGACCTAATTTTGTGAACATAAAGGCAATTAAATCTTAAAAGAGACTAATATTGCAATTATATGTAATTTACCTTTAAAAATACTAAATAAATTTGTAAAAATATGCAAAAATTTCCTTGGCTATATTTGGTATAGATATAAAAGTGCAATAAGGGAATCACCAAAAAATGACAATTTTGGAAACAATTACTAAATTTTATGGATAAAAATAAGAGAATGAATAGATTTAAAAATCTTTTAAAATTAAGGAAAAGTAATGAAGCAGTTGCATATATATATAGGGAAAATTTTGGTGTCTACACCACTTTAGCATCATTCGTAGGCAGAGCCACAACCTCAACCCACTTTGACACATAGTCAATTACAACCAAGATGTACCCATGACCATTTGATGCTGGAAACTGCCCATGAAGTATATTCCCCACACATCGAAGATTTCAGCCTCAAGTATACCCTTCAATGGCATCTCATGCCTTGTTGAAATCGTACCCGTCCTGTGGCACCTATCACACACTCATGCCTTCTTGAAATCGTACTCGTCCTGTGGCACCTATCACACATCTTCACAAAAGTATGTGCATCCTTGAATAGCTTAGTCCAATAGAATCCCGACTGCAACACCTTTGCAGTCGTTTTGTCTCCACCATGGTGCCCCCTGTATAGTGATGCATGACAATCATGTAAAATTGCTTCCATCTCCTCCTCATGAACACATCGGTGCACCAGCTGATCTGCACACTGCATAAACAAAAACGGCTCATCTCGTAGATAAAGCCTCACATCATGCATGAATTGGCTCAGACCATCCGGAGATAACTCTGACGGAGTCAGCCCACTTATAATGAAGTTCACATAGTCAGGATACCATGGGGTTGTGCCAGCTATGATGGATAGCAAGTGCTCATCAGGAAAGCTTTTCTGAATTTTGCCACCTTCCTCAACATGTGCACGAGTTTCCAAGCGCAACAAATAGTCCGCCACCTGATTTTTGTCCCTTTATTATATTTGATTTCCACGTCAAATTCCTGCAAGAGAAGAACCCAGCGAATTAGTCTTGGCTTAGCATCCTTTTTCTCGAACAAATACCTGATGGCTGCATGGTCTGTGTATACGATGAGTTTAGTTCCCACCAAGTAGGCCCTAAATTTGTCAAAATGCCCATACTACTTCTAGCAACTCTTTTTCTATGAATGTGTAATTTATTTTCCCTAGATGTAGAGTTTTGCTAGCGTAGTAAATTGAGTGGAACACTTTATCTTTTCTCTGTTCCAATACAGCCCCAATTGTCGTGTCACTAGCATCACACATCAATCAAAAGAGTTTCCCCAGTTTGGGGCGATGATAATTGGTACAGTTACCGATCTCTTTTTCAACTCCTCATATGCCTTCAAACATCGTTCATCAAACTTGAAAGGTGTATCCTTCTCGAACAACCTGTACAAGGGAGCAGAAATCCTAGAGAAATCTTTAATGAATTTATGATAGAAACCTGCATGTCCCAAAAAGCTTCTGACTCCTTTAACAAATATTGGAGGTGGCAGTTTTTCAATTGCATCCACTTTTGCCTTATCCACCTCCAATCCATCTTTAGACACCTTGTGCCCGAGTATAATTCCTTCTCGTACCATAAAATGGCACTTCTCCCAGTTTAGCACGAAATTTGACTCTTCACACCTGGCAAGCACTTTACTCAAATTCGTTAATCATTCATCAAAAGTTGGTCCAAAGACAGAAAAATCATCCACAAATATTTAAACAAATATTTCTACCATATCAGTGAAGGTTTCCATCATGCACCTTTGAAAAGTCGCAGGTGCATTGCCCAACCCAAATGGAATTCGCTTAAAAGCATAAGTGCCATAAGGACAAGTGCAGGTAGTCTTCTCTTGGTCCTTGGGTGCAATTGAGATCTGGTTATAGCCGGAGTATCCATCAAGGAAATAATAATAATCCTATCCATCCAACTTATCTAACATCTGATCAATGAAGGGAAGGGGGAAGTGATCCTTTCTAGTAGCAGTATTCAGTTTTCGATCGTCAGTGCAAATTCTCCAACCGGCGAAAGTCCTAGTTGGGATTAATTCATTATTATCATTTATTACCACCGTCATTCGACCCTTTTTAGGTACACACTGGACTGGACTTACCCACTTGCTATCAGAGATGGGAAAGATAATACCTGCATCGAGCCACTTTACGACTTTTTTTCTTACGACTTCCTTCATGACTGGATTCAAGCGGCGTTGGTGTTCCACACTCAGTTTGTGCCCATCCTTCATGAGAATTTTATGTATACAAAATTATGGGGTAATACCACTGATGTCAGTCATGGTTCATCTAATCGCCCGCTTGTGCTCTCTAAGCACGCGAAGTAGCTTTTCTTCCTGCAAAATAGATAAGTCAGAAGATACAACAACAGGTAGAGTTTCATCAACACCTAGATAAGCATAAATGAAGATGGGAGGACAGGGGCTTGAGTTCTAATTTAGGAGCTTCTTCGATAGACGGCTTAGGGGTGGCCTAGTTGGTTTATCTAGAGGCTCGAAATCGATCAGTCCTTTAATGTAAGCACATGCATCCAGATGATGCACCATCTCCTCCACCTCGTCACCCAAGTCAATGTTGTCAAATAACATAAGTGCTTTCTCTAGAGAGTCATCCAGATATGCACCCACATCATTTTATTATTCTTCCTTTTCAATCACAGATATTATCGTTAGATCCTCATAGTGACTTGGTAGCTGAATTGGCCTATATACATTAAATACTGCTTCCACATTATCAACCTGGAGGATTATTTTTCCTTCACGAACTTTGATCATAGCATCAGCGGTGGCTAAGAGAGATCGTCCCAAGACGATGGGGACTTGTTCATCAGCTTCATAGTCCAGTATAATGAAATCTGATGGCAGAATAAATTACCCAATTTATAGTAGCAAATCTTCTATCACCCCCTCGAGATGGATAATAGATCTATCAGCAAGCTGCAGCATGACTGTGGTTGGCTTTGGAGGCCCAACCCCAACTGACTGCAAACTGAGAGAGGCATCAAATTTAAGCTAGCCCCCAAATCAAAGAGTGCTCGCCCTACATCTACTTCACCAATTCGAACAGATATGGTGAAGCTCCCTGGATCCTTTAACCTTTGCAGCAATTTTTTTTGAATACTCGAGGTGCACTCTTCAGTAAGCGCCACAATCTCAAACTCTGTCAACCTTCTTTTGTTAGCCACAATATCTTTTATGTACTTAGCATATTTTGGGATTTCACGTAGCACATCAACCAATGGAAGATTCAATTGAATTTGGCTCAGCATATCAAGAAATTTGTTGAACATACCGTCATCACTTTTCTTCTTTAATCTTAATGGGAAAGGAGGTGGTGGCCTTGGAATTGGAGTCAATTCGCTTTCTTCAGTTTCTTTCTCCGTTTCTCCCATAGTTTTAGTGATCTGTTCACCCTTAGGAGTGACATGTTCTTTCTTTCTTTTTTGGACTTCTTCTAATTCTCTTCCATTCCTCAAAGTTACAGTATTTACCTGAGGATTCTTATCTGTATCACTAGGAAGGGCCCCTGCAGGTCGACTATTTTATTGTGCAGCCAAATGCCCTATCTGCCTCTCTATGTTTCGAAATTCAGTCCTCAATTGCTGATTATTTATTCGAAGTTGTTGGTTGTCAATCAACAGCTTTTTCAACATTTCATTAGTGCTTTCTTCTACCTGTTGGGGTAGCTTTTGAGACTGATTGTAGTTCCCTTGAGACCTGTATTGATTCTGAGTGGTCTGGTTCCCACCTTATGAGAAATTCGGGTGGTCCCTCCAGTTGGGATTATAGGTGTTCCCATATTCATTATTCTGGTTCATTGGGCCTCTATCTTGCTGGCCCACATAATAGATAGATTCAGGATTCACCGGATATTGGTCACTCATATGGCCATCTCCATAAATTTCATAGCATATAGCCATCTTCTGAACCCGCTGCATTTGATGCCCTTGATCCATTGCCATCTTAGCCATTTGGTTTTTTAGTTTAGCAATCTGTGCTCGCACGACTAACATCTCATCCTGCTCGAGTGTACCTTTTGCTTTCTGTTTTATCATCCTTCTTGAGTCACCTTCACCCTGCCAGTTATGATCATTTGCAGTGAAATTGTTGAGCAGAGTCTGAATCTCAGTGTATGGCTTTTGCATGCAACTTCCTCCATAAGTTGAGTCTAGATTTAATTTGGAGGTCTCGTCTAATCCATCCACAAAAGTAAATCCCAACACCTCATCAGTCTGACAATGATGTGGGCAGTATTTGAGTAATTTCTTATATCTATCCCAAGCTTGACGAAGAGTCTCACTATCTCGTTGTTGAAACCCAAGAATCTGGCTCCTCAGTGCCTTTTTCTTCTTAGTGGGAAAAAACTTGACTAGGAATTTTTATGCCAGATCATCCAAGTATGGATCGAGTTTGCGGGCTCCTTGTTTAACCATTCCTTTGCTTCCCCCATTAGAGAAAAGGGAAACAATGTCAGTCTGACATAGTCCTTAGAGACATTCGGATAGGTGTATGTACCCGTTACAAGAAAATTTGTATATGCCTTTGGGGATCTTCACTTGACAACCCCATAAATAGTCCTCTGGATTGAATCAGCTGCACCATATAATGTTTCCGCTCAAAGTGCCCAGTTATATGAGGCTTCATGATAGCCTGATTCATGTTCGCGAGACTAGGCCTTGCAGCCTCAATCACTGGTCTTTCTTCATTTCCTGCCATCTCGATTGGCTGTGGTTGACTACAATACCCAACTCTGCAATTCTTGCTCTTCCTTCTGCCTCCCTCCTTAACCTGTGGAAGAGTCTTTCGGGTTCATTATCAGGAGGAGGAAGGTTGTTCAGACTATTGCTTCTTCTTAGCATTCAAGGTGAACACCTGTAGAGTCAGAAACAGTCAAACATATTAACACTTGAACAAAAACAAATAAGAGCTCGTTTCAGATAAATAACTAATTTCAAGTCCCCAATAACGGAGCCAAAAACTTATTGTGTCCAAACGCACACGCAAGTATACCCGATCGACAACTAATAAGGTGATAAGAAAGTGTCATTCCCATGAGGATTTATGATCAACTATTTTCCAACCAAATCTATTTATCTATTTGATGCTCAAGTGAGTGTGAGGAATATGATTATTATGTTTATAACTAAATTACTACGAATTAAACTACTAGGCAATCAAGAAAATAGAATTGCGAATAGAGCAAACAAACACTTAGGAAGAATTCAGTGAGATGGGGATATTCCAGGGTTATGGGATTAACATCTCTCCTATTGCATTTTTCGGGTTGATGTAATCACTTGACTTATCTAATTTGTTAATTAGCATGGTTTATTATGCTCGCGAAGTTCTTTCGACGCTTCGCTCGCCTATTCAAGCCAACCTGAGACTATATGTCTATACAATCAAACTTGACAAGAACACATGTATATTTCCTGCAAAAATAACCAAGTAAGGCAACTAGAATATGTCTACCCTAATCACGAATCTATTCTCCTATGCTCGGATTCAAGAACTTACTCTATTCAATCCTATATGCAATTTATAGTTCCCACTTTCGAGTTTAACATTCATAGATGGTACTCTATTGTTAGGTACGCAATAGAATAATTAAGTGCAAGATTGAATAAACAAATTAATATGATAAAATCAAGCAAAAAAATCAATCGTCAATTTACAATAGTCAAGAACGACCCATAACCCCAGAATAATAGGGTTCTTAGCCACTCATGTTCATAACAATATTCAAAATATTATTTTCAAACATAAAAGCTATCAATACTAGAAGAAGAATGGAAGAATTGATGAATTCCGTGCTCCCGAGCGTTTCGTACTTTTGTTCCTCTCAAAGTAGCGTCTCCCTTGCCAAAATAGGTTTAGGTTTGCTTTTATACGAGTTGAGAGTGTCTTGGGGTCGAAATAACTGAGTCCCGGGACAACTAAGACAGATTCACATCACTAGTGCCCAGGGTGGCGTGGGTTGCTACCCTGGCGCTGGACGGTTGGGACATTTTGTTTTGTGCGCCACAGGTAGCGCCCCACGCTGCCCGTGGCGCTACTCTGTGGATTTTTTCCTTTTCTTCCCCTTTTCGCTTCAATTCGCGAACCTTCATCCCAAATTGCATTTGGATAATTCCTACATGTAAAAATACCACAAATTAGCATAAACAATTACACTACACATCCGAAATCTATGAGACATGAGTAAAATGCGAGGCAATATGCATATTAATATACATACTTTAAGCCGAATATCAGATACATACACCTCATTTACACTAAGAGGAAGGTACGCCAGAATATGCGTCCAGGTTCCATTAGATATCCCAGTAACCACGAACGTCACCGTTGGAACCCACAACATCGCTCGTGTACGAAGGGGAAGCGATACTATGTATGGGATGTGGGAGAATTGGCCACATCCTGAGAAGCTGCGAGTTCATTTCTATCCCCACCAAAAAAACTGTCAAGCAACATCCATCACTGGCCCAGTAGCGAGGATACCACAGAGGACCAAACTTTTCAATGGCTCATTGTTCCTTTCACCAAATACAGACGCCATCCAAACAAGGGAGCACAAGCAAACACCCAGGTAAAGAGGTTCAATGCCTCCACAGGTACGTTCCTTGATCTCATCCAAAAAACAGCCATGGATTCCGGTGAAGGTTGCCCAAAAATAAGGGGGACAACAGATGCAATGGGGCCTAACGGGCAGCCGTCAAACCACACCAAACGGGGCAAAGGGGTGAGCCAGATATTGGGCCCGACTGACTATGGCCCATTTCCTACCAACGCCACGGGGAAAGCACGCGCCAGCCCACCCCAAAAATACTCTTGATTAAAAAGGCAATTACACGCCTCTGACCCAATGATGAAAGATTCATTTTTTGGGAAAATGCGATCCCCTATAAACCCTCCTAAAGCTACCTATCAGGCGAAGGGGAAAGGGTGGAGCCCATCCAAATTTTGGACAATGCTTCCCCCCTCCTCCCCCCCCCCCCCAAATCAAGTAATCTCACCAAGTCAGAAGGACTTCCTAATTTGGGTAATTATACTCTGACAAACCCAAATAAATTTGATAATGGGCCACCTCTCAAACTCAGCGACCAACCCAGCTCTATACAAAACCCACACTCCAATCGTACCCACACTCTCTCCTACTGCGCCTCTCTCAATAGAGGCAATCAATTGCCTAGGAAAAATCAACCACCACATCTCAGTCCTGCAGTGACGATGAGTGTCAATCCTTCAAGATCAAGCAAAGATCGCAAATGTCCCAGCGCGAATTCCAACAGCCACCAAACGTATTATAACCAAGCAGCTGAAGAGTTGCCTCTATTTACAAGCACAACCGATGACCTCTTGAAAAACATCTCTTAATGGCGAACCCAAACACCTCCAACACTCAACAGAACACTACCCCCTAACAATGTCAACCCTTCCACTACCACCGGTTTTGATGTCGGAATCTTGGCTGGAGATGGATCTGCAGGGCCACTCGCAGTCACTACAAATGATGGTTGGTCGAGTCCCAATATCCATCACCATCCAAGACCCACGATACCTAGCACGGCTAGCGACCCACCTTCTTCACCAAGGCTTGTCAAACTTCGGCCACCAACTTTGGTTGTCCACTCTCCTCTAAGCCCAATACATGGGCACCCAACAATCCTTATCTCTGGAGGAGCTCAATAACCTAATGGGGAAAATCTGTCAAATAATGCCTTTCCTACTATTCATGGACCTGAACACACCTCTCCCATCACTTGCTTTCACCATGTGGCCACAGATGAACCAGCACATTCCCCCACCAGTGACTCAGTCCATAGTAATGGACCAACTAATCAAAGAGAAGAACCAGACCCTATTGTACCTCAAAGAGTCCAACACATATCTAGAAAAAATCTTGGAAAAATTAGGAGTCCTAAAAACAAAAGTACTCCTCATGCAAGAAGCTTAGGTGATCGAGTTAATAGAGTCGTTCGAAGAAATGCTTATTGCTCTCTGCCCCAAAAAACTAACAAGTTACAAACTAAATCCCCATGTTCCCTCATCTCCAAACTTAGGGAACTTGGCAGTAGCCCTAAGCCCTGTGGTGGGAAGTGTGAAAGCAACCCTTGTGGGAAAGGGGAAGGGCCTCAAGAGGAAAGCCCCATTTCAAAACCCTTTACTGATGAACATCATAATATGGAATGCGAGGGGAGCCAACAGTGCTGAATTCCGCAAACACTATGGCTCCATGATCAAGCTACACAAACCTGCTCTCCTTGAGACAAGAATGGCTGACCATAGACTGCTGAGCTCTAGTTCACAGCTAAATTTCAATCCCTTGCTATTGGGAAATTCGGGGTAATTATTGTCATGTGGAAAGATGACCTAGTGAAGCTTGAAGAAGTCTGTACCACACCCCAGGGTGTTCATGTCATGGTTAAGGTAACCCCCGATGACTCTAAATGGCTTTTTTCTGCTATTTATGCTATTAGTCACCTTCATGATAAAATAAGATTATGGTAGTACTTTGAGGACATGGCCTCTGTTTATAAAGGTAGCTACCTTGTAGGAGGAGACTTCAATGAAGTCCTAAAAGTCAGGGACAAATTTGGGGGCAACTACATTAATAATAGTAGAACTAATGGATTTTGGAACTGTTTGAACCTATGTAGACTAGTTGAACTAGGCTTCAAGGGCTCTAAATACACTTGGTCTAATAAAAGATACACTAACACGCAAGACCTCATCCTAGAGAGGATGGATAGGTATTTTTCCACTGATGACTGGATTGAGTCATACCCGGAATCTTCAGTTACCCATCTCCCTAGGACCCACTCTGATCTCTGTCCATTACTCCTTAACATTACTAGTCAACAGTCCAATGATCATAGAAGGCCCTTTAGATTCGAGTCTATATGTGATGTCATCCTGATTTCCCCTCCATTGTTCAAAACAGCTTCCACTCCACAAATAATATGTTAGGTGACAACAACATTTTTAAGGCTAATATGACCACCTGGAATAGGCATGTCTTTGGAAACATCTTCCATAAGAAGAAGCATATTTTAGCTACACTACCACAAAATAGACCTTTAGCGACAATTTTGTAGGGGAAATAAAATAATTGCCGCTAAAGTATTCACGGAATACAATCTTTAGAGGCATATGACCATTTGTTGGGAAAGGCAAAAATAAATTAGTCAAACCTGGTCTCAAGAGTTTTACGGACAATTCAAAGTTATTAATCGCTATTAAAAGTTAGTAATTTTCGATCTGTTCTCCCTCCACAAAATTTCCTTGAAAAATTTTTCCCTCTTCCTCGATATATTCACCCACACTGAGTATAGCAGACCTCTTTTCCTCATATGTCGCTGCCGCCGAATCTCACTCTCAACATCACCAGCCACCATTACTGAGTAATTTCTCTGCTCTCTCTCTCTCTCTCTCTCTCTCTCTCTCTCTCTCTCTCTCTCCTATTTGGTTTTGTATATCTATCTCTCTCATTTTTTTTCCTTTCTAGTAACGCCGCAGGTACATGCGTTCTATATTTCGCCTTCTCCTCACTCAATTTGATTACTCTCATGTATGTCAATGTTTATCCTTCCACGCGTAATGATACTTTGCGTCATTGAGATAACGATAGCACTTAAATGTCAGCCTTCTTATTTTTTATTTTAAATCTTCAGTATCTTGCGAAAATGTGTCGTTAATTGCTGAGGTTTCTCTAGATCTAGTGTTTGTTACATTGTTTTCTCTGCTGATGAAATTTTCTCATTTCCTCCAATTTGTGGATTCATCTATGCATATCTGATCAAATTTTAGAATTATATGTAAACAGTACATAAGCTTTGTGGCTTATCAAAAATTAAAATTAAAAATAAAAAGTACCATAGGTGATATT
This sequence comes from Nicotiana attenuata, assembly GCF_001879085.1. Lineage (NCBI taxonomy): Eukaryota > Viridiplantae > Streptophyta > Magnoliopsida > Solanales > Solanaceae > Nicotiana > Nicotiana attenuata. Next base: position 21,095,809 of record NC_032000.1, on the reverse strand, counting down.
TTGTAGTGCATTGATAATGCAGGTTATTGAGCTAGCTTATCAAATTTGGTGATTATTTTTACTTTTGTGCGAAAGTATTTTTAATTTATTATTATAATTGTAGAAAAGTAATGGTGATGGAGAAAATGATATTGAATATGAAAGTGATAAGGATATGTAATAGAAGTAAGATTTTCTGTAGTTGATAGATTTGTTCTTATTATGTTATAGCTTGTTAAGTAAATTGGGGAACTAGCATGTGTCGTAAACTCGACAATCAAATTAAAACTTGATAAGGAATAGTCTGTTGTGCTTATACCATGTTGCTATTGGAATTAAAATGAATTTGTGTTGAGTGAGCTGCTTTACTGAAGTTTTTTTATTAGGATGAGTATTTGTTTGCTCTTTGTTTGTCCACTGAACTAATAGTTAATCTTAGTCTTGGATCTACTTAGGGATTGAGTTTCAAAATGTACATTATCTTTTTTCTGCAGATCCTTCAGTGAAATATTATTGTATGGCGTATATTCTATTGAATGAACGATCTTAAGTTCATGTAATTAGGACCATAATTATATATAAAGTGCATAGGTTCTGACTATTGTTAAACTTTATTTACTTGACACTACATATCTGAATATCTGTTGATAAACTATAACTATCTTAATGACTTATGCAGGTTCTTGAAAATAGATAAGTACATAATTTTGGAGGACAAAATATGCGAATCAGAGTTGGTAGTAGATTGGTCACTGAAAAATATCACGATGAAGAAGTACAGTCCTATATTCAACAATTAATGCATGCTCAGAACTGCTCTCCAGCCCAAACTTACGATAATCAATCTAATATTTTGAACAATTCCGTTGGCACTGGAGCTAAGCATAACAATGAATTAGGTTCTATTTTGAAGTTTTAGTATTGAGTCCACTATTTTTTTTAGTATTGCTTTGCACTAATTGTAGGTTCTGCTAAAACAAGGAGTTGATTCTCCAGCTCACGACTATTTTCTTTGTGAATTTGCTTGCACTAGATCATGGACCTTTGAATCTGTTTCAGGTCCTTCAGAGGTAAGAAAAGTTCGTGGGCCTACACTACTAAAAGATGTTTGGAATCTACCATGAGGGAAGATAATTATTGTTCAGTTTAATAGTCGTAATCAAGCTATTGGAAAAAAGGGTCGAAAGCTTGTTAGATTTCTATGTATCATTGCTAGAACCCAAGAACTGACACTGTTAAATATAAATGATTGGCGAGTATTTGACAAAGAAAAAATTGGTGGAGTTTGTGAGGGTATGAAATTATTATTCTTAATATGTATCATTCTTTTTATACATGATATTGTCTTGTAAACTCGTGCTTTATTTTTTTTAGAAAAAGTTCTCGATTACAGTACGTGGAGAAGAGTTTGTAAAAAAGTCAGTAGGAAAAAATGGAAGGACTATAAATGTGATTTGAAGACTATGTATGTGACCAAGTATAAGAGCAAAGATGCCTTGATGAAATATAGACCAAGTCACATACCAAGGGATCAATGGACTAGTCTCGTCTTGCATTGGCTTACTGACAAAGCAAAGGTGAGTAAGTTTTTGTGTTGAACCTATATTTTATTACTCTTTGTCCTATTTTTCTTCTTTGAACCTTTTTGTGTTTATTCAAAGAACATATATTTAATAAGAATATTTTCTTGGTATTTATCAGTTATATTTCACCCACATTATACCAACCTAAATATTTTTAGAAAGTGCTGCAAACGTTGTGGCAGGTAGTTCGGAATATGAATTTTGCCTTTTAAATATAGTCCCTTGAGCACAATAAATGATTTGGTTATTATTTTATCTTATATGATTAAGTATTGTTAGTGAGTATTTTTTTGTTGCAATAACATAAGCTCAATCAAGCAAATAGAATTAGCAGGGCTAAACAAAAGATGCCTCACACTGGAGGATCCAAAAGCATAGCAACCTTGATGAATGAAAAAGGTATTAATATATAAATTACATACCATATGATTCTATAATTATTTTTTGTTATATCTAATTGTTTGGCATCCATTTAACTTATTAGGCTATAGATGGAATAGAGCCTACACGTGCTCCGATTTACATATTAACTCATACAAAGCGTAAGGATGGCAGACCATTGGATGAGAAATCTTCAAATACAGTTGTAAGATTTCTTATAAGTTGTATTTTTTAAGATTAAACATATGTACTAGCTCATGTCTAATGCATCATAATTTGGAGAGGCTTTAAATGATTGACTGATCCTTAAACTTTTATGTCTTTTCTTCCGGCTATATCTTTTCCATTTCCATATCTAATATATTTTCTTGCATTAGTTGCTGATATTAATACATGTTATATGAGAAACTGCATTAACTTTGCTAACTAACATTGACTTTTTCATATGTGCAAATGCTGGCTAGTTTGGTTTTAGAATATCTTATCTTATTGTTAGTTCGTTCTACATTGTATTGTGTCATAAATTGTTATCTCAATTACTGTCAGGACATGATAAAAGAGAAATGATAAATGAAAGGACGAACAATAGTGAGAGCTCTACTGACCAACCTCCTCGCAGTGTTGCTTGGGAAGGTGATGTGTATTCACAGGTGTTCGGATATGGGGTAGTAGATCTTCCTTAGAAAATATTGTTGTAGAGGATTCGTCTAATGAAGTTGTACAAAGATTAACACAAGAGATAACCGAGTTAAAGGATAAACACAATGAAGAAATGAATCTGATGAGACAAAATCAGGAGAAGATGCAATTAGAATTACTCCAAATGAGACAACTCATGCACAAATATGCTTCTAATGAATCTATGCCTCAAAATATTAATGGCGCATCAGTTGAATAGGTAACTCGATTTTATAAGTTATGGACATTCTTAATGAAGTTTTAATACTATAAAAGTATTTTTATCTAACGTGTTAATATTTATCAGGTCCTTGACGCCAATAGTGGCCATGAGCGAGTACCACAAACATCAAGGATACCTAGTGCTGCTAAAAATAATTCACTGTCTCATGGTACTACTCATCTTTATCCTTCGGCATGCTACTATTTGAGTTTTCTATTATTTGAATTTTCCTCCATATTTTTAATTATTGGAATCTTTTTGGATTCTCTTATCTTATCGAATATGGGATATTACACGTGTATCTTGATTATGGGGTTAATGTGGACTTTAATGCTATTAACGCCCTTATGCATGTTTAACTAATTTTTTGGGTTGACATATGTACTTATTGCAAAGTTAGAGTGTGCTAACAGCTATGCCAAAGCTTGGTCTTTATATGAGCATCCAACTTGAAAGCTTAGGACAGTAGGTTGACTGGTCGAGTAATTCAAGACCTTTGTAATTCCTTAGTGATAGCAAAGTTGACTTAAAAATTCATGTCTAATCCTTTGACCTGCACAACATCCTGGGAATATTTGGTGTTGGCAAGCATAGGTGATTGTTTCTCTGTGTGGTGTTGGCAAGTTTTAGTAGATGTTTTCTTTCAAATTTGGTATCTAATTATGATAAAGGACTTATCTGCTTTCTTACCTGAAGAATTGGGTGATTTATTGTCAGACTGCTAGGAATGAGTTACTTGTTACAACTACCGCTAACTATTGTGTCACTACTGCTACTTTTATTTTCACTATGCATTACTCATCATAGCTATTGTCATGTTCAGAATTATGTGATATTTCAAAGATGGCTAACATTATTGTAGTGTTATGAAGTGCTTAAATGGTTAAATATATGCTTTGGCTGATAAAAAGCAAAAATAACTCCTGCTAGTTTTTTCATGAGATGGTAACATATAAATTACTCCTGCTAGTTATTTTTCCATTATCACACAATGGTTACTTGGAATTGAGGATTATTGTATTTCATCTATTGACATAGTTACTTTATAATTTCAGGTCATACAGTCTGATGTTCGATAATTTAGCAGGTGGAAGATTTCAATATGACGAAGAGTTGCAGAAATTATTTGAAGATTGTTATTCGTTAAGATTAGTTATATAATAACATTAGCTATTTAGTTCAAACAAGTTAAGTTTATTTTTTAAGTTACTGTGATATTAATATTTTGGAAGTACTTCCTTTTGTTTGTTAAGATTTAACGAGATATATTATGGTTTGATGAATTAATATTGATATGTTTTGTTATTTGCATTATTTTTTGATTGAATGTAGTAGATATTATTAATGGTGGATAAACTTACCACTATAACTTGTGACTTTTAGCGTCAATTTAACAGGATATACCAGCTATAAAATGGACAATAAAAGGGAAAATAAAGGCGTTTATACAGGAATAATGTGGCCATTATATTTCTATTAAATATGAATTTTAGCGGCAATTTAATTAAGTTTATTAGCCATTAAAATAAACGCTAAAAGGGCATAATAATAAGTTTTTAGAAGAGATATTGTTGCCACAAAATAATTACCGCTAAAGGTATGGACTTTTAGCGTCAATTATTTTACCTTTTGCGGCTATAGAAATGGACGTTAAAGGATCATTATTAGCCATTTTTAGAATGGGTTTAGCAGCCATCATAATTGTCGCAAGCCGCTAAATCAAATGTGTTTTAGAGGCAATAAATCATACCCTTTACCAGCTTTTGTGAAAAACGCCGCTAAAGGCTTTACCGACCCCGACTTCAGCGGCTAAACACCAATTGTTGGTAAATGATATAGCGGCCATTGTTATTGCCGCCAATGGTATTTTTTATTGCCGCCAAAGGCCTTTTTTGTAGTAGTGCTAGGCTTTATGGCATCCAAAATTCTAATGCCTACCCTTTCAGCACCTACCTCTAGGACTTAGAGTCAAACCTCCAAGCTGGGTTCTCAGCTATCCTTAAGAATGATGAGGATTTTTGAAAGCTCAAATCCAGGATTAGCTGGTAGTGTGAAGGAGATGCCAACACTAGGTTCTTCCACATAACTACCCTTAATAGAAGAAGGAGAAATAGGATACTCAGCTTAACAACGAGGTAGGTAATCAAATCAAAGACCCCAACCTTATCAAAGAAACCACCAAAGGCTACTTTGCCAACCTTTTTACCACATCTCTTAACTTATCTTCCAACAACAGCTGCTGTAATGAAGACACTCCTCTAGTCCTTACTGATAGCATGAGAACATCCCTTGATCAACCTCTTAGGTACTCTAAAATCAAGAAGGCCATGGATTATTTCAAGCCCTTTAAGGCTCTTGGGCCTGATGGGCTGTACCTTTTCTTCTACCAAAAATACTGGAACATCTTATCTATCCTAGTTAACAACTTTTGACAGAAGGTATTCAACACCTCAACTATGCCTCCAGAAGTCAATAGGACCCTCCTGTGTTTGATCTCTAAATACCAAAGTGCTTCTATGCTTAAGAGCATTAGAAGGATTGGACTGTGCAACACCATGTATAAGCTTGTCACTAATATCATAGTGAACAGGATAAAGCCCTTACTCCAGACCATGATTGGGCCATCACAGGCCAGTTTCCTATCTAATAGAAGGGCTGCAGATAGTGCCATAATTGTTCAAGAATACATCACCCACTTCCAAAAGATGAAAGGTAAAAATGCCAACATGGTCCTAAAGATAGACTTAGAGAAAGCCTTTGATAGACTTGAGTGGTCTTTCATCAGGGACTCCCTAATGATCTTCAAGTTCCCACCTAAATTGATCAATCCGATCCTCTCATATATCTCCACTAGCTACATATCCATCCTAGTCAATGGGAGCTAAACTGAGCCTTTCAATCCTACTTGAGGAATCAGGCAGGGTAACCCCATCTCCCCTACCCATTCATTATTTGCATGAAAAGGATCTTAAGGAATATTTACCAAGCAGTCCTGAGAAAGGATTGGTTTTCAATCACCAACAGTAGGAATGGCCCAAAAATTTCCCATTGCTGATGATCTCACACTCTTTGGTAGAGTTAATAAGAAGAACTCTGATGCTATCCTGGCAATATTAGATGAGTTTAACATTGCCTCAAGCCAAAAGGTTAACTTTCAGAAATCCAAGGTTATCTTTTCAACCAATTGCAAAGAAGATTGGGCTAATAGTTGTAGCTCAATGCTAGAAATTAGGAAAAGCTGTGATTTTGGTAAGTATCTAGGTTTCCCCATTTTCCACAAAAGACCTACCAATAGAGACTTTCAATTCATTATTGATAGCATGGATACTAGATTGGCTGGCTGGAAAACAAAGATGTTAAACATGGCTGGCCGTATAACTTTGGCCAAAGCTAGCCTGGGAAGCATCCTCAGCCATGTGATGAACTATATAAAGTTACCCTCCCACATCACCAACCAGATAGATAAAATCCAAAGAAATTTTATATGGGGCACAACAACTGAGAAAAGGAAGTTGCACATGATCAAATGGGATACAATTACTAAACCAAAGAACGGGGGAGGGGGTTTGGGCCTTCAGCAAGCCCACATGAAAAACAAAACTAGCATGACTAGTCTATCTTGGAGATTATACCAGAACACTGACACTATGTGGGTTAGGGTCCTAATGGGGAAGCACTGTAGTGGTAACCAGGCTAGAGCTAAACCTAAGACTAGGACTTGGCAATGCATTCAAGAGGGTTGGAAGGTCTGTATCAAGGGCTCTAGATGAGTTGTTTATAAAGGGGATAGAGTCAAGGTTTATAAAGGGGATAGAGTCAACTTCCTTACTGACAACTGGTTCCCCAATATGCAGCCCCTCAACTCAATCCTCCATGATCCTTGGCACAGCTCTGACTTGACCATAAAGATTAGCTCCATCATCAACAATGGGGAATGGGACTTTGATGTTGTTCATTACCCCATCCCAGGGACATTAAGAGTGTTATTCACTCCACCTTCATTCCTATTTCTAGCAACTCTGAGGATAAACTTATCTGGAACCTCAATGGTAATGGGCTTTTTAGCTCCAAATCAGCCTACAACCTCATTAGTTCTGAGCTAAACCCCAGTATTAGCCAAGATGACTCTTTTGGCTGGATTTGGAAGCTAAAGGTCCCTAACAAGATAAAAAATTTCACTTGGATGATGCAACATAATAGACTTCCAACTGCCAAGCACCTAAACAGCCATAATATAAGACCAATATGTCATTCCTGCTCATCTGGAGTGGAAAACATAAATAACATTTTCTTTGAATGCACCAATGCCAGGGCATTCTGGCAGTCCCTGACCCTGGAGTGTACTAATTAGATCTGCCATCCACACCTTGTGTTTTCAACGGTTCACTGGGAGGAAACATGGCACAAGGTCAAGAACATGCAATTCAATAATGTTGTTGACCGGAAATCCCTTCTTCCTTTCTGTTTTTGGAGCCTATGGCTCACAAGAAACAATAATCTTTTTGAGAAGAAGAAGAATTTTACCCTTGTTAAACAAACCATTTCCAAAGCTACTGAATACTATCATGTAGTTGTCCACCACAGGGACAAAGGAGAAACCACTGTAATTCACATTAAATGGGATCCCCCACCTAATGGCTCCTATAAGTTAAACACTGATGGGGCTGCTTGCCCGGAATCAAGAGTAGGAGGGGTTGGGATGTCTTTTGGATAGCAGGGGTGACTGGGTGCTTGGATACATACGAGGCTTACCACATACCACCAGTATAGAGGCTGAACTTCATGCACTATGGCAAGGCTTCAAAATAGCCCTTGATCACAACTTTACACCTCTACAAATCTGCACTGATTCTGAATAAGTTGTAAGGATGCTAAATGAGGAAAACCTACATTAGAACTCTATTATCTTTGAATGTAGGTCATTGATGGAGCAAATGGGGAATCCAGTACTAGGACATAATTTTAGAGAGCTGAATCTGGTGGCGGACCTCCTCGCAAAGGAAGTAGCAGCAATGAAATTATTTGATAAGATAATTTTCAAGAGCTGAATCTGTTAGCGGACCTCCTCGTAAAAGAAAGAGCAACAATGAAGTTATATGATAAGACAAAATTTTTTACAGTTCCTCCGGTGTTTGTAAATAAGGTCCTCTGGGCATATATCCTAGGAACTATTTTTGTACGTAATACCAGTGGGAACCCCTTTATAACGCAAGACAATGACAACGCAACTCTCGAGAGCAGTAGCTCTCAAACAATGGTGTTACTATTTTTGTTATATTTATATAATTATCTAGTTTACCAAAAAAAAGAAAGAAGTTGTTTTTGCCTATTTCTGTGCATATTTCATCATCCCAAAACTCTATTTCTTACCCTTAGAGGGTGCGTTTAGTACGACGGAATATTTTTCGAAAAGTACTTTTGAAAAGAAACTTTGCCTTACCGTTGAACACTTTTAAAGTATATAAACTATTTCAAATAAATTATTTGAAAACAAAAACATACCTAAAAGATCTATTTTCTCATTTTAGTGAAATACTTTTTAAGAAAAAAATTCGGGATGCTTAGCTGCCAAAAGACCCTAGATAGGAGAGCATGGAGGTCAAGGATTAGGGTGAAATGTTAACAGGTAGTCGAGCATTCTCTCTCTTTTCTATGGGAGAGCATGGTTCTAGTTTAGAACACTTCATCTGCTCCTTCCTATCTCTCTTTATCAGTATTATGGTTATTTTTCTATTATTATCTTATTCTTCAGATATATTACTATTGTAGTATCTTTTACCTTGATAATCTTTACTATTTTGTTGCCAATACTTTTTTCTTTAGTATTTTCATTAATTTTAGGATTTTACCCTTGTATTTTTTTTTATTAAAAAAGATGTTTTGAAAACGTTCTTTCTTGAGCCGAGGGTCTAACGAAACAATTTCTCTATTTCAAACAAGGTAGGGGTAAGATCTGCGTTCTCAGACCCCTCTTGTGAAAACATACCGAGTATGGTATTGTTGTTGTTATTTGCCAAAAGTTGACTAATTATCTTAAAAGTATTTTTCTGGAAGATGTTCGTTTTTCACTTGCCTGGTGCTACTTATTTTCTGTTTGTTTGAATTCTCCAAGAAACGAAAAAGAATTGCATACTTCTTAAAAAAAGAAGTATGCAAGTCAAAGTCCAATTATTCAACAAAAAGTACGGAAGTTGTTAAAGAAACAGACAAATATGTAACAGAAATAATTTGAATCATCTTACTATTTGCTGATGCCAGAACTCCAAACTGGAATATTTATTAGGGAAACGACACAAGGTATATATAAATGCACTCTTATTTTGATCAATGGTAACAAATCCAAATATTTTGGAAGAACTTTATGTCTTACTCGATATTAGAATATCAATTCATTCGCTTACTCAGAAATTCTATTATTCTACTATAGTAAATAATGTCACTGTAATCCTTTACATAGACGTAAAAATATTTATCTCTATCTAAATTGGTACATCCAGAATCTTTATTGGTCAAATTATTAGGCAAAAATTGCTTAGAGTGCAAATTTCGAATGTGAAAAAGTTTTCCTTTTTCATTTATAATTTCTGTAAATTTCAAACCTCAAATTTGTTAAATAATTCAAATTTCAAACTTTAATGCAAACATTCCCGATCGAATTAATTTTGTGATTGTTGTTTTAATATTTTCTCAAACTATCACTAATAGTATTATATAAAAATAAAATTTGACTCGTATACAAATTAACATGTCGAATTAAGTTCTTCAAATAAAATGGGGATAATGCATAAGATCCTCCCCGACCTGTGATCATATTATGAACTACACACCTTTTCTTTTCGGGGGTCCTATTACCGCCCTGAACTATTTTAAAGTATAATAAACACCACCCTAAGTGCTGATGTGGCATACAAAGTGTACACTACTCTTGGTACAATTCTATACAAGGTAAAAAATCTCATGATTTGCTAATTAATTGGCATCTTCTTGATACGTGCCGAGATTTCCGCCGCGATCTTCGACCGATTACGGATATTTCGACTTTCCATTATCTAGATCGGCAATTTTCCCTCGATCTTGTTCGGTTCGATATAACTCGAGCTCGAGCTTTGACCTGCCATGTTTTAGCCTCGATTGGTCACTCAATGGACGAACCCGATTTCGACTGTATACAGATAGTTCCCTCGTTTTTCGGAGAGAAGATGACGAGAAACGATATGAACTTCTGAACCTCGCTTCGATAGATCATGACGTGAGCGACAAAAGGTGACTGAAATGTCCTGTTGGTCCAGTCTCCAAGGCATTAAATGTGTGTCAGTGTTGGTCGGCCACTACTGGTTTTGAACCGCCATTAGCAAACTATAAATATCACCACTTTCATTAATTCAAACTTTATGTTCAAAAGCTTCTTCTACTCTTGTTCTTTAAGAATCTCTTCACTCTCCAACTCTTGTACCCAGATCTCTTGAACCTTTTTCAACCATTGAGCGTACCTTCTTAATTTCCTTTTCTTCATCTCCGCTTTAAAATGGCAAAAACTTCCAAGACAGATACAAAGAAAGAAACAGCCCCTTCATCGCGGCCTGCCGGCGATGGGACTGCGGCGGAGCTACACCCTGAAGAGTTCGTTCCAGGAGAGTGCCCGATCGGTGCTGAATTCAAGATCGAAAAAACTTCCTCGGTACCGGGTCGTTGCGAGCCGGTCTCGAGATATATATGTTCGATCACTGGTGATCTCCTCTCCAAGGTCAAAGAGAATTGTAACTGGGTCGACAAACACGTGGTGGTGCCCTCGCCTGAGGAATCAATTACTACCCACGTGGAGGGTTTTTTAACTGATTACACTTACCCCTTCACGTTGGGCACCTTAGATCCGATCATTATTGCCTTCTGCAAAAAGGTATGAAGTGACCCTCGGTCAAATTCACCCCTCTTTCTAGAGGATAGTGATTCTTCTTCGCTTTTTTATAAGAAAAATCGAGGATTGTCCCTTCACCCTCGATCATCCCACGCGTTTGTACAGTCTTCGACTCTATCGAGGGGGATTAATAAAACTTACTCGCCGAGCCAATAGGGCCCCATTCTCGAGTATAGATGAGGATCATTATCGAGGCTGGATCGACCGATTCATTCGAGTGAAGACCTCGGACTTGATCCATGCCGAGGACATGCCATTTCCAGAGAAATGAAACACGAAGCGTAAGGATATCTTCGCCTTAAAGATTTTACTTATTGTTTCTCTCCCCCCCCCCCCCCCTTCCTTATCTATGTTTTTGTGGTGCAGCTGTGGCTTGGATGCCATATTCAGTTCCTCAACTTAAAGAGTGGGTCGAGGGCCTTGTGTCATAGAGACCGTATTTCGAGCGCGCATGGCGCGAATTGTCAAAGGATCGGTACCCGTAATCATGGCAAGTTCTCTTCCGATTTTATGATGTTTGATTTTCTCTTTGCACTGTCGATTCTTATGGATCTGTTTTCTTTTGTAGGTCTCCCAATAGATGTTGCTATGAGGTCCCATCAGGTGATGAGGATGTTCCTCTCGAGTCCCCTGCTCCGAGGCAGGGTAACGAAAAGAAAAGGAAAAGGTCCCCGAGTTCTCTGAACTCTGAAAAGAAAAAACCAAAGGGGAGGCTGGCATGTAAACCCAAGGGAAGAATAGGCATTCTATCCTTGGACTCTATCCAATGGCTAAGGGATGAGTCCGAAGAAGAAGAAGATAAATCCAAGCTGGTGGCCCGTGTGCGGGCATGTGTCTCTATATGAGAGGCCTCCGAATTGGCGGGTGTCGAAACTGAAGCATCTCAACTTGAGGAGGTCGATGGGAGAACTTTAGCTGAAGCTTCAGAACTAGAGGGGGATGAGGCGACTCTGCCTCGAGCTAGAGAGGTCGAAAAGGAAACCGGAGTTGATACTTCTCGAGCAGGGGAAAGTGCCCCAAAACATGTGCTTGGGATGATTGATATCACTGCATCTCCTCTGTTCTCCGATTCAAGGATCAATGAGGCAAGTATGCTAAAAGAGCGTCCGCACGAGGGGTCTCATGGGGCGGCAGATATCAATCATTTCATCGAAGACTTAGAATATACTGCCTCGGAGGACGTCACCGGGTTCGGATATTTTACCTGTGCCAAGGTAGGTATCATCGCCGGAAGCAAGTGAGTCTTCCTCGAGCCCAAAGTTAGTGGACCTGTTCCTGGTCCCGAGTATTGACCCTGACCGAAAGCAGTCAATAGTTTTCTCTATCCCGGAGGATGCCCGGGTTTTCTCTGCCTCCGTGGGGGTTTCTAGCTACCTTCGGTGTTTGGTGACCGAAGAGGACCAGGGCGTGATAGACAAGGTGGAACCACCCTGCCTATTCAATGAAGATCAACAAACGTTGAATCGGGTAACTTCGAGTGTCTTTTTCATTATGTATTTTAAACGTAAAGTTGCAAATAATCATAACACCTTCCTTTATGCTTGCAGGTCTCGGTATTGCATCATGAGACTTTCCTCTTATACCGGGAGGAGTTAGCCAATCACAAGGCCGAGGTTCGGGATCTCACTAAGAATAGGGACACCTATAAGTTTCTCAGTGAGCAGGATAAAGGTATGGTGGAGCATGCAAGGTGGCAAGCTCTAACGGAAGCCCTCGAGGGAGTCCATGCTCAGAACGTTGATATACTGGCTGAAATCGAGAATGCCAAAGTAGAAGAAGCCAGGGTCCGGAAGCTGGCCTTTTCAAAGGAAGATTCCGAGAGCTTAAGCGAGTCTGAAGAAGGGGAAGGTCCCAAGGATGAAGTGCTGCCTCCGATGAGGACCAGTCCACTTAGACCTTTATATGTTTTTATTTTTTGCTTTTTTGCATCTTTTTGAGGCCGTTTCGGCTGTTGTAGATTTTTGTATTGGGCCATTCTAGCCTTTATAAAAAGATTATAAAGATTATTTGATATATATATATATATATATATATATATATATATATATATATATATATATATATATATATATATAAGTCTCTCTTTCCCTTTTGGCTTTCAAATTTTTCCTTTGCTTTATTACTCGTATTCACAAAGGCCGGAATGCCTTAGCATAAAATAACTTAGGTTATGTTCGAAAGTTCAAACAAACCTCGCCTTTACATAACTCTGTTTTGAGGCGTCTTGGGGGTTCGGTGTTACTGGAAACTTTTTCTCCCAAAGTAAGTAATTCAGATTTTAGTTTGCCGAGGGTAGCCTTTAAAACCGATTATGAAAAGAATTTCTTTTTTTTTGAAGGCCTAGTTTTTGTTACGGGTTTTCAACGTCTCCGAGCTGTGTTAATATGGCTGTAGCTTTTTAGTTCGGGGGCTGCCCATTGGACTTGCCTTCTCGAGCTATCCGGGCTTGCCCAAGATAACAGTCCCCGAGCGGGGTGGCCGTGGCCTTTAAAATCCGGGGGTTGCCTAATAGGTCTTACGCCCTCGAAGTCCAGTGACTTTGGCCGTTCAAATTTGTTTTAAGACAGCAGTCCTCGAGTGAGGAAGTGATCATTCGAACTTTGGTTATAAGCGGCCCTTGAGCTCGTTACCTTTAGGAGATCGGAAGTACAAAATTCTTTAAGGGTTGTGAAGAGGAAATTTTTAAAACATAAGATAACTGCAAGGAAAGTACTTCTCTTTATTCTTGTGCAAAATAGTTATACATGCGTGCATGTTTTATTCTAGGGCTCGAGCAATCTATATGGGAACAGTTCATTTGACCATTTGGCCCTTACAACAAATCCTACCTATCGAGACCCTTCTATTACGAAGTAATTTCCCCGCGAAAGTCAATATCCGAGGGTAATGCCCCCAGTATTCGAGGTTGATTGTAGAGGAACCTCGAATACTGTTAATGCTAGCTTCGACACCGATTCGTGATCGTCCTTTGATTCTAAGTTAGCACGATTCAATGTTGCCTCATCAAAAAACTTGCCGAAAAACCCATTTGGGACAAAACCGGTTCAAGGGGAAAAGAGTGCAACGCGTACTTTTAGACCTAAAGACTTCATGCCGCTCCTTGTCGACCACTTGCAAGTTTTAGTCCAAAAATAAAAGGAAATGAAATGGGGTATTACCTTAGCAGTAAAAACATTTTAGGTGAGTTACGTTCTAATAGCTTGGTAGTTGTTCTCCGTTCACCATTCCGAGCTTATAGGATCCTTTCCTCATGACCTCGAGAATCTAGTACGGTCCTTTCGAGTTTGGACCCAATATTCCTTTGTTCGGATTCCAGGTGTTTATTGTGACCTTCCTTAGTACTAAGTCCTCTACATTAAAGTATCAAAGGTTGGCCCTTCGATTGTAATACCTCTCGATCTGTTGCTTTTGGGTGGCCAATCGAATAAGGGCGGCTTCACGCCTTTCATCCAATAGCTCCAGGCTCGTATTCATGGCCTCGTCATTTGATTCCTTTGTTGCATATCAGATCTGATATTTGGCTCCCCGACTTCGATCGGTATTAGATCTTCGACTCCATAAACCAAGGAGAACGGGGTAGCCCCGGTATTGGACTTCGAAGTTGTGCGATATGCCTAAAGAACTTCAGGCAGGATCTCTTTCTATTTTTCCTTAGCGTCGGTCAACCTTTTCTTAAGGTTTTGGATTATGGTTTTGTTGGTCGATTCAGCTTGTCCATTCCCACTAGGGTCATAAGGTGTCGATAAGATCCTTTTGATCTTATGATCTTCGAGAAACTTGGTCACTTTACTGCCGATAAACTGTTTCCCGTTGTCACATACAATTTTGGATTGCATCCCGAATCGACATATGATGTGGTCCCAAATGAAGTGGATGACTTTGTTCTCCATGACCTTCTTGTATGCCTGTTCTTCAGCCCACTTAGAAATTAGTCAGTCATAAATAAGATAAATTGAGCCTTACCCGGTGCCCATGGAAGAGGGTCGACGATGTCCCTTCCCCACTTTATGAATAGCCATGGCGACAAGACTGAATGCAACAGTTCCCCGAGTTGGTGAATCATCGGAGCATATCTTTGGCACTTGTCACATTTTTATACGAACTCTTTTGCATGCTTTTCCATGTCGATCTAGTAATAGCCTGCTCTGATCACCTTTTGAACAATTGATTCGGCGCTTGAATGATTTCTGCAAGTGCCCTCATTAAATCACCCTAGAACATACTCGGTATCTCCCGGTCCCAGACATATTATTAGCGGGCCATCGAACATTCTTCTGAACAAGGTTCCGTCTTTGGACAAGCTGAATCGGGCTTCCTTTGTGCGCAGGGCCCTCGATTCTTTTGGATCTGAGGGAAGTTTCCCGGTCTTCAAATACTCTACGTATTTATTTTTCCAATCTTAGGTTAAGCTTGTGGAGTTTATTTCGGTGTGACCTTCTTCTACTACTGACCTCATAAGTTGTATGACTACCCCCGAGTTGAGCTCGTCGTCTTCGATCGACGACCTTAAATTTGCAAAGGACATCGGCATCACTATTTTGATCTTGAGGCACGTGCTCCAAAGTCCACTCTTTGAACCGATGTGATGTTACATGTAACTTATCTAGGTACCTTTGCATTTGTTCTTCTATAAGTTCGAATGTTTCGTTAACTTGGTTCACCACAAGGAGGGAGTCACACTTAGCTTCGATCACCTCCGCCCCCAAGCTTTTGTCCAGTTCGAGACCTGCAATCATGGCCTCATATTCGGCCTCATTGTTAGCCAACTTCATAGTTCTAATGGATTGTCTAACTACGTTGCCTGTGGGTGTCTTCAGTATGATGCCAAGTCCGGAGCCCTTTTGCGTTCGAGGCACCGTCTGTAAAGAGGGTCCAGATTCCTGAAGTCATCCCCGAGTTTACCAACAACTCTCTTTCGACTTTGGATATTAGGGCCGGCATAAAGTTGGCCACAAAATCTGCCAAAATTTGAGAATTAATGGATGTCTGGGGTTGATATTCGATATTGTACCCGCTGATTTCTATGGCCCATTTGGCCAATCGTCCATAGAGTTCGAGTTTATGCATTATATTTCGTACTGAGTAGGTTTTCACAACACATATATGATGGCACCGAAAATATGGTTTCAGTTTTCTAGAGGCACTTAGCAAAGCGAGCTCCAATTTTCTAGGTAAAGATATCTAGTTTCAGCCTCACCTAAGGTCCTGCTAGCATAATAAATTGGAAATTGCGTACCTTGTTCTTCCCGAACTAGGACTCCACTTACTGCTATTTCCGATACTGCCAAATACAAGTATAGTCGTTCGTCTGCCCTCGGTGTGTGAAGCAGTGGCGGGCTCGATGGACACCGCTTAAGTTCCTTTAAGGCCCGTTGGCATTCTGGGGTCCATGCGAAGTTGTTTTTCTTCTTCAGTAACGAGAAAAACCGATGGCTCTATCGGTGGACCTCGAGATGAATCGCCCAAGGCGGCAATGCGCCCGATTAGCCTTTGTACAACCTTCACATTATCCACTACCGTGATATCCTCGATAGCTTTGATCTTGTCGGGGTTGATCTCGATTCCTCGGTTGGACACCATGAACCCGAGAAATTTACCTGATCCGACTCGAAATGCGCACTTTTTTGGATTCAGCTTCATGTTGTACTTCTTCAATATACTAAAAGTTTCCTGCAAATGCTTTACATTGTCCTTTGCTCGCAGGGACTTAACTGATATATCGTCTATGAAAACTTCCATGGATTTTCCTATTTGTTCTTCGAACATTCGGTTTACTAGGTGTTGGTAAGTGGCACCGGCATTTTTTAACCCAAATGGAATTACGTTATAGCAGTATGTTCCATACTTAGTGAAGAAGGAGGTCTTTTTTTGATCATCCAGGTTCATCCGTATTTGGTTGTACCCGGAGTAGGCATCGAGAAAACTGAGGATCTCGTGGCCGGTCGTGGCATCGATCATGCGATCGATGTTAGGCAAAGGGAAAGCGTCTTTGGGGCATGCCTTATTTAAATATTTATAAACCACATACATTCTTAGTTTGTTCCCTTTTTTAGGGACTACTACTACGTTTTCTAACCATTTCGGGTATTTGACCTCCTGGATGGACCCTATTTTAAGGAGTTTAGTTACCTCGTCCTTGATGAAGGCATGCTTGACCTGAGACTAGGGTCTCCTTTTCTGCTTGACCGGATGGAATTTCGGGTCTAGGCTCAGCTTGTGAGTAGTAATCTCCGGCGGGATCCCAGACATATCAAGAGGGGACCAAGCAAGATAATACATGTTAGCTATAAGAAATTGAATGAGTTTTTTCTTGCGCTTGGGAGCTAACCTCGTGCCCAAGTATACCTTTCGATCGGGCAGATGTTCAATCAGAACGACCTGCTCCAGCTCTTCGATCATTGATTTAGTAGCATCGGAATCATCAGGAACTATAGAGGATCGAGGAACCCTGTAATCATCATCTTCGTCAGTCCCATGCTTGTCCGATTAGGTCGAGGCTGGCATTGGTGATTGCTATTCAGCTTCCTATTTTGCTTTCAAGCCTGGCTCCTTTGTCGATGAGAGTGTTGATATCGGAATTACTTCATCGACAGCAAACATCTCCTTTGCCGCGGGTTGTTCCCCGTAGACCGTCTTGATCCATTGTGGTGTTGGAAATATTCATACCTGGTGAAGGGTCGAGGGCACAACCCTCATGTTGTGGATCCATGGCCTCCCAAAAAAGGCGTTGTACCTCATGTCCCCTTCGATCCCATAAAACTTGGTCTCTTGGGCGGTTTCGGCTACGTTTACCGGTAACGTTATTTCCCCCTTAGTAGTTTCGCAAGAAAGATTGAATCCGTTTAGCACTCAGGCCGCATGTACGATTTGGTATTGTAGGCCGAGTTGCTCTACGACCCTCGATCGAATGATGTTGACCGAGCTACGTGGATCAATTAACACACGTTTAACTCGAGTTTTATTCATGAGTACAGAAATTACCAGTGCATCATTGTGGGGCTACATGATTACTTCTGCATCCTCGTCGTTGAAAAGATACAGTTCCTTCTTGTATGTAATCTCGGGTCCGTTTTTCCCTTATGATTGATACTTTGGTAAGCTTTAACATCGGACCTTGAGGAACATCAACCCCTCCGATGATCATATGAATGACGTGTTGAGGTTCGCCTTGCTCGTTTTGTTTATTGGAATCTCTGTTTCTGAAATGATTCTTGGCTCGATCGCACAGAAATTCCCGAATGTGTTCGTTGTTGAATAACCAGGCTACTTCTTCTCTCAATTGTCGACAATCCTCCATTCCGTGGCCATGAGTGCCATGATATTTGCATATTTGGTTGGGATCCCTCTGGGATGGATCGGTTTGTTAAGGCCGAGGCCATTTGGTATCTTCGATGCGTCAGATAGTCGATACGATGGCAGCTGCATCAACATTAAAGTTGTACTATAATAATTCCGGTGCTTCTTTAGGTCCAATAGGTCTGTCGAAGCCGTTCTTGCTCATGAGCCCTCGAGAGTTCTGGCCTCAATCACTTGTCCTTTCATTTCGTGCAGAATTTTGCCAAGATCCGCTGCTCCTACGATCTCCATTATAAGGCTGGTATCTCTTTCTCTCTCTTCAAACTCGATTGCCGGTCAATATCCTATCGACGGGACTGATAGGATAAACGGACCCGGAAGGAGCCCCAAGTTGATTGTCTTCGACCCTGATCTTCGATTGGTATCGATTATGCACATTGTCCCAAGTAGCAACCGGGTACTCTATCAGATTCTGTTTCAACTGTTGTGAAGCCACCGAGCCTCGAAGATTGAGTGCTTGGGCGAAAGCTTGAACAACCCAATCATCAGTGACTGGTGGTAGGTCCATCCGTTCCATTTAGAATCGAGACACGAATTCTCTGGGCATTTCATTGTCCTTCAGCCTTACCTTGAAAAGGTTCGACTTCCTGGTTTCGACCTTGATGTCCCCGGTGTGTGCCTTTATAAAAGAATCTGCAAGCATAGCAAATGAATAAATAGAATTAGGTGGTAAATTATGGTGCCATATCATAGCTCCCTTTGACAGGGTCTCTCCGAATTTCTTTAACAAGACATATTCGATCTCGTCATCCTCTTGATCATTCCCTTTGATAGCATATATGTAAGAGGTGACATGCTCGTTCGGATCGGCCGTTCCATTGTACATAGGAATCTCGGGCATGTGGAACTTCTTGGGGATCGGCTTTGGAGCCGCGCTTGGGGGGAAAGGTTATTGCACGAACTTTTTGGAGTCTAGTCCCTTCAATATTGGCGGTGCCCACGGGATTTGATCGACCCTGGAGTTATAAGTTTCCACCTTCTTGTCGTTTGCCTCGATCTTATTTTCCCCCGGCTCAATTTGTTTTGTCAGTTCTTCGAGCATCTTCATGATTGCATGATTGGTCAACCGATTCTTTCTCGTTCGATTTCCTTGAAATCGATTCGACCCTATGAACAACTTCCTGGGACGGCTCGGGCTTGATCCTACTCGGTGGGTGATTTTGGTTTTGGAGCTGAGTTATCGCTGCCTATTGAGCCTACAACATTTTGAAAATCACCCGCAGGCTAATCCCGCCATCTTTGCCGCCATGAGTTCTTTGAGCGGTTGATCGAACATCCCCACAAACTCTGCCCTCGGGATCGATGGCTAAATTTGTGTTGATGGATACATGTGAGCTGACGTCGATTGGATTTACAACTGGAACTCCATCGAGGCCAATCGAGGGTACATCGTTCCCTGGTGCTATGTTATCACTTACGCCCTGGGGGCCGATATCACTGTCAACCTGTAGGGATGCTGACTGAGAGTTCGACATTTTGGTCCTGCAATCAAAGATACTCTAACGAACAAGTGTAAAATAGTCTGTTTTATGAAAGTTTGTACCAGGCAATCACTATTATCCTTAGCCCCACAATGGGCACCAAAATATTTACCCTTAAAATTGGATAACAATTGAATTTACACGCGGTTTTAAGGATACGTGATATAACTTGATACAAATTAAGAAGACAAATTAATATTGAAATTAACGATAATAAAATAAATGCAAACCATACAAATTGAACAGCCTTAGCCTCTGAGCTTGATCATTCTCGAGCCAAGAAACGTATCAACTATTGTTAGAACTGAACAACAAGATGATGAGAACTAGAAATGATAAGTATATTGCTTTCTTTGTGCGTGTTACAATGTGTCCTACAAATGATCAGAACCCCCCTTTATATAGTAGGGGTGTTCTACTCTTGGTACAATATTATACAAGGTAAAAAATCTTATGATTTGCTAATTAATCGGCCTCTTCTTGATACGTGCCAAGATTTTCGCCATGATCTTCGACCGATTACAGATATTTCGGCTTTCCATTATCTGGCCCGGCAAGTTTCCCTCAATCTTGTTCGGTTCGATATAACCCAAGCTCGAGCTTTGACTTGCCATGTTTCAGCCTCGATTGGTCACCCAGTGGACGAACCCGGTTTCGACCATATACACATAGTTTAATCCATGCACAACATATCTCACGGATTTGTTCCTTGAGCTTCGTCGTCATCAAGCCCAAAGGCGTATGTATAGCACTTCACTCTTCTACTAATTAATCGGCCTCTTCTTGAGCTTCGTCGTCATCGTACTCCATCTTAAATAGCACTTCACTCTTCTCTCCCTTTCCGATGTGGAATTTGCCGAAGATATCACATGCATTCTTCGCTCGGAAGCTTGCCAGTCATATTTGATCGACCCTCTGTCATGAACGTCACACATAATTTCAAAAGTCCAATTAGTTTTGTGCTAATAACTTTAGAGGTAGAACCTATCACTACTAGAAATCCGGAAAAAAGCGACCACAAAAAGCGACCAAAGTTGGTCGCTTACAGGTCAAAAAGCGACCAAAAAGCGACCAAACAGGGTTGGTCGATATTTTTCTAGTCCCTTTACCTTAGGGACCAAAGTTGGTCGCTAATTAACGACCAACTTTGGTCTCTAAGGTAACGGGACCAAATATTCCGGGTAAACAATATACCGACCAACTTTGGTCGCTTTAATATTTTAATAATATAAATTTAGCGACCAAAGTTGGTCTCTATTCTTAAATTATATTTTTTCTTTTATTATTAATCAAAATATAGCGACCAACTTTGGTCTGTAAACAAAATATTATATTTTAAAATCTGAAAAATAGAGACCAAAGTTGGTCGCTTTTTTTTAATTTTTTAATTTTTTTAAACATAAGCGACCAACATTGGTCGCTAATTTCAAGAATTTAATTATTTTTTAAACATAAGCGACCAAAATTGGTCGCTATTTTCCAGAAAATATTTTTTTTTAATAGACTAGCGACCAAAGTTGGTCGCTTTTTGAGAAATCTGGGTTAGTTAGCGACCAACCTTGGTCGCTATTGCCCAGAAAATAATTTTTTTAAATAGAAAAGCGACCAAAGTTGGTCGCTTTTCTGGGTATAATTTTGGCAGAAACTGCCTGTTTTGGCAGCTACACCAGCTGCCAGCATATCAAATCCCTATTACAAGCAACAACAACAACAATACCAACAACAAAACCAACAACAACACAACAACAACAACAACAACAACAACAACAACAACAACAACACAACAAAAGCAACAACAACAACACAACAACAACATTAACAACAATATTAAAACCAATAAAGTATAAAGTTCAATAGAACTAACACATTAAGCTAACCAAACTAAGTTAACTGTTATTACAAGCCCATTCGAAAATCGATTCTATTTGTCTAGTTCAAAGTGTATAAAAGTCAAGGATTGTTTTGTACATCATTATCATCATCGTCTGATGAACTTTCATCACCAAGACGGTATCCAGAAGGTTGTACTTGTCGAGGACGGGAAGAACGATCACGGGGAGGACGGGAGGAATGAGCACTTGGAGGACGGAAGGAATGAGCACGGGGAAGGCGAGCCTCTGGCGATGACTCACGAGACCGGGGAATCGGAAAAATGCCAGAAACTAGGAGAGATTTGAGCTACTCTTGCATGCCTTGGCACTAAGCTTCCTTGCTAATGTACTGAGCATCTCTAAGCTTTTCTCTTTCCTTGGCCGCTTCTATCTCGAATGTGAGCTTTGTCACAGTCTCCCGCATAGCGGAGAGGCTCTCCCCGTCAAGTTGCTCGGCTTGCGAGGAAGTCCCTATTCCTTGCATTCCACACTTATAGCGATAGAATTTCTTAGTAGGAAGCCCGTATACTGATCGCTGCCAACTCCACACTACTATAAAGTAGGAAGAGAGGGTCGCAATAGCTTTTTACCCGATATGAGGGTCGGGATCGAATTCCTCAGAGAGCTAGAAATTGGAGCTGGGTATCTATCTAGACTAGAGTCGTGTAATTGTTCTAAATGTCACTTCCAACATATTTGGGTTTTTTCGATTATAAACTACTATTATCAAACTACTAATTGAAACTAGATTATGCTACGAAATAATTGCTAAGGTTGTATCTAATGGGGAGAAAGGCACTAGGGTCGTGACATCACCTAGGTGGCTAATCGACGGGTAGATACTACTAAGATTCGATTGACATAATTGGGGCTTATGCTATAACCGTTGTACAATTTTACTCACTCTCACACCTCTCGGTAGAGAGAGTGATTTTGCCCAATTGACTCTCTCGAGACCAAATGGGTAGGCAAATTAGATCAAGCAACTAGAGTTCAAGTAGGGTGATTACTCTCTCGAGGTTTAACCCGTTAATTGGGACTATTATTTCTCATGAGTCCATCCCAATTCCTTGTTGGGTCAATTTTGGAGACTTAGACTCTCTCTCTCAAGAAGAGTCAAATCAACAAAGCTCAAATCAGTGTTTGCAACCACCAATTCATAGATTAAAACATAAAATCAACCCAAATAGCAAACACCCATAGTCAATCTAACCCTAGATGGCAACACCCATCAATTACCCATACTAGGGTTGAGCCACAACCCTAGCTAATGGGTTTAGCTACTCATATTTGAAGGAGAAAATGAAGAAATAGATGAAGAACAAGACATATTAATTAAATACTAAATTAAAGTACAAGAATCTATCATTAATTTAAAGCTAAGATGCTAAAAATGGCTACAAATGATGTTCTCACGAGCGCAGCTCAGTTCTGGAATTAACTAATGACCTAAAAATGGTAAAATGTTCTATTTATACTAGGCTGCAAAAACTGGACAAAAATACCCCTGCGGGGTCAGTGCGGGCCGCATGAAATGGACCGCGACCGCACTAGGCTCTTTGACTTCAAATCTGGGCTCTCTGAACTTGGGCTCTACGGGCCGCGTAGAATGGACTGCGGTCGCGGAGGCAGCTGGCGCGGTCCGCACAATCACGACCGCGGACCGCATGGCTTGGACTTGGCATAATTCCATCTCTCTGAATCTCTTGTCCGCGGACCGCACAAAAAGGTAGTGCGGTCGCGGAGCCTTTACCGCGGACCGCTAAATATGTACCGCGGCCGCTTTTCCTGAAGCCTACTTTTGTCAACTCTCTGAACCATTTAGCGCGGCCGCATTCGACTTTGCGCGGTCCGCGCTAGGCTTGTTTGCCCTCAGTTTACTTGGTCTTTGATACCTGAGCAGGTTTCACTCCTTTTGAGCCGATCCTTGACATTTCGTCACTTTGTCGATCAAACCTGCAATCAAGCACAACTTATGAGCCTTTTGGGACTATTTTGTAACAATTTATATTCAAAGCATAGGCAAGTAGGAGCATAAAACACGTTAAAATCCCTACTTATCA
>NC_032000.1:21044479-21072254 GCF_001879085.1 Nicotiana attenuata | reverse complement strand
AAAGAGAGAGATATGCTTCTTTGTCTGGGAGAGTGCAGAAGGCGGCGGAGGAGGAGTATCAAGGTGGCAGAGAGGTAACATGGGGGGTGGTGAACGCTCAGGTTGGGGTGTTTGACCGGGAACTAGAAATCGCCACAGCTTGGGAGGATAGGTTTCGTCAGTCGGTAGCGTTCCACAAGTTTTCGGGAATTGGTGCCAAATACGGAAGCTGATTCTGTGAGGAGTTTTATTGAGCGAGACCTTCTTCCCCTACACCCAAAATGTGGCATAGACAGTTTCAAACTCGAGTGGGTTTGGCGCGCATTTTGGAGTGAATGTGTAAGGCAAATGAGAGCATGGTTCAGGATGTTCTATAGCAATGTGGCCCACATCTTTGAAGGGCACTAAAAGTGACCAAAGTGCGGAACAAAAAGGTGGTATATTTACTGGGAAGGCACTTAATGAATACTGTGGGGTTCAAATGACGAAGATGAGACCCTTTACAATGAAAAGTTGGTCAATGGGGGGGCGAAGAGGTTCGTCCGTGTTGCTTCATACAGGAATCCCGGTAGCCGTTCCAAGAGTGGTTGCAAGTAGGGACAAAATATTTTTGAAAGACCTTAACTTTGAGGCTGAGGGGTGATTGACTTTTGTGTGCAAGTCGTTGACACTACCCATGAATCATACTATTCACTTTTCCCGGGTATTCTTGTTGCATTATTATGGTGGAATATCCTATCAACGTGGGCATATGTTATGTCTCCGTCATTTCCGCAATAGGGCTTGAGTCATGACAGGAACTATCCTTTTCCCACACCTCACTATGTGTTTCGGGGACTTAGAGGTGGAGAAGAGACCTTTTGATATCAAGGGTCAATCTGTGGCTCTTGTTTTCGTGGTACTGTTTGAAGGGGCCAGACAACCAAGGACAAGATTACAGCCGCCTGCCCTCTGCTCCAACTGGCCAGTCTGAATAGCCGTTGCGGTAGAGCTTTCCACTGAGCCTTGCTCACCACTGTTGAGTTGCCTCCGAGACTTCCCACTACTGCTGGTGCCTTCTACTTCAGCTTGGGGTTGCCCGGGGATTTCCGTCTTCCGGCCCATCCTATCACTGCCCACCAGCTGAGGCCACGGCACTTCAATCCAGCTTGAACACAACTGGGATGTCAGCTGCGTCATCTAAGTTTGTTGACACTGTCTTCTACCATTGCGGCTCAGTTCAGCACACAGCCAGTGCTAGATTCCACCAGTCCATTGAGGACGACATTGAAGAAGATCCTGAGGAGAACCAGGAAAGAATCATCAGTACTCGGATGCCTTGTCTTAAGGCAAGTGGACTTTAACGGCAAGGCTTCTAAAGGAGCTTGCCAGGGAGCACAAGAAATTGCAAAAACACGGGCTTGCAAGGGAGTCTGTGAAGGAGCTTAGGGAGGCAGAATGTGGCAAGCTGTTAAGGCTGACTTTAATTGCCTTTAGGACTTGCTATTTGGGGATCCAGCTCATGCAGCAGTAACCAGCAGCAGAGCAACAAGCAGATTAGCGGACACAGAGTGGCTTTCAAGAAAGAAGAGGGAAGCTTCCCCCAGTGCGGATTGAGGCGATCAAATCCCAGTTTGGGCGGACCTATCCGGAGGGCCTCCCTAGTTCAGCGGCACAAGGAGTGCCACTGATATTCAGCCTGTCCAGGTCAGGACCCTGTCCCAGTAGATGAGCAGTCAGGATGAAGCGGGAACCAGTTGGGAGGGTTCGCCCAATGGCATAAGGGACCCGAGGACCACTCATGATCCCGCATGCAGACGGGATCACGGCTTAGGGAGTTTTCATTATCCTTGTTCCCTATACTTTTTTATTTTGCTTATTTTTGCTTTAGTTGGCATGGGGGAACAAATGGCCAGCTTTTATTTGAGGGGGGTGTGCCCTGCTTTTATTCCATTGATGACTGTATAATATAGGATTGATTTAGCTTATGCTTTCTTTTTTATTTTCTATTGGTTCTGTATATAACTTTACATTTAGTTACTTTCATCGTACCTTTTATGCTTCCTTTTGGGTTTGTAACATAAAGTTACATATTGTATAGTATTATCCCCCGTTGTTAAATATTCATCCAATTTGTACATATTCATTCTATTTCATATTTTTCGTAAAAGGATTGTTTCATTTTTAGCTTCTTATTATAAGGCTCGTAGCTTTTTTGCTTTGGTTTGACGCTTTTAATAAGCTTTTGGTTTTCTACTGGGCAACGGTTCTTTCAAAGGTGAGTATTATGTGAATCGGGTGCTTCCAATGATAGATGGCGTGGAACAACCTTCTTAAGGGTTTGAGTCCGTTTTTATTTTTCTTGTTTTTTGTAGTTTATAGTTAAGGGTACCTCAAGCAAAGCTTCACTTGGGCTAACACATTTGCCTTTGATCCATGTCAAAGACAGTGGTTGTGTTTAGGATGGTGAAAGTAGCAGACTTGGAGACTCTTGTGTTGACCCAACAATCATCATGTGGTTTTTCGGGACCATTGTGTGGCCAAATCGATCTAAGGTTGTTGTGGACACCCCGACTCTATGTCTTTTAGCAAATCCCTAGCTTGTGTGGTGAGAAATGGCGAATTGCGAGTCAAGTCCCGAGCCATTTGG
Organism: Nicotiana attenuata; assembly: GCF_001879085.1. Lineage (NCBI taxonomy): Eukaryota > Viridiplantae > Streptophyta > Magnoliopsida > Solanales > Solanaceae > Nicotiana > Nicotiana attenuata. Next base: position 21,069,646 of record NC_032000.1, on the reverse strand, counting down.
GTCTAGAACTTGCCCTGAATGTTCTGTTGAGAGCAAAATCTTAAGTGAAATTGACTTGGAAGTGATTAATAGGCTCTCCTTGATCCAAATGATAGTTTTTTTGTTTTTTTTTTTTTTTGAAACCAAATTCCATAGCTACCATGATATGATCCATAGTTAACCGCCCTTCTTGAGCCTTAGACCTTTTTCTTTCAAGAACCATGTTACAAGCTTATACCCGTTCTAAAAAGATACCTGTCTTTGGCACCTCGATCTTTCCTTGAGCACATGGCAAAAGTAATAGATTTTGGGGGAGAGACGAAGATGACAACAAAGTGGTATAAGGCACAAAAATGAACAAAAAAAAGGCAATGAAAAAGAAAAAAGCAAAACAACAAAAAGAAAATGCTCAATGTGGAAAGAAATAAAAAGGATATCAAGAAAAAATAAAGAAAGAAAGGTGGTGGAAAGTTGAAAAAGGAGAAAAGAATTGAAATGCATAAGAAAGAGTGACAATGTGTCTCTCTAACCCCTTAGAAAAGAGGTAAAATGGCTCAAAGAGTCAAGTGGAAATTGTGCCAAATGAATCAAAGAAGTGCTTAAGGAAGAATGGAACCCATTGAACAAAAACCATGACCTACACCTACCCGTAAAAGCCTTCCAATACTTCAACAAAAGCCCTATATGATCTTGAGTTGAATTGCAAGGCTTACATTAGTGGAGTACTTACATAAAGGGGCAAGCATATGGTACCTATTAGCCGGACTTGTGACCTTTTTCTTGAGAGATATGAAGTGAATTACCCATTAATCTCGATTTGTGTGTCAATACTCTAAAAGGTGAGGTTTGCTAGGGAGAGTTGAAGGATGTGTGAGTTTGGGTTCCACAGCGACCAAAGTAATTGAGAGAGTTTTTTGATGAAATGAAGTCAACCTTGATGCTCTTGTGTCACACTTGATCCATGGTTTTTCAAAAGTTTAAATGTTGGTTGAATGATTCATTCATATTCGGGCAATTGTTAGCCCCAATTGATGCTTGTTGAGGTTACTTTTAGGATAGCTGGAAATTCTTGGATTTTACCTTAAGGGATGGGTCTTATTTTGTTTGCTTGAGGACAAGGCAAAGGCTTAAGTTTTGGGGGAGTTGCCCTATTATAATTTCTTCACTACACCTCACTTTTCGTTCCCTAAATCCTGTATAATCCAAAACTTAACCCTAAATCCCTCGATTCTACATTTTGGCTGTTGGTATCCAAAACCTTAAGCCCTAAATCATCATTTTGGGAAGGAGGCCTCCGGTAGGTCCGCCAACTGGATGATCGCCTCATCCGCACTGGGAAGCTTCCTCTTCTTTCTTGGAAGCCTCTGTGTCTGCTACTGCTGTGGCTCTGCTGCTGGTACTGCTGCTGGAGCTGGATCCCCAAATAGCAAGTCTAAAGGCATTAAGTCAGCCTTCAGCTTGTCCACATCTGCTCTAAGCTCCTTCACAGACTCCTTGGAAGCCCGTGTTTTTTGCAATTTCTTGTGCTCCCTGGCAAGCTCCTTTAGAGCCTTGCCGTGTTAATCCACTGCCTTAGACAAGGCATCCTGAGTACTGATGATCTTTTCCTGGTTCTCCAGGATCTTCTTCAATGTGTCCTCAATGGACTGTGGAATCTGCACTGGCTGTGGTGCTGACTGAGCCGCAATGGTAGAAGACAGTGTAGACAACTTAGATGACGCAGCTGACATCCAGTTGTTCAAGCTATGAAGTGCCTGGCTCAGCTGGTGGGCAGTGATAGGATGGGCCCGGGAAGACGGAATCCCCGGGCCAGCTGAAGTAGAAGGACCAGCAGTAGTGGAAGGTCTCGGAGGCAACTCAACGGTGGTGGAGGCAAGCTCAGTGGAAAGCTCTACCGCAACCGGCTATTCAGACTGGCCAGTTGGAGCAGAGGCAGGCGGCTTGTAATTCTTGTCCTTGGGGTTGTCTGGCCCCTTCAAACTGTACCACGAAAACAGAGCCACAGGATTGACCTTGATATCAAAAGGTCTCTTCTCCACCTCTAAGTCCCGGAAACACATAGTGAGGGTGTTGGGAAAAGGATAGTTCCTGTCATGCTCAAGCCCTATTGCGGAAATGACGCGAGACATAACATTGCCCACGTTGATAGGATATCCCACCATAATAGATGCAACAAGAATAGCCCGGGAAAGTGGAATAGTATGATCATGGGTAGTGGGGTCAAGCCGACTGCACACAAAAGTCAACCACCCCTTAGCCTCAAAGTTAAAGGTCTTTCGAAATATTTTGGTCCCTACTTGCAACCACTCTGGAACGGTACCCGGGATTGCCATGTATGAAGCTAACCACGGACGAACCTCTTCGCCCATTGCCAACTTTTCATTGTAAAGGGTCTCATCTTCGTCATTGAACCCCAAGTATTCATTAAGTGCCTTCCCAGTAAATACCACCTTTTTGTTCCGCACTTTGGTCACTTTAGTGCCCTTCAAGATGTGGGCCACATTGCTATAGAACTCCTTGACCATGTGCTCATTTGCCTTTACACATTCACTCCGAAAATGCGCCCAACCCACTCGAGTTTGAAACTGTCTATGCACATTTGGGTGTAGGGGAAGAAGGTCTCGCTCAATAAAACTCCCCTCAAGAATCAGCTTTCGTATTGGCCACCATTCCCTAAACTTGTGGAACGCTACCTGACTGACGAACCTATCCTCCCAAGCTGTGGGATTTCTAGTTCGGTCAACACCCCAACCTGAGGTTCACCACCCCCCTGTACCTCTCTAGCACCTTGAACCTCCTCCTCGCCGCCTTCTGCACTCTCCCCAGACAAAGAAGCTGTGGGGGAGGTGGAGTAGTCCCCACTACCGGATGTCGAGCCCTCAGATGACTCATGCACAACATTGATTGGCTGTCGGACAGTGGGTGATGGTGGAGGAGTATCATCAGTCAATCGAAAGTCGGTGACGATATGAGTTGGGATGGAGTCTAAGGAGATGTCTTGGGAAGGCACATACTCACTCCCCGAAGAGTGGGAAGCAGCTCTATCTGTGGCATTTATCAGCTTTCGGATTTTCTTTATATTTTCTTGAGCTTGGGGAGTGAGTTTGACTATTCACTTTCCTTTGCCCCCTCGGGAGGAATCACCTCTCCCGGGTTGTTTTGATCCTTTGCCTCCTCGTTGTTTAACCATTATCTGCAATCACACATATCTAGCTTTGTTAGTATCAGCACATGCAGTGAATCAATTGTGGGAAATGAATTGCAAAACAGAAGCCCAAAAGTTGCAAAAAATGTTGCAGCCACAGTGCACCGCGGCCCGCACAAACAGGAGTGCGGCCGCACTGGAGGCACCGCGGACCGCATAAAAACCACCGCGGTCCGCATTGGGGCAGGGTCTATAAAACTATCTCTCTGAATCTCCCCACCGCGGCCCACGCAAAATGGTACCGCGGCCGCGGTGGGCCAGTGCGGACCGCACAAAATGAAGTGCGTCCGCACTGGACTATGGACACCTCTCTGAATCTCATCATCGCGGTCCGCGGAAAGTGGTAATGCGACTGCGGTAAAGCCATCGCGGACCGCACAAACACGATCGCGGTCCGCGGTGCATGTCCAATCCTGGCACTGAGTTAGGGTTTCCAATTTTTGCAAATTTGTTCAAGTGTTTACCTAGAGTTTGTCCCTAATCAATTACCCAGTTCAACAGGTTCACCAAACACACCAAAAACCAACATTTACACTAACCTAAGCTAACAATTAAAGACAAATGGGAAGAAGAAGAAGCTATGGGCATGAAAATATGAAATTAAACAAAGAAAAATGGATGAAATGGTACCAGAAATTGATAAGGAGTGAAGACACACAGTGCAAATAAGCTATTATGAGGAAAGGAGAAGATGAACAGTGATTTCCTAGTCTCTGAGAGTTTAGGGTTCGAAAAGGGTAAAAGGAGACCCTTAAAGTCTATTTATAGAAAAAGGTATGGGACCCAGTCTTACCTACCAGCGCGGCCGCACAGAACGGACCGCGAACCGCGCTGGGTTTGTTCAAAAGAAGTTTGAGAAGGCAACCTCCGCGGTCCGCACAAAATAGACCGCGACCGCGACCGCGGAGGTCCACCGCGGACCACAGTAATTGGATGCGGTCACGGTGCCAAACTTCAGAGAGCACCTTACTTGGCTTTCACCAGTGCGGACCGCACAAAGTGCAATGCGGCCGCACTGGCAACTTCAGAGACTGTTCCATTTTTCCAAAATGTTATGCACTGCATCTACACAATCCCTGCAACATCTCACAACCAATTAGTCCAAAAATCAAACCTAAACTACAAATAAAATCAAAGAAAATAAGAAGAAAAAGACATGGGTTGCCTCCCAAGAAGCGCCTGATTTAACGTCGCGGCACGACGCATGTTACCATCACATCACTTCAAATCAAGAAGCGCCACCACGTGGCTATCATCAAACTTCCCAAGATAATGCTTGACACGGTGCCCATTCACTCGAAAGACTTCACCACTTTTGTTCTTCAAATCTAGAGCACCAAACGGGGTCACACATACAACTTCAAATGGTCCACTCCACTTTGATTTCAGCTTTCCCGGAAACAATCTTAGACGAGAATTAAATAAGAGGACCAAATCACCAACTTTGAACTCCTTTCCACGAGCATATTTGTCATGAAGGTACTTCATCTTGTCCTTATACAAGGACAAACTAGAGTATGCATGGAACCGGAATTCATCAAGTTCATTGAGTTGTTCAACACGAAGATTGGCCGCAATATCCCACTCAAGATTAAGCTTCCTCAAGGCCCACATGGCCTTATGCTCCAACTCCACTGGTAGATGACAGGCTTTCCCAAACACCAACCGATACGGTGACATATCAATTGGGGTCTTGTAAGCGGTCCGGTAAGCCCATAGAGCATCGTCTAACTTTTTAGACCAATCGGTCCTATTGGCATTGACGGTCTTAGACAAAATACTCTTGATCTCCCTGTTAGACACTTCAACCTGGCCACTTGCTTGAGGATGATATGGTGTAGAGACTTTGTGGTTGACACCATACTTGGATAGCAAGGTATCAAAAGCTCTATTACAAAAATGCGATCCTCCATCACTAATGATTGCCCGGGGTGTACCAAACCTTGTGAAAATGCTTTTCTTTAGAAATGACACCACACTCCTAGCTTCATTGTTAGGCAAGGCCACGGCCTCAACCCATTTTGACACATAATCATTCGCTACAAGAATGTAAGTGTTCCCACACGAGCTAACAAAAGGTCCCATAAAATCGATACCCCATACATCAAAGATATCAACTTCGAGAATTGTGTTCAGAGGCATCTCATCTTTCATGGAAATCCCGCCCGCTCATTGACATTGATCACATCTTTTCACTAAATCACTTGCATCTTTGAACAAGGTTGGCCAATAAAAACCGCAACTCAAAACTTCCGAAGCCGTTCTCACCCCTCCATGATGGCCACCATAGGAGGATGAATGACAAGCCTCCAAAATACTCACTTGCTCTCCCTCCGGGACACACCTTCGAATCACACCATCCGTGCAAATTTTAAACAAGTATGACTCATCCCAATAGAAGTCCAGACTATCCCGTTTGAGCTTCTTCCTTTGGTTAGAAGAGAGCTCAGACGGGATGATGCCACTCACAATGAAATTAGCAATATCCGCAAACCATGGCATATCACACATTGACACAGAAAGTAGTTGCTCATCCGGGAATGTATCATTGATCTCCAAGCCATCACACGGCCTTCCTTCCTCCTCCAAGCGGGACAAATGATCCGCAACTTGGTTATCACTACCTTTCCGGTCCACTATTTCCAAATCAAACTCTTGAAGAAGTAATACCCATCTCATCAACCTTGCCTTGGAGTCTTTCTTGGTCATCAAATACCTAAGGGCGGCATGGTAGGTGTGCACAATTACCTTGGCCCCCATAAGATATGGCCTAAATTTTTCCATGGCAAATAAAATGTCCAACAATTCCTTCTCCGTCACCGTGTAATTCCGTTGAGCTTCATTCATAGTCTTACTTGCATAGTACACGGGATGGAACATTTTGCTCACTCGTTGGCTCAACACCGCCCCAACCGCAATGTCACTTGCATCGCACATTAGTTCGAAGGGCAAACTCCAATTGGGTGCGGTAATGACCGGGGTGGTGATCAACTTGTGCTTTAGAAGTTCAAAGGCCTCCATGCATTTTTCATCAAAAACAAACTTAGCATCTTTCTCTAGCAACTTGCAAAAGGGATTTAAAACCTTCGAGAAATCTTTGATAAATCGCCGGTAGAACCCGGCATGCCCCAGGAAACTCCTTACCCCTTTGACAGAAGTGGGGGGAGGAAGCCTCGAAATCTACCTCAATCCCATGCCTAGAAATCTTGTGACCCAACACTATACCTTCTTCAACCATAAAATGGCATTTTTCCCAATTGAGAACGAGGTTAGTTTCTTCACATCGGGCCAAGACTCTATCCAAATTTCCCAAGCACTCGTCAAATGAATCTCCAACCACACTAAAATCATCCATAAAAACCTCCAATATATCTTCTACCATATCGGTGAAAATAGCCATCATGCAACGTTGGAAGGTCGCCGGAGCATTGCACAACCCGAATGGCATCCGGGAGAAAGCAAATGTACCATATGGGCATGTGAAAGTGGTATTCTCTTGGTCTTCCGGGGCAATTAAAATTTGATTATACCCCGAGTAGCCATCCAAAAAGCAATAGAAAGCTCGCCCCGCAAGGCGATCAAGCATTTGATCGAGGAATGGCAAGGGAAAATGATCTTTGCGGGTCACTTTGTTTAGCTTCCGGTAGTCCATGCAAACTCTCCACCCAGTAATGGTCCGAGTGGGAATAAGTTCATTGTTGTCATTTGTCACCACAATCATCCCACCTTTCTTCGGCACACATTGCACCGGAGAAGTCCATGAGCTATCAGAGATTGGATCTACCACGCCCGCATCAAGCCACTTGATCACTTCTTTCTTCACCACCTCTTGCATTGCCTCATTGAGCCTCCTTTGATGTTCTAAGGAAGGCCTTGCATCATCCTCCAAGATAATTTTGTGCATGCAAAATGCGGGGCTTATTCCCCGAATGTCCGCCAGAGTCCATCCAATTGCCCTTTTTCGCCTTTGAAGCACCGCCAAAGTGGCCTGAACCTGCATGTTAGTAAGGCAAGAAGAAAGAATAACTTGTAAAGTTGAATTAGAGCCCAAGAATTCATACCTGAGGTGTGGAGGAAGTGGCTTCAACTCCAACACCGGTGGCTCCTTAATTGATGGTTTGGTTGGTGGAGTTTTCCGATTTTCAAGATCCAAAGACAATTTTCTCTGCTCATAAGAATAAGAGCCCATCCCATGTAGAGCATTGACACACTCCACTCTGCTTGCATCATCATTGACATCAAGATTTAATAGCACGGCCTCAAGGGGATCCTCCACGTTAATCATAGAACTTGTGTCATCCACTATCACAGCTGTGACAATGTCCACAAATGAGCACACCTCGGTGCTATTGGGGTTCTTCATGGATTTGTAAACATGGAAGACGAACTTCTCATCACCTACTCTGAAAGTTAGTTCACCCGTTTCAACATCAACCAATGCCTTCCCCGTTGCAAGGAAAGGTCTCCCTAGAATAATTGGTACCTCATAGTCCACCTCACAATGTAAAATCACAAAGTCTGTCGGCAAGATAAATTTGTCCACCCGGACAAGCACATCATCTACTATACCCAAAGGATGCTTCATTGATCTATCTGCCATCTGTAATCTCATGGAAGTTGGCCTTGGTGGCCCAATAACTAGGGTCTTGAAAACTGAGAAGGGTATTAAATTGATGCTTGCCCCAAGATCACATAAAGCTTCGACAAAGTCTGCACTACCGATGGTGCAAGGGATAGTGAAAGCACCAGGATCCTCTAATTTCGGGGCCATTGATTGTACTATGGCACTAACTTGTGGGGTCATATTGATAGTTTCGCAGTCCATTGATCTTTTCTTTGTAACCAAATCTTTCATGAATTTTGCATACCCAGGCATTTGCTCCAAAGCCTCCACCAAAGGCACGTTGATGGATAAGCTCTTCATCATGTCAATGAACTTTTTGAATTGGTTGTCACTTTTCTGCTTGGCTAGCCTTTGAGGATAGGGGGAGGTGGTCTAGGCAAATGTGCCTTGACTTTTGGCACCACCGGCTCCGGCATGTCAATTAAGTGCTCCCTAGACGGGTTCACGGCCTCTTGAGTTTCCACCTCGGCTTCATAAATATCTATCCTCACTTCATTGTTCACATTGTTCTCAACCACATCTTCGACAATCAAAGGACTCACATCTTCTTGGAACCCAACATCATCATCCACAACTTGATTTTCTGTCGAGGCATTCACATCACCGCCTCTCCCACTTCTTGTTGTAACCGCCATCACATGATTGTTCCCACCCTTAGGGTTCACTACCGTATCACTTGGTAGAGCACCCTTTGGGCGAGTATTCAACAATTGAGAGATTTGGCCTAATTGCACCTCTAAATTCCGAATGGAGGTATTGTGGGAAGCCAATTTAGCATCGGAATCTTGGTTCTTCTTCATCATTTGTTCGAACATCATTTCTATTCTTCCTATATCATTGCCCGAAGAACTAGACCCTTGAGATTGAAATGGAGGCAGATTGTTCGGTTGTTGATACATTGGGGGCCTTTGAAAACCTTGCCCCCGGTTGCCTTGATTTCCATTGTTATTCCACCCGCCTTGACCATTGTTGTTATTCCAATTGTTGTTGTTATTCCCATTGTTGTTGTTATTCCCATTGTTGTTGTTATTCCCATTCCAATTCCCTTGGTTGCCCGAATTTTTGTTCCCCCAATTACCGCCTTGGTTGTTGTTGTTCCAATTACCACCACCTTGTTGATTGCCAATTTCCTTGGGGTTGCCATTTTGATAGTTATTGACATATTGAACCTCTTCGCTTTGCTCATCATAACACTCATTTGAAAAACCACCACCATCATTGTTGTCATATTGTTCACAATTCCCTTGAGAGTGTTGCCCTCTTTGCCTCTTTTTAAGCATATTCACTCCCTCCATGGCGTTGACTTGGCGAGGATTTTGGACTTGTTGCAATTGCGCCTTCGCCAATCGATTCATAGTAGTAGTGAGCTCGGCAATAGCTTGACCGTGATCATGCAATTCCTTGTGCAAATGGATGACCGTGGGGTCACCTTGGGGCACATTCGCTCTACTTTGCCATGCCGAAGAAGTGTCGGCCATTTCATCCAAAATATCACAAGCTTCATTGTAGGGGAGCTTCATAAAGTTACCTCCGGCCAATTGGTTCACAATGCATTGATTAATGGTGTTGATTCCCCGATAAAAGGTTTGTTGGATCATATTCTCCGTCATGTCATTATTGGGGCATTCCTTCACCATTGTTCTAAACCGCTCCCAAATCTCATGTAAAGGTTCCGTGGGTTCTAGCTTGAAAGCCAATATCTCGTCTCGAAGTGCCGCCATATGCCCGGGTGAGAAAAATTTAGCAATAAACTTATCTGCCAACTCATCCCAAGTTGTGATGGAATGATTGGGGAGTCTCTCGAGCCAATCCAATGCCTTTCCCCGGAGTGAGAACGGGAAAAGTCTCAACCTAAGAGCATCTTCGGACACATTCGTCTGTTTGCTACCCCAACATGTATCCACGAACCCTTTTAGATGTTTGTAGGCATTTTGATCCGCAGCGCCCGTGAAATACCCACGCTGCTCAAGTAAGGTCAACATCACATTAGTTATCTGAAAATTGCCCGCCCGGATTCTGGGTGGGACAATAGCACTTGCATATCCTTGGTTCGGTAGTACCCGAGGAACCGCTCTTGGAGGTGGCGGAGGAGGGTCTGGAACGTTGTCATTAGCATTGGCCTGGCGGCCTTGTCTTGGTTCGGGAGGTACAAGAGGCACCTCATCGTCTCCAATATCCTCAACCTCCTCCCCCGCAAGCACATTTCCAAGAGGGTCATTTGCATTTAAAGCCATTTTGGTACCTGTAGTAATCACACACACAAATTAGTAACAAAGAAGGAAAGAAGAACAATACACAAGACTAACTAAATAGATAGCCAAAACCGTTAGCTCCCCGGCAACGGCGCCAAAAAGTGATCGCTCCCAACTCCACACTACTATAAAGTACGAAGAGAGGGTCGCAATAGCTTTTACCCGATATGAGGGTTGGGATCGAATTCCTCAGAGAGCTAGAAATTGGAGCTGGGTATCTATCTAGACTAGAGTCGTGTAATTGTTCTAAATGTCACTTCCAACATTTTTGGGTTTTTTCGATTATAAACTACTATTATCAAACTACTAATTGAAACTAGATTATGCTACGAAATAATTGCTAAGGTTGTATCTAATGGGGAGAAAGGCATTAGGGTCGTGACATCACCTAGGTGGCTAATCGACGGGTAGATACTACTAAGGTTCGATTGACATAATTGGGGCTTATGCTATAACCGTTGCACAATTTTACCCACTCTCACACCTCTCGGTAGAGAGAGTGATTTTGCCCAATTGACTCTCTCAAGACCAAATGGGTAGGCAAATTAGATCAAGCAACTAGGGTTCAAGTAGGGTGATTACTCTCTCGAGGTTTAACCCGTTAATTGGGACTATCATTTCTCATAAGTCTATCCCAATTCCTTGTTGGGTCAATTTTGGAGACTTAGACTCTCTCTCTCAAGAAAAATCAAATCAACAAAGCTCAAATCAGTGTTTGCAACCACCAATTCATAGATTAAAACATAAAATCAACCCAAATAGCAAACACCCATAGTCAATTTAACCCTAGATGGCAACACCCATCAATTACCCACACTAGGGTTGAGCCACAACCCTAGCTAATGGGTTTAGCTACTCATGCTTGAAGGCGAAAATGAAGAAATAGATGAAGAACAAGACATATTAATTAAATACTAAATTAAAGTACAAGAATCTATCGTTAATTTGAAGCTAAGACGCCAAAAATGGCTACAAATGGTGTTCTCACGAGCGCAGCAGCTGAAACAAAATAACTGATTGACCTAAAAATGGTAAAATGTTCTATTTATACTAGGCTGGAAAAACTGGACAAAAATACCCCTGCGGGGTCAGTGCGGGCCGCATGAAATGGACCGCGGCCGCACTAGGCTCTTTGACTTCAATTCTGGGCTCTCTGAACTTGGCCTCCGCGGGCCACGTAGAATGGACCGCGGCCGCGGAGGAAGCTGGCGCGGTCCGCACAATCACGACCGCGGACCGCGTGGCTTGGACTGGCATAATTCCATCTCTCTGAATCTCTTTTCCGCGGACCGCACAAACTGGTAGTGCGGCCACGGAGCCTTCACCGCGGACCGCGCTATGTGTACCGCGATCGCATTGCCTGAAGCCTAGTTTTGCCAACTCTCTGAACCATCTAATGCGGCCGCATTCGACTTTGTGCGGTCCGCGCTAGGCTTGCTTGCCCTCAGTTTACTTGGTCTTTGATACTTGAGCAGGTTTCACTCCTTTTGAGCCGATCCTTGACATTTCGTAACTTTGTCGATCAAACCTGCAATCAAGCACAACTTATGAGCCTTTTGGGACTATTTTGTAACAATTTATATTCAAAGCATAGGCAAGTAGGAGCATAAAACACGTTAAAATCCCTACTTATCATATACCTTCCCCCATTTTGGACTGCCAGCAGCCTCCGTCCACATTCTTTCAGCATCCTCGTCCGAAGGTTGGATTGGCTCGCCCGACTCATTAGGTGGCTGACTGCGTATGAACTCCTACAGTTCAGCTGTGAAGCAACCCTATAAGAAAAATTAAATTGAATTAGTATTTCAAAATTTATATAAAAGTAAATCAAAATACTTAATGAAAAGTGAAAACTTACATGTACAGTCGAGGCTCGGCCCTCGACCCACCTTTCTTGATCTGTCTCTTTCTTCTTCTTTACAATATGAGTCTCCTTGAATAGCTCATCTTGGTTCATCGGACGCCCCAACTTCTTTTCCTGAAAACTCATAAATTTTAGTTAATAAACAGAATAGATATACTTTGAAAATTAAAATAAATTAAGAAATTACGTACCATTCTTCTTTTTATTGTCCCTAGGCTGATCGCACCTCCAGTGTGCAAGGATCCTCCCTTCTCAGATGCGCGAGCTTTCTTTCCTTTTTCGCTCTTCTCTAAGAACTTTGCGGAAAGCCATTGCCTTTGCAAATCCTCCCATAAATTCTGAAGCAACCAGTCAGGCTTCTAGTTCAATTTTCTAGTTTTGGAGAAACAATGCGACAACCGCTTGCGAGCTTTGAGATGAAAATTTGCAGCCACTTCCGCGCTATAGCGGTGTTCCCATACACACTTGCTCTGTATTTCAAAAGTCAAGTATTATATGTAAATATCATAAATATAAATAATTATACTGCTTAAAAGAACATTTATACCTTAAATTGATTGAAAATTTGCTCCTTCAGCGAGAATGGAAATTCACTCCAAGTCGCATAAGGGCCATCATAAAGCTTTCTGGTGGCTTTGGTGATTATCCTCGTAGTAATATTACTCGGGATGAACCTGCAATTTAATAAAAAAAACATATTAATATCTTAGTAAAAACTGTACAAAATAATAAACGTAAAAATAACAAATAACTCTTACCCATCACCCTCAGAGACTATGATGATCCTGCCATGTTGATCATAATGCACCTCCTCGTCATCATCAGCATCACCGCCCGAAGCATGTATATCAGAGCCATGTGTGGAAGGTGTCGGGGGTCAGAGCTAGTATCTCGCAGGCGAAGGCCTGAAATAGATGGAGTCCCTGATGAAGATGGATGCGATCCCCGTGACTGCGACATAGCGGGATGGACCGCAAGTGGCTGTGATACTGATAGCTGTGACCCGAGTGGCTGTGACACTGATGGCTGTGATCCATGTGGATGTAACATGGATCGATGTGATCCATGCGATGCAGATGGTTGTGATCCATGTGGTCGTGAGGCAGGTGGACTGTATGTCGGACGTATAGTCCTATGGCCCTGTGATGAAAGACCTGGTGTCTGCACGAAGGTGTAGGGCTCGTGATGCTGTGGCAGCTCAAAATAGCCCTGGGGTGGAGGCATAGGCATCTCTGAAGAGGGTGGAAAAGATTGAGTATTATCTTCTACCCTCCTCTTTGGTTTTCTAGCCTTTTCTCGACCCTGAGAACCAGTAGGGTCATTGTTACCTCGACCCTTGGCTGTCATCTGCATAATATAATACATATTTAGATTGAAACATATAAACAAACTAGCTATAAACGAGAGTTATTAAAGAAACCAACTTTTTAAAGCTCACCGACGTATTGTTCCTGTCCGAGAATTCTTCTTCCTCACTAGTTTGAGCTTCATCAGTTGATTTTTCTTCCTCGTTTTCTATAATTCTTACTTCATTTATATCAACTTCTTCCAATATGTGTTCAGGATGTTCCAAATCATTTTCTAAAACTTCGTCCACTATTTGGTGAACACTGGAGATATCGTTTTCATATGCAACATCTAATACATTCTCGACTTCCACCCTACCTACAGGCTTAGTTTTTATTACAACCCACCAATCGGACTTATTCCGCCGCAATGGATAAGGAGCATAATACACTTCCCTAACATTATGTGCAATTATGAAAGGATCATAGCGATCATACTCCCTCGTATGATTAACCTCAATTATGTTGTATTGATTGTGTACTCTTGTACCTCTTGTTGGATTTGGGTCAAACCACTTGCATCTAAAGAGTATTAATTTCTTAAATGGCCAACCTGTATATTCTAGTTCTATTATTTCTTTGAGCACACCAAAATATTCAATATCTCCAACTTGGTTGCCATCACCACCTTGAANTTTTTGACCGTTTGACCAAAATAGCGACCAAAGTTGGTCGCTATTTCTAAAAAAATTTAAAACTTTTTTTTCTATTTTGGTTTTATATATATATATATATATATATATATATATATAGACACACACTAAGTGCATGGTAAACAAGGTATATTCGATATATATAGTATAGTATATAGTATATAAGCTATATATATAACATGAGCTTACATCAATTTAAGAGAGGGAATGAGTAACCTCTCACTAACAAATCCATCGGAAAATTCACATCAAATTCCTCCTAAACCACCTGACAAAGGACCTCAAACATACAATCCATCAGCCATAAAATCAAATCAACCTCCATCTTCTTCCACCTACAAGGAGAAATTAACCCAAGGAGAACTATTCTCAATGGAACAACAATCATACTTAGGGCCACAGTGTACATCAATGGACACCCAACCCTATGAAATTGAAAATTCTCCAATGGAATCTATGTGCAAAAATTTGAAACAATTCTCCTGAGTGAAGATGACAAACAACGAATGTATAACCCATGGAGGTACACACTAATTATTAAGCTCATGGGAAAAAGAATAGTTCATCACTACCTTAAGAAAAAAACACAAGAGCTATGGAAGGTGGAGGAACATTACCCTCTAATAGACCCAGGGGAGGATTACTATACGGTTAAATTGATGAAAGAAGAGAGGATGACAAGAATCCTTCATAATGGTCCATGGTTCATCAATGGATGCTTCCTATCAGTACAAAAATGGGTTCCAAACTTTGTGGCAAATAGGGCATCCCAAAACTACACAGCCGTCTGGATTAGATTACCTCAACTTCCTACGGAATTTTACGATAGGATTATCCTCACAAAAATTGGGAATTGTATTGGCAAGCTATTGAAAGTGGATGCATGCACATCTGCCACTCTAAGGGGAAGGTATGCATGCCTATGTGTGGAATTGCCATTGGATCAACCGGTCCAAACCTCTATTTTGATAGGACACCACAATCAACCAATCCTCTATGAAGGTGAAGGCTTTCTATGCAAAAATTATGGACGATTGGGCCACTCTACTCATAGTTGCCCATATCGAATTGTTCCAAGTGGACAACCAAATGGATTGACAATTAAGGAAGCATCAGCTTCTGAGGGAGACACTACACATGAGTGGAAGACAGTCTCCTTTCCAAGGAAGGGAAAAAGCAAGGCAACCAATCAACACCTAGCAAAGGCAATCTCCTCCACTGACATAGGTACCAGTTCACGTTTCTTGGCTACAAAGCTAGGTAAGTTCCTCAACTCCCCAGGTACGAGCTATACTAACACTCAAACAATAATGAGCACTACATCAACCTATTTTGGTCCTCGATCAGACAAAGGAAAAGAGACAAGCTTAGAAGCTTCTCACCTCACTGGAAAACCACATTACACGAATAAGAGTGGTTTTTCCAACAAGCGTCAAGAGAACACTGTTTTGCATAATTCCGCTAATGAAAAAATAACAAATGAAAATTCTAATTTGCATGGCACTAAAGCCATTCTTCCTACAAGTGGCAAAAACGTGTCACAACAAAATACTCTTAATAATTACTCAAAACCTTTATCCCAAAAAATGGACAAAGGAGTAAATCACCCGTTAATCAACATAAGCAACCAAAATAAAATAATTACCCCTAGTACTAGCCAACCTGGTCACTTAACCACCCAATCAATTGAAGATAATAATCCGCTACAAATCACTAACATGCAAACTTCACCCACTGTTTACAACTCGGTCATGCAACACATGGAGGTTGAACACTGCCAAGTGGAAGTAGGCAAATCCGTGCCAGATTTGGCAGATTTTAGTATAAATCACACGCAAAAAATCCCAAATACTACAACCCTAGAGCAAATCATTACTAACCTACTACTCCACTCTTTCCTACCACCTCTATATTACCCCAAAAATCTGAAAATGGCAAGAGCACCACTCACATTGAGAAGGAGATATCGCCTAATCCAATTTATTCATCTCTCAAGGAACCAAACAATGAACAGCCTACCACCACTCCCTCCCCAAATCCAACCAAACCCAGTAGTCTATGCACAACCACCAAGTCCTCCCAACTATGTACCCCAATCATGGGAGGAACTGGGCCTTCAAGGCCATGCCATCTCCTTCAATATGGAGATCAATGGCCAGGAGTCCGTTCTCATCATAGAGAACACACACTTTCTTGCACAACTAATCTCGGAGGGAATGACCCTAGCCATGAACAACTACATAAACTAAATGTGGATGAGCAACATACTACAATCACTAGCACCATCACTAAATCAAAACCTAATCCACAACATGCAGCAGATGTGGAACATCCCGCACAACTCCAATCAACAACTACCTCAGAATCCACCCATCAATCTCCCCTTCTTTGCACCGGAGGATCTAATGATGCTGAACCCAATCTTTATGCAATGGACCCCTCAACAACCCATGCAAGGCCAGCCACTAGGTCCTCAACCAGAGCCAATGGAAGAACAACCTCCAATCTCAAACATGCAGAATCAGGAAGGGATTCAGGAGGAAGAGGACGACTTAGAAATATTGTTGGAGCCACTAGTGGCCTTTTCAAACCTAAAAGAGGTAAAAATATTAATCTTCAAGGAAATGCTCGATAGGAGGTGTATATTCAGCTGCCCAACGACACTCTACAAGTGCTCCTTGGACATCCGCCCTCCCCACGATCCCACAGTGGGCAAGAATGTAGTCATTCTGGTTCCTTCCTTGAGGAGGAACCCAAATAACATCCCCCCTACCANCCCCCACAATGAGTCTCATGTATCAGCCCAATAATATGATTGTTTGGAACGTTAGAGGAGCAAACAATGAGAATTTTAGGAGGCATTTTCATGAGCTCATGGATACTCACAGGCCTAACCTAGTTGCCTTGCTAGAAACAAAAATGGGAACTCACATTTCCATCCTGGAAGGCTATCATTTCAATGAAATGGTGGAAGTCCCTGCGGTGGGAAATTCTGGGTGGTATAGTCCTCCTTTGGAACACTGAAGTGGTGAAAGTATACAACTTCACCAGAAATGGCCAATCCATCCATGCTATGATAGAGGTAAAGCCCAAAAAATTTTCTTGGCTTTTTTCTACAGTTTATGCTAGCAATGACATAGCCCATAGACACTTATTATGGGACAATTTTAAATATATCTATGATAAATATAAGGGACCTTGGCTAGTCACCGGTGACTTTAATGAAATTACTAACTCTACGTATAAGTTTGGGGGTAGGTCGATTAATCAAAAAAGGGCTACAACACTAATAGACTGCCTTAACTATTGTAATCTAGTTGACCTAGGTTTTAAAAGGTGCAAATACACTTGGTCAAACCATCGTAGGAAGAATAGGGGTCTAATTATGGAAAGGTTAGATAGGGTCTACTCTAATCATGCATGGTTACAAGAGTACAACAATGTAACAGTTACTCACCTTCCTAAAATTCACTCCGACCATAATCCTATATTGGTTAACATAAATAATAGTATTAACAACACTAATGAAAGGCCTTTTAGGATGGAAACCTTTTGGTGCTCTCACCCTGATTTCCCAAGAATTGTTAGAGAAAGCTGGGATAATAGGGACATTATAAAGGGAACTGAGCATTTCCAAAATAGTGTTATGGAATGGAAAAAAACAACCTTTGGTAATATCTTTGCTAAAAAGAGAATTTTACTAAAGCGTATAACAGGTATTCAAAACTCTCCTAACTACCAGTATAGCCAGTTTCTTAGGGACCTAAAAGTCCAACTAATAGAGGATTATGACTCAATCCTTAAATTAGAAGAGGATTACTGGAAACTTCGTTCTAGGGTTAACTGGTTGAATGAAGGAGATGCTAATACTAGATATTTTCATATACAAGCCACTAATCGGAGAAGAAAAAATAATATTGTCTTCTTCAAAGATAACAATGGAAACTGGATAGAAAACCAAAAAGCTTTTATGCACTATGTATCCAATCATTTCTAAAATATCTTCACCACTTCACATGAACACACAAATTGGAAAAATATCACACTGGCAAACAATAATTTTAGCAAAGTAGATTTATCATGCCTTGACCGACCTCTTCAAAATCATGAGATTAGAAGAGCTTTTTTTCTTTTAAACCATGCAAAGCACCCGACCTTGATGGTTTGCATCCATTTTTCTTCCAAAAATTTTGGCCAATTCTAGGAAGTAAGGTCATTTATTTATGCCAGGAAATTTTTAACTCTAAGACTATACCCCAGGACCTTAATAAAACCTATGTTTGTTTAATCCCTAAGTTCAATAATGCCAACAAAACACAAAACTTTAGACCTATTTGTCTTTGTAATACTTTGTATAAAGTAATTACCAAAATAATTGCAAATCGTATTAAGCCTTTTCTAAACAGTCTAGTTCAAACTAGCTTTGTGAAAATAGACGACCCACTGATAATGCAATCATTATTCAAGAAGTTCTGAAACGTTTTAATAACCGAGTGGGAAAAGGAAATTGGCTATTAAAACTTGACCTTGAAAAGGCATTCGACAAGTTGGAATGGTCCTTTGTATATAGAACTCTAAGGTTCCACAATTTCCCTCCTAATATAATGTCCCTCATTCTTAGTTGCATAACAACTACTTCTGTCTCAATTCTAGTTAATGGTAATAAGACGGATGAGTTTTATCCTACCAGGGGAGTTAGGCAAGAGGATCGAATGTCACCTTATCTATTCATCTTATGCATGGATATGTTATCTAAAAATATAGAGCATCAAGTAGACACCCTAAATTGGGATCCCATTCTTTTGAATAAAAAAAGCCCCCCATTGTCCCATTTATTTTTTGCTGATGATTTAACATTAATGGGTCGTGCAAATAAAAAAACTATCACTACAATGAGAGATAATATGGATCTCTTTTGTCATTTATCTGGCCTTAATATAAATAAGGATAAATCAAAGCTGCTGCTCTCAAAATCATGCCTAATTAGTATTAGCAATTGGATCATTTCTATATTAGATATAAAGGCTAGTAAAGATTTTAGGAAATACCTTGGATTCCCAATGAGTAGTCAACAACCCAAGCACAAGGATTACCTGCCTATAATTGACAAAATGAGGGCTAGACTAAACATTTGGAATGCCAATTGGCTCAATATGGCAGGAAGGTGTACACTAATAAAGTCTACTCTAAACACAATTTCTAATCACCAAATGCAACTCTCAATGCTCCCTAGTAGGAATCTAAAAGAAATAGACAAGATCCAAAGAGATTTCCTCTGGGGAACTTCTTCGGAAAAAAAGAGAATGCACTTAATAAGCTGGAATGTGGTTACATTACCTAAGGACATGGGGGGCTAGGTATTAGAAAGGCAAAGTCGAAAAATTTGTCCCTATTGACAAGCCTTGTTTGGAGGCTTCTTAATGAACATTCATCTATTTGGGCACGAGTGATTACCAGTCTATATAGCCATGCTAAATCCACCAAGGGGGTTTCACATACTTGGAAAAGCCTCCTAAAGGGGTGGAATTATTGTCAACAAGGTATACGATGGCATGTGAATAATCGTTCTAACATGTCTATATGGGATACCAACTGGATCCCTAAATTTGGTAAATTAAGGGAAAATGTAGTAGGCCCCCTCACTAATAAGGAGATCGGTTTGAAAATAAAAGACATCCAAAAGGATAATACTTGGGATCTAGCACATATTTCTTTCGAATTACCCAACAATGTTCTGAATAGTATCCACTCACTAACCACATCCACCACACACTCGAGTAAGATTATATGGAGTACAAATCCTAGAGGGATATTCACAACTTCATCATGCTACAAATTAATTGACACACAGAATCATACAAGTAATGATTTTGCATGAATATTGGGAATGAAATGTCCTAGAAAAATTAAGTTTTTTGTGTGGAAATGTTATCACTCAAGACTTCCTACCAGGGATTACCTAGGAAAAATTGGTATCAACATTGATACAAATTGCCCAATCTGCAAAGATAGGAATGAATCCCTTCTTCACATATTTTGGGAATGCAAGATGGCAAAATACTTCTGGGAATCTATAGGAATACCTTTCTCCAATCCTATGCCACAAGAGCACTGGATTGATTTCCTAAGAAAAAAAAACTCCTAAGATTCCAAAAAATTTCGTCACATTATGTCTTTCCCTTTGCATTATGGTCAATCTGCAAAACCAGGAATGATAACAATGTCAATAATACTAGCCTTACTATTAACACCACAAAAGCGTTTCAACAAACACTGGAATATAGTTTGCTAACTGCCAAACATACTACTAGTAATATTTTCATTAAGGTGAAGGTAAAATGGCGTCCGCCTCCTAGGAATTGGTACAAGATCAATTTTGATGGAGCTTTCAACAACGAATACTTACATGGAGGCATCAGCGGAATCATACGCAATAACACAGGAGAATGGATACTGGGTTACTATGCAAAGTGTCAAATTATATCACCTATACATGCAGAACTCCTAGCTCTTCGTCAGGCGCTACAAACAATTATCAAGGAAAAGTTCACACCTTGTGAAATAGAGACAGATGCCACAGAGGTGATTCGTTTTTTAGAAGATGATTATTCCACTTACAACGACTTAATTTATGAATGCAGGTGCTTAATGGGGAAGGAAATGAAGCAGGGGGAGATCATAATGAAGTATAACTTCCGAGAAGGGAATATGGTAGCACACAAGTTGGCCAAGGAAGTTCTATAGTACCCTAGTTATAATATAACCATCTATTTTGCTAAACCTCCTAACTTTTCATTAGATGTTTATTGTAAGGATAAGGAATGTTGTAACTATTTCCGTTCAAGTACTATATATGCATGCAACAATCTAGCTTCTCTAGGTGATGACAATGCCCTAAATGGCATGTCACTATTATGTACTAATGGCATCTCTGTGGGTCTTGAACCCTAGCACAATGCCTCTTTTATTAATATTAATATAAGTATCTTTTTCCTTCAAAAAAAAATATAAGCTATATATATATATATATATATATATATACACACTCTCTCTCCTACCCAGATGCATGTATATATATTAAAAACAAAACATCTCGACTTATATCAATTAATATGTTATAAGTCGATGAATCAATTTACAAGTGTATCAATACCTAAAAGAACCTGGCCCTGTGTTCCGAGTGCTTCATGTTCTTATATAATATATATAGAGACACACACACACGCTTCGTTGTACTACTTTAACTACATATATAGCATGTTAGAGTATACTTTAGTGTATTCATCCCTTGTATTACAAAAGTGTTAACGGATTACATTTATATTATTTAAATCGTAAATACAAAAGTGATTTTTAATTTTGACCAATGTTGACCTGAAAAGAGACCAACTTTGGTCGCTAATTATCCAGAAATTAAAATTAGCCACCAAAGTTGGTCGCTAATTATCCAGAAATTCAAATTTGCGACCAAAGTTGGTCGCTAAATTTAAATCAGATTTATTTATATTTTATATAATATTTAAAATAATAATATAATTGTTAAACGTTAGAACTGGGTCCCAGATTAGCGACCAAAGTTGGTCTCTATCTGCTTCCCCTTTCATAAGCGACCAACTTTGGTCGCTAACTTTGAATTATATTTATTTATATTTTATAATTTTTTTAAGTAATAATATAATTATTAAAATTTTATAAATGGGTCCCACATTAGCGACCAAAGTTGGTCTCTATCTGCTTCCCCTTTCGTGAGCGACCAACTTTGGTCGCTAATTTTGAATTATATTTATTTATATTTTATAATTTTTTTAAATAATAATATAATTATTAAACTTTTATAAGTGGGTCCCCCTTTAGCGACCAAAGTTGGTCGCTAATTTCTGTATTTCTTTGACCAAGCAAGTCTGACCAGTCCGGTCAACATTTTGTCAAAATTATCGACCAAAAAGCGATCAAGCTTGGTCGCTAATGTATTTAGAATAATTATTTAATTATTGTCTCCAATTTAGCAACCAACTTTGGTCGCTTTTCTTGACAGACCAACATTGGTCGCAAAATTTGATCGCTTTTTTCCGGAGTTCTAGTAGTGTATGAAATTATATTTAAATCTTAAACTCGTCTCCGAATTAGAGTTAACAATGGCTACCAACTGTCAAAATGTGCCGGGAAAAGTGTCCACATATCAGATGCAAGTTTGTCTAAGAAAAAGGCAAAGAAGGTCACCATCATCATCATGGAGTAGGACTATATACTAATTGAAGAATATTTTGCTGCTTATAATAAGAGTCTATATATAAGTCACTACATTGCCCTTTATTGGATATTGGCAACTTAAATAGGGCACTGAAAAACCACGCACATCTACCTGTAATAACTCAGATTATAAGATGGTGAGTCTGTGTTGCTTATTTTTTTAGTTCTTTACTTTTTTCAATTAACAGCGAGGGTAGATTTGTTCATTACGGCGAGGATAGATTTGTTTGAAAAGTATTTTTTGAAATAGAGGGGTACATTTGTATGAGATAATTGTGTTATAAAGTTCTAAATACAATTTGAGTTACTTTTTGGAAAAAGTCTAAAAAATCAAAACTAGATTAAATCCTGGCGGCAAATTTTCTTATTTGTTAAGATGGTGGATGTCACTCGCTTCCATTACTTATTATATTACTGTTGTTATTGCTTGTTGCTTTATTTTTACCGTTTTTTAGCCGAGGGTCTATCAGAAACAGTCTCTATGCCTTTATAAGATAGGGTAAGGCTGCGTACATACTACCCTCCCTAGACCTTACGTATGGGATTAAGCTGAATTTTTTGTTGTTGTTGTTGTTAAGCCGGTGGATAAAGCACGTAATCCGATATTTATACCGGACTACCGGTGAATCGTAACAACTTATTAAATTAGTCAAAATAAGTGCAAGCTGACCCGAAAAATATGATTATCATAATAAACAAATACAATTTCTAATATGAAAGCGACAACTAGGGGTGTTCATAGTTCAGTTTGGGTCGGTTTTTCCCTAAAATGAAACCAAACCAAGTAAGTCGGTTTTTCAATTATCGGAACCAGACCAAACAAATTAAGTTGGGTTTTTTTCGATTCGGTTTTTTCGGTTATTATCGGGTTTTTTCTTAAATATGAAACATACACTACCAAACGCATATTCCGGCGACTACATTTTCAACGTAACACTATCAAATTAATTGCGAAAAAACCTATCATTTACCAAGATTTTATTGATGATAATTGAATCAAATAGTGATGAATAATATAAGTACTCAATTGAAAATCAATTATTTTTAACATGAAATAAATTCTTATACTTAGCAAAAGAAAACTACCAATCAAACTAGAATGTAAAGGCAAAGAATTAATTAGATTATTATATTAGCAAAGAACTAGACTAAAAATATAAATGACTAATATGTACCATAAAATTTTAAAAAACTTTATATAAAAATATACATATATATAGGTGTAATAATAAATTTAAATAGCTACTTTTATAGTCGGTTTTTTTCGGGTTTTTTCGGTTATTTTTTTATTAAAACCAAAACCAAACCAAATTTGACCGGTTTTTAAAATTCAAAACCAAAACCAAACCAAACCTAAAAACTATCGGTTTTTTTGGTCGGTTTGATTTGATTTTCGATTTTCGATTTGGTTCGATTTTTCGGGTTTTTTGTGAACACCCCTGGCGACAACTATATGATTGAGTGGTAAAAACTCTAACAAATGCATGTAAGGCTCACTTTGACAAGCCCAAAGTCTAATCAAATTGCCAAATCTGAGTGAGGGAAGTTCATTACGGAAGAACCAAACAACACAATATTAGGGTAAACAGATATATAATAGATTATCTTCTCTTTTCTTTTCCAAGTAAACGTTGAAGTCAGAAGAAATGAACTTTCGGTGTTATGTTTAGGTAAAGATAGCTAAGATTTGGAGGGTCGAGACGGGTTTCATTGCCACTAACTGAGAAGGTAGGTATTGACTCATTTAAGCCTTAAAAAACAATTTAAAAAAACAAAAAGAAGAGGAAAAAAGGTTCCCAGATTAAGGGTGGAGCTAGAACTAGCAAGGCCAAAGAAGAGGTGGGGGTGAGGTGATTAGGCAAGACATGGCGCAGCTTAGTATTGATACGCAGTCACGCTTTCTGTTGGTAGTAGGTTTTTATGACTAACCGTTATTTTCTTTATTGTTGATCACCTTACTGTCTTGTTATTTTTATTCTGTTTTTATATGGCTTTTTGATACTGTCTTCTTGTCTATATTTTCATTAATATGGTGCTTATGCTTTCCTGAGCCGAGGATCTATTGGAAACAGCCTCTCTATCCTCACAAAGTAGGGGTAAGGTATGCGTACACACTACCCTCCCCAGACCCCACAGTGTGGGATATTACTTGGTATGTTGTTGTTGTTCTTTTTTTTTTTTTTGGGACCCCAGGAAAACCCGCAGCCGCTACAGCCTCTGCCCTTCGGGTGAGCACTCTGTGCGCACTAGGTAAACCTCCCACTGTGTAATAGCCTGCAAACCACACAGGGAATGTAAACCGCACTAGGCAAGCCCCGTGCGACAGGCTCAGACCCAGAAGGCATTGAGGGGGGATCGAACCCGCGTCTCCCGTGTGGAAAACTCCCTCCAAACCCACTGGGCCGTCCCTTCGGGACGTTGTTGTTGTTGTTGCTGCTGCTAGAACTAGCAAGTCTGCTCAATTGATATGTTTTGTCAAAAAATTATACTTACTGTGTATTTGTAGGTTAAATATTATAATTGATATATAGATGTATATTAAAGTTCTAATACTTTTAACAAAATTTCTTGATTTGCATTGCTCATATCACATTCGTACATTTGTAAGTAATTTAGTGTAATTTAAAAAATATTCACTGAGAGAAATTAACAACATAAAGGAGAACGATACGATATCGAACGGTCTGTGACCAGTGGTATACCCAAAATTTTTACCAAACGGGTTCATACGAAGAAGTAATATACAAAGAAATAAGTTTTGTACCTTAAAAAGAAGAAGCAAACTCCTTTCGTATTATAGTTTCATTTAAAGAAAGAAAAAATGTGTAAGTTTCCGTTTCCTAATGAATATCAATAAACTTATATAGGGAAAAAGCTGTACTTGTTGATAGGGGTGTTAAAAAGTCCGAAAAATCGAACCAAACCGAAATCCAAATCAAACCGATCAAAAATATCGATACTTTTAAGTTTGGTTTGGTTTTGGTTTTGAATTTT
>NC_032000.1:20981745-21044466 GCF_001879085.1 Nicotiana attenuata | reverse complement strand
TTTGGTTTTGAATTTTAAAAATCGATCAAATTTGGTTTGGTTTTGGTTTTAATTAAAAAATAACCGAAAAAACCGAACCAAACCGACTATAAATGTAGCTATTTATTTATTATTACACCTATATATATATATATATATATATATATATATATATATATATATATATATATATATATATATAAAGCTTCTAAAGTTTTATGGTATATATTAGTCATTTATATTTTTAGTCTAATTCTTTGCTATTATAATAATCTAATTCTTTGCCTTTACATTCTAGTTTGATTGATAGTTTTCTTTTGCTAAGTACAAGAATTTATTTCATGTTAAAAATAATCGACTTAAATTATTCATCACTATTTGATTCAATTATCATCAATATATCTTGGTAAATGATAGATTTCTCAAAGAGCAATTGATTTATAGTGTTACGTTGAAAATGTAGTCATCGAAATATGCGTTTGGTAGTGTATGTCTCATATTTAAGAAAAAACGCGATAAATAACTGAAAAAACGGAAAAATCGATAAAAACCGACAAAAACCGAATCGATAAAAACCCGACTTAATTCGTTTGGTTTGGTTTCAATATTTGAAAAAATGGGCTTACTTGGTTTGGTTTTTTTTTAGAAAAAAACAGACCCAAACCGAACCATGAACACTCTTACTTGTTGATTAGTTTCAAACCCAGGATCCCATAAAAAATTGAACCCACTTCACCAGTGAGTCGTGCGCTATGTTTAAGTCAAGTGGGTTCAATATTTTCATTATAATAATATATTTTCTCAAAAAAAAAAACTATATACATAATACAATTTTTTGACGAAACGAATTTATATAAAACCGCTTGATCCAATGTAGTGGCCATGTCTGTAACAGGTGGTAAGACCAAGTGGGTAGTGTAGCTCAGATGGCCAACCTTTCTAACCATGCGGTCCTGAAATAGAACGCGTGAAACTAATCACTACCTGTAAATGTGTAAGTAAATCAAATTAAAGCAAAGTTTCCATCCTAGAATAACTTTTATAAAATAGCCCAAGTCTTTATATGGTTAGCATCTACTTTAATTTTTGAGAATATAGCCACTTTTTCATCACATGCGGCAGATTAATATAGGTCATTGTTTATCAGGACACGATAAATTGACTTTATTTCTGTAAAATGCAACTTAAAACTAAAACAAGAAATTAAAGGACTTTAGCACACAAAAAATTTATCGTGATGACTCGATTCTCAAATAGTTTTTGCGAAAAGTAAATAAAACATTAGTGGGAGGACACGGTAAATTACCATGTGATAAGCCTAATAGCCAATTTGGTCTAAGTTTTTAAAATTAACTTATTTTGAGAAGTGTTTTTTTATCAAAAGTGTTTTTCTCAAAAGTACTTTTGGTGAGAAGCAGTTTGTGTTTGGCTAATTAATTTAAAAAGTATTTCTAAGCAACAATTAGTGTTTGGCCAAGTTTTTAAAAAGTATTTCTAAGTGTATTTTTCTCAAAAGTGCTTTTCAAAAAAATACTGTTGGAGAGAAGCTACCTTTTCTGCTTCTGCTTCTACTTTTCCTCAAAAGTATTTTTTCTTTCTTCCGAAAGCTTAGTCAAACACTTTAACTTAAAAAAAATACTTTTTTTAGTTTGGAGAAGCTTGGCCAAATATCCTATAAATCTAACTCCATCTTGAAACGATCCTCTAGCAACGCGTGTATTTGGGTTAAAGCAATCAATTCTCTATTCTGGGCATCTATTTTTAAGAAAATAAAATAAAATTAGGCAACTCTATTCTAGGCATCTATTAATAGCGAAGGAAGTTGATTTTAATTAATCAAAAGGGGAAGAAAAACAAAGTCAAAACAGATTAAGGGAGGAAAAAAACAAATAATTGCTCATCTCAACATTTCCACTTTGTGATGAGCCACATACCATAAATGGATGGTGGGGCCATCAAGATTTAGTAATTATTGGTCAAACAACACTAGATAAAGACAAAACACTTACCATAATCTCACTAGGATTTAAGTAATATATTTAGATACTGTAAAGTGTTTTTCTACTATAGTTTAATTTGTAATAATATCAAATACATGCTTATGAGAGGTATTTGTAAATTGTAATTAGCTTATAAGTAATATAGTTGTCCGAGCATTATTTTACTTTGTTATCCTTAATGTGAGCTTATATTAAAAATATAATTAAGTAAATTAAAGTATGAGTTTTCTAACGGCTTAAATTTTTAGTTGAGATGAAGATAATATAATATATTTTAACATGTTATTAGAACAGAGACAAAAATGCTAAGTACGAGTCTTACCGCTACTCATAAAATCTAGTTTCAAGAGAGAAGAAAACCATACCAACTAACAAATGAAGGAGCGTGATGAATACATAATTAAATAAATAAAATTATCATTTTTTAGGCTTTTCTCTCATAGCTTAAATCTTTGGATGTGTGACACACTTTAACAACTTAAATGGCATCTATTCCCTTCTTGTTTCCTTTCTCTATTTCATTTATTTTAATTTATTCTGTTTTTCTCTTCCTTCTGTTCTGGAAATATATTCATTTCTAAGCAATCAAATCCTAGATAACATCACATCCATCTCTCTCCTTTTCATTTCCCCTAAAAAAGGGGACTCTAGTGCCAAACAGGAAACTAAGTAAGTCATAATTACATCACAAAATAAAACAAAAAGGGAAATTCTTTTCATTCTGGTATAAGGAGTTTTAAGCCTTTGCTTTGTTTCAAATACTTTTATAAGTCTTTCTTTTTCTATAAAGGGTCCATACCATTCTCTTCTACTTAGATTGCTCTTTCTTCCTCTCTTCTCACCTTCCCCAAACTCTTTAAATTCACCACCTTTGATCACTCTTGAATCTCATTCCTCTAAGTTGAAATTAAAAACAATAGGAAAAAACAAGAAAAAATAATGGTTTGTTCCTCTCTTTTTGTGTCCTCTCTCTCTTTTTTTTTTTTTTTTTTTTTTTGGTTGACTAACAAATTTTGGCATATTTGTGTTGCAGGAAATAGATAGTCAAAGCCATCTAAGCACTTATTGGGATGGCTATGTAGATTGGAGAAATAGACCTGCACTTACCAATAGGCATGGTGGCTTACTTGCTGCCTCTTTTGTCCTAGGTAAAATAATTACAAACTCTTTAATTTTATCTCATTTCTTGGAAAAGTTTTACATGGGTTTATAAAAAGATCAAATTTTTGTGAAGATTTTCCTTCATTTGATTTTTGTCTAAATTTTTTTTTTTTTTGGAAATTTATTAGTTGTGGAGGTACTGGAGAACTTGGCATATTTGGCAAATGCAAGTAACTTGGTCATGTATTTGTCAGAATACATGCATTTCTCACCAACAACATCAGCAAATTCTGTGACCAATTTTATGGGCACAGCATTTCTACTAGCACTACTTGGTGGATTCTTATCTGATGCTTTATGCACAACTTATCACATCTATCTCATCAGTGCAGTCATCGAATTTCTGGTAATAATTCTTCCTTTTCTTGTTTCTTCCTCCTCTCTCTCTCTCTGTTTATCGTTACTTTACCTTTTTTGCGCCCCCTAGGCCCTAATCGTGGATAAATTCATCTGTGGATTCTCTAATCTAAAATATTAGTATTAAGTATTTTTGTTTCTTAATTACTTGATGTCCGATATCTACATTGGGATCGATTAATTAGAGGGTGTTTGGATTGGCTTTTAAGCTGGTCAAATAGCTTTTAAGCTCTTTTTAACTTTTTTCAGTGTTTGACAAAGTTAAAAACTGCTTAATAATTTATAAATTGCTTAAAACAAGCTAAAAGCAATAAGCTGTGCAACCCCAACTTATTGTTTTTTGTCTTAAAAGCTATTTCTGTTGAAAACATTTTTTTAAAAGCCAAACGGGCTCTAAATTTGGAGTAGCCTCGAAAAATCCTATATTGAAGGTAAGTGCTCCCTAACAAAGGCGACTTGACAAATTTTAGAACCTCTAATTAAGGATGAATAAGTATTTACTACTCTACCACACCCGTATATCTTTACGTATTCAACAGTTAGAATATTGAGATAATCTAATTAAGCTTACCTTAATTTATGTCAAGGAACTGAAGAGTAAGCACGAGGGTTATAATTTGGCTAGACGTAAAATCAGTAAAAAGCAATGGCAATTGTAGGCAGTCCTGATCCTGAATGAAAGAAAATTGGGAAATGTGAATAAAGCCAATAACAACGCCCCGCTTTTTGATGCACCCTCAATTTTTTATTTTGGTTTACAGTTAGGGGTAATTTTAATCTTCAGTATTATTTCTTTTACTAGCTTATTGAACGATAAAAATGATGGTACGTCAAGAAAAATGAAAGGTCAAATCACTTTATTAAAGTATAGAGAATTGATTTACTCCTAATGTTCTTTAATTTTTACACCGTCTCTTTCTTTTTCCTCTTTTTACCCTTTCACATTTTACCCCTTTTTTGTGCTGAATGAAGACATTTCATTAGTAGTTTGAAGTTTGAACTAAAAAACTTCAACATACTAAAATTTGCATATTCATCGGATACTTATAATCAATCTTCTATCAGCACAAGATAAGTAACTATGCACACACAAACTTGAATAAACAGAAAGAAATTACTTAGAATTTTTTCGGCATTTGAACACCCATATCTAGAATCTTTTTTTTACTTCAATGACCACTAGACCGCACCCTGGAATATCGCCTAATAGTAATGTTTTTGTCTTTAGGAGTGAAACTTCATAGGAACAAATTAAAGATATGCTTAGTGCGCTACTCATTCGGTAGTGTATAGTAGTGTTTAGGAAAAGGTATATAAACATAGTGAATATGATCGCTATTAAAATTCCACTAGTGCATGCAACTTACAAAGGTGATGCAATAAGCTGCTCGATTCCAGCTATAAAGTTTTGCAACCATGTATTAAAAGGAATTGGTTGCTTTCTTCTTTTAATTCCTTTTCTTTTTCTTTTTCCTCACAGGCCCATCCATCATACCAAAGAATAAACTTATTAACGAAGAAATTTGAAAGATATCTACCCCTTGATTTTTGCTGGTCACTGTTATTCTTTGAAAATAAATCCCATGACTAAGAAAAGAGACCACTTGTTTTTTTTGGGTTTTGTTTTTTTCTAATGATTTTATAACCCACTAAATGAAATCTTTATATGATTCCGATTTGGTGAAAAAAGTTCATGTGGCATCGTGAAAAACATTGTTGTAGTATGGAAAGCAATGGTCATGATAGTGGCTAAAGGTTTTGTATATTTGTCGCCTAATTATTACTCCCTCCGTTTCAATTTATGTGAACCTATTTCCTTTTTAGTTCGTGCCAAAAAGAATGACATCTTTCCCTATTTGGAAACAATTTACCTTTATGCAATGATTTATAGCCACATAAAATATATGTGCTTTATTTTACACCACAAGTTCAAAAGTCTTCTCTCTTTTCTTAAACTCCGTGCCCAGTCAAATGGGTTCACGTAAATTGAAACGGAGGGAGTAAGTTATAATCAAATTTAAGATACAAATTTTTTTAGTGGAATGATCATAAGAATCCACCCTTCCCCACACCATTCATGCAACGTATGTAGTTAGTATTTGCACTTATCATACGGATCCATGACTGAAAAAAGTAGTTCTAAAGTTTCTGTTGGCAAAGCGATGATGTGAGAATACTGTTTGTTGCATTAATGTTGTTTGTCTAGGGGGTAGACGACGAGTGTTTGCCTCAAATTTTATCCTGTCATAGCGTCCCAGAGTACATTTAATTTACTGTTGGTTCATGGAATATGCACAACATTGCACAAGCTGATACACTCTCGGCATGGCATTCTAATTTAATAATTAATTGTGTCAAGATCAGCTTTTGCACATCTCGGCTAATCTAAAATACTTATTATTATTTATCAGTACAGGTATTAGATAATTATGTCTATCAAGGCTTGGGAATATAGAAAAAAAGTCACATACTATTTTTGCATTTGCTAAAATTTGAACCTGAGACCTCATAATCCTCAACCCTCAACCCTAGTTATTAAATCTCTCGGCGTGGCATCTTAGGTTTTCACACTTGACACTACCCATTCTTTCCTACGTATACACATTTCGTGTTTCTTCTCTTGTTTCTTTGACTTTTGGTCTTGATCTTGTTTGTTGGACTATAGTTACTTACTATCAGTACTTCTATCATAATCTCTATTGCTACTTTGATTTTAGTTTTCTAAATATGTTGTCTTGCTATCAGTGCTTCTTTCGTTTTTTATTTAGCCGAGGATCTATCGAAAATGGTCTTTCTGTCCTCCAGGAAAGGGTAAGGCTGCGTACATCCTACTCTCCCCAGCCCCCTCTTGTGGGATTACACTGGGTTGTCGTCAACAATGAAATTCTGCCCCCGGTCCCCTTCATAAAATTCATAAAAAGGAAGAGATTTATTGATATATTTATTGGATCCATCGGGACTGACGGGGCTCGAACCCGCAGCTTCCGCCTTGACAGGCGGTGCTCTGACCAATTGAACTACAATCCCACGGAAATACGGGATCTAGTAGAAAATTTGATTCTTTTTTATCTCCGGATCGTATATTTCTGAAGTACAAAGGGGGTTATATCATCTCATGGCGGTTGTTGACGACGCCTGTTGCATCATCTTAGGTGTTAATGGTGGTAGGACCAACCCAAGTTTTGGATTAATTGTCTCTTTCTCTTTTGGGGGTGTTTTGCTTTGTGCCATACCCAATTTTGTTAACTATATGACGTGGATAGCAAGAACAAGAGATATCACAAATAATTAGTTGTGTTAAAGTCTAGGCCTGTTTAGCTTCTTTTATTTCTTTAAACTGTGAATAGCAGAGATGAAAAGGTTGAGGAAGAAAGATTTCGGTATAATTAAAACTCTAAACCTAATAGTGTGAGATGAAATTAAATTATGACCAGGTTCAGATTAAACTTAAATACCGCGGACCCCGCTATAGAGGGAGCTTAGTGCACCAGACTGCCCTTTATTTTTCAGCAAAGTCAAACCTCCGTGTAAAAAACAATTTTTGATAACTGAAAATCTTGCCAGAGCAAAAAAAAAAAAAATCAAATGCAGAATTACCGACAAAATAATACATATTTTTTGTTTTTTTAAAACTATTGTATTTTTCTTTCCAAAACGAGCTTTATAAGAATCAGCAAAACCAGATCAAAAGCCACCTTAGTATTCTTTGATCTAAATATTTTCAAGTTTTATGGTTAGGCGTAAGGAACACTAACGAAAATGGTGATAAAGATTAAATATATTTTACCAGGATGATGTAACAGGTGTGTGGTTGTTAGGAATGTGGCAGATCTATTGATTTCTTTAAATAGCCATAAACTTTCCATTAGGAAAGAGTATCCACAGGAAACATTCCATTTTTGTTAGGAAAAAGGGCACATGTCACTCACATCAGACTTATCACTACATTATTTTACACCAATACACCTACGTATTAAAATAGAAATGTGCACTAGAATAGTTTAGATTTGTTTGTAGGTCACCAAGCTATATGTCGAAGTGGCCACCATCAAAAGTTGCGGTGGGCGGTAAGTAGTAAGTACCCCTTTATTCTTATGCAGAGGTCTCGGATTTAAATCAGAAATATTGGTAGAAAGTACTTTACGTCTAAAGTGGAACTAAGGTGAAGTTCAAAATGGATCAAGGCAACAACCCAACATTGATTAGATGTTGCAGAACTATTCTTTTTTGCAAGTAGTTTGAAACAGAACTTCAAAAGATTCATTCATGCATCATTTCCACTGTTCTGACAAATATTTTGTTAGTTATTCCTGAATATTACAATAATAATTTTGCCTCAATCCCAAACAAATTGAGTGTGTTGTATAAATCCTCCATCTATCTCCATTTAAGCCCGCCTCAGTTCAATATTATTAAAGCTTAGTTTCTCTAAGACAAGAAATTTCTTACATTTTCTATTGACAAATAAGTAGAAGACAAAGGCTAAAAGATTTCTAGCGTACAAATGACCTAAGGATTTGAGTGAACCATCAACCATCTCAATTGACACTAAAACTTTTTATAACTGTGGTTGACGACCATAGTACGCGCACCTCGACTAATTCCACGGGTTACGTGCTACCTCCCACTAGGAACAAGTATCAGGTAACTCTGGGTACTAGGTAACTATGTCCACCGAGGCTTGGACAATATGGGAAGAAATCACCTACTGTTTTCGTCTCGATTGGGATTTGGTCCTCAACCCACTTTATTGACCATTAGGCCACACAATTGGGTACAAGTAACACTCTCATTTTGTGCGTCTTCTATGAAATGCGACCGTATTTAATCTTGCCTAATCATGTTAAACGGTATATTCATCTTAATATCCATATTTCTAGACAGATATATTGTGGATATGTTGGATTCTAGAGACTCAACATTCACTCCCATAGAACACTACTTATCCTACAATCATTCTGTATAACATGCCCTTAACTTTGGTAGGTTGTTTAAGATGAATCATAACAACACAGAATATTGTTTGTGAACATCTCCTGAAATTTTGAATGAAACAGGGACTGGTAGTACTCACCATACAGGCTCGTTCTGCGTCGTTGAAGCCACCAAAATGCGACCTAGGAGTTCCCAACGTGCCGTGTGAACAAGTTCATGGTGTACAAGCTGCAATGTTGTTCATAGGACTCTACTTAGCGGCATTAGGTGTAGGAGGTATAAAGGGATCGTTGCCACCCCATGGTGCAGAACAGTTTGATGAAGCAACCCCACAAGGAAGAAAGCAAAGATCAACTTTCTTCAATTACTTTGTGTTCTGCCTCTCCTTTGGAGCTCTCATTGCTGTCACATTTGTGGTCTGGATTGAAGACAATATGGGTTGGCAATGGGGATTTGGAATTGCAACTTTAGCTATACTTTTGTCAATCCCAATCTTCCTTTCTGGTTCACCATTCTATAGGAACAAAATACCAGGTGGAAGCCCTCTTACAACGATCAGCAAGGTATATAGTTTCATAAAAACTTCATCTAACCTAACTGAGTTTTATCTTTGCTCAGCAACTAATCTCATGTTATAATGCATAGGTTCTAATTGGAGCATTACTAAACTCTTGTGTATCAAGAAACTCAAGTACTGCTATAGCAAGTATGGCTTCAAGCCCTTCTCCTCCGATTCCAACTGGCAACGAAAGTGGCCAAAACAGCAAAGATGTCAAATCAATTGAGACTCCATCGACAAGTCTTAGCTTCCTTAATCGGGCTGTTTCAGACACACCAGCTTGCGGTGCATTAAAATGCTCAGTGCAACAAGTGGAAGAAGTCAAGATTGTGATAAAAATATTCCCAATTTTTGCCTGCACTATCATGCTCAACTGCTGCCTAGCTCAACTGAATACATTCTCAGTCCAGCAAGCAGCCACAATGAACACTAAATTAGGCTCCTTAAAAGTCCCCCCGGCCTCGCTCCCCATTTTCCCTGTAGTTTTCATCATGATCCTAGCACCAATTTACGACCACTTCATCATCCCATTCGCACGTAGAGTAACCAAAACGGAAATGGGCGTCTCTCACCTCCAACGCATTGGTGTCGGTTTGTTCCTCTCTATTATAGCTATGGCAGTTGCAGCCCTTGTTGAAATCAAGCGCAAAAGAGTAGTTACTGACTCAGGCCTCCTCGACTCTGCCAAGCCACTGCCCATAACTTTCTTCTGGATC
Organism: Nicotiana attenuata; assembly: GCF_001879085.1. Classification (NCBI taxonomy): domain Eukaryota; kingdom Viridiplantae; phylum Streptophyta; class Magnoliopsida; order Solanales; family Solanaceae; genus Nicotiana; species Nicotiana attenuata. The sequence continues at coordinate 21,034,759 of NC_032000.1, read as the reverse complement.
GCGTTTCAGTACCTGTTTCTTGGATCAGCCGATCTTTTTGTTCTAGCTGGACTACTAGAATTCTGCTTCTCAGAAGCACCAGTGAGTATGAGATCATTGGCAACATCTCTAACATGGGCTTCTTTAGCCATAGGATACTACCTCAGCTCGGTGATAGTATCGATAGTAAATAGTGTGACAGGTATTTCAAAGCACAAAGCATGGCTCTCTGGTAGCAACTTGAATCACTACCGTTTGGAGAGGTTCTATTGGCTAATGTGCATACTCAGTGCATTAAACTTCATACACTACCTATTCTGGGCTACAAAATACAAATATAGATCACTAAGGTCTAGCAAGTAAAAGTTCGTAGTGGAAATGTATAGATGAAACTGCCTCAGTTTTAATGTATGGTCTTTCTAGACTTAATGTAAATATGTCTGATGAATTGCTGGATCTTGAAGTCTATGCAACAGGACTAAGCCAGCAAAAGAACCACAAGAATCTATCTGCGGAACCCAATCAAAAGAACTTTGAATTATCAACCATTATATAAAGAGGGAAACTGAATTTTTTCAAAATTAATACGGATATTCACATTTAATAATAACACTTACTTCAAGTTTAGGACACTCTTAAAATCTTCTTCTGGGATTAAAAAGAGATTTTGAAGTGAAGACGTTGGTAATTTCACCGCAATGGCAACTCCTCTTGAACAAACAACTAGTTTCTGACATTATACTCTCCTTTTCGGATCCAAATACAAAATTACCTATGAAAATTCAAAGAAATAAAATAGCAGTAACTGTATGATTTAAAGGACTGATAACTTAGAACTTGAAATAGTTGAAGAACCCTAATTTTTAGAGAGACCATATGATTTTGGGGGAAATATATAGTGTAATAAGGTTTAATTCAATTTGTGGGGTTTAAGAGGGTGTATGGATTTGCTTTTAAACCGGTCAAATCAGTTTTTAAGCTTTTTTTAGCTTTTTTCAGTGTTTGGCAAAATAAAAAATTACTTAAAATAAGTTAAAAAACTGCTTAAAACAAGCCAAAAGCAAGAAGCCGGGCAACCCAACATATTGCTTTTTGGCTTAAAAGTTATTTCTGCTGAGAAGCCATTTTTTTAAGCCAATCCAAACATGCTCTAAGTGGTTTTAAAAATAGTCGTGTAATGGGCCAGATTATGGGTGGGTGAGTTTAAATTAGGAGTAGATCTTTTATAAGAGGGAAACTACCAGTATGTCCATATACAAGACAAAGGTCCACATCTGCGGAAGAATCGTCGCACCTGCGATAGCACAGAAGCGCCCAAACCAACCGCAAAAGCGGAAACATGCGCATCTGCCATCACTAAGCTGCAGAAGATACCATCGCACCTGCGTGCCTAAATCCGCAGAAGCGAATCTCCTGACAGGCCTTGACGTCACAAAAGCGACACAAAATGCGTAGAAGCGGCCCCGCAACTGCGCTTCAAAATGCACAGGTGCGGTGCACCAGAAACAGACCTGACCAAAATCATGCAAACCATCTGAAACTCGTCCAAAACACACCCGGGGCCCCCGGACCCCGTCCAAATATACCAACAAGTTCCATAACATAAGGCGGACCTGCTTGAGGCCCCAAATCACATCGAACAACATCAAAACTACGAATCGCACCAGAAACCGAACTTAATGAACTTATGAACTTTCAACTTCTACAACTCGCGCTGAAACATATCAAATCAACCCGGAATGATATCAAATTTTCATACAAGTCCCAAATGACATAACGGAGCTATTCCAACTCTCGGAATCGAAGTCTAAACCCGATATTAATAAAGTCAACTCCCGGTCAACCTCCGAACCTTTCAACTTTCCCATATTTTTGCCAAAATACGCCAAATCTACCTATGAACCTCCAAATCCATATCCGAACATACTCCTAAGTTCAAAATCACTATACGGAGCTATTGGAATAATCCAAATTCCATTTCGGTGTCGTCTATATAAAATTCAAGCTCCGGTCAACTCTTACCGCTTATACTTCAAAAACAAGAATCACCCGTTCTAAACCAACCCCGAAGCATCAGAGAACCGAACTCCACCACACACGCTAGTCATAATACTCAATACGAAGCTACTCAATACCTTAAGCCACTGAACGGGACGCGAATTCTCAAAACAACCGGTCGGATCGTTATATCATCATTACCAAAAATGTCTCTGGCCAAAAAAGAGTTATTGAGAAGTTTCTATCTTTGTCTTGTGGCATGTATTGGACAAAAATTAGTGCAATTGGGGTACATTCTATCGTAAACTAAAAGGTTATTGATTCCAATACTTTTGTACTTTGACATGATCGATTGGAACATCCTGGATCAATTATGATGAGACGGATTATAGAAAATTCAAATGGGCATCCATTAAAAAATTTAATGATTCTTTTAAATGATGAATTTTCTTGCACTTCTTGTTATCAAGTCAAGTTAATTATTAGACCATTACCAACAAAGGTAGGGATTGAGTCCTTTGCATTTTTTGAACGTATACAAGGGGATATTTGTGTACCTATTCACCCACCTAGTGGGTCGTTTAGATATTTTATAGTCTTAATAGATGCATCCTCTAGATGGTCTCATGTGTGCCGATTGTCATCTCGTAATCTGGCGTTTGCAAAATTAATGGCAAAAATAATTTAATTACGGGCACAATTACTCGATAATCTTATTAAGTCTATTAGACTTGATAATGCTGCTGAGTTTTCATCCCAAGCATTTAATGATTATTGCTTATCAATTGGGATAAAAGTGGAACATCCTGTAGCTCATGTTCGCACTCAAAATGGCCTTACAGAGTCATTGCTTAAATGTTTGCTATTGATAGCAAGACCGTTACTCATGAAAACGAGGTTACCCAGTTCTGTTTAGAGTCATGACATTTTGCATACAGCAATGCTAGTTCGTCTCAAACCGACAAATCATCATAAGTATTCCCCATTGCAATTAGTTTTGGGTCATGAACCTAATATGTCCCATTTAAGAATTTTTGGGTGCATAGTATATGTGCCAGTAGCACAGCCATATCGCACCAAGATGGGTCCCCAAAGAAGGTTAGGAATATATGTTGGGTTTGAATCGCCTTCCATTATTTGCTACCTCGAAACATTAACGGGAGATTTGTTCACTGCTCGATTTGCAGATTGTCGATTCGATGAGGCATTTTCCAAAAAATTAGGGGGAGAAAATGGTAAAACCAAACGAGAAATTTTGTGAAAAAATCCATCATTGTCTCATCTTGTTCCACATGTCTTTAATTGTGAAAAGGAGGTGCAAAAGATTATTCATTTGCATAAAATAGGCAATCAAATGCTAGACGCATTTACGGATTTGAAAAGGATAACAAAATTACATATCCCTGCAGAGAATGTTCCAACTGTATTGATGTCCCTGTTGGTCAATCTTCTAGTGTCATAGCTAATGAATCAAAATCACGCCTAAAGCATGGCAGACCATTGGGTTCTAAGTCCTAGAAAATGAAAAATAAATGATCAAGATGATACTACGAAAGAGTCTCGTGAAGAAATCCATGAGTTAACCAATCCTGAGATTTATGAGGAAATCACTGAGCCTGAGACTCAAGAAAATAAGGAACTATCAACAAAGCCAACTGATATTGAGACAAATTTGAATCGATCTGATATATAGTGGTGGATTATGTCTTTGCATATAATGTTGCATCTAGCATTATGAAAGAGGGTGAGGATCTTGATCCTCAATCCGTTGGAGAATATAGAGAAAGACGTGATTGGCTAAAATGGCAAGAAGCAATCCAATCTGAGTTGGGTTCACTTGCAAAACGTAAAGTTTTTGGGCCTGTAGTCCAAACACCTAATGGTGTTAAGCCTGTTGGCTATAAATAGGTCTTTTTACGCAAGAGAAATGAGAAAAATGATGTACAAAGATATAAGGCATGCCTTGTTGCACAAGGATTTTCATAAAGGCCTGGTGTCGACTATGAAGAGACATATTCACCTGTTGCGGATGCAATAATATTTCGTTATCTCATTAGTTTTGTTGTCCGTAAAAAGCTTGACATGCATTTAATGGATGTTGTTAGAGCTTACCTGTATGGCTCACTTGATAATGAGATATACATAAAAACTCCCGAAGGATTTAAAATGTCTGACACACATAATTCAAAGTCCCGAAAAAAGTTTTCAATCAAATTTTATAGATCATTGTATGGTCTAAAGCAATCAGGAAGAATATGGTATAACCGCCTTAGTGAGTATTTATTAAAGGAAGGTTATAAAAATTATGCCATTTGTCCATGTGTTTTTATAAAGAAAACAACATCGAAATTCGTTGTACTTGCCGTATATGTCACACCTCCTTTTTCCCGAGGGGATAGGGAGTTTTTCCAATTAAAGTGACATTAATCGAAATGAGATTATTTATTTAATTTTTGAGTCGCCACTTGGAATAATTTATGGTGTCCCAAGTCACCGGTTTATTTTAAATCCCAAATCGAGGAAATTTGACTCTGTTTTAAAGTTTGCGAACAGAGAAGACCGGGTAAGGAATTCTATTAACCCGAGAGAAGGTGTAAGGCACTATCGAGTTTCGTGGTTTTAGCACGGTCGCTCAACTATTAATAATTGGCCTAATTATCTGATTTAATACATATTTGAAACCTATTGTACATTTTTATTTTTTAAAATTCGTTTAGTTAATTATTTAGCCACCTTTAGTATTTATGGAATTTGTTTTAACAAGTCGTGATATCGCGCACTCGTTTATTTTTTCACACATTGCGAATCGCGACGCACCCGCGATTTTTAACATGTTTATTTTATTATTATTCAAAGTTATGGTCAAGTCACGTGAAACGCGCACTTGATTTGGGATTTATGTATCGTGACCATGCCACGGGAACCGTACCCATAGCCACGATGATTTATTATTGATCGCGCCTAAAGCAAACTACGATGTTCATGATTTTCCTAAAACTAGTTTGAGATTAATGTAAGGCCATGATTTATGAAATTATTTAGATAAATGGGTCAACTTTTAAATCTCTAGGTATCATTGGGTTGGCTAAGAATGATTTACTCTCCTATTGGGCTTGCAAAATTTCGAATTTGTTAGGGCCCAGAATTATTCAAAAGTCCAAGCCAATTCTTATTATGAAAAACGAATTCCGGCAGTCCACTAAAGACTCTAAAACAATCCAATGATTTGCCAATTTAATTCATCTAATAATTAAAAGCATTTATTCATGAACCAAGCCTACACATATCACAATCGAAATAAAAATTAATTAAAATAACTTAGATGAAAGCTAAGACATGCTACTCAAACAACGGAGAATCACAAATCAACCGACCGACACGCTCACCAAGCTAAAGAAACAAAATGAAATAAGAATGAAAATTGAGAAATGGACCTTTTATTGATGAACAAAGCTGAAAATTACAAATCAATCGGACTAAAGAGAGCAACAACCATTGGACTGAAACGCTACCGGAATCTCCGCTACAAACCTCAGCTGGAATCTCCAGGACGCCTCTCTTTCGCTTAGATCTAAGCACCCAAGGCCTAAAGCTCAAAGAATTATTTTAGCTCAACTGGATGGACTTTCCTTTACCAAACAGAGGAATTTTGAGGTCAGAACCGAGATGGAGGACGGTGGCTTTTGAAGTTGGGATTTGTGAAGTAAGACAATGGGGTGGGGACGTTGGAGCTCACATAGCTTCTCTAGGTGTTTGTTTATTATTTTTGTAGCTTATCTTCCGTTCCCCCCTTTCCCGTTTTTTCTCACTGTACCGTTCCTCTGTGTGTGTGTGTGTATGTGTGCGCGCGTGTGTCCTTTGTGTTTCATGCATGAGGATTTTTGTGGGGGAAATACGGTTGTTCTTGGTTGAGGGTGGAGTGCTTTTTTATTTTTTATTTTGCCTCGGGGTGGTCTGCGTTCTAGACCCTTAGGGATTAGGAGAATAGTTAGGTTTTATTTCGGGTGGGGAATTAATATTGGCCTCAATTATGATTAAGAAAGGGGTTTGATGGGTGAGAAAAGGATTTGGGCTAAAAGGGATTGGGAAGAATGGGCCTTTGTCTTGCTGGGCCACTAAAATCCGAAAATGAGCTCCCTATTGGCCCAGATTCAATTCTTTCTCATTGAACAAAAATAAAAATAAAAATACTAATACTACCAAAATATACTAATTAATCCTAGTTAATAAGAATAAACTAATAAAATGAACTATATATTAAAATAAAAAATATTTTTGCTATTTTTTAAATGTTTTATATATTATCATTATAAAATACTAATAAGCTTAAATAAATAAATAAATAAATAAGGTACATAAAAAAGATCTATAATAAGAAAAGAAATATTATAAAACTATTTTTGTGTTTTTAAACTTATGTTTTAAAATTAAAATTAAAAGTTGACTGAAATCCTATTAAAATGAAAATAAGTAAGTATTTTTAAAATACTACTTTTAAAAGTTGCACGGGTCAAAAATTACGTGGTTATAGTAGCCCCTCTTTGCTTGGAAACACGAAGAGTTTTCGGAGCAAAGAACAATAAGCAACGTAATTGATTTACGACCCGACGCTTATTCAAAACAAAACAAAGAAGGACAAAAGATTGTGACCGAGCCCTGGTATCTGAGCTGCCTACATATCCTTGGCTATATAGGAATCAGGCCACGTGTAGTTCAAAAGTGAATGAAGTGATGGACTGTGATAAGAAGAGGAGAGCATCAAGTGAGGTATCGTTCCGTCGAGGTTCCAGTCCGCGGTCCTGTTATTACATCAAAATCAAAATCTAAAAGAACTAAACAAGTCTATCAGCTAATGAGTTACAAGATTCCTATCTATCAGTCTTCTGAAGCTTGATCTTGAATCTTCTACAGTCCTGTTGTGCATTTTGAAATGTCGACTCGCATTCTTGAGGCGAGCTTCTACTACTTCTAACATTCAATTGACCCTATTCTTCAGGCGGGCTCCTGCTACTGACTTGAAATTTGAAGTGAACTCTGAAATGACTTCCCTCGTTCTCCAGGTGGGCGCTTCTACTACAGCAAAACAGACAAAACAAAAGAAACTTTTCTGCCCCAGTTTGCACTAGGAAGATTTGTGAGTTGTTAGCAAAACTGTAAATCACATATGCTATTGATGAAGGATGCGATGGTGAGAGTAAAACTAAAGACTCGACTAGGATGTGTGTCTCCTGTGAGTAAAACTAAAAACTTAAACTAGGAAGTGCATCCCCTAAGAGTAAAACTAAATAACTTTGACTAGGAAGTGCGTCTCCTACAAAAGTATAACAAGAATGACTCAAACTAGAAAGTGCGTCTCCTAGGGATGAAACTTGAATAACCCAAACTAGAAAGTGCGTCTCCTAGGGGTGAAACTTGAATGAATCAAACTAGGAAGTGCATCTCCTAGAGGTGAGGCTTGAATGACTCAAACTAGGAAGTGCGTCTTCGAGATGAACTTAAACGACTAAAACTAGGAAGTGCGTCTCCTAGGGGTGGAATCTCAATTTAGGAAATGCATCTCCTAAAAAGTATAACCTGAAAGACCCAGACTAGGAAGTGCGTCTCCTAGGGGTAAAATCTCAGTTTAGGAAGTGCGTCTCCTAGATGAACTTAAACGACCAAAACTAGGAAGTGCGTCTCCTAGGGGTGGAATCTCAATTTAGGAACTGCATCTCCTAAAAAGTATAAACTGAAAGACCCAGACTAGGAAGTGCGTCTCCTAGGAGTAAAATCTCAGTTTAGGAAGTGCGTCTCCTAAAAAATATAACTTGAAAGACCCAGACTAGGAAGTGCATCTCCTAGGGGTAAATCTCAGTTTAGGAAGTGCGTCTCCTGAAATAATATAACTTGAAAGACCCAAACTAGGAAGTGCGTCTCCTAGTTTGAGATTGAGCTTGAGAAAAACTATAAACTAAGCTTGACTAACACTATTCTCCAGCGGGACCCCTGAACTCAAGGAAAGCTAAAGATTAACAACTAAAATTGAAAACTAGCCCTAGTCTCCAGGCAGGACCTCTGAACTAAAGGAAAATTAAAGATTAACAACTTAAGAAAACTGAAATTGACCCTATTCTCCAGGCGGGACCCCCTGAACTTAAGGAATCCTAAAGAGTAACAACTTGAAGAAACTTAAAATTGACCTTATTCTCTAGGAGGTGAACTCAAGTAAAACCAAAGACTAACAACTTAAGAAAACAAAAAATGGACCCTATTCTCCAGGCGGGACTCCTGAACTTAAGAAAAACTAAAGATTAACGACTTAAGGAAATCAAAAGCTGACCCTATTTTCCAGGCGGGACTCCTGAACTTAAAGAAAACTAAATATTCCTCTCAACTAGGGATATGCCTAGGAGGTAAAAACCTTCTCAAACAACCTTTGTGCTGACAAAATTTGGGCACGACACCTGAAAAATTCAAGCTTCCAAGCTTTGATATGAACATAGCCTTCATCCCTGTTTCAGGCAAAGAAAACTTGTAAGTTTAAAACATGGTGGTTAGTTTGTGGCCTTGACTACGAGGGCGATTTATCTTGCACTTGTCATGATCAACTTTGATTTCAACTTGGAAGACAGTGCTTCTTATCGGCCAACTAATATTCCAGACAACCCTTATCACAAGAAATATTCCTGATTTGTTCAAGTCCAATACCTTGTATCTGATGCATTGCACTCGTATTCTAATATTTACCGAGACTTTGCATTTTACATGAATCCCAAAGAACGTCTGTTGTCATCAACTGAGTGCACACACTATTCTCCCATGTCTTATGCCACTTTGATGTGCTTGCCAGACTCTGCTTTGTGTAATTGTAAAGCTGGTAGCATATTTTGAAGTCATTTCTCCCTTGTTTCGACAAAAATAGTCTCAAAAGGGACTCAAACAAAACAAGAGGAATAAAGCAAGGAGAAGAACGAGAAGAGATGGTATCTAACAAGAAAATTTTTAACCAGGAAAAGAACAAAGTAGAAACTAATCTGATTTGAAAGTCAGCTCCACTGATCATGACATGCATTTTGGATTAAGCGGACTGATCTGTCCAACCAATCACACTTTCAGTTCATGTCATGTCTTCGTATTTAAAAAACCGGGATTCCCATGATCCAGTTTCTCTATAAAGTCACAGACCTCATTCGACTTGTAGTGCCCTGAAGGGTTTTCACCAACAAGCCTCTCTCATTTTTTCATCTCTCAACCCATCATTGCCTTACGGTGCCCGCGAGGGTTTTCACCAATAAGACTCTCTCATTTTATTCATTTTTCCTTGTGCCCATGGTAAAAGTGTTACCCATGATGTAAATCATACCCTTATCTCGCTTGACTTGGCGTCCTCAAAGATTGATCAGAAGGTCTTTCTTTGGACCGTAGTGTAGGCTTTTGGACAGGGTCAGAAAAGGCATGAAGGCTCAAAATTAAAACTAAGCCAAAAGGGTTAATTTATTTACAACTTTTGGAATCCATTAAAAACTTTAGCCCAGTTTCTAAACAAGAGAATTTGATTCTTTTCTTCTTTTTTTTAATGGAATTACTGAGAAAAACTGCCCCACTCTTGACTTCATGGGATTATAAAATACTTTATTTGGTGCGAACGAACCTGAAGGCTTCCTATGTATCATGTGGTGACAAGAATCAGGTCAAACATAGTTCAAACTTCTGACCTAACTATTTTTCATCTTTCTTTTTGTTTCTTTTTTTCTTTTTCTCTTTTTTTTTTCAAAACAAACTGCCCCACCTTCTATTTTCTGGGGGCATGGACCTTTGACTGTTCTTTCTTTCTTCTTCTTTTATTATTTGAACTTTCTAAGAGTTGCCTCAGTTTGTCCTCTCAGGGCATGGACTATTCTTTTCGTCATTTTTTTTTCATTTTTTTCCTTCTTTTTTTTAGTTTTAACTCCAAATTTGATTCCAAAAGAGGGTGTTCAAAGAAAATAACACAAGCTCAAGAGGGGTAACAAAGGGTATAAAGTGTTTGGATAGCAAAAAAAAGCCTCCCAACCTTGAGAACGCCAAACTGATATCCTTTCGCGATCACAGCATTGATGAACATGTCTATCTTCTTGGTGTATCGTGGTCGAAAGACACTTTCCATCTCTTAATTCAATTGATTTCCTCAAACCCGACCTTCACAATGATTTGAAGGTAAAGATCATTAACCTCCATGGTTATGACTATTCTAGTTCCACATGAATTTTACTCGAGCTTAATTCCAAAGTGTTTAGACTCTTTATTCATCCTCACAAGTGTCTTTTTCTCAGTTATCCAATTCAATACTAAATCAGTTTTCTAGGATTTGTCCAAAATTCCGCATGTATGTCATGTCATTAGAACTAACGGGAAAAGAACTAAGCACAAAATGACACAAAAGGACAAACTGTATTTCATTGAGTAAAGGATGGAAGGGTTTAACAACAAGACAAATGACCTAAATCTGACTTACAACCCTAAAATAACCCAGATACTGAAAATAGCAACAGAACAGACAGACAAAACTCACACAAACACAATAGAGGGATAGAAGGGTTTGACTTTAAAACAAATAAAATCTGGATCGCAACCCTGAAATAACCCAGATAATAGGAAAAACATCAAAACAAGCTACCAAGATTCCTTCCTAGTGAGGAGGGAATGAATTTTCAATTGCTAAGTGATAGGTTACAAGTACTTTGTACTTTACTTTATGTTTTGATGATCTAACAAACTTACTATCCAGAACCAGATAAGGAACCTGTTACACATTTACAAGACCTCAATTTCACAAGATTCCAGGTTGGGATTCAGCATGGAATATGATTCAACTCCTCAGAGTGGAAGGAACAGCTAAGGGACCAGGTCCCTACCAGTTCCTGAGGAGACTGTACAAAGTCAACTCTGCAGCTGGAAAGTTGCTGCTTGCACACGCTACAGTGCAGGAACAGTGCTGCAGTTTTACCTACCTTGCTTGCATCATTACATGTGATGTCACACATGTATATATTCATTCAAGGGAGGTAAAACAAAGCACTTAAACACTTAGAGACAAAATACAAGATCACTCACGTGACTATTCAGCTAGCTAGTTTCAAGTGCCTCAAGAACAATGAACAAAGCAACTACGGACCAGTTCCCACATCGAGTTATTGTGTGTCCTTAGTTGAGTTGTAACTTTATAATAGTTCTTCAAATTGTAATTCCTATCTAGCTTATTTAGAAGCACTTTATAGGAACATCTTTGTAAATCTTAAACCTGCCTGTTTAAGTCTTGACTAGAGTTAATCAAGTTTTAAAGTCTTTGTAATAGAGTTATTGCAAAGTGGCTTATAATATGTGTATTACAAGTTAGTGAGGGATTAAGAGTTTAATTCCTAGGTTGGATAGGTTGTAATCTAAAAGTTGCTCAGTAGTGAAGTTGAAATACTACAAGGGTAGGTCGTGGTTTTTAATACCGTTGAGCTGGGAATTTTCCACGTAAAATTCCTCTTGTCATTTAACTTCTGTTCTATGTGTTTGTACTATCGAACCTGATAGAGAACCTGATTCTCTATAGAAGTTGGTGGACCCATACATTCTATCACTAAGCTTGACCTTTAGTCATAAATCTGCTCATCAGAATCTCCAGTGCCCTCTCCAATTTCAGTCAGCAAGTTCCCGAGAACAAAGCAACTACGGACCAGTTCTCTCAGGGCATGGACTATTCTTTTCGTCATTTTTTTTTCATTTTTTTCCTTCTTTTTTTTGTTTTAACTCCAAATTTGATTACAAAAGAGGGTGGTCAAAGAAAATAACACAAGCTCAAAAGGGGTAACAAAGGGTATAAAGTGTTTGGATAGCAAAAAAAAGCCTCCCAACCTTGAGAACGCCAAACTGATATCCTTTCGCGATCACAACATTGATGAACATGTCTATCTTCTTGGTGTGTCATGGTCGAAAGACACTTTCCATCTCTTAATGTCAAAGTTCAATTAATTTCCTCAAACCCGACCTTCACAATGATTTGAAGGTAAAGATCATTAACCTCCATGGTTATGACAATTCTAGTTCCACATGAATTTTACTCGAGCTTAATTCCAAAGTGTTTAGACTCTTTATTCATCCTCACAAGTGTCTTTTTCTCAGTTATCCAATTTAAGACTAAATCAGTTTTCTAGGATTTGTCCAAAATTCTGCATGTATTTCATGTCATTAGAACTAACGGGAAAAGAACTAAGCACAAAATGACACAAAAGGACAAACTGTATTTCATTGAGTAAAGGATGGAAGGGTTTAACAACAAGACAAATGACCTAAAATTTGAGTTACAACCCTAAAATAACCCAGATACTGAAAATAGCAACAGAACAGACAGACAAGACTCACACAAACACAATAGAGGGATAGAAGGGTTTGACTCAATAAAATAAATAAAATCTGGATCGCAACCCTGAAATAACCCAGATAATAGGAAAAACATCAAAACAAGCTACCAAGATTCCTTCCTAGTGAGGAGGGAATGAATTTTCAATTGCTAAGTGATAGGTTACAAGTACTTTGTACTTTACTTTATGTTTTGATGATCTAACAAACTTACTATCCAGAACCAGATAAGGAACCTGTTACACATTTACAAGACCTCAAGTTCACAAGATTCCAGGTTGGGATTCAGCATGGAATATGATTCAACTCCTCAGAGTGGAAGGAACAGCTAAGGGACCAGGTCCCTACCAGTTCCTGAGGAGACTGTACAAAGTCAACTCTGCAGCTGGAAAGTTGCTGCCTGCACACGCTACAGTGCAGGAACAGTGCTGCAGTTTTACCTACCTTGCTTGCATCATTACATATGATGTCACACATGTATATATGCATTCAAGGGAGGTAAAACAAAGCACTTAAACACTTAGAGACAAAATACAAGATCACTCACGTGACTATTCAGCTAGCTAGTTTCAAGTGCCTCAAGAACAATGAACAAAGCAACTACGGACCAGTTCCCACATCGAGTTATTTGTGTCCTTAGTTGAGTTGTAACTTTATAATAGTTCTTCAAATTGTAATTCCTATCTAGCTTATTTAGAAGCACTTTACAGGAACATCTTTGTAAATCTTAAACTTGCCTGTTTAAGTCTTGACTAGAGTTAATCAAGTTTTAAAGTCTTTGTAATAGAGTTATTGCAAAGTGGCTTATAATATGTGTATTACAAGTTAGTGAAGGATTAAGAGTTTAATTACTAGGTTGGATAGGTTGTAATCTAAAAGTTGCTCAGTAGTGAAGTTGAAATACTACAAGGGTAGGTTGTGGTTTTTAATCCCGTTGAGCTGGGAATTTTCCACGTAAAATTCCTCTTGTTATTTAACTTCTGTTCTATGTGTTTGTGCTATCGAACCTGATAGAGAACTTGATTCTCTATAGAAGTTGGTGGACCCATACATTCTATCACTAAGCTTGACATTTAGTCACAAATCTGCTCATCAAAATCTCCAGTGCCCTCTCCAATTTCAGTCAGCAAGTTCCCGAGAACAAAGCAGCTACGGACCAGTTCTCTCAGGGCATGGACTATTCTTTTCGTCATTTTTTTTCATTTTTTCCTTCTTTTTTTTGTTTTAACTCCAAATTTGATTCCAAAAGAGGGTGGTCAAAGAAAATAACACAAGCTCAAAAGGGGTAACAAAGGGTATAAAGTGTTTGGATAGCAAAAAAAAAAGTCTCCCAACCTTGAGAACGCCAAACTGATATCCTTTCGCGATCACAACAATGATGAACATGTCTATCTTCTTGGTGTGTCATGGTCGAAAGACACTTTCCATCTCTTAATTCAATTGATTTCCTCAAACCCGACCTTCACAATGATTTGAAGGTAAAGATCATTAACCTCCATGGTTATGACTATTCTAGTTCCACATGAATTTTACTCGAGCTTAATTCCAAAGTGTTTAGACTCTTTATTCATCCTCACAAGTGTCTTTTTCTCAGTTATCCAATTCAATACTAAATCAGTTTTCTAGGATTTGTCCAAAATTCCGCATGTATGTCATGTCATTAGAACTAACGGGAAAAGAACTAAGCACAAAATGACACAAAAGAACAAACTGTATTTCATTGAGTAAAGGATGGAAGGGTTTAACAACAAGACAAATGACCTAAAATCTGACTTACAACCCTAAAATAACCCAGATACTGAAAATAGCAACAAAACAGACAGACAGGACTCACACAAACACAATAGAGGGATAGAAGGGTTTGACTCAATAAAACAAATAAAATCTGGATCGCAACCCTGAAATAACCCAGATAATAGGAAAAACATCAAAACAAGCTAACAAGATTCCTTCCTAGTGAGGAGGGAATGAATTTTCAATTGCTAAGTGATAGGTTACAAGTACTTTGTATTTTACTTTATGTTTTGATGATCTAACAAACTTACTATCCAGAACCAGATAAGGAACCTGTTACACATTTACAAGACCTCAAGTTCACAAGATTCCAGGTTGGGATTCAGCATGGAATATGATTCAACTCCTCAGAGTGGAAGGAACAGCTAAGGGACCAGGTCCCTACCAGTTCCTGAGGAGACTGTACAAAGGCAACTCTGCAGCTGGAAAGTTGCTGCCTACACACGCTACAGTGCAGGAACAGTGCTGCAGTTTTACCTACCTTGCTTGTATCATTACATGTGATGTCACACATGTATATATGCATTCAAGGGAGGTAAAACAAAGCACTTAAACACTTAGAGACAAAATACAAGATCACTCACGTGACTATTCAACTAGCTAGTTTCAAGTGCCTCAAGAACAATGAACAAAGCAACTACGGACTAGTTCCCACATCGAGTTATTGTGTGTCCTTAGTTGGTTGTAACTTTGTAATAGTTCTTCAAATTGTAATTCCTATCCAGCTTTTTTAGAAGCACTTTATAGGAACATCATTGTAAACCTTAAACCTGCATGTTTAACTCTTGACTAGAGTTAGTCAAGTTTTAAAGTCTTTGTAATAGAGTTATTGCAAAGTGGCTTGTAATAGGTGTATTACAAGTTAGTGAGGGATTAAGAGTTTAATTCCTAGGTTGCATAGCTTGTAATCTCAAAGTTTGCTCAATAGTGAAGTTGAAATCCTACAAGGGTAGGTGTGATTTTTAATCGCGTTGAGTTGAGAATTTTCCACGTAAAATTCCTCTTGTCATTTAACTTCTGTTCTGTGTGTAATGTCGAACCTGATAGAGAACCCAGTTCTCTATAGAAGTTGGTGGACCCATACATTCTATCAATTGGCATCAGAGCGGGTTCTTTCTATCAGGTTAATACCTAGAAAGGATCCTCATGGCTGCTCCTCCAAACTTCGAAGAAGGCCAGTCCACGTACAGACCTCCTAGGTTCAATGGTCAATACTATGGGTGGTGGAAAACTAGGATGCATGACTTCATCATGGCTGAAGACTCTGAGTTATGGGTGGTAATATGTGACGGATCTTTTGTCCCTACAAAGAGCCTTGGTGATCCGGTTGTAGCCATTCCCAAGACGAGGAAAGTATTCAATGACGCTAATAGAAAGGCCATAGAAAAGAATTTTCGAGCAAAGAAAATTATTGTGTGTGGTATTGGCCTGGATGAATATAATAGGATATCAGCTTGTCAATCAGCAAAAGAGATTTGGGATGCTCTTCAGACAGCTCACGAGGGAACAACTCAGTGAAGCAATCCAAGATTGATATGCTCACAACAGAATATGAGCTCTTCAAAATGAAAGATGGTGAATCCATCCAAGATATGCATACTCGATTCACCTCCATCATCAATGAGCTTCACTCTCTTGGTGAAAGTATTCCAAGAAGCAAGCTTGTCAGAAAAATCCTTAGTGTACTGTCCAGTTCTTGGAAAAGCAAAGTTAACGCCATTACAGAGGCTCAGGACTTGCAGACACTGACCATGGATGAACTTGTTGGAAACTTGAAAACCTATGAAATGAAGAAGAAGAAGAAGAAGAAGAAGAAGAAGAAGAAGAAGAAGAAGAAGAAGAAGAAGAAGAAGAAGGATAATGAAAGAAGAGAGCCCAAGAGGGAGAAGAACCTGGTCCTCAAGACGGACAATAATGACTCAAGTGGTGAAGATGGGGACATGGCTTACTTGACAAAAAGGTTCCATAAGATGGTTCGCAGGAATGGAGGCATTCCAAAAAGGGGAAACTCTAGCAAGCCCAGAAATTATGACCTTTGTCATAAATGTGGCAATCCAGGACACTTTATCAAGGATTGCCCCCTCCTAAGGCAAGATCAGTATAATAACAACTTTGACAAAGCAGCAAAGAGGAACCAGGTTCTTGACAAACGCTTCAAGAGGAAGAATGATGCTGAAAACGTTGTAAAGCAAGCTCTTGCTGCATGGGGAGACTCCTCCAGCGAATCTGAAGAAGAAGACGACATGGTGGCAATTCAATAATGGTAGTGGAAAATGAAATAACTGAGTACGATTCAATCTTTGCTCTAATGGCCCATCTGATGACAATGAAGATGACGACGACGATAAGGTAAACTTTCTGGATGTTCAGAGAAATTTGAAATCTTACTCTCCTAAAAAGCTCATGTCATTAGCAAATGTGCTAATTGATGCTTACCATAGTCTTATCAATGATAAAGATGCCTTAACTATAGAACTAGGGGAAGCTGAACAAACCAGAGATGACTTTTAGTCGTTGTAGTTGATTTAAAAGAAACAATTAGAAACTTAAAAGAGAAAGGAATGCCTTAGAAGAGAAAACTGCTAGCATAGAACATGAACGAGATGATTTAATGGTGGTTGTGGTGGACTTAAAAGAAACCATTGAGTGTGCAGGTAAAGAAAAGGAAACCTTGACTGAGAGAGTTGCTATCATTGAGCAAGAAAAATATGACCTAGTAGTGGTGGTAGAAGACTTGAAAGAAACAATTGAGGAATTTAAAACCGTAAATAGGCCTGGAAACTTTGAAAAGGGAAAGCAAGTTGCAAGTGAAGCACACATTAAGCTTGAAAATGAGTTAAACTTGGTAAAGATTAGTCTGTGTGCTGAACTTGTGAAAAACAAACAGCTTCAGGAAAAACTAGGGATAGTAAAGAGTGATCTTAAAAAATCTCTTTAGTAGACCTGGTCCTCGGATGCTATCACAGCCATGTACACCAACTCTGGGAGCAGGGGATTGGGTTTCAAAGGGAAAAGATTCCCTACAACCCTCATAGCAAGTATGTTACTGTACCTGACAATTGGCTATGTACCCACTTTGGCAACAATGGGCACCTCAAGGAAAATTGCATGGCTAGGGTTCAGTCTCGTTAGAGAAATAAAGTCTTTGTTGAGAGAGCAACTACTGCAAGAGGACCTGGGTTGTCAAACAAGATACCATCAAATAGGAAACTCATTTTGCCTGCTTGGACTAAGAGAGCACTTATTCATCCTTTTTCTCTTAACAAGGGACCCAAACTTGTTTGGGTTCCTAAATCTAACCCTTGATTTCTGTGTGCAGGGAGCAGTGAAGGGAAACAGCAAATAATGACACATGAACAGCGGCTGCTCAAAGGACAGGACTGGAAATACAATCAATTTCCTTCACTAAAAAGCTCTACAAGGAGAGAGTGTACTCTTTTGAGAAAAAAAAGGGGTACGCTCTAGGAGTTGAAAAATTTGTGTCAAAGGAAATAAGGTGGAATGGTTGTCCAGGATATGCACAATCTCAAATTCTGTGACTGGTGAGGTGATGTTATAGCCAAAAGACACAAGAGTACGTATGTTGCTATGATTGAGCTTCTGTAGAGTGAAGACATAAGTTGGTTTGAAGCTGTTGACAACAATACTGAATCATGGGACAAAGTCTGGAGCATTGCACGTTGTCCATCTCTAAACAAATTGGATCTCAAGAACCTGGTTCGCGGTCTGATCAAGTTGAGTAATAAGTAACATGAAGTGTGCAATGCCTGTGCAAAAGAAGAGTATGTCAGATCTTCATTCAAGCCAAAAAAGGGGCAGACAGCACTTCAGAACCAAGGATGATATCTTTCAAGAAACTGTGACATTTGTCAAGAAGATCCATGTACCAATAGAAACAAATGTGGCTTGCATCAGATTAAATCATGGAACAGGTTTGGATAATGCCATAAGTGGATGAATGCTATGTTGAAAGAAGAACTACTCAACCACTTAGCTTAAAGAACACCACCTCAGATGGAGTTGTTGAAAAGAAAAAAAAAACTATTGAAAATTTGGGCATGGTCAACATTAATTGATGAAGGGTTTGCAAACATCGTGACCCAAGCTGTTGATTCGGTTGAGGATATCTGGGTATAACTGCCATGTTCTCGACAATGGGAAGGGTCAGCCTTGAAAATCTGATGGTAGAAGAAATGGAGGAATCCTCGTGACATACTCGTCTCAAAAGAGAACAAAAATACTGATCAAGGTGGAGAACTCCCATTGACTACAGCAAGGAACCGGGTCCCACGTCTACAACAACAGAAGCTGAAAAACAAGGTGTTGGAAAGAGGGCTTTTGCATAGAGACATCACTGAATTAGTCTTGTATATCACTACAAGTAGACTAGACATCATAGTCAGAGTTGGGCTCTGTTCAAGGTCTCAGTCAAAACCAAAGGATTCTCATCTGAAGGATGGTGTAAGTATCTTGAGGCTCAAGGAAGCAGAATTCAATGGCACTCTCAACAACTGAAGTAGAATATGTATAATCAGCATCCTGCTGTGGTCGAGTACTGTGGACCAAGCAACAAAGTGTTGTGGACCAAGCAATAAATTTGAAGAACTTGAGTCCAACTCAAGAGGGCCAAATATAGTGATTTCTAAAGATCAAGTTGCACACATCTTCACCAAAAGCCCTGGGAAGAAAGCATTCTGAGAAAGATCTCCTTGCACTGGGGGATGATGAAACCCAACTGAGAACCTGGTTCCTCCTTATTGGTTATGAAAGTCATAGTCAGGTAAAAGCTAGCTAAAGTGTTTTCTGGCTAAGTCTAACTCACCTCTATATCGTTACAGGTAGACACGCATAATGACTATAGAAGCAGATGTTGCAGTGCATGATAAAAGAGGGGATAAAACTCACTTGCCAGACCTTCTAGGGAACCCAGTTCTCTAACGCAGGTTAGTGGTTTCTTTGTTCTTTCATACACAATTTAAAAAGAACAAAAAACAATGCCACATCATCATCAACGTAACAATCTCTTTAAAGTCATGTCTCTTCAGCCAATACGTCACAGCCCAAAAGTCACTCCTTTCTCTAAACGATACATCTCCCAAGCAAAAGGGTGCCGCCGTTTCAGAACGGGTCCCTCATCATAACTAAATCAACATCACAACCCTTTCTCTTCCAAACTCAAAATTCCTTATTTGTCTTCTCTCTTCTCAAATCCATATTTCCTCGAGAATAATCCCTAATGTCTAAAAATCAAGCAACCGTTAGTATGCCTGACAACACTGTTATTGAGTCCTCACCAGTGAGAAGTTCAGCGGTGAACCTCCCTCCAAACCCTAAAGATGAGTCTCATCCACACTCCAATCCCTCTCCTACCCTCTCCGAGTCCACTCCTCTTCTAAGAAAGTCTGAAGATGTCTGTCCTCCTCCAATCTCACCAGTCAAATAGAGTCAACAGGGTGAACAAGGGAACCTCGTTCAGGAACCTTCTACTTTATCCATGGTTGAGCAATTGAGTGAAGAACTAGTGACTAGTCATGAAGAGACTGAGATCAACAAGACAAGTGGTGAATCTGAAGGTATCATTCCTTCGTCTGTTGAAATCGCCAGGAACCACAACAAAATGAGGGAATAGAGAATACATTTTCCATTGTTTCAGAAGGGGTCATTATAGAGGAATGTGCAGGAGGGTCTGAGCCTTAGGGGGAAGAAACAGAAGAAGTAGGAGCAATTATGCCATTTGAACAGCCGACACAAGATGATGCTACTAGGGTCCCAAATGATGAACCTGATCCCTCCATGAAGGATCCAGGTCAAGAGTCATCTTCCCAAGTCTGTATTGATCTTGCTCCCTCTCCCCACTTAGATGCTGAGCCTTTGAATATGGTGGTGCCTGAGACGAATCCTGACAGTGAAGAAAACGTAGATGATTTGGTGTATGCTGGTTTTATCAGGGCTAGGAATAAGCCAGTGGTAACTTCAGAGCCACCTCCTAAGCGACCTACTACACGGTTGCAGCAAAAGGAGGCTCTGGAGTTTGCCCTCAAGAAGAGTAAAAGGAGTCGGAGAAGGAGAAGGTTGGTCAAAGATGGAAAAGTTGTACAAGCAGGGTATGTTCCTATAGTGGATGTAGATGAGGAAACCAAAGAGAAACCTGGTTCCCTGACCCGCAAGTCTTCAAGGAAGAAGCACTCTCTCTCTCTCAATCCGAAAGGCACACCTCTAAAGGTGCTGAGAGTTCTTCCAAGAGTGTTGTTGCTGGTTCCAGTAAAAAGTTGGTAAAAAGTTCTGGTGACAAGACAGTAAAGGAGTGTGGTCACAAGTCTGATAAGGAAAAAGTGGATAAATCTGGTGAACATGGATAGAGCAAGTTACTGGAGAAGGAAAAGTCTGTTGGCAAGTCAGTGAAAAGAAAGAGGGATGATGATGATGATGATGATGATGATGAACCTGGTTTCGTCAAGAAAGGAAAAGTGAGTGAAACTCTAAGGTCTGAGAAAAGGAAGCTGGGAAATTAGAAAGTGATGTGGGGCCACACATTTGCCTCTGATATTCTAGAGAGTGTTGGGATGAGACAATTAGTGGATATTTGTGATGCTCAACAGTGGACCAATTTGTTTACAAGTGAGGCTCCTATAGTGTATGAGGACGAGGTGCGGAGTTCCTACACTAGCCTCTTCACAGTAGATGGTGATCAAACCTGTGTGTTGGTAAATGGGGTGGACATAGTGATGGGCTCTACCTTATTGGAGTCAATTCTGGGAATTCCTACCGAAGGAGTGTCATCTGCTCAGGGTGCTTGCACACCAAACTTCAGAAATGCGATTGCCAAGGACAAGGCAGTACAACATGGGGAACAGGTGCACAAGAAGTCACTCCTTCCAGTTTATCAGTTGCTCTTTGAGATAGTTAACAAAGTATTGCTTCCCCGTGCTGAAAGAAGATCTGTTTTATCCAAAGCTGATCTATTCCTTATGGAGACTTTGGATAATTTCTCCTCTATTAATTTGCCTGCCATAATGATTGAGCATATGTAAAATCTAAAGAACCTCAAAGACGGGAATCCTAGACTGCCTTATGGATTCCTTCTCACAAAGGTCTTTGAGTTTTTCAAAGTACCTCTGGGTCAGGCCAAATTGGGCGCCAAAAAGCAATCTTTTTCAAAAACTACTCTGGAGAAGTGTGAGTGTATTGACAAAGTCGGAGGAGTTGGAAGCCTTCCACAATCTATCAACTGATAAATGCTCAAAATAGTGCCACATAGGAGATTCGGAAGTTGAAGGCTAGGAACACGATTCTTGAGAATCAGCTCAGACAGTTGCAAGAGGTACCTTGTTCCAGTGGTTCTCCCAGCGCAGAGGTTGCACGCCTATCAAAGGAGAATGTTGATCTAAGGAAACAAGTGGAGGACCTGAAAGAAAACTGCTCAATGAGCAACTGTACGCGAATGCTCGCATGGATCTTGTCCTCCAAACTCTTGCTTCCTCTTCCAAGCCCCCTTCCTCCGGTGTCCCTTAAAGAATGTCCCCTTAGTGTCCAGTTTCCAGTGTCTATCTTTTTAAGTTGTTATTGGTGATGTTTTGTTATTTCTGGTATATGTTTTTGTTTGTTCTAGACTGTGGATGAAAAACAATGACTCTGCTCCCGCCTGTAATAGTCCAATTCTGGTTAATCAAAGTGGTTTCCCTTTTGCTATCTATGTCGTTGCTCTTTTACTTCTCTCTTTTATCATGTTATGAGCACATAAGTGGAATAAGTTAGCTATGCTAGACTTCTTTATGCTGCTAACCTATCTGTCCTTTTTATGATGCCAAAAGGGGGAAGATGATTTAATTGAATAAACAAAATACAAATTCAAGGGGGGAACTGACAAAAGTTCAAGTACTGACTAAAGGTGAATGCAGAGCTTCAGGGGGAACTTCTTCAGGGTGAACTTAAGGTCTTTCTGGTTCACAATCTGATTCCTTTGTGGCTCCTTCTAGGATTTTCTATTATAAGTTTGTCATCATCAAAAAGGGGGAAATTGATAGGTTACAAGTACTTTGTACTTTACTTTATGTTTTGATGATCTAATAAACTTACTATCCAGAACCAGATAAGGAACCTGTTACACATTTACAAGATCTCAAGTTCACAAGATTCCATGTTGGGATTCAGCGTGGAATATGATTCAACTCCTCAGAGTGGAAGGAACAACTAAAGACCAGGACCCTACCAGTTCCTGAGGAGACTGTACGAAATCAACTCTGCAGCTAGAAAGATGTTGCCTGCACACGCTACAGTGCAGGAACAGTGTTGTAGTCAACTTTTCAGGGAAGACTTTTTACCTACCTACCTTGCATCACTACATGTGGTGTCACACATGTATATATGCATTCAAGGGAGGTAAAACCAAGCACTTGAACACTTAGAGACAAGATACAAGATCACTCACGTGACTATTCAGCTGGCTAGTTTCAAGTGCCTCAAGAACAAAGAACAAAGCAACTACGGACCAGTTCTCTCAGGGCATGGACTATTCTTTTCGTCATTTTTTTTTTCATTTTTTTCCTTCTTTTTTGTAGTTTTAACTCCAAATTTGATTCCAAAAGAGGGTGGTCAAAGAAAATGACACAAGCTCAAAAGGGGTAACAAAGGGTATAAAGTGTTTGGATAGCAAAAAAAAAGCCTCCCAACCTTGAGAACGCCAAACTGATATCCTTTCGCGATCACAGCATTGATGAACATGTCTATCTTCTTGGTGTGTCATGGTCGAAAGACACTTTCCATCTCTTAGTGTCAAACTTCAATTGATTTCCTCAAACCCGGCCTTCACAATGATTTGAAGGTAAAGATCATTAACCTCCATGGTTATGACTATTCTAGTTCCACATGAATTTTACTCGAGCTTAATTCCAAAGTGTTTAGACTCTTTATTCATCCTCACAGGTGTCTTTTTCTCAGTTATCCAATTCAAGACTAAATCAGTTTTCTAGGATTTGTCCAAAATTCCGCATGTATGTCATGTCATTAGAACTAACGGGAAAAGAACTAAGCACAAAAGGACAAACCGTATTTCATTGAGTAAAGGATGGAAGGGTTTAACAACAAGACAAATGACCTAAAATCTGAGTTACAACCCTAAAATAACCAAGATACTGAAAAAATAGCAACAGAACAAACAGACAAGACTCACACAAACACAATAGAGGGATAGAAGGGTTTGACTCAATAAAACAAATAAAATCTGGATCGCAACCCTGAAATAACCCAGATAATAGGAAAAACATCAAAACAAGCTACCAAGATTCCTTCCTAGTGAGGAGGGAATGAATTTTCAATTGCTAAGTGATAGGTTACAAGTACTTTGTACTTTACTTTATGTTTTGATGATCTAACAAACTTACTATCCAGAACCAAATAAGGAACCTGTTACACATTTACAAGACCTCAAGTTCACAAGATTCCAGGTTGGGATTCAACATGGAATATGATTCAACTCCTCAGAGTGGAAGGAACAGCTAAGGGACCAGGTCCCTACCAGTTCCTGAGGAGACTGTACAAAGTCAACTCTGCAGCTGGAAAGTTGCTGCCTGCACACGCTACAGTGCAGGAACAGTGCTGCAGTTTTACCTACCTTGCTTGCATCATTACATGTGATGTCACACATGTATATATGCATTCAAGGGAGGTAAAACAAAGCACTTAAACACTTAGAGACAAAATACAAGATCACTCACGTGACTATTCAGCTAGCTAGTTTCAAGTGCCTCAAGAACAATGAACAAAGCAACTACGGACCAGTTCCCACATCGAGTTATTGTGTGTCCTTAGTTGATTTGTAACTTTATAATAGTTCTTCAAATTGTAATTCCTATCTAGCTTATTTAGAAGCACTTTATACGAACATCTTTGTAAATCTTAAACATGCCTGTTTAAGTCTTGACTAGAGTTAATCAAGTTTTAAAGTCTTTGTAATAGAGTTATTGCAAAGTGGCTTATAATATGTGTATTACAAGTTAGTGAGGGATTAAGAGTTTAATTCCTAGGTTGGATAGGTTGTAATCTAAAAGTTGCTCAGTAGTGAAGTTGAAATACTACAAAGGTAGGTTGTGGTTTTTAATCCCGTTGAGCTGGGAATTTCCACGTAAAATTCCTCTTGTCATTTAACTTCTGTTCTATGTGTTTGTACTATCGAACCTGATAGAGAACCTGATTCTCTATAGAAGTTGGTGGACCCATACATTCTATCACTAAGCTTGACATTTAGTCACAAATCTGCTCATCAGAATCTCCAGTGCCCTCTCCAATTTCAGTCAGCAAGTTCCCGAGAAGATTCTCGTGCTCTATGTAACGAGCCATCCTGTTATTTTGAGATTTTGCGCGTTCTTCAGCAGTTTGAGGCCATAAGAAGCTTCACTTAGTATTATGACTTGTATGCATGGTCGGAATTGAATTTTGGAAAGTTCGGAGTTGATTTGGAAAGAAATTTCGGAAGCTTTATGTTGAAAGAATTGACTAAGATTTTGATTTTTGAGTAAACAAACTCGGAATCGGGATTTGAAAGTTTCAATAGGTTTGTATGGTGATTTCAGACTTGGGCGTATGCTCGGATCGGGTTTTGGATGACCCGGGAGCGTTTCGGCGCCTATTGAGGAAGTTAGTATTTTGGAAGAATTTCATAAAATTTGGTTTAAAGTGCATTTTAATGTTATCGATGTCTGTTTGGGATTCCGAGACTGGGAATAACTCTGTATGGTGATTCTGGTATTGGGAGCGCGTCCGGAAGTGGATTCGGAGGTCCGTAAATCATTTTGGAGTCATTTGGCTAAAGTTACAAATTTGAAAGTTTTTGAGAAGTTTGACCGGAAGTGGACGTTTTGATATTGGGGTCGGATTCCGATTCTGGAAGTTGGAGTAGGTCGGTAATGTCGCATATGACTTGTGTGCAAAATTTGAGGTCAATCTGACGTGATTTGATAGGTTTCGGCACCGACTGTAGAAGTTGGAAACTTTAAAAGTTCATTAAGCTTGAATTGGAGTGCGATTCATGGTTTCAGGATTGTTTGATGTGATTTGAGGCCTCGAGCAGGTCCGTGTGATGTTATAGGACTGGGATGCATGATTAGATGGAGTCCCGAGAGCCTCGGGTGTGTTTCGGGGAGATTTCGGATCGAATTTGGATGAAAAGTTGATGCTGGTTTGCTATATATGGTTTCCTTCTTCGCGAAAGCGAAGGGAGTTCCGCATTCGTGAAGAGGAAGGTTGGAGGCTTCTAGATTTGGCCTTCGCGAACACGACGTGGAGGTCACGAACGCGAAGGGGTTGGTTGAGTTGACTACGAGAACGCAAATGGTCAATCGCGAACGCATAGAAGGAAGGAGGGAAGCTGGGCCTGAGGTCGTTAGCCTACGCGAACGCGAGGCCTAGAACGCGAACGCAAAGGGTCTGGGTAGCTAGACTTCGCGAACGCAATCATTGGGCCGCAAACGCGAAGAAGGAATTTGGGGCTGAAGCAGGTTGTGCTTCGCGAACGCGAGGGTAGTGCCTCGTTCGCGAAGAAGGGCAGACCTGGGCCGGGCAGAATGTTTTAAAAGCAGGGTTTGAGTTCATTTCATCCATTTTTCACTCGACTAGGGCAATATTTGGAGCTTTTGAAGAGGGGGTTTCATCATATATCATGAGGTAAGTGATTTCTACTAGTTGTAAGTTAAATACATTGTTTGTATAAGGATTTAAACACGAAAATTTGTAGAAATTGTGAGTTTTGGGTAGAAGACCTAGAAATTTATATTTTGGATTTTACCATGAATTTTGGCATGAAATTGAGAGTAAATTATATATTTAAGTTCGTGAGGTTATGGGTAAAGTTTATCTTCGAAAAATTTCAGAATCCGGGCACGTGGGCCCGAGGGCGATTTTGTCAGCTTCTCGAGCGGAGTTGGGAATTCATATATAAATTGAATTGTTATAAGTATTAGGGTATATTTTTATTGGTTTGCCCATTATGTGGCTAGTTTTGGAGCGTTGGGCATCGGTTTGAGTCGTCGGAAGGGCTTGGAAGTCGGTTATGGAATTTCGGAGCGTGGTAAGTCTCCTTTCTAACCTTGTAAGAGGGAATTAACCCCATAGGTGAAATAATTAAATATGTGCTCATATTTGTGGGGGCTACGTACACACGAGGTGACGAGAGTCCGTGCGTAGCTACTATTAACTACATCATGCCTTATGAGATTGTTGTTGATTTACGTGTATTGATTGCCTTGAGAAAAAATAAGATTGAGGTTGCGTAATAAATGCGTTGAAAGGGATTGAAATTGAGGAATTTAAGAATTTAAGTGTTTCCATTAAACTTAGTATTTTTGAAAAGAAGTGAGTAATCTTATAATAACTTTAAAAAAAACTATGTGTAACCGCGACGCATATATGATTCGCGAGCGGGGAACTTACCTTAAATATATATTTGACCGCGTCGCACGTATGATTCGCGAGTGGGGTATTTCCTGCTACTACTCTTATGGGATTAGGCCGTTCACCTCGGCAGGATTATGTACCACACTCTCACGGGAGAGGGACGTTCGCCTCAGCAGGTTAATAGATGCATCTATGGTTCGCGTTGTTCGACCCTCGGCGGTGCACTACTTTTATGTTGGATCGGGCCGTATGCCTCGGTATTTCCTTTATATACTATCCTCATGGAATCGTGCGTAATATTTGGCAAGAAGCCAGTGTATATGAGGGTTTTTCCCTGATTTGAATTATGACAACCTCTTTGATGAAATCCACTATATCTATATATATGCTCCGGTTACGGAGAGAACTTGCTAGTTGAGAGCTTGAGTAAATTGTAAAGAGGGGAATTGTACCATGTATTTTATACTTGTTTGTTTCATATATTTACTCTGTTTCATATTTATTCACTTCTTTACTGTACCTGATATTATTGGACCACTAGTAAGTGTCGAAGTCGACCCCTTATCACTACTTCTTCGAGATTAGACTGGATACTTACTAGGTACACGTTATTTTCGTACTCATACTATACTTGCTGTACATTTTGTTGTACATGCACATGTACATCTAGTGTCCTTGTGGGTGCAGCGGCGTGATCGATATGGGGACTTAGGTGAGCTGCATCTTATGAGACGATCTGCAGCCAGCAGAGTCTCTCTCAGAGTATTGTATTTTCTTTCTGTCCAAATTTGTATTCCGGACAGTTATTGTACTTCATTTGATTTCCTAGTAATTGCTCATGCACTTGTGACACCGGGTTCTGGGGTGAATATGGGATATCCAGTATTGGAAAATTGTAAACACTTTTAATTATTCTGCGAAGATAATCCTTTTTACTAGTTAAACTAAAGGAAATTTATGATTTCAAAAAAAATATTAAAATGAGAGTTTAGTTAACTATTTAGTGTTGGCTAGCTTGACAGTGGTGTCCGGTGCCATCACGACCTTTAATGAATTTTGGGCCATGACACTCCAGGCCACCGCGTATCATCCCCACAAAGTGTGCATCAACATGTGCAGGTAAAGGATTCTGCGCGATATTTTTGGTGTCACTGTCTTGGATCACAATTATCCTTTCTTGAATCATTCTTTGTATTTCCCTTTTCAAAGAATGACAATCTTTAATGCTATGCCCTTGGATATTAGAGTGGTACATGAACCATACAGTAGGGTCAAAACCTTTTGCATATGGGTCCGGAGTATAGCCGAGGAGCGGCTCAATCATGCCAGAATGTTTAACTTTTCAAACAAGCTCATGTAGGATTCCCCGACTAGCATGAAACTATTTCTTTGCCTTTGTTCCCCTCCATGCCCCTATTTTCTAGGGTTGTTGGGTGATCTAAAATGTTGTGAAGGCGAAAGAGTATTATGCGGTGCTGCCGCTTGCCATAAGGAGTGACCCAGTGGTTAAACAGATGACTGGACATTATACGAGGGATAATACTGGCTAGGATTATGTGGAGCTCTGGGATATGTTTGAGGTTGGGGTTGGGGTCAAGGCTGAGTATATTGGTGAGGTGGACCCTTTGAGCCATATCGTAATCCCGAGACGACCATGGCCACATCATCCTTTTTCTTCTGACCCGGCAAGCTTCCTGCATCGTTCTGAATTGCTTGTGTTGTGGCTTTTATGGCAGAATAACTCCTGATCTTGCTCGACTTCAACCCATCTTCCACAATTCCTCCCATCTTTACCACATCATTGAAGGGCTTACCTATTGTTGAGACCAAACGGCCAAAGTAAGTACGCTCTAGGGCTTGAAGAAAGTAATCAACCATCTCGTCTTCTTCCATCGAAGGATTGACCCGTGAGCTTGTTCTCTCCATCTGAACCCTTATTCATTAACGCTTTTCATTAGGCTTCTTTTCTATCTTGATCAGGGATAGGAAATCTGGGGAAATGTCTATATTGTACTAAAAATGCCCGGCAAAGGCCTGAGCCATATCGTCCCATGTGTACCACCTGCTAGCATCTTGGCGGATGTACCACTCCAGAGCTGCCCCACTCAGTCTCTGACTGAAATACGCCATCAATAATCCGTCCTTTCCACTGGCACCTCGCATCTTACTGCAAAAGCCTCTCAAATGGGCCACGGGATCTCCATGTCCATCGTACAGGTCAAACTTGGGCATCTTGAACCCGGCGGGCAGTTGGACGTCAGGGAAAAAGCACAAATACTTGTAAGCCACACTTACTTGGCTTCCTTTCCCTTGCATGTTCCTCAAAGATTGCTCTAAACTCTTCACTTTCCTGAATATCTCATCTTGCTCCACGTTCTTGGATGGTTTCTCATTTTTAACAGGAGGTTCAAAGTGAGGGGTGTAGGAATAAGGATCCATGACTTTGAAAGTTGGTTCTGGAGCATAATATTGGGTATCTCGATCTTGGAACGTGGGTTCACTAGAAGATCGGTAGAGGGTAGCTTGTGGAGGGGCTACAAATATAGGAGCAGATGTCGGAGAAGGGTATGAGGTTGTTTTGGCTGGTGGAGCATGGAAAGTTTGGGATGAGGTTCCAAGGTAGTTGTGGAAAGGGGTAAAACCTGGTGCATGTTGAGGGGAAAGATCAACGGTACTGGAAATCTGGGCTTGTGATAATGGTTGGACGGAGGCAGAGTTTTTTGTATAGTTAGCAGGGAATGAAGGTGGAGGATGTCCCCTGATCTAGGCCTGATACATTTCTGCCATTTGATGTTTCAACCTTTGGACCTCCTCTTTCAATTCAGATTCTGACTCCACAATCTCCCTCGACGGGTCAACAACTCCTATGTCCGTTTCTTTGCTAATCCTGACTGCCTTGTGCTTTGACCTGGTGTTGTATGGATGACTCGCCAGAATGCCAACAAACTAACCACCTGAACAGAACCTAGCTAATTTTCACACCCAACAACCTTGTTAGTAAGGAGACGCTTAACAGATAGAAAATCGGGCGCTGGGATGCAATGCACCTAAACAGTTAAACGCTTCTACCATGTGTTTGAACGGTTGCATGTTTCATCCTGGCCTTAAATAATCCTTTTTCACTCTCCACCTCTTTTCTTTCTTTCCTGCCTCCCTTTAATAACTCTTAATTTTCTCACTTTGTTTTTGCCGCTCTTTTATTTTGGCACTCTCTTTTTCTCTTTTTGTTCTTGTCACTCTTTTATTTTTTGTCGCTCTTTTTTTCTTTTATTTTTTGTCACTCTTTTCTTTCTTTTCGCTCAAATTTTTCTCTTTTTTTCACTCAATTAATTTTATGGCTATGATCGAATCCTATGGAGATTGCCTACGTATCATGACGCCGCATGAATCAGATCATTACGTAGTTCAGGCAGATCGGGAATTAAGTAAATAAACTAACTCTTTCTTTTTGGATTTTGAATTTTTTTTAAAATTTCAGAAAGAAAGACTTATAAAGAAGAAAGAAAATATTTTTGAATTTTTGGACTTTTATTTTGAATTTTTGAAAGAAAGAATTCTAATTAAAATATTTTTGGATTTTGAGAAGGAGTTAAAAAGAAAATATATTTTTGTAGATTTTTTAAAAAAATGGGGTCTCAAAAAAAGACTTTTCTAAAGAAGGAAGTAAAGGAAAATATTTTTGAATTTTTTAAAAATTGTGAGCCGGAACCGATGAGGTTTGCCTACGTATCTCACATCTGGTGAGAATCAGACCCGCGTAGTTCGGCCAGTCTTGATGGAACAGGGAAACATGGCTTTTTGAAAACATTGGCTTTTTTCTTTTCTCTTTTTTTCAAAATTTCAGCAGATTTTCGGATTTCAAATACCTACCTCTCACTCTTCATTTTTTTTATTTTTTTTTATTTTCTTTCCCTATTCTAGAAGCCAGTCAACATGCAAGCCGAAACAAACAAATGCGCAAGTAACACGTAAGATGCATCAGGATGGTCTTTTTAATTCGGGTACACCTGTCCTAGACGGACCCAACCCCTGAGTTGGTCCCCAAAGTCAAATGCACGTGATGCAAACAAACGTTCCTACTAGGGATCCGGAATGAGGCTATATCATTCTAAGTTTAAATCCCGGGGTGTATTGTTCTAGACCTGGCTTACCCAAGCGGACAACTCAAGCCGGGAGGGGGGGAGGGCAGCATACCGGGAATACAGAAGCTTCGCCGGCTTTGCAACTTGTCTGATCCTCTTTCTAAAATTAGGATATGACTCTAATAGAAAAGAAGTCACGCCAGCGTGCACTTCCCAGAAGATTTAAAAGACTTAGAGAGAAGAAGGGTTTTGTAACAGTTTTATATACAATTCAGGTAATATCAAAGCGGTAAAAAGCGGCATTTAGCACGTTAGGCTCAAACACGTAAAAAAACATATAATAAACAAAATCCAAGTATAATAGTTATTCTAAGCTCAAATTCTGAACCCTAAACCAGAAGTTCTAGGTTCTTTTTTCCAGCAGAGTCGCCAAAGCTGTCACACCTTCTTTTTCCTGAGGGGATAGGGAGTTTTTCCAATTAAAGTGACATTAATCGAAATGTAATTATTTATTTAATTTCAGAGTCTCCACTTGGAATAAATTATGGTGTCCCAAGTCACCGGTTTATTTTAAATCCCAAATCGAGGAATTTTGACTCTGTTTTAAAGTCTGCTAACATAGAAGACCGGGTAAGGAATTCTGTTATCCCGTGTGAGGCACTTTCCGAGTTCCGCGGTTTTAGCACGGTCATTCAACTATTAATAATTGGCCTAATTGTCTTATTTAATACATATTTGAAACCTATTGTACTTTTTTTACTTTTTAAAACGCTTTTAGTTAATTATTTAGCCGCCTTTAGTATTTATGGAATTTGTTTGAACAAGTCGTGATGTCGTGCACTCGTTTGTTTTTACACACATTGCGAATTGCAGCACACCCGCAATTTTCAACATGTTTATTTTATTATTATTTGAAGTTATGGTCAAGTCGCGTGAAACGCGCACTTGAATTGGGATTTATGTATCGTGAGCATGCCACGGGAACCTTACCCATAGCCACGATGATTTATTATTGATCGCGCCTAAAGCAAACTACGATGTTCATGATTTTTCTAAAACTAGTTTGAGATTATTGTAAGGCCATGATTTATGAAATTATTGAGGAAAATGGGTCAACTTTTAAATCTCTAGCTATCATTGGGTTGGGTAAGAATGATTAACTCTCCTATTGGGCTTGCAAAATTTCGGATTTGTTAGGGCCCAGAATTATTCAAAAGTCCAAGCCAATTCTTATTTTGAAAGACTAATTCCGACAGTCCACTAAAGACTCTAAAACAATCCAATGATTTGCCAATTTAATTCATCTAACAATTAAAAGCATTTATTCAAGAACCAAGACTACACATATTACAATCGAAATAAAAATTAATTAAAACAACTTAGATGAAAGCTAAGACATGTTACTCAAACAATGGAGAATCACAAATCAACCAACACGTTCACCAAGCTATCATAACAAAATGAAATAAGAATAAAAATTGAGAAATGGATATTTTATTGATGAACAAAGCTGAAAATTGCAAATCAATCGGACTAAACAGAGCAACAACCATTGGACTGAAACGCTACCAGAATCTCGGCATGGAAATCTCGGCTGGAATCTCCTGTACGCCTCTCTTTCGCTTAGATCTAAGCACCCAAGGCCTAAAGCTCAAAGAATTATTTTTGCTCAACTGGCAGGACTTTCCTTTACCAAACAGAGGAATTTTGAGGTCAGAACAGAGGTGAAGGACGGTGGCTTTTAAAGTTGGAATTTGTGAAGTAAGACAATGGGGTAGGGACGTTGGAGCTCACATAGCTTCTCTATTTGTTTGTTTATTTTTGTAGCTTATCTTCCGTTCCCCCCTTTCCCATTTTCTCACTGTACCGTTCCTCTGTGTGTGTGTGTCCTTTGTGTTTGATGCGTGAGGATTTTTGTGGGGGAAATGCGGTTGTTCTTGGTTGAGGGTAGAGTGTTTTTTCCTTTTTTTACTTCAAGGTGGTCTACCGTTCTAGACCTTTAGGGATTAGGAGAATAGTAAGGTTTTATTTGGGGTGGGGAATTAATATTGGCCCTTGGATGAAAGTAGATCAATGGTTATGATTAAGGAAGGGGTTTGATAGGTGAGAAAAGGGTTTGGGCTAAGAGGGATTGGGAAGAATGGGCATTTGTCTTGCTGGGCCACTAAAATCCAAAAATGAGCTCCCAATTGGCCCAAAATCACTTTTTTCTCATTGAATAAAAATAAAAATAAAAATACTAATATACCAAAGTATACTATTAATCTTAGTTAATAAGAATAAACTATATATTAAAATAAAAAATATTTTTGTATTTTTTAAATGTTATGTATATTATCATTATAAAATACTAATAAGATTAAATAAATAAATAAATAAATAAGGTAAATAAAAAAAAGATACTCCCTCTGTTCCAGTATATGTGAACCTATTTCCTTTTTGGTCCGTTCCATAAAGACTGAACCCTTTCTAAATTTGGAAATAATTTAGCTTAAACTTACAATTCTACCCTTAATGGAAAGCTTTTATAACCACACAAATACTCTCGGCCCCTTTTTGACTTGTTTAAGACCACAAATTCCAATATTCTTCATTTTTTCTTAAACTCCGTGCCCAGTCAAACATGTTCACATAAATTGAAACGGAGGGAGTATATAATAAGAAAAGAAATATTATAAAACTATTTTTGTACTTTTAAACTTATGTTTTAAAATTAAAACTAAAAGTTGACTGAAATCCTATTAGAATGAAAATAAGTAAATATTTTTAAAATACTACTTTTAAAAGTTGCGCGGGTCAAAAATTATGTGCTTACAGTATATGTTGATGACATAAACCTTATTGGAACTCTTACAGAACTCCAAAAGGCAATTGATTATTTAAAGAAGGAATTCGAGATGAAAGATCTCGAAAAGATAAAATTATGTCTCTGTTTGCAAATAGAACATTTGGCACGCGAAATTTTTGTTCATCAATCTGCCTACACAGAAAAGTTATTGAAACGGTTTTACATGAATAGAGCACATCCGTTTAGTACTCTGATGGTTGTTGGATCACTTGATGTGAATAAGGATCCGTTCCGACCTTAAGAAAAGAATGAAGAGCTTCTTAGTCCTGAAGTACCATATGTTAATGCAATTGGTACATTAATGTATCTTGCTAATACAACAAGGCCTGACATAACTTTTTCAGTTAATGTCTTAGCAAGATATAGTTCTGCTCCTACAAGGACACATTAGAATGGAATCAAACACATGTTACGGTATCTAAAAGGGACTACCATTATGGGATTATTTTATGACAATGATTGCAGTCCCTATCTTGTTAGTTATGCTGATGTTGGGTATTTATCTGATCCACACAAGGCTCGATCTCAAAGAGGCTATGTGTTTACATGTGGAGGCACTGTCATATCTTGGTGATCAATCAAGCAATCAATCACGGCTACTTCCTCTAATCATGCTGAGATAATTGAATTCATGAAGCAAGCCGAAAATGTGTGTAGTTGTGGTCCACAATACATTTTATTCGAGACAAATGTAGTTTGAAGTGTGACAAACTACCCATGATTTTGTATGAAGACAATGCAGCATGCATCCCAATTGAAGTAAGGATTTATTGAAGGAGATAGGACAAAACACATTTCACCAAAGTTATTTTTCACACATAATCTTTAAAAGAATGGTGATATCAATGTGCAACAAATTCATTCAAGTGATAATATGGCTGATTTGTTCACCAAATCTCTACCGACGTCAATCTTCAAGAAGCTAGTGTACAAGATTGGGAAGTGAAGGCTCAAGGATGTAAATTGATGCTCTCATCAGGGGGAGTTAATACGCGTTGTACTCTTTTTTTCTAACAAGGTTTTGTCCCACTGGGTTTTCTTTGCAAGATTTTTAACGAGACAACCAAAAGGTGTATTATTAAACATGTGTACTCTTTTTCCTTTACTAGAATTTTTTTTCCATTGGGTCTTATTTTAGTTAAGGTTTTAACGAGGCATATTACCTATTGAATAGACAATCAAGGGGGAGCGTTATGAATAGAGTTATACTTAGAGTAAATGTCTATCTTTTAGAGAGTATGTTACTTTGTGGCTAAGTTATTTTTCCCCTATATATAGAGGGGTCTTACTGTTTAACCAAAAAATGGAATTTCGGTCAAAGATTTATTTTAGAAGAACTCGGGTTACTGATAATCAAAAATAAATTGAATAAAGGAAACTAATTTGCTAATAATAAGATGAACAGACGAGAGCAAAGTAAATCAGTATATTTCGATGATAATTTCGTGTCGTTACCAATGATCAGGTTGCCCCTTTTATAGTTATTTCTAGTTGATACGTTTCGCCTTTGTCATAATAAGGCCATTATAGACATTTAAAAGCTTTTAATGCTACATTACAATCATTGTAATTCAATACAGATTCTCTAACGCTCTTAGTATTTAATGCCTATTAAATACTATATCCGTTCCCGCTTTTGCCGTCAGGTTCATTCTCTTAGCTTGACTTTTGAATATAAAGAGGTGCGGGTACCGAGTCTCTTGGACCTCTGCTCGTGCATGTTGTATCCCGTGCCTCTTTAACTATTCTTTGCTGATCATCATCCTTTGACCAGTCTACGTGTCATGACACATCATCTTTCATTAAATTTAATATATATGAACTTAATTTGTACCAATACAGATAGTCCTCCCACTTGCTATGTATTCATCAATAGAATATTTGGGAAGTGGATTTTATTAAAGCGGGAATATTTGCCGCCATCAGTTTTTCTCTGGAACTGTCGCTTCATCTGTCACTTCCATTTAATGCCCATTACACGTGGCACCTTTTGGTTGATTCTGTGACTTTTCAGCATTTTTCAAGGCTTTTTTACGGCTGCACCGATTACGAAACGTCAATTCTCATCATGACGTTTCCATTATTACAACTTTTCCTTGGACGGTTGCTTCTGAGTATAAGTATAGTTTTCACTTTTGTCTTTCTCACTTAAAGTTCTCAGAATATTAAATTCTTGTTTGCTTCTTCCTCGTACTATCATGTCTTCATCAAACCCTAACCCTAGGCGAGTCCCCATTGTTGATAACTTTCCTCCTGCCCCTAGCAGAAGCAGAAGAGGAGGCAGACTACGTAATTTAGGGTCTTCATCCATACGTGGTTCTTCTCTTCCTTCATCTAGTTCCAGTCCCTCTTCTAGAACCAGAGGTTCTCTTTCTCAAAGGTTTTCTTCTAGAGGTAAAGAACCCTCTGAACCTCTTCGTGAACCTTCAGTGGAGGAAATAGTTCCTGCGGAACTATCTTTCTACAATGATAGAGAATCCCTTAGAAATCAAGTGTCCTCTTTAGATCGTGCTGATATCTACCCAACTCAGATCATTGAAGGTCTGATTGCTTTAGTTTGTAAAGACTGCCATTGGAGTCATGACTTCCCTATTATAATTCCCATTGCGAACCAAAGAATCACCTCCTATTTAATTGGGTTTTATTTATTTTATACATACCCTTTCACATTAGGTTTCAAACCTGCTATTGACCCCGTTATCCTCGAATTCTGTCGTTTTTTCGACGTCTGTTTAGGTCAAATTGGCCATATAGTGTGGAGGGTTATTGCCTGTTTGAGGCATTTGACCAACATGGCAGGCGTGCCTTTTACTTTCTCTCATTTAATTCACCCTTATTCTCCCAGACTCTTTCGCCAGGGTATTTTTACTTTAGTAGCAAGGAGCAAAAGAGTTTTGGTCAGTCCAGAAGATGACAGAGACCGTGGCTGGTACGCCAGGTTTGTTGCTGCCCCCACTGTTGGTTTAGTGGGTGATGAAAATGTCTCCTTCCCTGAGAAGTGGAATTTTGCACGTGAGTTTTTTTTTTTAATAATTTTCTCGTACCTTTTTTTCCTCAATTTTGATGATCATTATTTTAATTTTCTTTTTCTTTTCCAGAAACCATGGGAGTTGTTGATGAAGTTCCCAATTTCCGTGGTTGGGTAGGAAAATTATTAAATACAGCCCCAATGGAGGGTAGATCTTGGAAAACTCTCACCCAACGATTTGGCTGGAAAGTGAAAACTCATGGTAAGAGTTTTTTTTTTAATACTCTTTTTTTTATTAACCTTTCCAAAGCTTATTTTAATCCTTCTTTTTGTCAGGATTTTCCTTTCGAGGTATTAGGGCTGAGGCGGTCGTAGCTTCTCGAATTTCTTTGGAAAGGGCCCAAGAGATAATTTTGGGCTCTTCATCGAAAAGAAAAGGTACTGTGGACCAAGAATCTGAGGAAGAGGAAGATGGAGTTCCTTGGTAAAAAGGCCACGAGCTCGTAGACGAATCATTTCTGATGATGAAGCATCTCCCCCTCGTTCTATTCCTTTTACCGAGTTTGTTGAAGCCCCGGTGGTAATCCCCGATGATGATGTTCCCGCTGCTGCTCATGATTCTGTTGAGCAGCTTTTTAACCGCGGGTTTGGTAGCGAAAGTTTAGGTTCGATTTCTGATGAAGCACCCCTTGCTTCTTTTTCTACTCCCGTTCCTGTGATACCTCCTTTGCCGGTTGTGGCTGCTACAGTTCCTCCCCGGGCCGTTTTGACTGCTTCTACCGTTCCTCCTTTTACTACTCCTTCTTCAACTATTCCCCCTTCTATTCCCTAGTGACAAATTTATGATGCATGACTTTTGTTTTTTGGTGGTATGTGGTTGAAACCCTTGGTTGTTTTTAAGGGTTTATTAAAAACGTTAAGTCCCCAGACCATTTATAGGGCATTTTGTATAAGCAACTCTTAGTTTATGGCTAAGTTCACACTTAGTCTAAACTTTTTAATATTAAGAAATTTGCTATTTGAACTTCTGTTTTGTTTATTCTTGCCTTTACATTTAAGGACTTACTGAATAACTTGCATTTTTATTTTGTAAAATGCTTTCTTAATCCCATGAATGTTTTAAATCAACCATGAATTTTATAAAAGAGGGCCCTTTTATATTCGACACTGAATGAAGAAGATGTCTCAACTTCATAATGGTGTTAATATACGACAAAAGAAATAGGAATACACATGTTTTTCGAAATAACTTTGACAAGTTTTTATTTGAACTTTACCAAGTTTTAAATAACACTTTACATGTATTTAAATAACATCTATAACATTTTCGTAACTGTTTTCCTTACAACAGATTTTTAAAAGAAAGAATAAAATACAAGGTTTTTATGTAATAACCCGTTTCAGTACATGTATATTAAATACGAGGTTTTTATTTATAACCCATTTCAGTACATATATATTGCCTTTAACCTAACTATGATGAGGTTTTTCTTTGGCTTTTTAGCTCGTAGCTTTGCTCTGCACTTGACTCATCCAATGAGTAAACTTCTTAGGCTTCTTTTTTGCCTTCTTTATACATATGTCTATGTACATTATATAGTCCCCCAAGTGTTTGAGCTTTGAAGTATGAAGTCTCGAGCACTTCATTACTCCTCTTGTTTGGTCCTCTTCCTGTAAAGGAATAAAAAACACAGGACTCAGAGGTACAATTATAGATGAAGACTGCTCAACCCGTATCAATTTCTATCAAAATAGGTGTAACCCTAGACCGGGAATTTTAATTTATTCCCGTATTGGCCATCTTCGTGCCTTACAGGTCGTGATTCATCATTTAGTACGGGCTAGCTTTTTGCCTATCATCTAAAATCGTTAGTAAAATTTTAACAATTCAAAAATAGAATTTTAATATGAGGATACCTGACCGTGGGTACTTCTTAGAAATAGTATCTCTTCAGGTGAACGACATTCCAATGTGATGGTAATATCTTGCCATCCATTGTTTCCAGCTCGTATGCTCCTTTTCCCGCAATACCATGAATCCTGTAAGGTCCTTCCCAGGTTGGACCTAATTTTCCCGTATTGGCCGTCTTCGTGGATTGAAAAACTTTCTTGAGTACGAAGTCCCCAATCATAAAGTATCTTAAGCGTGCTTTTTCGATTGTAATATCGTTCCATAACTTGTTTTTGTGTTGCCATCCTTATTAATGCAACTTCTCTTTTTCCTTCGAGTAAATCAAGGTTTAGCCGCATTTCCTCTTCATTGGATTCCTAATTTGTTTTTGTGTATCTTGTGCTAGGTTCTCCTATCTCCACTGGGATCAAAGCTTCAGCCCCGTACACCAGTGAAAACGGTGTTTCACCCGTGCTTATTTTTGGTGTGGTACGATATGCCCATAGAACACTAGGTAGCAATTCTGGCCAATTGCCTTTGGATTCTTCCAATCGTTTCTTCAAATTGTTGATAATAATTTTGTTTGTTGATTCATCCTGTCCATTACCCACTGGATGGTAAGGTGTTGAGGTAATCCTTTTGATCTGCCAACTTTGAAAAACATTTGTGATTTGTGCGCCTATAAACTGTGGGCCATTATCACACACGACTTTTTTTGGTACGCCAAATCGACATATGATATTTTGTCAAATAAAATCTCTGACTTCTTTCTCCCGTACCTATTTGAATGCTCCTGCTTCCACCCATTTAGTAAAGTAGTCAGTGAGTACAAGTAGGAGTTTTACCTAACCTTTTGCCTGTGGTAGAGGACCTACGATATCCATCCCCCACTTCATAAAGGGCCACGGTGCGACGACCGGATGTAACAACTCTGCAGGTCTATGCATGTTATTACCATATCTTTGGCATTTATCACATTTAGCCACGAAATTTTCTGCTTCCTCTTCCATTTTAGGCCAATAATAACCTGCTCTAATCATGGTTCTTACCAGTGATCTTCCTCCTGCAGATTTCCACAATGCCCCTCGTGTACCTCTCTCATTACATATTCAGTTTGAGAAGGCCCGAGACATCTTGCTAATGGACCGCCAAACATTTTCGATAAAGATTACCTTGCTTTAAACAGTACCGAGCAGCCTTTTTACGAAGCGCGTGAGCTTTTTTCTTATCTTCAGGTACGGTTCCATACTGAAAAAAAAAGCAACAATCTCGTTTCGCCAATCCCAAGTTAGGTTATTGAAATTTACCTCATTTTTGCCTTGATCGAGTACCGAATGAAATAAATGTATGACAGAAGCGTTTTCCTCGTTTGTTACTTCTGCTGCAGATTCAAGATTAGCTAAGGCATATGCCTCAACATTCTCCTCCCGTGGGACCTGCAAAACCTTCCAGCTTTGGAATTGCTTAACCAGATCTCGTGCCTTTTCCAGATACTGCTACATCTTTACTTCCCTGGCTGTATAAGTCCCCAACATCTGGTTGACTACGAGTTGCGAATCGCTTTTGATTATAATTTGTTCTATGCCAAGTTCACATGCCAGTTCTAAACCTGCAATCACGGCTTCATACTCTGCCTCATTGTTAGTTACAGGATGACATTTTATGGCTTGTTGAATGATTTCACCCGTAGGTGGTACCAAAATAATTCCTAAACATGCACCTTTCACATTTGATGAACCGTTAGTAAATAAAGTCTAGGTTCCTAAATTAGATCCATTGAATACTTGTAGTTCTTTTTCCGCTTCTAGTTGCATCTCTTGACTAAAATCAGCTAAAAAATTAGCTAACACCTGTGATTTTATTGCAGTCCTGGGTTGATATGTGATATCATATTTGCTCAACTATATGGCCCATTTGGCTAACCTACCCGATAATTCCTGTTTGTGTAATATATAACGCAAGGGATAATCTGTTACTACAGAGATAGGGTGACATTGAAAATAAGGCCTCAATTTTCTAGATGCCATGATTAATGCAAGTGCAAGTTTTTCTAATTGAGGATATCGTGTCTCTGCATCCAATAGCGATATGCTAACATAATAAATTGGAGACTGTTTACCTTGATCCTCTCGAACCAGAACAGCACTTACCGCTACTTCCGAAACAGCTAGATATACAAGTAACCTTAGACCGTCTTTTGGTTTTGCTAGCAACGATGGATTTGACAGGTATGTCTTCAAGTTTTTGAGTGCTCGTTGACATTCCTCAGACCATTCAAACTGATCTTGCTTTTTGAGAGCTGAAAAGAATTTAAAACATTTTTCTGATGACTTAGAAATGAATCTCCACAAGGCTGCAATTCTTCCTGTTAATCTCTGCACCTCTTTCTTACTTATGAGCATGTCAGGAATTTCTTCAATGGCTTTAATCTGCGTAGGATTTACTTCAATACCTCGGTTAGAAACAAGAAAACCCAAAAACTTACCTGACGAGACGCCAAATGCACATTTTTCGGGATTTAGCTTCACATTGTACTTTCATAAAATCTGAAATGTATCAATCAAATGTTGCATATGATTTCTCGACTTTTGAGATTTGACAAGCATATCATCTATGTAGACTTCCATAGTCTTTCCTAGGTGTTCCTGAAACATCTTGGACACCATCCTTTGATATGTGGCTCCAACGTTTTTGAGACCAATGGGCATTACTTTATAACAATAAGTCTCCCTGTCTGTTATAAATGAAGTTTTTTCTTCATCTAGGGGATCCATTTTGATCTGGTTGTACCCTGAATATGCATCTAAAAAACTTAACAACTCATGTCCTGCAGTAGCATCAATCAGTTGATCTATATGTAGTAGTGGAAAAGAATCTTTAGGACATGCTTTATTAAGATTGGTGTAATCTACACAAACTCGCCATTTGCCATTCTTTTTCGGCACTACTACAGTATTGGCTAACCAATTAGGATACGTTACCTCGCGGATAGACCCAATTTTTAATAATTTTTGAACCTCATCTTGAATCACCTGGTTTTTGAAAGTCCCCTGCTTTCTCTTTTTCTGTTTGACAGGTGGATACGATGGGTCTTCATTTAGCTTGTGAATCATTACTTCCGGGGGTATTCTTGTCATATCAGAATGGGACCAGGCAAAATAATCTATGTTAGTTTTTAAAAATTCAATCAACTTACCTTTCAAATCGTGGCTTAAGTTGGCCCCAATATAAACTTTCTTTTTAGGCCATTGTGCAAACAACTCCACCGCCTCTAACTCTTCAATTGTTGTTTTGATATTTTCATTTTCTTCTGGCTCTTGAATGGAATCGGTCCTTAAATCTACATCTGTCCACCCTTGTTCAGTTGAGGTTTGTGTTGTGATATCCTTAACTGGATTCTGTAATTGCTACTTTTCTTCGTTGTTCGTACTTGAATCTGCTACAGAATTGATGCTTCTAGAAGTTTGTTGATCCCCACGGATTTGACATATTCCCCATGGTGATGGAAATTAGATAACTTGATGCAAAGTAGACGGAACAACATCCATCTCGTGTATCCATGGTCTTCCAAGAATTATATTGTAAGCCATTTCCATTTCTACCACCTGAAACTTCGTTTCTTTTACCACTCCTTCTGTGAATGTTGTAAGTGTTACCTCCCCTTTGTCACAACGCGTGAATTATCGAATCCAGATAAGGTATGCGCCTTTGGTACTAGTTTATCTTCAGCTTGCATCTCGTGTAGTACTCTTAACACGATAATGTTCATGGAACTACCTGGATCAATCAAAACTCGTTTCATATTAGTATCATGTACAAGTAAAGATATTACCAGTGCATCGTTATGTGGAGTTAACACGCCATCCGCATCTGTATCATCAAATGTAATACGTTCTTCCTCCAAAACATGTCGAACCCGCTTCCCATGGGTAATTGTGACTTTTGAAATTTTATTGGCTGTTGTGTACGTCACACCATTAATTTCTTCACCTCCACTTATAACATTAACGGTCCTTTTGGGAGAAGGCGGTTTAGGGGGCTCCTACATATTTTTCATGTATGCTTGCTTACTATTCTCACTGAATAATTCGGTGAGATACCCTTGTTTCAATAGATGATCAACTTCACCTTGTAGCAATCTACAATCTGTCGTTTTATGACCATGATCGTTGTGAAATTCGCACTAGTGATCAGGATTGTGCCTGTTTGGATTTGATCTTATTTCTTTTGGCCATCGTACCTTATCACCCATGCTTCTTAAAACAGCTACGAGCTCTGAAGTGCTTACATTAAAATTATAACCACCAAATCCTGCTTTCAAGTTTTTATCATCATCCCGCGTCTCTCGCGTGTTTCGATCATTCCCAAACCTTGATGATGAGCCCGACTCTCTATTCCTCGATCTATGATCGTACCTTGAATTGTCTTGTTTTGATCGTGAATCTTTTCCCGCTGGGCACATATATGGTTCGTATCTATTTTTACCGGACCTTTTCTCGGTTTCCGCCCGTCTTACTCGCCTTTTCCTCTTTTTGAGACCGTGAGATAATATCTTCTTCTATCCTTAGCTTTGTGCTATACCTATAGTAAACGTCATTCCATGTCGTTGCTGGGAATTCAAGAAGACTTTCCTTGAGTCTCCTCGTGGCTTCTGAGCTTTTTTTCATTCAAATTACTGGTGAAGGCTATAGCTGCCCAATTGTCTGGTACACGTGGTAGCGTCATTCTTTCACGCTGGAACCTATCCACGAACTCTCTAAGCAACTCTGAGTCCCCTTGCTTGATTTTGAAAATATCTTCCATTCTTTTTTCGACTTTTTGTGCTCCCGAATGTGCTTTGATAAATGAATCTGCAAGCTCAGCAAAAGAATTTATGGAATTTTCGGGTAAAAGAGAATACCATGTTAATGCTCCCTTAGTGAGTGTTTCACCGAATTTTTTTACCAATACTGATTCAATTTCTTGTTTGGTCAAGTCGTTGCCTTTTACGCCAGTTGTGAATACAGTCACGTGGTCTCGTGGATCAGTTGTTCCATCGTATTTTGGAATATCGGGCATTTTGAATTTCTTTGGAATTGGAAGGGGAGCAGCACTTGGCTTCCAAGGTTATTGTGAATACTTGTCCATATCTATCCCTTTGATTACAGGCGGTACTCCAGGTATTTGCTCTATGCGGTCACTTTGCTCCTTGAGTTGTTTCTGCAATGTTAATACTAAATTTTGTAAATCAGAATTAACTAGGTTACCTGGTTCTCCATCTCGTGACTCGCTGGGGATTCCACCACTGCCTGAATTAGCAAGTCTGAAACGAGGGTTCTCCAGAGTATTGTTATTTGGTGTTGGTGTTGGTGGTGCAACAGGTAACTGGCTGACAAAGGCCTCAAGAGCTTTATTGACCTGTTGAGCGATTAGCTTTTGCAAAGCTTCATTGATAGCTTCATCGTTTTCAAATTGAACATTTGCATTTTGAATGAGATCCATCAGGAGTGACTTCTCGAGACCGCCGAGGGGAGCCTTGTGGAGAAGGTGTCGGGGTGCGATCATCTTGTGGATTCCCCTGGAGTTGATGGTTTCCTTGGTTGTTGTCATTAACGTTTGACATGGTTGATGCAACAAAAAAGGTTAGATTAAGAAAGAGTAGATTATCAGATTCCCGGTAACGGAACCAATTTGTTTAACCAAAAAATAGAATTTCGGTCAAAGCTTTATTTTAGAAAAACTCGGGTTACTGATAATCAAAAATAAATTGAATAAAGGAAACTAATTTTGCTAATAATAAGATGAACAGAGGAGAGCAAAGTAAATCAGTATATTTCGATGATATTCTGTGTCGTTACCAATGATCAGGTTGCCCCTTTTATAGTTATTTCTAGTTGATACGTTTTGCCTTTGTCATAATAAGGCCATTATAGACATTTAAAAGCTTTTAATGCTACGTTACAATCATTGTAATTCAATACAGATTCTCTAACGCTCTTAGTATTTAATGCCTATTAAATACTATATTCGTTCCCGCTTTTGCCGTTAGGTTC
Organism: Nicotiana attenuata; assembly: GCF_001879085.1. NCBI lineage: Eukaryota > Viridiplantae > Streptophyta > Magnoliopsida > Solanales > Solanaceae > Nicotiana > Nicotiana attenuata. The sequence continues at coordinate 20,990,415 of NC_032000.1, read as the reverse complement.
ATTCTCTTAGCTTGACTTTTGAATATAAAGAGGTGCGGGTACCGAGTCTCTTGGACCTCTGCTCGTGCCTGTTGTATCCCGTGCCTCCTTAACTATTCTTTGTTGATCGTCATCCTTTGACCAGTCTAAGTGTCATGACACGTCATCTTTCATTAAATTTAATATATATGAACTTAGTTTTTACCAATACACGTACCCCATTATAATTTACCTCAAAAATCAATAGAATTCTTCTTTTCTTTCATTGTTTTATTTCATATATATATATATATATATATATATATATTAATAATATATATATATATATATATATATATATATATAGCTGGATGTTGTATGTCATGTTCATTAGTTTTACATACATGACACACATATGATATACAAGTAATATAAATGATATATACAAGTGACATGCACGTGATATAGAGCGTCGCAATAACATTTTTCAGCTCTGAATTTTAACCTCAAACCTATCCACATCACCTCTAATATTCTTGAAATTATATATAATCTCGTCCAGATATTTTCAGTAAATTTCAAACACATTCACTCAAAACCAACTACTAAAAATAATTAGATTGAAATTGAAGCTTCAAATACATTGTTAATAGTGGTTCGTTAAAAAAAATGGCTAATTCAGCAAAGGAACTTCTGGTGTAAGGAAAAGAAAATAGAGAAAACCAGCCTTCCTCTTTTAACGCCACGTATAATTGGCTCGCGTAAACGCAGAAGAAAGAAAACCCGAATGAAAGAATGTTAATCAGAAGTTGAGGAAGCCATAGAAGTTGTGCTTGAAAAATCTAAGAGAGAAGATCTTTAAAATCCTTAAATTTGTAGGTTTTGTTGTAAGTAATATAAATTAAAAAGAAATTTTTGTTTCTACATTTTGAAAGTGAAATAATATTGTGAGTTATTGTAAATAAGAGTTTTATTACGTATATTTTTGGATTTCTCCTTTCTTTTATCTTATAAACATTTAGTTATAGTTGTTGATCAAAGTTAATGGACTTTTAGGATCAAATTTATTTCTTGAGTAATCAATCATAAGTTCAACACGTTTAGGGTTGGCTCACATAAACAACCAACGTAATTGTTCTGCAGAACGAGAGCTTCTTTTTTTTTTTTTCAAACATGAGAGCTTCTTCATTCTGCTCAAAAATACATCGCCTACAAGTTGAACAGTGAACACAATGCTTCCTCTTTATCATGAAAAGTAGTAATTTATTTTTCTGAAAAATTAAATATTATCCAAACAAATTATCAGTTTCAATTTTCGTCTCAAGTGCAAAATGAATACGAGAATGCATTTTCGAATTTTCTTTCTTTTAGTGGAAGAAAAAAAGATTAATATTTTGGGACTAAAGAATATGAACCTTATTGAAAAGATTAACCAAATATCTTTCGGTAAAGAAGATTATGTCACAATGAATTTTACGAAGTACAAAATAAAAGAATCTCAAAATGTGCTTTTTAGCCTAGAATATACATATATTATTGGGGGAAGTGCACGGTTAGCCACTAATAACACATGTATTTACTTTTAAGCTACTGTTTAAAATGTCTTTAGTCTTTAGCCACTGCTTTAATAGACTTTAACTGCGCGGACGAAAATACCCTTCTGCTCATGTCCTTAACTTTTGAACTTAACTTCAGGACTACATGTCCTTAACTTTTGAACTTGGAACTCAAAGTTCAGGACTTCAAGACTACATGTCCTTAACTTTTGAACTTGGAACTCTAAGTTCAGGACTTCAGGACTACATGTCCTTAACTTTTGAACTTTTCAGGACTTCAGGACTACATGTCATTAACTTTTGAACTTGTAACTCTAAGTTTAGGACTTCAGGACTACATGTCCTTAACTTTTGAACTTGAAACTCAAACTTCAGGACCAAGCGTCCTTAACTTTTGAACTTGTAAGTCAATGTTAAGGACCTATTGTTCTTAACTTTTGATCTTATAACTGTAAGTTAAGGGCTGCATGTCCTTAACTTTTGAACTTGTTAGTCTAAGTTCAGGACCAAGTGTCCTTAACTTTTGAACTTGTAAGTCTAAGACCAAGTGTCCTTAACTTTTGAACTTGAAATTCAAAGTTAAGGACTAAGTGTCCTTAACTTTTGGAACTTGTAAGTCAAAATTCAAGACCAAGTGTCCTTAACTTTTGAACTTGGAACTCAAAGTTAAGGACCTATTATCCTTAACTTTTGAACTTGGAACTCAAACTTTAGGACCTATTATCCTTAACTTTTGAACTTGTAACTGTAAGTTCAGGACCTATAGTCCTTAACTTTTGAGCTTGTTAGTCTAAGTTCAGGACCAAGTGTCCTTAACTTTTGAACTTATAACTCTAAGTTAAGGACTGTCTGTCCTTAATTTCTATGCTTGTAACTCTAAGTTAAGGACCAAATGTCCTTAATTTTAGAACTTCCAACTCTAAGTTCAGGACCCGCATAAAAAAAGAAGAGAATTTGATTTATTGAAATATGAAAACTCAATTGGTATTCTGGCAACTGATCTTCCACTTCAAAAAACAGCGTAAGACCATTAATTCACCCCACAAAGTGTCTTCAAAACCTCTTTCAACAAATACCCATTTGCACTAATTTTTGTTTGTGAATATCTCAAACAGAGAAAAGAGAAACACTTGCTTGTGTTTTCCTTTTCCTTTTCTTGTATTTTTCAGCTAAAAATTATAGCTTAAATGAACTAACTTCCTCTGCAAGAGCCACGCCCAGCTTGTTTAGTTCTTAATCAAGAAACCAGAGCCAATGTATTCGATGCAGAGTGAGAAGCGAGGGTTTGAGAAGAAAAGCAATGGAAGAAAGGGTAAAATTGTCTTTTCATATTAATTTTAATAGAGTAGTGGCTATTCTTGCTCAACATTAGAATTATTGGATAAAAAATAAATACCACCTTAAATAGTGACTACCCCACGTCATTTTTACTATATTATATGCAACTCATTTTGCCTCGACGTTTTCAACATTTAAGTACGGATTATATGTATTTTGATTCGCGTAATGATTATACAATTGATTTTCCAATCATTTTAGTTAAAATATTCATTTTCAACTTTCTGACACTATGCAATGGTTCCAAATTTATTGAGTTGCGAATTTTTTTATCAAAAAAAAAAAAAAAACAGAACGAAGGTATATTATTATAATATTTATGAATGTTTTTAAACAAGTGAGAGGAAGCACCTAAAACAGGTAGGGGATGTAGCTCAGATGGTAGAGCGCTCGCTTAGCATGCGAGAGGTACGGGGATCGATACCCCGCATCTCCATTTTTTTTCGCTTTCGCGTAATTTTTGCTTAATTCTTGAGTTATGAGTATAGGCTTTTCGTTCTTTTTTTCATCACTTGTGCCCACAATCACAACGGTGTATTAATGGTCCAATACGGACACTTGCTTCTGACATTGTACTATCCAATACAAACAAACAAAGATGGGGGACTACCCCCCCCCCCCCTGTGTTTCTAATTCAAGGGTCCCTTCCCCACCTGCTTTACAACTTCACATTTATTTCACCATCTCTTTTCACCAGCCTGTTATGTTTCACTCTCAACCCTTCTGTTCTTGTCATCTTCTACGCATCCCTTTTTCTAGTAATTTTAATTCAATGGAAGCGGAATATTATTGCATCTACTGTTATATGACACTACAAAGATTGTGGTTGGATGGATAGTATTTCTTCACGTTTTAAAAATGGTCTCGGGTTCGAGTTTTGAACAATAATAATATACCTATTATATTCCAACATGTGGGGTTTGGGGAGGATAGTATATATGCAACTTCCCTACCATATGTACGTAGAGAAAATATTTCCAAGAGATTCTCAACTCAGGCAGCACAGTCTTGGATTTGAGTTATGAGAATGAGAAAACTCATGGTATGAGAATCTTCCTCTTTAGTGGGCTTTTATGCGGCACGGGTCCCATTAGTCGGGATCTAGAAGCATATATTAGATACTCCCTCCGGTCCACAATGAGTGTCCAATTTGCTTTTAGCACGCCCATTAAGAAAATACTAAATCCTATACAAAAATACCTAGTATGACTAAACTACCCCTAATTAAACATTTAATGTGAGGAGTAAGAAAACTTTTTAGGGATATATACATAGGGGTTATTTTGTAAAAATAAATTGAATTTTTTCTTGATTACCTACTAGACACTTATTTTGGACCAAAATCAAAAAGTAAATTGGACGCTTATTGTGGACCAGAGGGAGTACCAAATAGAAAACCTAATAACAACTACAAAAATTCAGTGAAATACCATAAGTGGAGTCAAGGGAGGGTAGTATATCGCAAATTTTACGCCCACCTTATAAAGGTAAACAGCTAGTTTTCGATGGACCCTTGGCTCAGGAGAAATATAATCACAATATTATTAAAAAGAAATGCAACAATAGAAAAATGAAAAAGAAGCAATACAATATGCTAGAGCAATAATAAAATAATAAGATAAATGTTACGTCCCGCATTTTCATACGTTAAATTTTCGTCTTCAGTTAATCGACGTAGACTCGTGGATGAGATTATCTTAAGGTTAACGTATTTATGCTATTTATAACAAGCGATAAGTAAGTGCCGTGAAGGATAAAGGGTAAACGAATCAAAGAAAATGAGTTTCGTTGAAGGTTGTCGATTTGGGATAAAATACGGTTCGAGCTATAATACCCGATATTTATGGACTAGTACCATACAAGGTACCATATGAACATGATAGTATGATGTATAAAGTGTATCAAAAAAAAAGTAGAGTTCTAGGTAATTTTAGATAATTCTTAATTATATGGGTAATTAATTAATTATCGGGTAACGGGATATTACCTAAATAATTAATTAAATTATCATATAAGACTAAACCCTCCCCCAAACGTGGCAGTAAACCACTATTAATACATATGACTAAGTAGTCATATGAGCTTAGGTGGCAAACATAATGTGTAGTACCACACTTCATTCCTAATCATTTCTAACACAAAAGAATCCTAAACGTTAACTTTTGCACATTTCAGATGTGAGCTTTGCACCTTAGCAACATAAATGCTTACAAAGTCCTACAAGATTCCTTCGTAACAGAACCTTAGAAATTCTTACAATTCAAGTTCCTACAAAGACATTAACAACGAGACTTTCTTCAACCAAAAATCCAACGAGAATTATTAGAAGCTTAACAGCGTAAAAATTTTGCGGTTCTAAAGGAGTACGGTGCAATCTTTTCCAAGAATTGTATTGGGAAAAAACTGAATTTATATTGAAGGTGATGTGGCATGACACGTGGACTGGTCAAATGGTCAACACATGATGGTCAATTGAGAGGCACGAGCGACATCAGATACGAAGAGAAGAGAGTTAAATAGGCACGGGATGCTGTTCAAATAATCCGAGTCTCGTACTTAATTAAAGCCAAGGGGTCGGAAGGGATTGAAGATATGAATTCGATAGCATAAAGGAGTCTAAATTCAGTATTAAATGCCAAATACGTTAGCAAATCAGCATTAAATAGGAATGATTGAGTAACGAATCACTTAATGTCATTTAATGCTCATAATTGCCTCTTTAAGACTGAGTCATTATACCTTTTCCTAGAAAAATCAACTATAAAAGGAGGAGATCTCAGCATTTGTAAGGACACAAAATATCATTGAGATTACATTGAAGTACAAACTTATTTACTGCTTTATTATTCTCCTAAATTCTTTATTCTTTTCGTCTCCTGATTATCAGTAACCCGATTTTTTCTCTTAATTTCTAGTTTTAACTGAAATTCTATTTTTTGGTTAAACAAATTGGTTCCGTTACCGGAAATCTGATTATCAAGCATATCTCAATCTAATTTTCCTGATTGCGTCAATCATGTCAAACAACAATGACAACACTCAAGGAAACCCAGAAATTCAGACAATCCAACAACTTCAGGGAGATTCCCCACAAGGCTCTCCACAAGGTTCTCCACGAGGCTCCCCGCGACGATCTCGTGAAGGCACTCCTGATGGATCTTATACGGATGGACAGGCTCAATTTGAAAACGTTGAAACCATGAATGAGGCTCTGCAAAAACTTATCGCTGCTCAAGTTAATAACGTTCTCCAAGCTTTTGTTCGTCAATTGCCTGCTATTCCACCTACATCTGCTCCAAACAACAACACTTTGGAGAATCCTCGTTCAGGATTGTTTAATTCTGGCACCGGTGGAACCCCTAGTGAAACACAAGAGAGAGACCCAGGTAATCCAATTAATTTTGATTTACAAAGTCTAGTGCTAACCTTGCAGAAACAACTCAAGGAGCAAAATGAACGCATAGAGCAAATACCTGGAGTGCCGCCCGTGATCAGAGGTGTGGATATAGATAAATATTCCCAACAACCATGGAAGCCAAGTGCTGCTCCCCTTCCAATTCCAAAGAAGTTTAAGATGCCTGATATTCCAAAGTATGATGGTACATCAGACCCACGAGATCACGTTACCGCATTCACAACAGGTGTCAAGGGCAATGATTTGACTAAGCAAGAAATTGAGTCGGTCTTGGTCAAAAAATTCGGTGAAACACTCACTAAAGGAGCTTTAACATGGTATTCTCTTTTACCTGAAAATTCTATAAATTCGTTTGCTGAGCTTGCAGATTTATTTATCAAAGCACACTCGGGAGCTCAAAAAGTTGAAAAACGAATGGAAGATATCTTCAAAATCAAACAAGGAGACTCAGAGCTGCTTAGAGAGTTTGTAGATAGATTTCAACAGGAAAGAATGACGCTGCCACGAGTACCTGACAATTGGGCAGCCATAGCCTTTGCTAGTAATTTGAATGATAAGAGTTCAAAAGCCACGAGGCGACTCAAAGAAAGCCTTCGAGAATTCCCAGCAACGACGTGGAATGATGTCTACAACAGATACAGCACAAAGATGAGGATTGAAGAAGACATTATTTTACGACATAAACCAGAAGAAAGGGTAAGCTCAAGGCGTGCGGAAAATGAAAAGAGATCCAGTAAAAACAGGTACGAGCCGTACATGGGACCTGCGGGAAAGGACTCACGGTCAAGACAAGATAATCAAAGATACGATCACAGACCTAGGAACAAGGAATCAGGCTCCTCATCAAGGTTTGGGAACGATCGAAACACACGCGGGTCACGAGACGATGATGGAAGTTTGAAGGCAAGATTTGGTGGGTATAATTTCAATGTCACTACCTCCGAGCTCGTAGCTGTTTTGAGGAGCATGGGAGATAAGGTACGGTGGCCTAAAGAGATGCGGTCAAACCCAAATAAGCGCAATCCAGATTATTGGTGCGAATTTCACAATGATTACGGGCATAAGACTTCAGAATGTAGATTCTTGCAAAGTGAAGTGGACCATCTATTGAAACAAGGGTATCTCACTGAGTTATTTAGTGAGAAAGGTAAGCAAGCCTACATGAAAAATAGGCAAGAACCACCAAAGCCCCCATCACCCAAAAGAACCGTGAATGTTATAAGCGGGGGAGAGGATATTTATGGAGTAACATATACGGCTTCAAATAAAGTTTCCAAAGTAACAATTACGCACGGGAAGCGAGTGCGACAGACTTTAGAAGATGAAAGGATCACTTTTGATGATGCAGATACAGAAGGAGTGATCACCCCCCACAACGATGCACTGGTAATATCTTTACTTGTACATGACACTAAGGTAAAATGAGTTTTGATTGATCCAGGAAGTTCCGTAAATATTATACTACTAAGGGTATTACGTGAAATGCAAGCTGAAGACAAAATGATACCAAAGGCGCATACCTTGTCCGGATTCGATAATTCAAGTGTAGTAACAAAAGGAGAGGTAGTTCTAACAACTTTTGCTGCAGGTGTTGTTAAAGAAACTAAATTTCAGATAGTAGATATGGAAATGGCTTATAATATGATCATGGGGAGACCTTGGATCCATGATATGGATGTTGTCCCGTCAACTCTACATCAAGTTATTAAATTCCCATCTCCATGGGGGGATATGCCAAATCAAAGGTGATCAAAAAACATCTAGGAGCATCAATTCCGTCGCAGATTCAATTGTTAATGGTGGAGACAAATAGCAATTACAGAATTTAGGTGAGGGTAACATGGAAACAACCTCACCTGAGCAGAAGCAAACAGATCTGGATTCAAGACCTGATACCATTCAAGAACCGGAGGAGAATGATAACATCAAAACAACGATAGAAGAGCTAGAAGCCGTGGTGTTATTTATACATTGGCCCGAGAGGAAAGTGTACATAGGAGCTAATCTTAGCCCGGAGGTAACGCGTAAGTAATTGAATTTTTAAAAGCTAAATGCAGACTGTTTGTCTTTGTTGCTTGGTCCCATGTAGACATGACAGGTATTCCCGGAGGTGATGACTCATAAACTAAATGAAGATCCATCATATCCTCCCGTCAAGCAAAAGAAAAGAAAGCAGGAAGTTTCAAAAATAAGGTGATTCAAGGAAGAAGTTCAAAAGTTGCTTAAAAATTGGTTCAATTCGTGAGGTAAAGTATCCTAACTGGTTAGCTAATCTGTTGTGGTTCCTAAAAAAGAACGGTAAGTGGCCGAGTCTGTGTAGATTACAACAGACCTTAAATAAAGCCTGTCCAAAAAGATTTCTTTTCCTTTGCCCATATAGATCAAGTTAATTGATGCCTAACT